>NC_079192.1:282503760-283200427 GCF_029499605.1 Hyla sarda
CTAAAATTTATAACATCTCATACGGCAGTGCTTCCAAAACAGAGCCTCCAGCTGTTGCAACATAACTCGCTGTTTTGCCAGTCTGCCATTTACTGTCCAGGCATGTTGGGAGCTTTGCAACAGCTGGAGGCACCCTGTTTGGGGAACACTGCCATAGGGTATTTTGGCAGTGGAGGCAAGCGCCATGCTTGCATCTGGGTGTACCCCTATGCAAATCCCTAATTTAGGCCTCAAATGCGCATGGCGCTCTCTCACTACGGAGCCCTGTCGTATTTCGAGGCAACAGCTTAGGGCCACATATGGGGTATTTCCATACTCGGGAGAAATTGTGTTACAAATTTGAGCGCACCATGCACATTTGAGGCCTAAATTGGTGATTTGAACAGGGGTGACTGATAGTTACAGTGGTTCTGACATAAACGCAAAAGACAAATCACCAACATGTTACCCCATTTTGGAAACTTCACCCCTCACGAAACATAACAAGGGGTAAAGTGAGCTTTAACACCCCAAAGGTGTTTGACAAATTTTCATTAAATTTGGACGTGAAAATGAAAAATCAGATTTGTTTCACTAAAATGCTGGTGTTACCCCAAAGTTTTTATTTTCACAAGGGGTAAAAGGATAAAAAGCCATCCAAAATTTGTAACAGCATTGCTTCTAAGTATGGAAATGCCCCATATGTGGATGTAAAGTGCTCTGCGAACGCACTACAGGGCTCAAAAGCGAAGGAACACAATACGGCTTTTGGAGAGAGAATTTGCTGGAATTGATGGCCATGTGCATTTACAAAGCCCTAATGCTGCCAGAACAGTGGACCCCCCCCCACCATGTGACCCCATTTTGGAAACTTCACCCCTCACAGAATGTAATAAGGGGTGCAGTGAGCATTTACACTCCACAGGTGACATTGTTTGAACAGTGGTCCATGAAAATGAAAAATAAAATTTTTCATTTGAACATTTGTACTGTTGCAAAGATCTGTCGAATGCCAGTAGGGTGTAAATGCTCCCTGCACCCCTTATTCGATTCTATGAGGGGTGTAGATTCCAAAATGGGGTCACATGTGGGGGGGGGGGTCCACTGTTCTGGTAGCACGGGGGCTTTTTAATCGCACACGGCCCCCGACTTCAATTCCAACCAAATTCTCTCTCCAAAAGCCCTATGGTACTCCTCTTCTGAGCCCTGTAGTGTGCCTGCAGAGCACTTTACATCTACATATGGGGTAGTTCCATACACATAAAAATTTGGGGTAACACCAGCATTTTAGTGGAAAAAAATTTTGGGAAAATTTGTCAAATACCTGTGGAGTGTTAAGGCTCACTGTGCCCCTTGTTATGTTCCTTGAGGGGTGTAGTTTCCCAAATAGTGTGCCATGTGTTTTATTTTAGTTTTTTTGGGCTGTTCTGGCACCATGTTCAAAATGAGACATGCCCCCCAAAAACCATTTTAGCAAAATTTGCCCTCCAAAATCCCATTGTTGCTCCTTTCCTTCTGAGCCCTCTAGTGCACCCACAGAGCACTTTACATCCACATATGAGGTATTTCCTTACTCGAGAGAAATTGTGTTACAATTTTTTCATTTTTCATTTCCACGTCCAACTTTTGTGAAAATTCGTCAAACACCTGTGGGGTGTTAAGGCTTACTGTACCCCTTGTTACATTCCTTGAGTGGTGTAGTTTCCCAAATAGTTTTTTTTTGCTGTTCTAGCTTCATAGAGGTTCCCTAAATGTGACATGCCCCCCAAAAACCATTTCAGTAAAATTTGTTCTCCAAAATCCCATTGTAACTCTTTGCCTTCTGAGCTCTCTGGTGCACCCACAGAGCACTTTACTTCCACATGTGAGGTATTTCCTTACTCAAGAGAAAAAGGGTTACAAATTTCAGGGAACATTTTTAACTATTACTCCTTGTAAAATTAAAACAATGAGTCTACAAGAACATGTTAGTGTAAAAAATGAAGATTTAGAATTTTCTCCTTCACTTTACTTCTATTCCTGTGAAACACCTAAATGGTTAACAAACTTTCTGAATGTCATTTTGAATAATTTAAGGGGTGCAATTTTCAAAATGGGGTCCATTATAGGGTATTTCTAACATAAAGACCCTTAAATTCACTTTGAAACTGAACTGGTCCCTGACAAATTCCAATTTAGAAATTTTCGGGAAAAATTGTAAAATTGCTGCTAAATTTTGAATCCCTGTAATGTCTTCAAAAAGTAAAAACATGTCAACTTTATGATGCAAACACAAACTAGACATATTGTACTGTATATGTGATTTTATAATTTTGCATTAAATTTTGCAATTTTTCACCAAGAAATGATGCAAGTATTGACAAAAATTTATCAAGAACATAAATTAGAATATGTCATGAAAAAAATATCTCAGAATCAAATGAATATGTTAAAGCATCCCAGAGTTATTAATGCTTAAAGTGACAGAGGTCAGATTTGCAAAAAAAAAACAGCTGCATCCTTAAAGGGGTATTCCAGGAATTTTTTTTATTTGACTAAGCTACAGGGGCTGTAAAGTTAGTGCAGTTCATAATACAATGTCTGTACGTGTGTGTGACATTTTTCTCACAATTCTTATGGGATTTTTCCCCCCAATATTTATTTTGATCAGCATACAAAATGACTGTTGTCTCAGATTTTACCCAGGTTGCAATGTGGCCGAGACATGAACTCACTAGTCAGCTGATGACAAGGAGCCTGTCAGCTTCAATGGGTGGAGGGATCGCTTGGTGGAGAGAGATTAATCTGCAACTAATGCAACAGCTGCAGGCACCTAATTGAAAACCACAGGTCTTTTGAATGGGTGCTGCTCATTTATGTTTCAGTGGGTGGGGTGGATGGTTTGTTGGAGGGAGGAAATGGAATTATGGGATTTGTAGGCAAAAGCAGTAAAATCAAACAGGAAATACCAGTTCACAAAAAGCTAGCCAAAGTATGATGGTAATTTCACAACATAGCCATTTAGCCCCAAGACAAGCGCCGATCCTCCCTAAGCATGCCCATTACTGTAGGCAAGGTACATACTAAAATCACCTTATGGAGGATAACCCCTTTAAGGTCAAAATGGGCTGCATCCGTAATGGGTTAGCCCCTTAAGGATTGGGCCATTTTTTATTTTTGCACTTTTGTTTTTTCCTCCTCAAAATCTAAAAATCATAAAGCTTTCAAATTTCCACCTACAGACCCATATGAGGGCTTGTTTTTTGCGCCACCAATTTTAATTTTTATTGACATCAATCATTTCACCACAAAATCTATGGCAAAACCTTATAAAAATATTTGTGGGGCAAAATAAAAATAAATGCCATTTTGTAAATTTTTGGGCCTTTGGATTCTACACAATGCACTTTTCGGTAAAAATTACACCTTATCTTTATTCTGTAGGTCCATACCATCACAAAGACACCTCATTTTTATAGGCTTTATTTTATTTTACTACCTAAAAAAATTGTTACTATATGCACCAAAATTTGTATGTTTAAAATTGTCATCTTCTGACCTCTATATCTTTTTTATTTTTCCGTATATGGGGATGTATGAGGACTAATTTTTCATCTGTACCATTTTTGTTTTGATGGGACTTTTTGATCACTTTTCATACATTTTTTTAGGGTATACAAAGTGACCAAAAATATGTTTTGTTTTGGACTAGTATTTATTTTATTTTTTTACAAAAATGCCATTGACCGTGTGGATATAATTAACATTATATTTTTATACCAAATATGTTTATTTTCATTATGTTTACATATTTTTTATATCGAATTTGGAAAAAGGGGGTGATTCAAACTTTTCATATGGAAGGGGTTAATGGGTGTTTTTTTAAACTTTTATTCAGTTTTTTTTTTACACTTTATTAGTCCCTCAGGGGACTTTTAGGAGGAATCATTAGATTCCTCATACAGATCAATGTAATTCCATAGAACTACATTGATCTGTACGCGCTGCACTTCATTGATAAAGCCTGGTCCAGCCAGGTTTTATCAATCCCAGAGTCGGGACCAGCAGCGGAAGAGAGGTGAACCCTCTGACTACCTCAGAAGTGGATTTCTGCCCCACAAACGCGCTTCAGGGGCGATGCACCCTACTGGACCACCAGGGACTGGTTAAAGCTCCTTTTAGATTGCTGCTGTCAGCTTTGACAGTGGCAATCTAAAGGGTTAATAGCCAGTTGTGGCGATCGCAGCATGATGGCTATTAAACGCAGCCCAGACCTACAAGAATCAGCGAGGGGTTGGTAGGTATGATGCAGGCTTGAATCAGGAGCCTGCGCCATACACTAGTTGCCGAGTTCCCCATTTGATTATGGAAAATAATTGTAACAACTGTAAGTATAAAAACTGTAACTGCTGCTTGTTCATTTTATTTAATGAACATCATTTCTCATATTTAGATGTGTTTGTAGCCATTTTCTGACCATCAAAAAAAAAATTGTGGGCAGCTATTATATTTTATCATGATTGTTAGAAATCTTCATCCTCAGTGAAGTCTTAAGCTTGGCTTTATACATTTGCTCGTTTACTGCATGCCAAAATAAAAATCAGTCAATGTATATGAAAACTCAGCGTTTTTCCATTTTCATTTTTTCCTCATCACTTTCTAAAAATCATAACGCTTTCAAATTTGCACATAAAATTCCAAATGATGGCTTGTTATTTGTGCCACCAATTCTACTTTGCAGGGAAATTATTCATTTTACCCAAAAATTCAGGGTGAAACAGAAAACAAATTCAATGTGCGACAAAATTGAAGAAAAAATTTCATTTTGTAACTTTTCTACGCAATGCATATTCTGTAGGTCCATACGGTTAAAATGATTCCCTATTTATATAGCTTTGATTTTGTCGTACTTCTGAAAAAAATTATAACTACATGCAGGAAAATGTATACATAAAAAAATTCTCATCTTCTTACCCCTATAACTTTTTTACTTTTCTGCGTATGGGCCGCTATCAGGGCTCATTTTTTGTGCCTTGTTCTGAAGTTTTTATCGGTACCATTTTTGTATTGATCGGACTTTTTGATCGCTTTTTATTCATTTTTTCATGATATAAAAAGTGACCAAAAATACTCTATTTTGGAATTTAGAATTTTTTTGCGCGTACGCCATTGACCGTGCGGTTTAACAATATATTTTTATAGTTTGGACATTTCTGCACGCGGCGATACCACATATGTTTATTTTTATTTACACTTTTTTTATGGGAAAAGGGGGGTGATTCAAACTTTTATTAGGGAAGGGGTTTAATGACCTTTATTAACATTTTTTTCACACTTTTTTTGCAGTGTTATAGTTCCCATAGGGGGCTATAACACTGCAGACACTGATCTTTTACACTGATCCCTGCAAAGCCATAGCTTTGCATGGATCAGCATTATAGGGGGTCAATTGCTCAAGCCTGTAGCTCAATGCTGATCGGACAAGACGGAGCAATGTAAGGGGACCTCCGCTCGCTTCCTAGCTGATCGGGACATAGCAATTTTATCACGATAGTCCCGATCAGCCTGACTGAGCTGCCAGGAAGCTTTTACTTTAGTTTTAGACGCGGCGATAAACTTTGGTCGCAGCGTCTAAAGGGTTATTAGCGCACGGCACAACGATCGGTGCCAGGGTCCCGGCGTGACCCCGTTTTAAATACCGGGTCTGGGTGCAAGGTGTACATGTATGCCCTGCCTCCTTAAGAGGTTAATACACTGCTCAAACAAATTAAGGGAGCACTCAAACAACACAATGTAACTCAAAGTCAATCACACTTCTGTGAAATCACACTGTCCACTCAGGAAGCAACACTGATTGACAATCAATTTCACATGCCGTTGTGCAAATGGAACAGACAACAGGTGGAAATGATGGTTCTGTAGGTGGTAACCACAGACCACTTCTCAGTTCCTATGCTTCTTGACTGATGTTTTGGTCACTTTTGAATTCTAGTAGTGATTTCACTCTAGTAGTAGTAGCATGAGATGGAGTCTACAACCCACAAAAGTGGCTCAGGTAGTGTAGCTCATCCAGGATGGCACATCAATGCAAGCTGTGGCAAGAAGGTTTGCTGTGTCTGTCAGCGTAGTGTTCAGAGCATGGAGCCACTACCAGGAGAAAGGCCAGTACATCAGGAGATATGGAGGAGACTGTAGGAGGGCAACAACCCAGCATCAGGACCACTACTTCCACCTTTGTGCAAGGAGGAGCAGGAGAAGCACTGCCAGAACCCTGAAAAATTACCTTCAGCAGGCCACAAATGTGCATGTGCCAACACCGTGCAGGACATTTGGCATTTGCCAGAGAACACCAAGATTGCCAAATTTGCCTCTGGTGCCTTGTGCTCTTCACAGATGAAAGCAGGTTCACACTGAGCACATGTGACAGACATGACTGGAAACTCTGTGGAAAATGTTCTGCTGCCTGCAACATCCTCCAGCATGAGCGGTTTGGCAGAGGGTCAGTAATGGTGTATTGGTGGCATTTCTTTAGGGGCCACACAGCCCTCCATGTGCTTGCCAGAGGTAGCCTGACTGCCATTAGGTACCGAGATGAGATCCTCAGACCCCTTGTGAGACCATATGCTGGTCCGGTTGGCCCTGGGTTCCTCCTAATACAAGACAATGCTAGACCTCATGTGGCTGGAGTGTGTCAGCAGTTCCTGTAAGAGGAAGGCATTGATGCTATGGACTGGCCCACCCGTTCCCCAGACCTGAATCCGATTGAGCACATCTGGGACATCATGTCTTGCTCCATCCACCAATGCCACGTTGCACCACAGACTGTCCAGGAGTTGATGGATGCTTTAGTCCAGGTCTGGAAGGACATCCTTCAGTAGACCATCCGCCACCTCATCAGGAGCATGCCCAGGCATTGTAGGGAGGTCATACGGGCACGTGGAGGCCACACACACTACTGAGCCTCATTTTAACTTGTTTTAAGGACATCACATCAAAGTTGGATTAGCCTGTAGTGTGGTTTTCCACTTTGATTTAGAGTGTGACTTCATATCCAGACCTCCATGGGTGGATACATTTCCATTGATAATTTTTGTGTGATTTTGTTGTCAGCACATTCAACTGTATAAAGACGAAAGTATTTCATATGATTAGTTCATTCAGATCTAGGATATGTTATCTTAGTGTTCTCTTTATTTTTTTTAGCAGTGTATGCCTTAAGGACCAAGGACGGACCGTTACGCCCTGAGTCCTTTCCCTTTCTATAACGCGGGGCCTCTAACAACGCCCGGGACCCGTGGCTAATAGCGCGCGGCAGTGATCACGGTGCCGCGCGCTATTAACCCTTTAGATGCGGTGTTTAAAGTTGAACGCTGCATCTAAAGTGAAACTGAAACCATGCCGGTTAGCTCAGGGAGCTGTTCGGGATCGCCGCGGCGAAATCGCGGCATCCCAAACAGCTGTTAGACACGAGGAGTGTCTCCTACCTTGCCTCTTGGTTTCCGATCGCCGAATGACTGCTCAGTGCCTGAGATCCAGGCATGAGCAGTCAAGCGGCAGAATCATCGATGACTGGTTTCCTATGAGAAACCAGTGATCAATGTAAAAGATCAGTGTGTGCAGTGTTATAGGTCCGTATGGGAGCTATATCACTGCAAAAAAAAAGTGAATAAAGATCATTTAACACCTCACCCATTAAAAGTTTGAATCACCCCCCTTTTCCCATTTAAAAAAAAAAAACAGTGCAAATAAAAATAAAAATAAACATATGTGGTATCACCGCGTGCAGAAATGTCCAAATTATAAAAATATATTGTTAATTAAACGGCACGGTCAATGGCGTATGCACAAAAAAATTCCAAAGTCCAAAATAGTGTATTTTTGGTCACTTTTTATAGCATGAAAAAATGAATAAAAAGTGATCAACAAGTCCGATCAATACAAAAATGGTATCATTAAAAACTTCAGATCACGGTGCTCTCATACCAACCCATACGCAGTAAAATAAAAAAGTTCTAGGGGTCAGAAGATGACAATTTTAAACGTATACATTTTCCTGCATGTAGTTATGATTTTTTTCAGAAGTACGACAAAATCAAACCGACATAAGTAGGGTATCATTTTAATTGTATGGACCTACAGAATAAAGAGAATGTGTCATTTTTACTGAAAAATTTACTGCGTAGAAACAGAAGCCCCCAAAATTTGCAAAATGGCGTTTGTTTTTTTCAATTTTGTCTCACAATGATTTTTTTCCGTTTCGCCTTACATTTTTGGGTAAAATGACTGATGTCATTACAAAGTAAAATTGGTGGCACAAAAAACAAGCCATCATATGGATTTTTAGGTGCAAAATTGAAAGGGTTATGATTTTTTAAAGCTAAGGAGGAAAAAACGAAAGTGCAAAAACAGAAAACCCCCTGGTCCTTAAGGGGTTAAAGTGATCAAGAGGTTTACTAGTTGTTAAGACCAAATAGATGAGGAAATGAGGAAAAAAATCACAGGCAGCATCACAATTTACTTTAAACCTTATGAATCCACAGATGTACCATGTCTCTATTGAGGCTGGGTTTGCACATATATTTTTTCAGATATTTGATATGCATTTCAATCTTTAACTTATTGAATCTGTATATTTAAATTATAGGGACTCTGTCACCTTCGAGACTCCCTCTAAAGTACAGTAATATACACGTAGTTCAAAACAAGCTGGTTCTGAATCTTTAATTTTTTAATTTTATTTATTTTGCTAAGCTTAGTGGTCCTGTTTATGCATTAACATGTTCTTCTCACAGGATTACAGTGGGGGTTTGCAAGGGAGTAGGAAGATAAATATTACAGATTCAGAATCTGCATCTTTTGAACTATTTACTCATTATTGCAGTTTAGATATTTTATTTGAGGTGACCAGAGCCCTTTTATTCTTGAACCTTACCTTGTCTTGAATTTCATTATAGACTCTAACTTCTTAAGATACAAATTCAATACAATATTGTGATATGCAAGAAAAGCCTAAAGAAGATTAAGGACTCCAATTTCTCATGAAATCAACAATATCACATCATGCTATAAGACCATTCAAATTGCTACATTTGCATAACAATCACTGGGTGTCTACATATAGACAAATATAGCATACACATTTTGTGACGGAGTGTCACATATTCATGTTGTAAATCGCTAGTAATCTCACACCATGAATCTCCGTATATGTTGAGTTTAGAAATAAGTTATATGAATTTACCTTTGAACAAAACAAAGAGACCAATACAATTGGTACCCTTAGGTTTCTACCTACAATTTATTCTACTGTAGATATTACAATTTAAACTAATACAAAAATGACAAAAAAAAGTGAAAAATCCCCTCCCCAATAAAAAAGTAAAACATTAGTTTTTTCCTATTTTACCCCCAAAAAGCGTAAAAAATAAATTTTATAGACATATTTGGTATTGCCGCGTGTGTAAATGTCCGAACTATTAAAATAAAATGTTAATGATCCCGTACGGTGAACGGCGTGAACTTTTTAATACATTTTATTTAAAAAAAATTATAAAAAATGTATTAAAAGTTTTTTATATGCAAATGTCGTATCAAAATAAATTACAAATCATGGCGCAAAAAAATAGCCCCCATACCGCCACTTATACGGAAAAATAAAAAAGTTAGAGGTCATCAAAATAAAGGGATTATAAACGTACTGTTACGCCGAGCGCTCCGGGTCCCCGCTCCTCCCCGGAGCGCTCGCAACATCCTCGCTACTGCAGCGCCCCGGTCAGATCTACTGACCGGGTGCGCTGCAATACCGCCCCCAGCCGGGATGCGATTCGCGATGCGGGTGGCGCCCGCTCGCGATGCGCACCCCGGCTCCCGAACCTGACTCGCTCTCCGTCGGTCCTGTCCCGGCGCGCGCGGCCCCGCTCCCTAGGGCGCGCGCGCGCCGGGTCTCTGCGATTTAAAGGGCCACTGCGCCGCTGATTGGCGCAGTGGGTCTAATCAGTCATTCACCTGTGCACTTCCCTATTTAACCTCACTTCCCCTTCCCTTCCTTGCCGGATCTTGTTGCCATCGTGCCAGTGAAAGCGTTCCCTTGTGTGTTCCTAGCCTGTGTTCCAGACCTCCTGCCGTTGCCCCTGACTACGATCCTTGCTGCCTGCCCCGACCTTCTGCTATGTCCGACCTTGCTCTTGTCTACTCCCTTGTACCGCGCCTATCTTCAGCAGTCAGAGAGGTTGAGCCGTTGCTAGTGGATACGACCTGGTTGCTACCACCGCTGCAAGACCATCCCGCTTTGCGGCGGGCTCTGGTGAAAACCAGTAGTAACTTAGAACCGGTCCACTAGCACGGTCCACGCCAATCCCTCTCTGGCACAGAGGATCCACCTCCTGCCAGCCGAATCGTGACACGTACTAATTTGGTTAAAAAGTTTGTGATTTTTTTAAGAGCAACAATAATAGAAAAATATATAATAATAGGTATCATTTTAATCGTATTGACCCTCAGAATAAAGAACACATGTCATTTTTACCATAAATTGTACGGCGTGAAAACAAAACCTTCCAAAATTAGCAAAATTGCGTTTTTCGTTTTAATTTCCACACAAAAATTGTGTTTTCTAGTTGCGCCATACATTTTATGATATAATGAGTTATTTCATTACAAAGGACAACTGGTCGCGCAAAAAACAAGCCCTCATACTAGTCTGTGGATGAAAATATAAAAGAGTTATGATTTTTAGAAGGCGAGGAGGAAAAAATGAAAATGTAAAAATTAAATTGTCTGAGTCCTTAAGGGGTTAAGCTGATATGAAGTCACAATAAGTTTTTGTTATGCTTTTTTGTGAACTAACTTGGGAGCTGAAAAGGGAGCTGTCTAGTATCCTAGATAGTTACTCCCTGAAAGAAGAGAATCTTCGAGATCATGTCCTGTCAAATTTTATTGCTGCAATGTAAAAATCTGCAATATTATATAGTTTATGTTTTCAGTCACTTGACAAAGGGTCCTTATCGATCTAGAAACATCTTTGTGTATTTTAGGCGGCTCTACTTCATAAACAAAAATTGGATTTTGACTGTATTGGGCACTTTGTGCTGTGATTATGCTTTCACATGAATAAGCATAGACAATAGAAATATTGCAAGGTTACACTTAAAGGATAATTTTTTCCCCCCTATGAGAAATTTCAGCTCATTAGGAACTTTCATGAAGCTTGAAAGGTTATATTGGTCAATATAGTGATTTTCACTGAAATCTTTGTGTGATGTATTCCCATCATTACTGAAAGTATTCCTTGGGGGCCTTCTTCTGGATTGGACTCTTTGTGGTGGACACACTTTATATATATATATATATATATATATATATATATATATATGTATATGCTAGCTGAGTACCCGGCGTTGCCCGTTTTTTCCTTCCTCATCCTTGTTGGGGAGGAAAATCAACAAAGGAGGAAGCTTTTGACTTCATATCCCATCCCCATATATTGTTGCCATATCCCAACCCCATATCCCGACCTCACATCCCATCCTCATATCCCGACCTCATATCCCGTCCTCATATACCGACCTCATATCTTGACCTCCTATCCCGTCCTCATATCCCGTCCTCATATCCCATCCTCATATGTTGAGCTCATATCCCGACTTCATATCTCGACCTCATATCCCGACCTCATATCCCGTCCTCATATCTTCACCTCATATCTCGACCTCCTATCCCATCCTCATATCTTCACCTAACATCTCGACCTCCTATCCCATCCTCATATCCCATCCTCATATGCCTTCCTCATATCTTGACCTCATATCCTGACCTCCTATCCCGTCCTTCTATCCCGTCTTCATATTCCGTCCTCATATCTCAACCTCATATCCCGTCCTCATATCCCATCCTCATATCTTGTCCTTATATCCTGTCCTCATATCCCATCCTCATATCCTGACCTCATGTCTTGACCTCCTATCTCGACCTCCTATCCTGGCCTCCTATCCCGTCCTCCTATCCTGTCCTCATAAACTGACCTCCTATCGCGTCCTCCTATCTCGACCTCCTATCCCGGCCTCCTATCCCGGCCTCCTATCCCATCCTCATATCTTGACCTCCTATCTCGACCTCCTATCCCGACCTCCTATCCCGACCTCCTATCCCGTCCTCCCATCCCGTCCTCCTATCTCGACCTCCTATCTCGACCTCCTATCCCGACCTCCTATCCCGTCCTCCTATCTCGACCTCCTATCCTGACCTCCTATCCTTACCTCCTATCCCGACCTCCTATCCCGTCATCCTTTCTCGTCCTCCTATCTTGACCTCCTATCCCAACCTCCTATCTCGTCCTTCTATCCCGTCCTCCTATCCCGTCCTCCTATCCCGACCTCCTATCTCAACCTCCTATCTCAACCTCCTATCTCGACCTCCTATCCCAACCATCCCGACCATCCCGCCTCCTATTTCGACCTCCTATCTCAATCTCCTATCCCGACCTCCCATCCCGTCCTCATAACCCGACCTGTAATATGTGTACCAGGTATTGAAATATGTCCAGTCGTACGGAAGTTATGTGGAAACATACAATTCCCATTGATTTGCATGGTACTTAAAAAAAAAAAAATGACCCTCACAAATGGGGATAGTTAAGGGTTAAATTAACTATCCTTTATTTTAAGTGGAGATATAAGTAACATGTGACCAAGTATTATCGAAATATCTGCAGCCGTTTGGAAGTTATTTCCCATAGACTTGTATGAGACTTTTAACAAAAACCCTGACCCTGGCAAATATGGGTGAGTAAGGGTTAAATCACCTATCGGAGTTTGAGCGACACAATTGACTAGTGTGACAAAAAAAAATGTGCGACAGAAAAATAACCGACATGTGCGACAGAATAGTAAATAAGCCTGAAAATAAAGAAGAGTGATATTGAAATCACTCAAAGTAAAGACTCCACTCTTAGTAAATCAGGGCCATTGCGTTTTATATATATACTAGCTGAGTACCCGGCGTTGCCCGGTTTTTCCTTCCTAATCCTTGTTGTGCAGGAAAATCAACAAAGGAGGAAGCTTTTGACTTCTTATCCCATCCACATATATTGTTGTCATATCACAATCCCATATCCCGTCCTCATACCCCGATCTCCTATCCTGACCTCCTATCCAGTCCTCTTATCCCATCCTCCTATACCATCCTCCTATCCCAACTTCCTATCCCGTCCTCATATTCAGTCCCCCTATCCCGACCTCCTATCCCGTCCTCCTATCCTGTCCTCCTATCCCGACCTCCTATCCCGTCCTCCTATCCCGATCTCCTATCCCAACCTCCTATCCCGTCCTCCTATCCCGACCTCCTATCCAGACCTCCTATCCCGACCTCCTATCCCGTCCTCCTATCCCGTCCTCCTATCCCGTCTTCCTATCCCGACCTCCTATCCTGTCCTTCTATCCCATCCTCCTATCCTGACCTCCTTTCCCGACCTCCTTTGCTGACCTCCTATCCTGACCTCCTATCCAATCCTCCTATCTCGACCTCCTATCCCATCCTCCTATCCTGACCTCCTATCCCCTCCCCTATCCCATCCTCCTATCACAACTTCCTATCTCGACCTCCTATCCCGACCATCCCGTCCTCCTATCTTGACCTCCTATCTCAACCTCCTATCTCGACCTCCTATCCAGTCCTCCTATCCTGTCCTCCTATCCTGACCTCCTATCCCATCCTCCTATCCCGTCCTCCTATCCCATCCTCCTATCCTGACCTCCTTTGCTGACCTCCTATCCTGACCTCCTATCCAATCCTCCTATCTCGACCTCCTATCTCGTCCTCCTATCCTGACCTCCTATCCCGTCCCCCTATCCCATCCTCCTATCGCAACTTCCTATCTCGACCTCCTATCCCAACCTCCTATCCTGACCATCCCGTCCTCCTATCTTGACCTCCTATCTCAACCTCCTATCCCGACCTCCCATCCTGTCCTCATATCCCGACCCGTAATATGTGTACGAGGTAATGAAAGAGCTCCAGCTGTACGGAAATTAAATGGGAACATACATTTCCCATTGATTTGCATGGGACATTAAACAAAAACCCCGACCCTCACAAATGGGGTGGTTAAGGGTTAAATTAATTATCCTATATTTTAAGTGGACATATAAGTAACATGTGACCAAGTATTATCGAAATATCTCCAGCCGTTTGGAAGTTATGCAGTAACATATATTTCCCATTGACTTGCATGGGACTTTAAACATAAGCCCCGCCCCTGGAAAATGGGGGTGAGTAAGGGTTAAATCACCTAGCCTATGTTTGTTGTTGACATATAAGTAACATGTGTGCCAAGTTTCATGTTAATATCTTTAGACGTTTGAAAGTTTTTGTGGAATATACACACATACATACATACATACACACACACACACACACATTGAGTTTTATATATATAGATGTCTACAGTAGAGCTATTTTCCCACATTTATTTAGGTGGTGGGTTTGACTAGCGTGCATCTTATTTATCAAGAAAGTGCAGCAGGATGATGAATTTTGCGCAGCTCTGCTGTGGTGGGAAAAGCTCTACCACATACACTTTTTCTAGACGCTCGTGAGGAAGGGAAGTAAACACTTTCCTGGGTCAAGAATTTGGCAGGTTAGGTGTTTTAAATTTCTCAGAGCTGCCGGGACATTTATACTTGCATTTAGACACAACAATCAAATTTCATTATAGTGTCTAAGGGGTTAAATCCGGGCATCACCGTGATCGGTGATGTCTGGCATTAGAGATGGGTCCTGGTGGCAGATAGCCACCAGGACCATCCAGCTATGACCCGGGCTCAGCTCCTGAGCAAGTGTCATAGAAGGGGAGTGGGACGCTGTCCTCCACAAGAAGTTAACCCCTTAAGGACCGAGCCCTTTTTCACCTTAAGGACCGGAGCGTTTTTTGCAATTCTGACCACTGTCACTTTAAACATTTATAACTCTGGAATGCTTTTAGTTATCATTCTGATTCCGAGATTGTTTTTTTATGACATATTCTACTTTAACTTAGTGATAACATTTTATGGTAACTTGCATCCTTTCTTGGTGAAAAATCCCCAAATTTGATGAAAAAAATGAAAATTTAGCATTTTTCTAACTTTGAAGCTCTCTGCTTGTAAGGAAAATGGATATTCAAAATATTTTTTTTTTGGGTTCACATATACAATATGTCTACTTTATGTTTGCATCATAAAATTTATGAGTTTTTACTTTTGGAAGACACCAGAGGGCTTCAAAGTTCAGTAGCAATTTTGAAATTTTTCACAAAATTTTCAAACTCGCTATTTTTCATGAACCAGTTCAGGTTTGAAGTGGATTTGAAGGGTCTTCATATTAGAAATTCCCCACAAATTACCCCATTATAAAAACTGCACCCCCCAAAGTATTCAAAATGACATTCAGTAAGTGTATTAACCCTTTAGGTGTTTCACAGGAATAGCAGCAAAGTGAAGGAGAAAATTCAAAATCTTCATTTTTTACACTCGCATGTTCTTGTAGACCCAATTTTTGAATTTTTGAAAGGGGTAAAAAGGAGAAAATTTTTACTTGTATTTGAAACCCAATTTTTCTTGAGTAAGCACATACCTCATATGTCTATGTTAATTGTTCAGCGGGCGCAGTAGAGGGCTCAGAAGGGAAGGAGCGACAAATGGTTTTTGAGGGGCATGTCAATTTTAGGAAGCCCCTATGATGCCAGGACAGCAAAAAAACACACATGGCATACCATTTTGGAAACTAGACCCCTCAGGGAACGTAACAAGGGGTAAAGTGAACATTAATACCCCACAGGTGTTTCACAACTTTTGCATATGTAAAAAAAATATATATTTTTTTTACCTAAAATGCTTGGTTTCCCAAAAATTTTACATTTTTAAAAAGTGTAATAGCAGAAAATACCCCCCAAAATTTGAAATCCAATTTCTCCCGATTCAGAAAACACCCCATATGGGGGTGAAAATTGCTCTGCTGGCGCACTACAGGTCTCAGAAGAGAAGGAGTCACATTTGGCTTTTTGAAAGCAAATTTTGCTCTGGGGGCATGCCGCATTTAGGAAGCCCCTATGGTGTCAGGACAGCAAAAAAAAAAAAAAACACATGGCATACCATTTTGGAAACTAGACCCCTCGGGGAACGTAACAAGGGGTTAAGTGAACCTTTATACCCCACAGGTGTTTCATGACTTTTGTATATGTGAAAAAAAAATAAAAAAATTTTTTTACCTAAAATGCTTGTTTTCTCAAAAAATTTAACATTTTTAAAAAGGGTAATAGCAGAAATAACCCCCCAAAATTTGTAACACAATTTCTCCCGAGTACGGCGATACCCCATATGTGGCCCTAAACTGTTGCCTTGAAATACGACAGGGCTACAAAGTGAGAGCGCCATGCGCATTTGAGGCCTATATTAGGGATTGCATAGGGGTGGACATAGGGGAATTCTACACCAGTGATTCCCAAACAGGGGGCCTCCAGCTGTTGTAAAACTCCCAGCATGCCTAGACAGTCAGTGGCTATCTGGCAATACTGGGAGTAGTTGTTTTGCAACAGCTGGAGGCTCCGTTCTGGAAACAGTGGCGTACCAGACGTTTTTCATTTTTATTGGGGAGGGGGGCTGTGTAGGGGTATGTGTATATGTAGTGTTTTTAACTTTTTATTTTATTTTGTGTTAGTTTAGTGTAGTGTTTTTAGGGTACAGTCGCACGGGCGGGGGGTTCACAGTAGTTTCTCGCTGGCAGCTTGAGCTGCAGCAGAAAATTTGCCGCAGCTCAAACTTGCAGCCGGATACTTACTGTAATCCTCCGTCCATGTGAGTGTACCCTATACGTACACATTAGGGGGTGGGGGGGGGGAACATCCAGCTGTTGTAAAACTACAACTACTAGCATGTACGGTCTATCAGTGCATGCTGGGAGTTGTAGTTTTGCAACCGCTGGAGGCTTCGTTTTGGAAACAGTGGCGTACCAGAAGTTTTTCATTTTTATTGGGGAGGGGAGGGGGGCTGTGTAGGGGTATGTGTATATGTAGTGTTTTTAACTTTTTATTTTATTTTGTGTTAGTTTAGTGTAGTGTTTTTAGGGTACAGTCACACGGGCGGGGATGCTGGGGATTGTAGATATGCAACAGCTGGAGACACACTGGTTTACTACTTAACTCAGTGTGCCTTCAGCTGTTGCAAAACTACAACTCTCAGCAGTCACCGACAGCCAACGGGCATGCTGGGAGTTGTAGTTATGCAACCACCAGATGCACCACTACAACTCTCAGCATGCACTTTAGTTGATTGTGCAAGCTGGGAGTTGTAGTTACACAACAGCTGAAGGTACACTTTTCCATAGAAAGAATGTGCCTCCAGCTGTTGCAAAACTACAAGTCCCAGCATGCCCATAAGGGCATGCTGGGAGTTGTGGTGGTCTGCATCCTGCTGTTGCATAACTACAGCTCCCAGCATGCCCTTGTTGCATGCTGGGAGCTGTTGCTAAGCAACAGCAGGAGGCTGTCACTCACCTCCAACGATCCACACTGCAGGTCAGTCCCTCGCCGCCGCCGTCGCTCCTGGGGCCCCGATCCCAACAGGGACGCCGGGGATCGGGGTCCCCAGCACCCGGGGTCTTCTGCCCGCACCCGCTCACGTCCTCCGGAAGAGGGGCGGAGCGGGTTGCGGGAGTGACACCCGCAGCAGGCGCCCTGATTGGTCGGCCGGTAATCCGGCCGACGAATCAGGGCGATCATGAGGTGGCACCAGTGCCACCTCACTCCTGCAGGCTCTGGCTGTTCAGGGCCGTCTCTGACGGCCCCGATCAGCCAATATTTCCGAGTCATCGGGTCACTGGAGACCCGATTGACCCGGAATCCGCCGCAGATCGCTGGACTGAATTGTCCAGCGATCTGCGGCAATCGCCGACATGGGGGGACATAATGACCTCCTTGGGCGATATGCCGGGATGCCTGCTGAACGATTTCAGCAGGCATCCGGCCCCGGCCGGAAATGCTCAGGGCGTATCCATACGCCCTCGGTCCTTAAGGACTTGGAAACGGGGGCATATGGATACGCCCTATGTCCTTAAGGGGTTAAAGGTTGAATTGTGGAAGGTAGACGTGATTCTCACGCCTACTGGTAGGTGATGTTGCTTTGCGCCTAAAAAAGTACCTTTGCTAACAAAATAGCGACTTTTGACAAAAGTCGCAAATGAT
This sequence comes from Hyla sarda, assembly GCF_029499605.1. Lineage (NCBI taxonomy): Eukaryota > Metazoa > Chordata > Amphibia > Anura > Hylidae > Hyla > Hyla sarda. The sequence goes on from NC_079192.1 coordinate 282,521,930, forward strand.
AAATACGTGACCACTGGATGGTCAAAAAGAAAAAGTTCTATAGGTAGGCAAAAAAGTGAAACTGTCTATATAAAAAGGCGCATATAAGTCTCAAAATATGCTGCTTGCGTCTGAACTGTTCCAAAACATAGACAAAAATGCTCTAAAAGCAATAATAAATCTCCACCATTGAGATATATATATTTTTGTTTATCTTAAAATGGGGCACAAACATAAAAACCCTTTTGATATGTCATAGAGGCATAGTAAAAGTTCTGATCTCTTAGGGTTTGGGTATTCATATTCTGATTGATCGCGGGGACAAGCTGGAAAAAAGTGTGAATTCTCTCCTTTCAGCTATATTTCTGCACTTCTCTCCCACCTCGTAGTAGTGTACAGTCAGGATCTGAATAGTCAAGAGAAATGTCTCTATGATAGAGCAAAAGTTTTTTTCTGTCACAGATACACTTTAAGCATTTAGCCCCATATTTATACAAATTGAAATTATGTAATATGCATTGTAAACCAATTTATTAGGTGTATTCCTCTACATGTATTTCTACCTCATTAATTGCTTTCACATTACCATTGAGTTCAGTTCTGACCAGTTTCATTATAGTGAGAGGAATTACCAGGCATAGGCCAATTCCTGTAAGCTAAAATATGAAATTCTAAAATTTATTGTACATTAGGATAAACACAATCTGGATAGATTGTTAACAAATCAGGACCGTGCTAACAATTTGCTTAAATATAAATCTTTACTAAATATACTTGTTTAATCCTCAAACCAAACATTTTTAATTCTAATTAGAAATATTTCTTACTGTATTACAAGTACCTTCCTGAAATTTCTCTAGTTTTATTTTTATACTGTTTATGTTCATTTTGATGTCAATGTTTTGTTATTTATATTTTTGAAGTGGAACTCTCTGTCAGGACCTAGTGGATATCTGTTCCCGTCCAAATCAATTATTATTTTATGCATGCGCCGAAGTAAGTGAATAACACACTGGCACGTTGTTCAGTACAGAAATTCTTCCTTCCTACTCTTTATTACAGCATTTCACAGGGGTTTATATAGACTTCAGAATTAACATAAATTACCACCCACATTATTGATTAATTATTAGTGATGTGTGTGTGTTTAAGATATGCATACATAGTTTTTTGTCATGCGCAAGTTTGACTTGTTTTGCTTCTAAGCACCAATCAGTTATTAACCTTGTTCTTTTCCACAAATATCCAAATGTCATTTTGACATCACTTCATCTCTCTGCAAACAGTTCAATTTTGATTATCAGGCTACACGGGGGAGGGGGGGTGACGACAGAGGCGGCTGATTTCTGTCAAGTCAGCTTAATATTAAGCAAAAGAACTAAGCAGATGTAAAATATGATATTTTATAAATATATATATATATATATATATATATATATATATATAATTATATTTATTAAATCCATTACAATCCCCCCCCCCTTAAAATGGCTATTTTTTTTTACTATTTCCCTAACATGTATTCCCATATCATCTGTCCTATGTACTAAAGCTTTTTTTCTTCTTGCTCATGGCTATTCCATGACCCCCCTTGCCACAGACTTTGTACATAGATTTTCAGATGCTGTCCCTTACATATACATTGATTCTGTATTCGGGAATCTCTGTAATGGGGTATATGGTCCATCATGGTATTCTTCATAGTCGAGGTTTGTCATCATAGGAGTAGAATTGTCCATGGCTTTTTCACACATCTTCAGGCATGGCAGCACACAAAAGATGATAAATGCAAGGATGCTAAGAATTGTTAGAATTGTTATTCCTATTTGGATCAACATATTTTGCCTATCCCCCATTCCATTAAAATATTGGTCTCAGGGGTCTCCAGAATTTCTTTTAAGTTCCAATGAAAGGCTTTCTAACTTTTTCATGGCTATGGTTACTTTTCCGTTGGGTCCTGTGTTATCTGGGATGTATGTACAACAGTTATTCCCAAACATTTTACATACCCGTCCTTTCTCAGTTAAGATCATATCTAAGGCCATCCTATTTTGAAACATCATAGTAGATGTGGCGCTAAGCTGTTCAGCCTGTCCTTTAAAGGCTTCTATTGAAAAGTTTACAAATTTTTGTTCATTGTAATAGATATAATTTATCCAGTCTACATTCTTATTTATGGTGACTAGGGGTACTAGGAAAGATTCAAATCCTGCTTTTACTTGGTCTCTAGCCTTAAACTCATCTGGGACCCCCCTTGGAAGTCCAATGGCATCAATATACACATGGGGGTCAAGGCTCCCTTTAGGTACTTGTCGCCTGTTCCTATGGTGAGTTTCTTGTTCTGCTATTGGTTCATGGTTAAAGATATTCACAGGCATAATGGGGGGTATTTATCAAAGGATTTATGTGTTTTTTTCACATAACTTTGGCGCAATGCTTTGATGCAGTGTCTTTTTGCGCCAAAGATTGGCGCATTTTCTCCACTGTCATGCTTACAGCTTTCTCAAAATCACACGGTCCTGTGTGTGATTTTAACTTTAGTCAGTAATTCATCATTTGCGCCAATCGATCTTTGGCGCAATTTTGCGCCTTCAGGGGTTTTTTTGGCGCAATTCACCGCCAAGAAATTTTGCACATGGAAAACACTCTTAGCAATGTCAGAAAATGTAAAGGCATCAAAATGCATTGAATTTTTTTTTTTTTGTGAAAGCAGCGATGCCTCCGGGGCAGCGCAATACTATCCTGTGACAGTTGTCTCTGAGGGACCTTCACCCTCCATTGAGCCAGCATTGGACATGGCCTCACAGGTTCAGGAAAGTTAAGCACTTAAGTAACCAAAAAAAAATAAAAAATAAAATACCCAAGTTGAAAATAAAATCCATTTCACATAGTGGCTATAAACCCCACAAAAGAAAATAACTCACGTCGCTTGCTGATATACTGCAGGAGGGACTCCGAAATGGCTGCTCTACAGGGTAAAATACGCGTCCTCTGTGGTGGTAAGTTCTGAGTAAAAGGCGCTGTGAACAGCTGATTTCAACATTTGAGCCAAAATTACTAACAACTTGCATCAAATGATAAATTTGGTGCATGTCCACAAAAACCAAAGTGAAAAAAATGGGAAAAAAGAAACTGTCAACAGGCAAAATTGATAAATACCCACCCAATGACTTTAGTCAATATGCATTCTCCAGTCCAGTTTCCTTCTAACCGGGTTAGTAACACAGCTAGTAAATATCACCTAGAGACTGGACTTGGCCTTGTAGTTTGGTTTTATCTATAACTCAACATGAGGAACAGTAACCATCAGAAAAGGTGCCCATGAATCTGCCTTGGTTACCTGGGATGGAATAGCAAGTATAGTTCCCAGGGTAAATGGTGATACCTTCTCCTTGTTTAGGGGTTTTGGTGGTTATAGGATATTCCTTCTTCCCCTGTTCACAATTTGTGTGATTTATGGAGCTATTGGTATATAGGCTGAGGAAGCATTCCTCTGCTTGTTCTGGGATATATAATGGGACTGTAACTAGATGAAGCCTGGCAGTTATACAAACATAAGTGTTGGTTCTATCACTTTTCCCTGCTGTATACCTCATCCCCTTGAGCCAAAGGTTAACATCTGATTATCCTGTTTCTATGGCCATGGTGTCTACGAAGGTGGGATTTGCTATAGCTACCATTTTCTTGTAAGACTGGACATGTTGTTCTATAGAATGGATTAGGGGTGCATTAGGGTCTCTCCATTCCCCTGAGCTATATATTTCCTTAATTTCAAACCAAACCTTTTCTGGTGACCTTGGTCAGTTCCTCCAAACCACCAACCAAGCACATAAGTCCCTGCATCACTGGGAACTTGATTTTGAATGGTTAGTGTTAGCATACCAGGCCCTGTTTTTACCAACTTCATGCAGTCTAACAAAGGTCTACCTTCCTCATCCTTGCTATCTGTAGATGTGGACTGTTCAATTTTGTAACCCCATGGGGTCCCAGAATTCCAGACCAGGACTTACAATCTTCACCCCATGGGCCACCAGTGACACACATATCCTTCATGATACCACTTCCATTGATTGGCTCCGCTTGGGCAAGCTAACATTGCACATGCGTCAAAAACATATGTGGCTACAGTGGTATTTACTGAATTAAACCAGAACCGTATTCATCCCTTTTTCATAGTTATGGCTATCTTTGGGCCATCTAGTGCCTTGACAAAGGATATGATCTTCATGATTGGGTTGGACTGGTTCCTTCATCTTCTGGCGTTGGCACCTTCTTGCAGTGGGAAGCGTGGATCCAAGAGTTCTTCCCTTCTACCTTGACTGAAGTGGATGTGGTCAGCAGAACTTGGAATGGACCATCAAATCTGGTCTCAAGAGGATTCTTTCTCACAAACTTTTTCACTAGTACCCAATCACCAGCCAATAACTTGCAAGAACCAGCACCTGCTCCAGGATCTGGAATTGAAGAAAACACTCGAGCATGTATTTTAGTCAACTCCCTTGATAATGCGGCAACATAATTAGTTAATGCATCAGACTGTACTTGTAACTGCTGAGGATAGTAGCAACCTAATATTAGGGGCCAAACAAAATCTCATAGGGGGATAGGGAATGCACTCCTCTAGGGGTGTATCTGATGCTATAGAGGGCAATGGGTAGACTATCAGGCCAAGGAAGACCAGTTTCTTGCGACATTTTCAACATTCGGGTTTTAAATGTGCCATTCATTTTTTTCAACCTTTCCACTGCTCTGGGGATGATAAAGGGTATGGAAGGATAAAGTGACTCCTAGGGCAGACCAGATTTCTTTCTTTTGTCACCATAGCTGTGAAAGTAGGACCTTGGTCACGTTCTATGATTTCAGGTACTCCATGCTGGCATACTATTTCATTGAGGAGTTTCTTGGCCGTGATCTTGGCTGTCATATTGGTAGTTGAGTAAGCTTCCGGCCCCCCTGAGAACATGTCTACCACCACAAGGGCGTACTCAAATCTTCTGCCATTTGGCATTTATATGTGGTCAATCTGTATCCTTTGAAACGGGTACTGTGGTCTGGCCAAGTGTTTCTGGGGTGTTTTCTCCATACAGCCTGGGTTGCACTTTGCACAAATAGCACAGGACTTGCAGTAGTTGTCTGTTAGTGATGTAATTCCTGGTGCTGTGTAGTACTTTTGAATTAGGGCATTCATGAAAGTTTTTGACACGTGGGCTGCTCCATGTGCCCACCACCACTGCTGGGCACATACTTCTTGGTAAGCAGGGCTACCTGTTGTTTTCAATTTTTTTTCAAAATTCCTATTCAACATAGCTCCTTTCTGTTTCCATATTTCCTTTTCTTCAGGGCTTTCTGCCTCTTGTAGTTCCTTCAACTGGGATTTGTCTACTGGTAGGGTCTGTAGGGCAAACATTGGGGTGTCCTCCACTCTGCTTTTCACTTCCTGTGAGTTTTTGGCTTCTATTTTGGCCGCAGAGTCTGCTAGGTAGTTGCCCTTTGCTTCCCTAGAGTACAGTCATCCGTGGACCTTCACTTTCAGAACTTCCACTTGAGTTGGGAGGAGTAAGGCATCCATCAGATTCTTGATGGCCATGCTGTGTTTTACTGGTGTTCCTGCTGCTCTTAGGAAGCCTCTGGTTTTCCACAGTAATTAAAAATTATGGATAGCGCCAAACGCATAAGAGGAATTGGTGTATATATTCGCTGTTTGGCCTTCTGCCAATTTGCATGCCATGATGAGGCCCTGAAGTTCAGCTTCCTGTGCACAGACAGTAGGAGGTAGGGCCTCCGCTTTTAGGACTATATCGTCCGTCGTGACAGCATATCCTGTATGGTATTTCCCATGCTCATCTGCAAATCTGGAGCCATCCACAAAGATGGTGAGGTCTGGATTGGGCAGTGGAGTTTCACTTACAAATGGCAAGTGTGTTGTTTCCATCTTCATCAGCTCAAAACAATCATGGGAGTGGTTACCCTGATCCTCTTCACCTTGATCCTCTTCATCACCTTCATTTCCCCCCTTAGGAAGTGGAAGCAGGGGGGAGGGGTTAAGAACATTGCATCTTAGGAGGATGACATTGTCAGGTACCAAGAGAGAGCACTGTAGTCTGAGATGTGTTGCTGTGGAGAAATGTTTTGGCTTAGTCTGGTTAAGAATTACAGAGATGTCACAAGGAGCCAGAAGAATGAGATCATGACCAAGAACTAGGTCAGATGTTTTGTCCAGGAGTGCCTTTGCAGCAAAGACAACTTTAAGGCAGGACGGGCCTCCTCTGGCCACAGCATCTAGTCTGCAAGAGTAATATCCAATAGGTCTTGTCCCGCTGCAGTGAGACTGGGCTAGAACACCAGTGGCATGTCACTGTCGTTCCGAGACAACGCCTCTGGCTCCTCATGATGAGTTTGAAGGGTTTTTCATAGTCTGGCAGGCCAAGTGCAGGTGCTGAGGAGATGGCATCCTTGAGTTTCAGGAAGTTGGTTGGACAAACCCTCCTCAAGGAGGTCAAAGGGATCCGTCTTCAAAGCATCATAGAGGGAATGCATCAATAGAGAGGCTCCTGGGATTCATGACCGACATGTAAAGCCTTGGTTCTTGCTGGTACAGGGAAAACCTGTATGGCTTGAATTCTGTCTTGTGTAAGGTGTCTGGTGCCTTGTGAGATGCAGTGGCCAGGAATACAACTGAGGAAGAGCACCTCTGAAGTTTCTGTTTTGAGGCTTTGCAGCCTTGGTCAGCTAGGTAACAGAGGAGACTTTCAGAATGTTTTTCTGCAGATGGGAGGTCCTCAGCACATAAAAGAAGATCATCCATGTAGCTAAGAAGTACCACGGATGGGTTTTGTTCTTGTCAGGTCGATAGGATGAGATTCATGGCTAAACTGGCTGTGTGAATTTTGAGCTGCTTGGGGCATGACAGTCCAAGTGTACTGCTGTCCTTCGTGGGTGAAAGCAAATAAATACCAGCTGTTACGCTCCTCCCCGGAGCGCTCGCGGCCTTCACCTCCATGCAGCGCCCTGGTCGGACCCACTGACCGGGAGTGCTACATTAGTGTCACCGGCGGGGATGTGACCCGCGTAGCGGGACGCGCCCACCCGCGGCTCGCATCCCAATCCCCTCACCTGCCACGTCCTCCGTCTGCTCAGTCTTGACGCGCGCGGCCCAGCTTCCTAGGGCACGCGCGCGCTGGCTCTCTGAGATTTAAAGGGCCAGTGCGCCATTGATTGGCGGCTGGCCCAATCAGTACATACACCTGTGTCCTTCCTATAAAAACCCACTTCCCCTTCCTGGTATCGCCGGATCTTGTTGCCTTGTGCCAGAGAAAGCGTTTAGTGTATGTTCCAAACCAGTGTTCCAGACCCTCTGCTGTTGCCCCTGACTATGATCCTTGCTGCCTGCCCTGACCTTCTGCTATGTCCGACCTTGCTCTTGCCTTGTCCCTTGTACCGTTCCTGTCTCAGTCGTCAGCTGGGGTTGAGTCGCTATCGGGTGGAACGACCTGGGGGTTACCTGCCGCTGCAAGTCCATCCCGCTTTGCGGCGGGCTCTGGTGAAAACCAGTAACCCTTTAGACTCCGTTCCCCTGGTATGGCCCACGTCATCACCCCACTGACACAGAGGATCCACCACCAGTATCCTCACTGCATTCCTATCCGGATCCTGACACCAGCATCTGGGATCCAAAGGTATGCTAAAGAAAGCATTGCTGAGATCGACAACAGTGAACTACTTTGCAGTAGGGGGCACCCTTGATAGCAGAATATGGGGATTGGGGACAATAGGGGCATCTAGTACTGTGGCTTCATTCACGTCTCTAAGATCTTGAACCATCCTTTACTTCTCAGGTTCCCCTTTGGCTGTCTTTTTCTTGACCGGGAATAGGGGCATGTTGCAGGGGGAGGTGCATGGCGTGAGAGCCCCATTGCTGAACAGTGCCTGGACTTGTTTAGAGATTGGGCAATCTTAAGTGGGTACTGGGGTTTTCTAGGCAGCAGGGCTTCTGGCTTGAGAATGACTATGACAGGTGGGACCTTATGTTTGCCAATGTCTTCTGGACCAGTTGACCAGAGACTGACTGATATCTGTGTAAGTACATCTGATGGGATTGTGGAGGTGGGAGTTTTATGGAGATCCTACATGATTGGGTTGGAGCATAGAGCAGAGACATCCTCAATCTCCAGAGGGGAGGAGATGGATACAGTTCCATCTTTGCTAAATTTAATGGAGGCTAGGAGTCTGGAGAGAATGTCTGCTAACAGGTTGGGTGGACAAGTGTCTGAAACTACAAATCAGGCCAGTAAGTGGGGGAAGTTGGCTATGCGGAGAGACTTTGTGAGGGGATTAGTTCGGGGACACCATCAACCCCTACACATGACACATCTATATTTGAGAGGAAAGATTCAGTGTGCAGGTGTTGGGCCCTGATTACACTTCTGGCCGCACCTGTGTCTATAAGAAAAGTTGTAGGGTGCCCTTCAATGGGTAGTGTCAATTTAGCCAGAGGGCCATCCATGTTGATTGAGGATACTGCCATAGAAGGTGAGTGAGACACAGGCTTGCCCAAATCCTATGGTCTTTGCCCTTGGTTTGGGAAGTATACAGAGTGTCATGTAGGCCATTGGGTTGTTGATATTGGTAATTGGCCAAGTATAGACCTTGTGAGGGTCCAGATCTTCTTCGGGATCTGCAGTCACGTTTATAGTGGCCAGGCTTGTGGCAGTTGTAGCAGACTACAGGTTGGTGCCGTCCTGGTGGCGGGCGGTTGGTGGAGAGATCCCCAGTCACCATAAGAAGGGCAGGTTTCTTGGTGAGAGCTTGGCTAGACTCTAAGCCTTTTGCCACTAAGAGTAGGGTATCAAGTGTCAGCACTCTGTATTCTGGGAATGATAGAACAAGGCCCTTCTTTACTGGGTCGTTTAGGCCATTGACAAAAGCAAAGGATAACATTTGTGAATGTGATTTGTTGGATGAGTTAAATCCAAGTTCATGAAAGAGTTGCTTGAGTCGGGCATAGTATTTTTCAACGATTCACCTTTGTCTTGGCTAATGTCATGGACACTAGTTGCTTGATCTGCTAATCTGTCTTCAGCCCATTTTAATAGGCACTCGCAGAAGTAGATGCCTGACTGGTAGGTAGTTTCCTCAGGGTAAATTCCTTTCTTGAGATGTGGTTCCATAATTGGCCAGTAAGCATCACCAGCCTTAATCTGACATAGGCTGTTTAGATCCTTAAATGAAGCAGAGTAAGATTATTGAATTTCCCTGATCCTACGGTAAATGGGCAATGGTTGTTTCTCTGGGTCAGGGAGTTGAGATACAAGGGTAGCTCCTTGGGATGGGTTAAAAGTAACATACATAGTAGGGGCATCACGAGGGGCATTGCCCCATGCATGTCCATCAAGCCGCCTCAGGGTATAAAATGTATATCTGATAGGGGTCTCGGAAAGACTGGCTGGATTAAAGGGTGACATGCAGAAGGGACTGGGTGTAACCAGGTCTACCTGCTGCTCGGGATCGGTCATGGGTACTTGAGCACCTGCTATGAGGGCAACCTCCGGAGTGGAAGCATAGCCGCTAGGGGTGGCTTCATTAGGGCTGGTTCTATTCCTCCAGTAGCTACATTGGTCTTGTTGTCCTCTGGGAATTGCTCCTCCTTCCCCCCATTAACAGATTGAGGGAGGATGGGTGGAGGAGGAACATGGTAGGATCCATCAGGATTAAGCAGAGGACACATGAGAGTAGGCCTTCCGGGTATAGCAAGATGGCTGCCAGGGGCGGGGCCGGAAGTAGGGGAAGTAGGAGTATTGGGTGACCCAAAATGGCTGTCAAGGGGCGGAAGTGGGAGTACCCACACTTCCCGATATACCAAGATGGCCGACAGTTCCGGATACAGAAGGGACAGGTGTTTTCAGTTCATTACCGGGGGCGGGAACTGGGTGTGGCCTATGGGCACCCCAACTATAACACGTATCTCGCCAGGGGGCGTTCTGGGCACCACAATTAAAACATATCCACCCTGGTTTACCATTATAGGGCGGTGGCTGACTAAAAACATTGATGGGGGTTGGGGCATTTCCTCAGCATTAAAACATTTATGGTACACATATACCTTCTTATCCCCAAGTTCTATTTCATGTTCTAACTAATTTTCCTTTGTGCACAAATTTAGCTGTATTAAACCATGCTTCTGCTATCTTCAGCAGATTATTATCAACTAATAATCTTTCCTTCTCTCTGAGAATTTTCCACCATATTTCTGTCTGCAACCTTCCTCCCATTACTGGCTGCATATCACATATTTTCATTAGTTTACCCAACTTTTTCACATTTTCTTCACCCTCTCTTTCTGCCACCAGATCACATGCTAAAATCCCTCTCTCCGGCTTCACCTGTTTATGTCCCATCCTTACTTTGGCAGATCTGCTGCTCTATTCTGCTCTTCTGTCTCCCATTCCTCTGGCTGTTCTTGGTGGCAGGGGCACCTAACTGGCTCACTCCCCTTCTCTCTTGCTTTACATTCTATTTCCTCCAAAGATAGTCCCTGCTCCCAATCCTCTATTGGAAAGTGCACATTCAGTCTAAAGACCACAAACGCTTCCAACTCTGTTATAATTGGGTAATGTTCCAATAGTTCACTCAGATAACCTGGGCTAATCACTTTAAGCAATCTCCAACCCCCATCTGAAACTGCTAACATTAATACACAGATACAATTTGGACATGACATAACACATATATAGATAACATACAATATACACACTAGAACAAGTCACAGAGATGTCTTATTATCAGAGAAATCCTGTGCATGTGCACATACCAGAGACACTAACTATACACTGTGTCTCTATTAAACTATTGACGTCCTGAAAAATTCACTAATATCTTCTCTCACAGAGTTACTGGAGTTGATTATTAGCTTTCTCCAGAACTCAATCTCTCAGAGACTGTCCTTCTGGCTGGGATCCCATTTAACACATGTAAACAGTTATGACAGGGAGGGTAATGGAAATTACTTATAGGCAGAGGAACTTCTCGTGTTACACTTTCCTGTATACAGGCTTGTTTGAACTACTGGCGTCCAGCACCTATCCTCTAATACTCTAACTAACAGAAATATCTGTTAGCAGCAGCTTATTAGTGTCCTCTCTTTTTCAATCTCCCTGAGACCCCGCCCTCTTCTCCAGAACCCACAATCTCAAAGCATACCTGGGCAACAGATGACTCAAAGCAAGAACTTTTACCTGTCTTGTGTGTTGACCGCAAGCCAGTCAGCTAAGTCATAAGGCAGACCAAGCGGGTGAGACAGAGTACTGGCTAGGTTACAACAAGAAATGTGTCCTACCGTACTTTTAGAGTTGATCAGGCTTGTCTGAGTCCCATCTGTGCAATTTGGTTGCTCTGGCTTAATGCCTTGTCTCTCGCGACTGCCTTCCAGTACCAGTATTCGGAGTCCCTGTTTGGGCGCCAACTGAAGTGGAACTCTACTTCAGGACCTAGTGGTCATCTGTTCCCGTCCAAATCATTTATTATTTGATGCATGCATTAAAGTAAGTGAATAACACAGTATTTAATTATTGATGACGCGTGTGTGTTTAAGATACGTATACATAGTTTTTTTCATGGCAATTTTGACTTGTTTTGCTTCAAAGCACTAGGCAATTATTAACCTTGTTCTTCTCCCTTAATATCCAAATGTCATTTTGACATTACTTTGTCTCTGTGCAAACAGTTCGATCTTGATTGTCAGGCTGCACCGCGGGGGGGGGGGGGGAGTATTTTTCTCAGGTTAGCTTAATATTGGGCAAAAGAACTAAGAAGATGTAAAATCTGTCATTTTATACCAATTAAAGAAAAGAAAAAATATATATTTATACATATAATTATTAAATCCATTACATTTTGAAAAATCACGTATTGTATGTTACTTGCCATAGATGAGTCTCACTGTAAATAGACACCCACATGTTTGTATGCATGTTTATAACTTTGTACATCTTGTTTATTGAGATACTTAACAAGCAGAGAAAAAAGGTCTTTGAATCCATCATTCATGTTTGTGACCATTTTTATTCATTGCACCTTAATTTGCCAGAAATCAGACTAAATAAGAGCTTGCAATAGGGACATTACCAGCTTGTGCTTTGTATGGCAGTGCTGTTTCCTAACAGCATGTAAGCTGTCTTGAGATTTAGAGGCCGACTCAATCACTGGCAGCAAATTACAAATAAATAGAGTGGGATCAATAACCAGTCTTGTCTAGAATAATGAAATGAACTTTACCTTAGAAACCAATTTTATCCTTATGGACAGTATACACTCTCACATATCTCTGGAATATTTTTTTTAAGATAATGGTAGAAGAAAGGGAAAATGTAAGCACTTTATACTCCGTGTCAATATGAAGAAATTGGTTTGTCTTTTGAGAAGTCAATATATCATTAAGGTGGTTATTTTTCTGCAGATAAAGCCTACATGGTAAAAAGATATCTTTCTCTTTTTAATTCCAAATTTTCAAACAAACAAAAATTATGTATTTTGTGAAGATGTGCATACTTTAGAACAGTTTGCCATAACATTAAAACTACTGGCAGATGAAGTAAATAACATTGATTTGTTTTGAGAAAATGGCAAATGTCAATTTTAGGCAGCGAAAAGTCAGTTTTTCAATTTGATGTGTTGGACGTGGGAAAATTTAGACTTCAAAGATCTAAGGGATTCTGACAAAGACTAAATTGTGAAAGCTATAAAGCTGAACACAGCATTTCTAGAAGGTCTTGTGGGTTGTTCCTGATATGCAGTGGTAAGCACCTACCAAACCTGGTCCAAGAAATGATGGCTAGTGAACGAACATGTGTAGGGATTTGTAGAAGTAGACCAGTCACATTGCCCATACTGACAGCTAAACATGCCTACAATTGACACCTGAGCATCATACCTGGACCATGGAGTAATAGACGGAGGTGGCCTGGTCTTTTACACTAGTTTGATGGCTGTCATGAGTGTCTTCACTTACCTGGGAAAGAGATGTACTTTGGGAAGAAGGCAAGTCAGGGATGCCTGGAACAGTGCTTTGATGGCATTCCTTGGGTCCTGTCATTCATGTAGATATTTATTTGACAAGTATCATCAACCTTAACCCCTTAACCCCGTTTTAAAGTCCTTAAGGACTGAGGGCATATGGGCGTACAGCTAGCGGCCGGGACCGGACAGGGATGCCTGCTGAAATCATTCAGCAGGCATCCCGGCACATCGCCGAGGGGGGTCTTGAGACCCCCACATGTCTGCAGCGATTGCAGCGAATCTGAAGCGATTCTGGGTCATACGGGTCTCCGGTGACCTGGAAAATGAGGGAGATTGGAGGTGTCCAAGACACCCACGATCACCCTGAAGGGATAGGAGTGAGGTGGCAGGGGTGCAACCCCTCCTATCCCTGCTATTGGTTGGTCAGAAGCGATTGACCAATAGCATATCGGGGGTGGGGGTTAAAGTTCAGTTACCCCGTTCTGCCCACCCACAGTAGTCCGGGCAGAATGGGGGAACCAAAAGTGACCGTCGTTGGATGTCACTTACCATCGGCGGCGGCGACGGGTGGAGATCGGCGAGCGGGGATCACGTGTGGCGATGACTACGGAAGTCGGTAAGTTACCTAGCAACATCTGGAGACAGTGGTCTCTAAACTGTAGCCCTCCAGATGTTGCAAAACTATAACTTCCAGCATGCCCAGACAGCTTTTTGCTGTGTGGACATGCTGGCATTTGTAGTTTTGCAACAGCTGGAGGGCTAAAGTTTGGAGATCACTGTGCAGTGGTCTCCAAACTGTGGCCCTCTAGATCTTGCAAAACTACAACTCCAAGCATGCCCACACAGCAGTTTGCTGTCTGGGCATGCTGGGATTTGCAGTTTTGCAACATCCGGAGGGCCACAGTTTGGAGATCACTGTACGGTGGTTTCTAAATTGTGGCCCTCAAAATCTTGCAAAACAACAACTCCCAGCATGAACGAACAGCAAACAGCTGTCTCGCCATGCTGGGAGTTGTAGTTGTGTACCTCCAGCTGTTGTATAACTACATCTCCCAGCATGCCCTTTGGCGATCAGTACATGCTGGGAGTTGTAGTTTTGCAACAGCTGGAGGCCCACTGGTTGGAAAATACTGAGTTAGGTAACAGAAACTAACTGAAGGTTTTCCAACCAGTGTGCCTCCTGCTGTTGCAAAAGTACAACTCCCAGCATGCACGGTCTGTCAGTGCATGCTGGGAGTTGTAGTTTTGCACCAGCTGGAGGTTTGCTCCCCCCCCCCCCCCCCATGTGAATGTAAAGTGTACATTCACACGGACGGGTTTACAGTGAGTCTTCTCCTTCAAGTTTGAGCTGCGGCAAATTTTCCGCAGCAGCTCAAACTCATAGCGGAAAACTCACCGTCAACCCCCACCAGTGCGAATGTAGCCTAAAAACACTACACTTCACACCGCTAACACATGATAAAGGGTAAGACACTACATATGCACCCCCTTAAACATTCCCCCCCCCCCAATAAAGATGAAAAGCATATTGTACAGCAGTGTTTCCAAAACGGAGCCTCCAACTGTTGAAAAACAACAATTCCCAGCATTTCCGGACAGCCACTGACTGTCCAGGCATGCTGGGAGTTTAGCAACAGCTGGAGGCACCCTGTTTGGGTATCACTGGCCTAGAATACCCCTATGTCCACCCCTATGCAATTCCTAATATAGTCCTCAAATGCGCATGTCGCTCTCTCACTTAGGAGATCTGTCGCATTTCAAGGAAACAGTTTAGGGCCACATATGGGGTATTTCCGTACTCGGGAGCAATTGCGTTACAAATTTTGGAGGGATTTTTCTCCTTTTACCCCTTATGAAAAGGAAAGGTTGGGGTCTACACCAGCCTATTAGTGTAAAAAATAAAAAATAAAATTACACTAACATGCTGGTGTTGCCCCATACTTTTTATTTTTACAAGAGGTAAAAGGAAAAAAAGACCCACAAAATTTGTAATGCAAACTCTCCTGAGTACGGAAATACCCCATATGTTGTCGTAAAATGCTCTACGGACACACAACAAGGCTTAGGAGTGAGAGCGCACATGTACATTTGAGGCCTAAATTGGTGATTTTCACAGGGGTGGCTGATTTTACAGTGGTTCTGACGTAAACGCAAAAAATACATACCCACATGTGAACTCAATTTGGAAACTACACCCCTCACAGAACATAACAAGGGGTGTAGTGAGCCTTAACACCCCACAGGTGTTTGATGAAGTTGGATGGGAAAATGAAAAAAAAAAATTTTTTTTACTAAAATGCTGGTGTTACCCAAAATGTTTCATTTTCACAAGGAAAAATAGGAAACAAAGCCCCACAAAATGTTAACCTCATTTCTTCTGAATAAGAACATACCCCAGATGTGGATGTAAAGTGCTCTCCGGGTGAACTACAATGCTTAGAAGAGAAGGAGCGCCATTGGGCTTTTGGAGAGAGAATTTGTCCGGAATTGAAGGCCATGTGCGTTTACAAAGCCCCCATAGTGCCCCCATGGACCCCCCCCCACATGTGACCCCATTTGGAAACTGCATCCCTCACAGAATGAAATAATGGGTACAGTGAGCATTTTCGCCCACAGGTGTCTGACAGATTTTTGGAACAGTGGTCCGTGATTTTTTTTTTTACATTTTTCATTTGCACAGCCCACTGTTCCAAAGATATGTCAAATGCCAGTGGGGTGTAAATGCTCACTGAACCCCTTATTAAATTCTGTGAGGGGTGTAGTTTCCAAAATGTGGTCACATGTGGGGAGGTCCACGGTTCTGGCACCATAGGGGCTTACTAAATGTGACATGCTCCTCAAAAAATATTTCAGCAAAATTTGCTTTCCAAGAGCCAAATGTGACTCCTTCTCTTCTGAGCATTGTAGTGTGCTAGCAGAGCACTTGATATCCACACATGGGGTATTTCCATACTCAGAAGAGATGGGGTTACAAATTCTGGGGGGCATTTTTTCCTATTACCGCCTGTAAAAATTTTAAATTTGGGGAGAAACCAGCATTTTTGTGAAATTTTTTTTTTTTTCATTTACACATCCGACTTTAATGAAAAGTTGTCAAACACCTGTGGGGTGTTAAGGCTCACTGTATCCCTTGTTATGTTCCTTGAGGGGTGTAGTTTCCAAAATAGTTGCCATGTCTTTTTTTTTCCATTCTGGCACCATAGGGGCTTCCTAAATGTGACATGCCCGCCAAAAACCATTTCAGCAAAATTTGCTTTCCAAAAGCCAAATGTAACTCCTTTTCTTCTGAACATGGTAGTGTGCCCGCAGTGCACTTGATGTCCACTTATGGGGTATTTCCATACTCAGAAGAAATGGGGTTACAAATTTTGGGGTGCATTTTCTCCTATTACCTCTTGTAAAAATTTGAAATTTGGGGGGAAAAAACGACATTTTAGTGGAAAAAAATGTTCATTTCCACATCCGACTTTAACGTCAAACACCTGTGGGGTATTAAGGCTCACTGTATCCCTTGTTATGTTCCTTGAGGGGTATAGTTTCCAAAATAGTAGGCCATGTGTTTTTTTATTTTTTTTATTTTTATCTTTTTGCTGTTCTGGCAGTATAGGGGCTTCCTAAATGCAACATGCCCCCCAAAAAACATTTCAACTAAATTTGCTTTCCAAAAGCCAAATGTGACTCCTTCTCTTCTGAGCATTGTAGTGCGCCAGCAGAGCATTTGACGTCCAAAAATGGGGTATTTCCATACTCAGAAGAAATGGGGTTACAAATTTTGGGGGGCATTTTCTCCTATTACCCCTTGTAAAAATGTGAAATTTGGTGAAAAAAACATAATTTTTAGAGATGAGCGAACTTACAGTAAATTCGATTCGTCACAAACTTCTCGGCTCGGCAGTTGATACTTTTCCTGCATAAATTAGTTCAGCTTTCAGGTGCTCCGATGGGCTGGAAAAGGTGGATACAGTCCTAGGAGACTCTTTTCATAGAAATGTATCCACCTTTTCCAGCCCACCGGAGCACCTGAAGGCTGAACTAATTTTCGCAGGATAAGTCATCAACTGCCGAGCCGAGAAGTTCGTGACGAATCAAATTTACTGTAAGTTCGCTCATCTCTAATAATTTTAGTGAAAAAAATTATAATTTAAATTTACACATCTGACTTTAACAAAAAGTCGTCAAACACCTGTGGGGTGTTAAGGCTCACTGTACCCCTTGCTACATTTCTTGAGGGGTGCAGTTTCCAAAATATTATGCCATGTGTTCTTTTGGGGGTTGCTTTGGCACCATAGGGGCTTCCTAAATGCAACATGCCCCCCAAAAAACCATTTCAGCAAAATTCACTCTCCAAAATCCCATTGTCGCTCCTAAACTTAAAGTAAATATATTGTATATGTGAATCAATATATGATTTCTTTGGAATATCCATTTTCCTTACAAGCAGAGCTTTTTCACCAAGAAAGGATGCAAGTAACAACTAAAATTTACAACAGTGTTAAAGTAGAATATGTCACAAAAAAACTATCTCGGAATCAGAATAAACGGTAAAAGCATCCCAGAGTAATTAATTTATAAAGTGACAGTGGTCAGAATTGCAAAAAAGGGCTCAGTCCTTAAGGGGAAAAAGGGCTCAGTCTTTAAGGGGTTAATATTAGGAATGTTCCTTCAAGACAATCGTACACATTTCTCATTTTTAATTTGAGAGGACAACATGGAATTTTACCCAAATCATGTTGCCTCTGGTGAATAAAGTACTTGAGGAAGTAGTTCATAATCTTGATGAATCTAGATAAGGTTGATAAACTCTGCAGTAAGGAAGGTCTTAGCTATCATAGCCATCTTGTAGAGTCCTGGATAAATCAAAATTTTCCCCTATATCGCTTATAGCAGCCCATCTTATTGGGGGAATTGTCTACCATGTGAGCTAAAAGAACCTCTGAAATTTGTAATTGATAACCAATATAAAGGTTGCTTGTTTTTGTTTAGTTTTTTTGTCCTACCATTGTAAAAAATAGGTAAATAATGTAATTTTTTTGGTAAGGAGGAATGGGGGATGGTAAGGTAAGGAGGAATGGGGGACTTGGTTCCCCTGTTATAATGGTTGGTAGGGATAATATGTTCATCATTATACATTTATGGAAAATAAAAATCTTTGAATATTGCTTAGTGTATCATTTGTATTATTAACATATTTGGCACATTATTTTACAAAAAAAAATGTTTAGAGTCAAATCATATTGCAGTTCCATTGTTGTTACAAAAAATATATTTGTATTATAAAATTACCGTTGTATGCTTTATGTTTTTAAAGGATGCAGTGTTTACATGTTCTATAATCATGACGTTTTAATTTTTTTTATTTTACAGCTTGTTGTTGGTTTTGCTACAATCACTGGTACAAAAAAATCTTACATAAATAAAAGTACACAAAAAGAATCATTTTTCATTGTCAGTGTCTGCTTTCTGTTGTCACAATGGGTTTGGGTTTTTCATTTAATCATATCCTTAGGGAAGCATGTTGACAGACTGCCACACAGCTTGTCTGCATTATGACAGAGAGTTTTCCCAATTGCTGCCAAACTCATGATTCTTCCTCATCTAACATTGAAGTGCTATCTTTCTTTCCATGATGTCTGCATTGTGTGATAAAGTGCTATGTTGTGTTGCTAAGGCATTATCTACAAGGATGCAGAATTTTTTTAAAGAAAAAAAATATAATAATAAGTACTCTAGAATTTCAGTTTCTTCTTAGTATCCTACTCTGTTGTACAGAGTGCCTTGATGATTATTTATAAATACTGCAGTTGATATAATTTTAATAAACACCGCAGACATAAAAACAGAGCAGACATTATCTTTAAATGTCTAACCTTCATAAATTGGAATATTTTAACATATATTTATATTAACTCCTAGTGGACGCAGGGCATAAATGTACACCATGCACCCCCTTCCGGTCTATGAAGCATGTTTAGGGGCTGAGTGCATTTCATAGCCAGTTAATCAGCAGCCATGACCCATAAGTAATGCTGGCTAATGCTACAGCATCTAAAAGTTCAGAAAATCATTGTCGGCAGCTCAGTGAAACTGATCGGGACCACCGTGGTTAAATTGCTAGGTCCCGGTCAGTTGAGAGGACAGACAAAGGGTCCCTACCTGACTCCATTCTGACCAATCAACACTCTGCAAACACTGCAAACAGCCTCAGCAGCCTGTAGTAATGGAGCCCTGATGACACTGATCTACGCACAGCATTGTTTGGTGTATGCAATAGGAAAATTGCATGTAATAGTCCCCATCAGGGGAAAAAAAAAAAAAAAAGGTTGTCTTGTGAAAATGAGAGACGGGGTCCTGTTTGGAGATTGTGGGGGTTGCCAGCTGTCAGATACTTATCAACAAGGTCATTTTCACCGACCAAAACCCCCTTTTATTTATAAGGTTTCTGAAAATGATTTCTTTAAATTAGTCCTTGCACTAGGCAAGAAAGAAAGAATGTAGAAAATGATGGAACGTATGGTTGAATTTATTTCAAGTCATCAGAACCCTATAATATCAAAATTCTTAGTAGTAGCCATACCTTCATAATATTGCATTATTAATACCCTTTTGAATATGATTTGCTTATTTTTACCTTACTTTTTAGGATATGGTGGCTGTACCTTCTCTCGATCAAACATCCATGCATTCATATTACACAAAAACTATAAAGACTCCTTTGTTCAATATACCTTGTGACAAACGGGATAAGCAACTGCAGAATTATTGCATAATGTTTGGTGTGATAGTCTACTGCCATGTCACTTTGATTTATAATAAATTTGTAAATCTCAGTCAGATTTTTTTAATTTGTTGTTCTTCTTTATATATCTGCGGACAATTTATTGTGAACACAATCTGTAAATAACTTGGAAATGCACTGATACTGTATTACTGTATTTTCAGTTATCTTTATGAGAAAACGTAACTAAAACTTGGAAATTATGTATTTGTTTATGCAGATTATTTACTTTTGTGTATATTTCTACAAAAGTTGTTTTTCTTATTACAGAAAGTTTATTAGAAAATTGCTGTTTAACCCCTTAAGGACTCAGCCCATTTGGGCCTTAAGGTCTCAGACAATTTTATTTTGACGTTTTCGTTTTTTCCACCTTGGCTTCTAAAAATCATAACTCTCTATGTTCATCCACAGACTAGTATGAGGGCTTTTTGTTTGCGTGGCCAGTTGTCGTTTGTAATGACACTCGTTTTACCATAAAATGTATGACACAACCAAAAAAATACTATTTGTGTGGGGAAATTTGCAAGAAACCCACAATTTAGCACATTTTTGAAGGCTTTGTTTTCATCCTGTACACTTTAAGGTAAAATAGACCTGCGTTCTTTATTCTGTGGGTCAATACAATTAAAATGATACCCATGATTACATACTTTTCTATTATTATACAGCTTAAAATAAATCGCTAAATTTTAAACCAAATCCCTCTATTTTGCTGACCTATAACTTTCTCATTTTCCCGTATAATCAGCAGTATGAGGGCTCAATTTTTGTGCCGTGATCTGTACCTTTTTTTATAACAAATTTGCATATATAAAACTTTTAATAAATTTTTTTAATCAATTTTATTTGAAATTTTGGACCTTTTTTTTCGTTCACGCCATTCACCGTACGGAATAATTAACATTATATTTTAATAGTTCAGATATTTATGCATGCGGCAATTTATGCACGCGGCGATACCAAATATGTTTATTGAAAAAAAATGTTTACACTTTTTGGGGGTAAAATGGAGAAAACTGACAATTTACATTTTTATTGGAGGAATGGATTTTTTGATTTTATACTTTGTTTACTTTTATTTTTACACTTTAATAGTCTCCATAGAGGACTATTTATAGCAATCATTCAATTGCTAATATTCTTCAGTGCTATGCATAGGTCATCTTCTGCTCTAGTCTGCTCGATCTCAGACCAGAGCAGAAGACCCGTGGAAGGCAGCAGAGGCAAGTGAGGCGACCTCCATCTGCCGTTCTGGATGATCGGCTCGCCGCGGCAGCGCGGCAGATGCCGTGATCTGTATTGATCGCGGCATCTGAGGGGTTAATGGCAGACATCTGCACGCATGACCGATGCTCGCGGTTATGTAGAGGACGTAAATGTACGTCCTGGTGCGTTAAGTACCACCGCACCAGGACGTACATCCTGCGTCGTTAAGGGGTTACGGAATAGAGGTAAATCAGGCATGCCGTATTCAACAGTTAGGACACACTGCTCATTTCATAACTTGTTTTCCATAGATTTAGCACCACTACATCTTTAACATGCCTTTAACCCCTTAAGGACGCAGGACGTAAATGTACGTCCTGGTGCGGTGGTACTTAACGCACCAGAACGTACATTTACGTCCTGTGCATAACCGCGGGCATCGGAGCGATGCCTGTGTCATGCGCGGCTGATCCCGCCTGCTGATCGCAGCCAGGGACCCGCCGGCAATGGCCGACGCCCGCGATCTCGCGGGCGTCCGCCATTAACCCCTCAGGTGCCGGGATCAGTACAGATCCCGGCATCTGCGGCAGTGCGCGATTTGAATGAATGATTGGATCACCCGCAGCGCTGCTGCGGGGATCCGATCATTCAGAACGCCGCATGGAGGTCCCCTCACCTTCCTGCTTCCGGCTCCCGGCGTCTTCTGCTCTGGTCTGTGATCGAGCAGACCAGAACAGAAGATAGCCGATAACACTGATCTGTTCTATGTCCTATGCATAGAACAGATCAGTATTAGCAATCATGGTATTGCTATGAATAGTCCCCTATGGGGACTATTCAAGTGTAAAAAAAAATTTAAAAAAATGTAAAAGTAAAAGTAAAAAAATGGGAAAAATCCCCTTCCCCAATAAAAAAGTAAAACGTCTGTTTTTTCCTATTTTACCCCCAAAAAGCGTAAAAAATAAATTTTATAGACATATTTGGTATCGCCGCGTGCGTAAATGTCCGAACTATTAAAATAAAATGTTAATGATCCCGTACGGTGAACGGCGTGAATGAAAAAAAAAGTCCAAAATTGCTACTTTTTCAATACATTTTATTTAAAAAAAAATTATAAAAAATGTATTAAAAGTTTTTTATATGCAAATGTGGTATCAAAAAAAAGTACAGATCATGGCGCAAAAAATGAGCCTCCATATAGCCGCTTATACAGAAAAATAAAAAAGAGGTCATCAAAATAAAGGAATTATAAACATACTAATTTGGTTAAAAAGTTTGTGATTTTTTTTAAGCGCAACAATATTAGAAAAGTATGTAATAATGGGTATCATTTTAATTTTATTGACCCTCAGAATAAAGAACACATGTAATTTTTACCATAAGTTGTACGGCGTGAAAACGAAACCTTCCAAAATTAGCAAAATTGCGTTTTTCTTTTTAATTTCCCCATAAAAATAGTGTTTTTTGATTGCGCCATACATATTATGATATAATGAGTTATGTCATTACAAAGGACAACTGGTCGCGCAAAAAACAAGCCCTCATACTAGTCTGTGGATGAAAATATAAAAGAGTTATGATTTTTAGAAGGAGAGTAGTGTTGAGCGGCATAGGCCATATTCGAATTCGCGAATATTCGCGAATATATGGACGAATATTCGTCATATATTCGCGAATATTCGCATATTCGTTATATTCTAGTTTTATTTTCGCATATGCGAACATTCGCGTATGCGAAAATTAACATATGTGAATATTAGCATATACAAAATTAGCATATGCGAAAATTCGCATATGCGAACATTAGCATATGCTAATTTTCGCATGTGCGAATTTTCGCACGCCAGTCTCACACAGTAGTATTACAGCCTTCTTTACACCACACAAGCTGGAAGCAGAGAGGGATGATCACTGTGATGTGTACTGTGAAGAAAAAAAAACAAAAAAAAAAACCGAATATTCATAATTACGAATATATAGCGCTATATTCGCGAAATTCGCGAATTCGCGAATATGCAATATTCGCGAATAATATTCGAATTGCGAATATTCGTGAGCAACACTAAAGGAGAGGAGGAAAAAATGAAAACGTAAAAATTTAATTGTCTGAGTCCTTAAGGCCAAAATGGGCTGAGTCCTTAAGGGGTTAAAGGGGTATTCCAGGAATTTTTTTTGACTATGCTACAGGGGCTGTAAAGTTAGTGTAGTTCATAATATAGTGTTTGTCCCTGTGTGTGAAAATTTTCTCACAATTCTTAGGTGATTTTCACCCCAATATTTATTTTAATCAACATACAAAATGACTGTTTCTCAGATTTTTCCCAGCTTGCAAAGTGGCTGAGACCTGACTCACTAGTCAGCTGATGACAGGGAGCCTGTCTGCTTCAATGGGTGGAGTGATCGCTTGGTGAGAGAGGGATCAATCTGCAACTAATGCAACAGCTGCAGGCACTCTGATTGAAAACCACAGTTCTTTTGTTTCAATGGGTTGGGTGGCTACATGAGGGAGGGAGGAAAATGGAATTATGGGATTTGTAGTCAAAAAATGAAAAGTCAAACAGTAAATACAAGTTCACCAAAAGCTAGCCACAGTGTTATGGTAATCTCAAAATATTTAGCCCCAAGACAAGTGCAGGTCCTTCCTAAGCATGTCCATTACTGTCAGCCAGGTATGTACTAAAATCACCTTATGGTGGAGAACCCCTTTATTGCATTTTATATTGCAATGTGGTTGCATGCTGAATCACTGCTCAATATCTGGTGTTTTATTAGACATTGAGATTTTTTTGTATTTATAGTCATTGTTCCTCTTGTGGACTCTTTGAAGACAGAGAGAGCTAGAAGGAGATTATTCACTATAGCAACTTTGGTGTCTGTTAATTAGGTATTGACTATTTCTTCCCATAACTACATAATGAGCCCCTTGAACCTCCTACACGTACCTTAGAATAAGCCTAAATTACCAGCTTGTCACTGCCTAGGACACAGAAGCAATGACTCTAAATGACTGAGATAGCACTGTATGTAAGAATCCATAGCAATAGCATCCAGAAAAGGTAATTCACCTTTAACACTGTCTGTGGCTTGTAAAGAGAGCATTCTACATAAAGAATTGGCCTTTGAACTCTAAGCTAACAATATTCATACTAAGTAAAAATACATAGAACTTAAAATATAAAAGAGAGTGCATAATTATAGCCTTATTTTTCATAACCAAGAGAATGTAACACAAATTTATTAACTATCTATTCAAGTTTTATCCATATACTACAGTGTTCAAAGTGATTTCCATTGGTGACATGGCAGATGCCTAGGCAGTAGTCCAGTTCTGTCCAGACGTGTGCCAACCTGTCAGCAAATACCTGCTCTTCCAATCAGTCCTGCTCAATGAAATAGTCACAGCATTACGGTCTGTTGACAGGATTTATCTCCTGAAGAAGATATAATCTGTATGGCTTACAACACAGACTTTTTCATAAAATATGCCATACTCTGGTTTGTGGCACCTGCAGTTCCATACTGGTCAGCCTGGTCAACTTTCTAGGTCTATGTTCATGTACAGCTCGAAACCTGTTCACTGTCTCATCTGAAGTCTTTGGGCGGTTATAAACATCCAGTGGTTGAATTGCTTCATCTGACGCGATATGCGGTTTCTATGTGAAGAACGTATACCAACATTTTTTTGAAAGTTTTGCCATACAATGACAACAAACCCTGTTTTTGCAAATTTCAACATGCAATAAGCTTTTTATTGTATTTTATGTCGCACTATATTAGCACATTTAAAATGTGACTCTTGAAAATGAAAGCTGGGCTGTGATTGGTTGCTATGGGCAACTAAGCCAGTTTTCTGTATTTTTTATGTTACTGGCTTTTTTACCACAGATTTTACTATAACTACAGACCTTTAGTTCCGCCCAATCCTTTTTAAATAAATCTGCATATAAATACCAAACATTAAAATTCAAGCATGTATGAGAATTTTCCAAAACAAATTCTTGTCTATGTTAACTATAACTTCACTTCAACAGTTTCATATACATATTTTAATGTATGATAGAGATTATTACTTCTCATTGGTTGTAATAATAAATGAATAGTTCTATACAGTACAACACATAACTGCTGCCTTATACACTAAATGGCTTGTTTTACTTTTTCTTGGAAAAAGAAAAGAATGAGCTATGTAACTATTCCCTATGGTCAAAGGTACTGTGTCTTCCAATGAGGCCAATGCTCTTCATTATTTATTTTTATGGATAGAGCTACATGGTGAATTTGGCTGTGTCTCAGACCATGTGCCCAAAGATTGCTGTATCACAGGCAAACTCGCTCTATATGTACTTTTTTGCAGTGTGCAGTGTGTGTGTAGGTTATTTTAGGCACAAAAGTGATGTGATATTTACATATATTCTTCTGTACTTTGCTACACTGTGGTGTGCCTTAACAAATAAATATTCTGTATTTTACCCTAATAAATATACTGTATTTGATTACTCTGATTATAAAACAACCTCCCTCAAACTTTGGATCTTATTGAAAGAAAAAACTAAAATACTTTAATTTAAGACTACTTTAACCCCTTAAGGACGCAGGGTTTTTCAGTTTTTGCATGCTCGTTTTTTCCTCCTTACCTTTTAAAAATCATAACCCTTTAAATTTTCCACCTAAAAATCCATATTATGGCTTATTTTTTGCGTCACCAATTCTACTTTGCAGTGACATTAGTCATTTTACCCAAAAATCCACGGCGAAATGAAAAAAAAATCATTGTGCGACAAAATCAAAGAAAAAACGCCGTTTGTAAGTTTTGGGGGCTTCCGTTTCTATGCAGTGCATATTTCGGTAAAAATGACACCTTATCATCATTCTGTAGGTCCATATGATTAAATGATACCATACTTATACAGGTTTAATTTTGTCGTACTTCTGGAAAAAATCATAATTAGATGCAGGAAAATGTATACGTTTAAAAATGTCCTATAACTTTTTTATTTTTCCACATGCAGGGCGGTATGCACCGTGATCTGAAGTTTTTATCGGTAACATTTTTGTTTTGATCTGACTTTTTGATCACTTTTTATTCATTTTTTAATGGTATAAAAAGTGACCAAAAATATGCTTTTTTGGACTTTGGAATTTTTTTACGTGTACGCCATTGACCGTGCAGTTTAATTAATGATATATTTTTAATATATTTTTATAGTTCGGACGTTTACGCACGCAGCGATACCACATATGTTTATTTTTATTTTTATTTACACTGTTTTATTTTTTTAATGGGAAAAGGGGGGTGATTCAAACTTTTAAATGATCTTTATTAACACTTTTTTTAAACTTTTTTTTGCAGTGTTATAGCTCCCATAGGGACCTATAACACTGCACACACTGATCTTTTACACAGATCACTGGTGTTTATTAACATGCCTGTGATCAGTGATATCGGCGCTTGACTGCTCCTGCCTAGATCTCAGGCACGGAGCAGTCATTCGCCGATCGGACACAGAGCAGGCAGGTAATGTCCCTCCTGGTGTCCTGTAAGCTTTTCGGGATGCCGCGATTTCACCGCGGCTGTCCCGAACAGCCCGACTGAGCAGCCCAGATAATTTCGCTTCAGACGCGGCGGTCAGCTTTGATAGCTGCGTCTGAAGGGTTAATACAGGGCATCACCATGATCGGTGATGTCCTGTATTAGCCGCGGGTCCCGGCCGTTGATGGCCGCCGGGACCGACCCGATATGACCCGGGGTCACCGCGGCATATTGCGGGAGCCGGCGGAGGAAGTAAATATACATCCTTCGGCGTTAAGGAGTTAAGAGGAGGGCTATTTAATGTCCATTCCCCTCATCCCTTGCCCCTCAGTCTATGCCCCCTTCATTACATTTCCCCATCATTTCATGTTCCCTTTATTCCATGTCCCCTATAAAATAGAGGTGATTGGATATGAAATGAGAAAAATTAACTTCATTCCTCACCATTTCATGTCTACCTGGCCTTCTGCTGTGTTCCATTGCTGTACCCAGCTCCCAAAGTGGAGCTATGCATGGAAAGTATGTAACACATTTTGCTGGCACGGCCCTTAAAGGGGTACTCTGCTCCTAGACATCTTATCCCCTATCCAAAGGGGATAGGGGATAAGAGCCGTGACGCGACATCATGGTGCTACTGCCCCTGTATCGCCCTGTCATCACACACACAGATTTTCTTCTGTGCTGTGATGATGGCGGAGTGCCACTACTGAGAATGCGGGGGGTCCCGCCACTGGGGGGGATAGGGGATAGGATGTCTAGGTGCGGAGTACTCTTTTAAGGCCCAAATTTAAAACAACCTCAATAGTACGACAAGTTTTTTTTTTCAGGAGTATATTGAACAAATATGGTATATCTGGATCAGGCCTGTTCAGGCCAGAAGACCCCCATATTCTTTAAAAGGTGGAAAAAAGTATGTGACCTTTTATTTAATTGAGCCAATCAGAACTTTTCAAAGAATCTATAGAGCCAGAAGGGGTCTTCACTTTACTTCACCTTTTTCTCTATCGACTTTTTGGGGCCTTTTAAAATGTTTGAATGACAGTCGGGGCTCTCTCAAGTAGACATCACAGGCAATCAAAATGATCCCTTGTCTGGTACGGGTAAAATAAAATATTTTTAACTTGTTTTAAATTTAGATGATTTTTCTTCAAAAAGTCTAGAACATCTTGACTATAGTAATAGAACCTACATATTAGAATTTACAAATCTGCTTCTCTTTATTTACTTTTTTAAATTTTAATATATATATATATATATATATATATATATATATATATATTTTTTTTTTTTTTTTTTACCAATGCTCCATCCGGTAACTGTCAAAAGCAACATGATACTGTATTTAGTGAATGTATAATTAATGAGAAATACCTAAGACAGCTTTTAATTCTATAACAAAATACATCATAATAAAACTTTCTTAGCTCAGAACTGGAAACAAAAGTTCTACTACAAAAAGTCAGTAAACTTTGTAATGTTTTCTAATAGATGATTTTTATCTACAGTATTACTATAAAAGATAATACATTGTAGACAAAAGCCAAGACATTTATACCAGTCAACATGATCATATAATTATATACTGCACAGCTAAGGAGGCAGAAGACAAAGCAAATTAATTAAATGTAGAAAGAGATATGACACGCACCCGTTTGGAAACTTTCCAACTATATCTCCAGTTATCTGATCTATATTAACTCTATTCTGAGACATAAAAAGGATGTTGTTCAACCCTCCGTATAATGACATTGCCCAAGTTATTTATCTTAGTTGACTTTCATTAAATCAAGTCAAGCTGCAGAAAAGTCATCCTAAGAATACATGTTAGCCATACAAACATTGGACATTGGTAAGAAACTTCTCAAATTTAAATATGTTGTTGAAATAAAAGTTTTGATTATGTAATTGATTTTAAAAACATGACGTTGTATCAAGAAATGCTATATAATCTCATTAAAAATCATTTGTTATCTGCATTTTACGCCTACTGCTATCTAAAGGGGTATTCCATTTTTTTTATTTATTTAACTATGCTACAGGGACTATAAAGTTAGTGTAGTTCAGAATATAGTCTCTGTACCTGTGTTTCATGGTGGTCTTACCATTCTTCTGTGATTTTGCCCCAATGTTTATTTTTAACAGCATACATAAATGACTGTTTTGTCTCAGGTTTTCCCATATTGCAGTGTGGCCTGAGACATTAAAGTGGTACTCCAGCGCTAAGGCATCTTATCCTCTATCCAAAGGATAGGGGATAAGATGCCTGATCACGGGGGTCCCGCCGCTCCCCGTTAGAAACAGCCTTCGGAGCATGCTCACTCTGGGTCTGATTACTGGCGATCACGGGGACGGAGCATAGGCACGTCACTGCTCCGCCCCATGTGATGTCACACTCCGCCCCCTCAATACAAGCCTATGGGAGGGGGTGTGACAGCTGTTACACCCCCTCCATAGGCTTACATTGAGGGGGCGTAGCCGTGATGTCACTATGGATAGGGGACAGATGTCTTAGCGCTGGAGTACCCCTTTAAATCACTAGTCAAGTGTTCAGAGGGAGCCTGTCTTTGCTTAAATGGGTGGAGTGACTGCTGGGTGGGAAGTAGATAATTCTGCAAGAATTGTAGTTTTGCAACAGCTGGAGGCACCCTGGTCCAAAAACACTGGTCAATTGCATGGAAAGGATCAAAGTTTTGTTTCAATGGGTGGGGTGGCTGATATGTAAAAGGGAAAAAAGTGACCTCACACTTACAAACAAGAAATCATGGGACATGTAGTTTGAGAGAACAAACTCCAACAGGAAATACTCAGTTCACAAAAAAGAACTCAGCATTATGGTAATCTCACAACATAGCCATTTATCCCCAAGACAAGCACAGATCCTTTAACTTTATAAGACTCAGAGAGACAGCTGAATACAGTGCAAGGATCTCTATGTCAGTCCCAGGGATTTAAACGGAGTGGCTGTGTGCATTCTAGACCCCTGTTCCATGTAAACCTGGAACACAGGAACACCATTATCATAATAAGTGGAATTCCTAGGGGTGGGCCTGCCATTATAGTGTATCTCTTCATTAAAGAGTTATACAGCTTACAATAAAAAGTGGAATACATAAAAAATACTGCTAATATTTGGTATATCTACAAAAAAAAAAAATATTTTACATAATCAAGATAACCCATTTAGTCAAAAACTATATTTTGTCTCCCGACTTCCCTATAAAAAGATGTCAGGGACAATTCAGCTTTTGCATATATTGCTAATGCCAACTAAAACCAGCAGGTTCATTTTACATTTATTTGATATATGTAACTAGTTTTATAGCTCTCCTCTTGTGTTTATTTAATATTTCAATTTAAAAAATCATTGAAAACCACATGTAAACCTGCAATTTGTGAACTAATGCATTATATCAGAACCATTTTGGAGGCGGCATTTTGATTATATGAGATATCAGAACAATGTGAA
This sequence comes from Hyla sarda, assembly GCF_029499605.1. NCBI lineage: Eukaryota > Metazoa > Chordata > Amphibia > Anura > Hylidae > Hyla > Hyla sarda. The sequence goes on from NC_079192.1 coordinate 282,551,897, forward strand.
ATTAACATATGATAGCACTAGAGAAAGAAAGCAAAAAAATACTTCCAGACATATATTGTTTGATGCCTGTTATATATCTGTCTAGGTGAACTAGATATAGCGATTATATGCATTCTTACTATAAAAATAATATATCTCCATTGCTTTCTATTAAAGATTCTGATGGCCATGTAGGGAAAATCATCTTCCTTTTAGAAAATTGTGTATTCTGATTCATATTCCACTTCATTTGGACTCTGAAGATTTTTTTAAAGTGTCCATGTCATGGCAAAAAATTTAACATGTGACATGTCAAAACTTTTGATCAGTCGGGGTTCCAGGGCTGAGACCCCCACCGATCTTGAGAACTGGCAGGAAGAAGTGATCTACGTCCTGCAGCTTTAACACAAGTCTTTGGGGCTGCAGGATGAGATCGCTACGCTATGGTATACTACTCCCCGCTTGTTCCCCTGATCGGTGGAGGTCTCAGCACTAAGACCCCAACCAATCAAAATTTTTCTATAAAAAAGTTTTTTTGAAATGACAGGTAACAATTTTTACATGCTATACTTATATGTATTAACCTCCTATAAAATTGTCAGTGGTGTGTGTACATGTGTGTGTGTAGCATTCTTGTTTGTGGGGTGTGAGTTTGCAAAGAAATATAATATATATATATATATATATATATATATATGCAAGGAATTTCAATTGGCACAATTATGATGCCTACCCAGAGTTCAGTGAGGGTTTCTGAGGAGACAGCTGAAGCCAGATGACTCCTGGAGAAGAAGTATGACTTTTGTTACATCTGTGATATCTGAGTAAATAGTGATGAAGTAGTGTCAAGACTGTGACTGTGCACCATTGACAAAGACTGAGTTCTACAGACTTTGCCAAACAAAATCGCAAACCAGAACTGTTTATGCCTCTAAAAAAGAGTAACAAGAGTAAAAACTGTTAAGCGCTTTTAGGGTACATTCCCACACGGCGTATTTGCTGCGTATTTGCTGCTGCGTATTTTATTTTCTCTGTTGAAGTCAATGGGTAGGAAAATACGCAGCACCAAATACGCAGCAAATACGCAGCAAAATACGCCGTGTGGGAACGTACCTTTATATGTTTTCTGAAACTGCAAAGCTTAGTACCTCATCTAAGTAAAGTGTTCCAGAGAGCTCAAGCAAAGGATTGTGTCTGTCAAATGATTTTATTAACTCCTAGGGTGTAAACCATAAGGCCTATAAAGTCAACTCTCCCAAACAACTCGTTAATAAAACACAGACATAGTGAGATTTATAAAAATTTAAAAAAGCAATCTAATTGGTTGCTCTGGACAACTGCACCATTCTTCCTTTACATGGGTTTTGATTCCGCCAGAAGAATGAACATAGTAACATAGTTACATAGTAACATAGTGGGAATAAATAAAAACTGAAAACAACAACTGTCTGGTTTTGCCCATAGCAATCAATCAGAGATCAATATATCCTGTAAAACATTTCATACCCAATGTTTCTAAAATGCAGACGCCGAGGAATTTTCAGGCATATTGGTCAGGAGAAGAGAATTGAAGAAATTATTATTTACTTTAGCAGGCAAAAAAATTGAAAATGTGATTCCTGGGTAAATGGAGACTTGTTCTAACCTCTTAAATGCATTTATTGTATGCAAACAAAAACACTGAAGAAAATGAGAATTGTTCTTTTGGAGTACAGACAGATCATATAATAGACCACTACACCAGTGTAACCTTTTTTTAATGAAAGTGAGAGAAAGAGAAAAAAAAATGAAGACAAATACATGCAGAACAAATGTTAAATTTCAGCAAAGTGAAGCACATTTTTTTTAAATATTATAATAATTCAACATTTTTTGCCCGAAATGTTTTTTTTTTATTAAGTCATGTGGACATTTGTAAGTTGAAATGGCATCCATCTAACTAAACTAAGCTTTACAGAAAAGTTAAATGCAAAATAATAACCCTTTATATATTATTTTCTCCAATGTTATACTGTGGATTAAAGAAAAGATAGCAATAAGAAAGGGCCCCCAAAGGCAGAAGACATGTTTGCTTGTTTTTTCAAATAATTTTTGAAAAAAAACTAGTGCTGAACAAACTGAAGCTGGCGAACCCAGATTCAATCTGAACTTTGTAAAAAAAATTCAGTTCGGTACAATGTAAAACTTGTTTACATTGAGTAAGCTAGGGAGGGTTCAAGCATACCCAGCTTACTATAATAGATTTTTAAGACTTGGTGTGCTGCCCCACCAATTACGTGGGTTCCAGTGGTTCTGCAACTGTTTCAGCCTTAGACATGAAGAGAGTTGTTTTGCAACAGCTAGAGATAAACAGATTGGGGAACATTGCTGTACACCCTGGTGTCTGTGGGGATTTGGGTAATAATAGTAGGGTAGAATTAGCCATTTTAAGGACTTACACTAAGCCCCACTTTAGTACTGGACACATCTATGAGGAAGTTTCCACTAATGAGTAAAATAAATCATTGAAATAAATATCCCCAACCCATCATTGACCCTTTTATTATATAAAAAAATAATGATATAAAAGCCATACTTCTCTTCAGCATCATCTGGCAGAAGCAAACTTCAAACATCTGTCTGGAAGGACTGTTTTCAATAGCATCTTACACAAGTGCCTCGTACTGGAGCCTTTACGTTGACTTAGCGTTTGGACCAATAGCCTCAAGGCACCACTAAACGATACTTCTGCAGCCATGCCAAAAATTTTGATATTGATAAGCTGATTTATTGGTTCATGTATATCTATGATGCAATAGAACAATAAGGGTCCATTTACAATTGGAATTCTGCTTTGAATTTCCAGTGCAGCAAAGTCCCTTTGCTGTCGATGGGATTCCACTGCACAGTGCACACTATGAAATTTCTGTCGTGGAGCTTTTCACAGCTGAAATTCCTTAACCAAAAGTAGGAAAATGTTAATTTTTTGGGTGGAATACATTACTAACTATAGGGATCAGCAATGACCCATGGTCCTATGACTGACTGCTTAAAGGGGTATTCTGGGCAAAAACATTTTATCCCCTATCCAAAGGATAGGGGATAAGATGTCTGATCATGGGGGGCCTGCTGCTGAGACCCTCCGCGATCTCCCTGCAGCACCCGCATTCTATGCAGGTGCTGAATCTCCAGTTTCGGAAACGTGACGCCATGCCCCCTCCATTCATGTATATGCAGCGGGCCCCCCACGATCAGACATCTTATCCCCTATCCTTTGGATAGGGGATAAAATGTTTTTGCCCGGAATACCCCTTTAAGTCAGTGTCGCCCCCACCCTTGGAATCTCCACCTTGAGTTGTAGGAGTAGGAGCATCTTTGTTTGTTTTATAAAGTTATATCTTGTAGATATGCATTGATGCATGAGGACTTTAGCTTTGGACATGCAGGGGGAGATTTATCAAAACCTGTCCAAAAGAAAAGTTGCCTATAGCAACCAATCAGATCGCTTCTTTCAGTTTTCAGAGGCCTTTTCAAAAATGAAAGAAGCGATCTGATTGGTTGCTATGGGCAACTCAGCAACTTTTCCTCTAGACAGGTTTTGATAAATCTCCTCTGCAGTCTCTACTTTCCCCTTGAAAGACCCTCACAATGTAGTGCTGCTGACAGCACCTATATATCTTGTAACAACAGCAAAATTCATCAGGGTAGAAATAGAAACTATGAAATTTTTTTTGCAAATGTCATGTAAGCTATTTTCTGCAGATATTATTTTATGTATAACATTGGTATAGAACAGAAGGACGTCACTTACCGGGATGCAGTGCAGAATTCCCTTTTATTGTCTTCGGTGCATTGATTGGGGGTGCATACGGACAGATTAAGGGACGCAGCTTGTCAGTCATGAACTAGGTTCCCCCAATCAATGCACCGAAGACAATAAAAGAGAATTCTGCACTGCATCCCGGTGAGTGATGTCCTTATGTTCTATACCTAGGTTATAAATGAAGACTAGTTTTCAAAGGAACCCGAGGGAAACAGTGTTAACCGGCTACTGAGTTACGACTTAGTCCTTGTGCATCAGTACACACATGCGCTGTGCTAAGCGCTAGGGGCATTACATGGGGTAGCGGTGCCGACTATCTTTTTCTCTATTCAATATTATTTTATGTATCCCTTCTATTGTTGCATTTAAAGGGGTCCTTTTTTTCTACAAATTATGTGTTTCCAGAAAGTTAAACAGATTTGTAAATGACTTCTTTAAAAAAAACTTAAGCCATCCAGTACTTATCAGCTGCTGTATGCTCCACAGGAAGTTGTATAGTTATTTTCTGTCTGATCACAGTGCTCTCTGCTGACACCTCTGTCCATGTCAGGAACTGTCCAGAGTAAGAGCAAATCCCCATAGCAAACCTTTACTGCTTTGGACAGTTTCTGACATAGAGGTGGCAGCAGGGAGCACTGTGGACAGACTGAAAAGAACAAGTCAACTTCCTCTGGAGCATACATCAGCTGATAATTACTGGAAGAATTAAGATTTTTAAATAGAAATAATTTACAAATCTGTTTAACTTTCTGGCACCAGTTGATTTGTAAAAAAATGTTTGTCACTGAAGTACCCCTTCAATACTATTTTGTTTGTAAGATATTATTCTGCTCTGTATATGTTTCTCTTGTTTCACTATCTAAAGTGTTGGGGCCATGCCTAAATGTAGAGAATCTAGCAAAGTCTTGTCAACAGATAGTTAAATATTTTAACAGCTAATACAGATGCCACATTTTTTACAACTGATGAATTGCCAGCTATGTTTTGTGATGCATCTCTTCAGGGTGTATTAAAGTCAATAAAGGAATAGGATTTCAAAGAAACCTTATTTAAAACCTGACCTGAAGTCCATGATCAATCAACCTTCCCCCCAGTGTGCATAGTTAGGTTAGGCCTCTCTTGCCTGAATCTATGAATCAATTTTAATTGCTTATTTTGGCATCCAACAACAATAAACTGCTATTGCACAGCCTCAGCTATCAGCAAGAGAGGCAAAAATAGATGGTTTAAACAGTCTGCACAGCAGTGCTTCTCGGCTTTTGCTATAGCGCTCTACATTTTACTCACCTAAATATTAAACATTGTGGGAGATTTTCCAAAATAAATATGCTTAATTTTAGAACCCACATGGAAATGACTCACTGCAAAAATAACCAGTAAATCAAATATATTGGTACTGGAAACAAAGATTCACAAAGTTTGAAGAAGGAAATATTGCTATAAAAAACATTACCTTCATGATCTCAGCATGACCAACAATATTCTAATGACAATTCTGTCCAAATTTTTTCCAAATGTTTTTCTTCCTCTTGCCTACTAAGACTCATAACATTTTAATTTTTTTACTGACAAAGTTGTGTTAGGGCTTATTTTTTGTAAGACAAGTTGTAATTTTGACTGGCTGACTTAATTTTATCAAAAAATGTAGTGTGAAGCCAGAAAGAATGATATTTAGGGCAAAATAAAATAAAAATATGGACAATTTTGTGGGGCACAATTACCGTATTTATCGGGGTATACCACGCACCGGCCTATAACACGCACCCTCATTTTACCACGGATATTTGGGTAAAAAAAGTTTTTTACCCAAATATCCATGAAAAAATGAGGGTGCGTGTGTGCGCGTGTATACCCCGATATACCCCCAGGAAAGGCAGGGGGAGAGAGGCCGTCGCTGCCCGCTTCTCTCCCCCTGCCTTTCCTGAGGTCTAGAGCGCTGCTGTCGGCCCTTCTCACCCCCTGGTTATCGGCGCCGCTGCCCGTTCTGTCCCCCTGACTATCGGTGCCGATAGCCAGGGGGAGAGAAGCGGCGCCGACAGCCAGGGGGAGAGAAGGGGCAGCGGCACCCATTGCCGGCGCCTCTGCCCCGTTGCCTCCCCCCATCCCCGGTGGCATAATTACCTGAGTCCGGTCCGCGCTGCTCCAGGCCTCCGTCGTGCGTCCCCAGCGTCGTTGCTATGCGCGGCGCGGCGCACTGACGTCATGCGACGCGCCGTTCAGCGCATAGCAATGACGCCGGGGACGCACGACGGAGGCCTGGAGCAGCGGAGCAGCGCGGACCGGACTCAGGTAATTATGCCACCGGGGATGGGGGGAGGCAACAGGGCAGCGGCGCCGGCAATGGGTGCCGCTGCCCCTTCTCTCCCCCTGGCTGTCGGCGCCGCTTCTCTCTCCCTGGCAGGAGTCAGGGGGACAGAACGGGCAGCGGCGCCGATAACCAGGGGGTGAAAAGGGCCGACAGCAGCGCTCTAGACCCCAGGAAAGGCAGGGGGAGAGAAGCGGGCAGCGACGGCCTCTCTCCCCCTGCCTTTCCTGGGGGTGTATCGGCGTATAACACGCACACAGACTTTAGGCTAAAAATTTTAGCCTAAAAAGTGCGTGTTATACGCCGATAAATACGGTATTTTATTTTTTTCTGGAGTTCACTAACATGCTAACTTTATTCTATGGATCAATAGGCTTCCAATTATACCAAACTTGGATGATTGATGTTTTGTTTAGGGTTACAATAAATAGAAAACATGGAAAAAACACTTATTGCCTTGTTCTGCCCCCTATAACTATTTTACTTTTACAAAATTGTTTTAGGGTTTATTTTTGCACCACGAGCTGTAGTTTTCAACAGTGCTACTTTTGTGTAGTTGTGGCTTTTTGATCACCTTTTTACAATTTTTTGGAATATGATATGGCCAAAAATCATACGTTTTAGGGTTTCGAATTGTAATAATTTAATAGATGAGACAATTTTGCACTTATTGATACCAAATATGTTTATTTATTTTAGTGTTTTTGCTTTGGTTTTTTTTGGAGGGGGGGGGGGGTATTTATATCTTTAAAAGCATTTTTCTTTTACCCTCCTTTTTTTTTTTTTTTACCTCCCTCCCCCTATGGCTTACATTAATCTATCTTATGCATCTGCCAGTTAAAATTCTCGCCCGTGCCGTATTCCCCTTACCCAATCCATGACATACAGGTATGTCAAGGATCTGGAAGGGGTTAATTTTTTTAAAATTAAATCTAATGTAACACTCCTCTGTGCTCTCTCCTGTCTTATAGTACACCTATGTGAACTCACCTGTCTGATAGGACTCCTATGTGCTCTCTCCTGTCTGATAGGACTCCTCTGTGCTCTCTCCTGTCTGATAGCACTCCTCTGTGCTCTCTACTGTCTGATATGACTCCTCTGTGCTCTCTCCTGTCTGATTGGACACCTCTGTGCTCTCTCCTGTCTGATAGCACTCCTCTGTGCTCTCGTCTGTCTGATAGTTCTCATCTGTGTTCTCTCCTGTCTGATAGTACTCCTCTGTGCTCTCTCCTGTCTGATAGTACTCATCTGTGCTCTCTCCTGTCTGATATCACTCCTCTGTGCTATCTCCTGTCTGATTGGACTCCTCTGTGCTCTCTCCTGTCTGATAGCACTCCTCTGTGCTCTCTACTGTCTGATATGACTCCTCTGTGCTCTCTCCTGTCTGATTGGACACCTCTGTGCTCTCTCCTGTCTGATAGCACTCCTCTGTGCTCTCATCTGTCTGATAGTTCTCATCTGTGTTCTCTCCTGTCTGATAGTACTCCTCTGTGCTCTCTCCTGTCTGATAGTACTCATCTGTGCTCTCTCCTGTCTGATATCACTCCTCTGTGCTATCTCCTGTCTGATTGGACTCCTCTGTGCTCTCTCCTGTCTGACAAGACTCCTCTGTTCTCTCTCCTGTCTTAATGGACTCCTCTGTTCTCTTGCCTGTCTGATAGCACTCCTCTGTATTCTCTCCTGTCTGATAGTACTCCTTTGTGCTCTCTCCTGTCTGATAGCATTCCTCTGTGCTCTCTCCTGTCTGATAGCACTCCTCTGTGCTCTCTCCTATCTGATAGTACTCCTCTCTGCTCTCTCCTGTCTGATAGGACTCCTCTGTGCTCTCTCCTGTCTGATAGTACTCCTCTGTGCTCTCTCCTGCCCCATCAGACAGAGGAGTACTAGCCCACCCTCATTTACTGAACTTTGTCCATGTGTGTGCTTCAGCTTGGACAAAGCCATGATTTTATAAAAAGGAAATAACATTTTCTTATGAAGTATATTAGAAGTTTAATGTTTTGCCAAGATGTACATTGTATAGAAAGTTTTTGTACCTGACAGTGCCCATTTAACACACAGAAAATTACTCATTGGTCTTTGATTTTTTTTATATCAATTCTACTCATGACTTTTTATGGGAAGTATTATTCCCTAATACAGTTATTGTTGAATAAAGTAATATAAAATAAAAATCCAGTTTGTAATTTTTCCTTTGTGATTAAATAAGAGTTCTACTACTTTGCAGTCCAGTCAATTCTCCATGCAATTCTAAAAGTGTTCTCCTGTGTTTTTAAAGGCTTTATCTGACTGGTATAATGAATAAACAAGCTAAGAGCTGCTTTCCAGTCTCTTCCCACTCAAGAGAATAGCTGTTCAAATTAGATGTGATTTTCTAAATGTGGATATGTTCAACAAAGTAAGAAGCTTTTATCGTTAAATAGAAGAAACCCCATGAGGTAACATAAATCATTATACCAAACAGTATTGGAATACCGTGGTAATAATTGTGATATGTGGCATTGTCTTGAAATGCACTTATAATTTCAATCCAATGGGCAATTTAGAACAACTGAAATGTAATTTCGGTCACCTGTTTTGCACTGGGAATCATATTAATACTGCTTTTTAAGTATAATATACAACCATCACATGGCAAAAGAAAGCTTTGTCAAGTAATTTTATAATATTGTAAACATTTAACACACACACACACACATATATATATATATATATATGAATATATATATATATATATTGTGAGAAGGTGAAAGGTATCGTGGTGGATGGGCGATATGTGTCACCAAGACTCCTGGCCTTGGTGACGTAAGAGCCGGTATTTATTCAGTGTCTATGCTGCAATGCAGACTGACACTATGGTAGTAGTATGGCTGGAAGGCCAATCCGGGAGGGCTGTTACTGGGAATGACCAAGTGCAGGGTTGGGGTCATTCCCCACAATCCAGGCCGCCTTTTGTGGGCCTTAAAGGCAACCTGTTTCACCAGCTGAGGGGGATTTGCTAGTTGTAGCTCACACTGCCAGAGAGAGCTGTATGTGGAGTTCTTCCCTGCATTTGCTCTAAGGTTGGAAGCTGGTGAACAGCCTGTCGGAAGGCCTGGAAAATACTTGTTTGGTACCGCAGGGCATAAACTCAGGTGTAAACAAACACCTAAGGAATTCAGGTGGACTTTTGTTACATTTTCCTTGGTTCTACATTTAAAGACTGCATGTATGAAGCTGTATGCAAAGTGTGAATTAAACACTGAACTATGATTTGAAAAGTACTGTTTCCTTGCCTCTATTTGCAAGAGCGAGTCATCACATTTGGTGGAGGATGCGGGCAATGCAATGAAGTCAGCGAGTGGTTGCTAAGGGCAACGATCCTGCTGACAAGTGACTGACAGTACAGTGGAAATGTTTTCTCCAGAGAGCTAAGGCAAAGCAGTGTTGCCAAAATGGAGGCGGCTATAAAAGCACTCATGGAGGCCAATTTGCAACAGCTGGAGTCCACCAAGCAACAGTGAGAGACCAACAAGCTCCATCAGGAGCCAAACCAGATGCTGTTACAGCACATAATGGCGCTATAGGCTGCAGCGACAACCCGGACAAACCAGAATGTCCAGAAGGCTGTTAGGATGGCGATTCCCAAGATGATACCCTCAGATGACGTTGAGACCTACCTGGTGGTCTTCTAGAAGGTGGCCACGAGGGAGAGGTTACCTCGAGACCAGTGGGCGGAAGTCATTGCCCCGTTCCTGACATCGGGGTCCCAGCAGGCGAACTTTGACTTGCCCGATGACCAGGCTGCTGACTATGACATTGTTATGGGTGAGATCCTGGCAAGACTGGGGGTACATGTGTGGGTCCGGGCCCAGCGGGTACGACAGTGGGAATATAAGCCGGCTTAGCCTGCCAGGCCGCAATATTATGATCTTTTACAAGGCATGCAGAAATGGCTACAGCCGGAGGTATTGAATCCCACTGCCATGCTGGACTGACTCCTGGCCGATATGTTCTAGAAGGCCCTGCCTCCATGTGTGGGTCCAGGACCAGCGGGTACGACAGTGGGAATATAAGTTGGCTTAGCCTGCCAGGCTGCAATATAATTATCTTTTACAAGGCCTGCAGAAATGGCTACAGCCGGAGGTATTGAATCCCACTGCCATGCTGGACCGACTCCTGGCCTATATTTTCTAGAGGGCCCTGCCTTACTCCCTCCAAAGCTGGATTGGTCAGGTGTCCTCTAGCAATGCTCTGGGGATGGTTTACCTTGTAGAAAGGTATGAGGCCACAGTGAAACTGTGGGAGGGGGCGGTTAAACCCAGGGGGTCCCCACCCTTGCCCAAGTGGCTGGAAAGCCCAAAAAGCCCTGCCTTGTCTCTATGTTGGGGGTGTTAGGAGCCAGGACATGTCAGGGCTAATTGTCCCCATAGGGAGGAACCAATGGACACCAATTATGCTCTCCGCCCGTCCCTGTATGCTCAGAGACTGTGTGCCACCAGTGTCCCCAGGGCAGGAGACTCGGGTCACCTCTGACACGTGAAAGTGGGAGGTAGTGTTGTGGAGGCATTAATATACTCGGGAAGTATGGTAACCCTAGTGAGGTCCAACCTGGTGCAGACCACAGAGTACATAGGAAACAACAAAAAACGTGGTCTCAAATGGCTGGAGGTGCTCAACCCCAAATGCGGTTGTGCATTTATTCCGGGGGAGCAGATCCTGCCCTTGTAGTCTGTTGCTAGGGGCGATCCCCAGCATAAAAATGCATACAATGGAGGATGCCTGCAGCGGACTACAAGTGCCACAATAGAATCCTACACCAGATAAACGGTGTGGATGTGTAACAATTAGAATACAATACAGGAATATGGGTGCACTACTGTGGTAGATGTAAACAATACATTGGCTATCCCTCAACACTGATGTTAAAATTGAGACATTCGCCAGTGTATCCTTATATGAAGGACACACCAGAGCCCGCACACCAACGCCAAGGTTTCTCAAATTGGTGCGAGACCTAACGCTAATCCTACCTGTGCTTGATAAGCAAAACAGGGGCCGGTGGGCAATTACGGCAGCATTCGGTTGACTCACAACTTCCTCCCAGATACCCTCCAGCGTGACTGAGCACACATGCAATGGGAGGAGGGAGGCAAGCTGCAAGCCCCACCTGAGTTGGCTAATATGGGTGCCTGGCCTCACAGAGTACATAGGCCAACAGGCTGGAGTGTTATGCATACATGGTGTATTAAAAGACTATCCAACCGCCTTTGTTACTTTGCCAACAGCAACTGGCTGCTGGACCCATGAGGTGGCCGTTGCCACGAAGTTGCTGTATGAATTAATTATTGGGAGAAATTTTCCAGGGTTTGTGTCTCAGTGGCCCGAGACAAGAGTTCCTCAGACCTGCGAGGCAGGGGTATCCCCAATAGATTGGCCCTACTCAGGGGTGACTCCCGGCACCCTGGGAACCTGAGTCAGAAACAGCGGCAGTTGGGGTGACTACCACTACAGTGGAAGAAGAGGTGTCATCTCCACTCAGTGTAATGGTAGGAGATGTGGAGGATCTGCCATCAGGGCTAGAGTTGGCAGACCTCAATGTTACAGGAGAAAATTATGGTAGAGCACAGCACTAGGACCCGACTCTGTCTCGGGCCTGGGAAAATGTATTAATTATAGAAGGTGCACCACAACAACAGGGAGCCGAGAGTGTATACCCCCGTTTTGTGGTCCACCAAGAGATGCTGTACCGGGTAAACCAAGTTCGGGGTGAGAATGAGGAACAATTGGTGGTGCCTAAAGCCTATTGGAAGCTGGTGTTAGAGTTAGCCCACCAGCATGTTCTAGGGGGGCACCTGGGCCAGCAGAAGACGCAGGACTGAATTTTGCAGTGATTTTACTGGCCCAGTGTGTATAAAGAGGTCAAAAGGAAAAGGTGTTGTAAATCTTGCATGCAGTAATTTTTCCACCACGATGTCCCGTCACTGTATAACGCCCGTAATGAATTACGGGCATATACGGGTGCAAACAGGCAGTTGCAAAACCCCATAGGCTGCAATGCAATTTAGTCACAGCCGTCAGGGGTTTTGTAATGGCGGGGTTTTGCAGCTGTAGTGACGGAACTGGTGATGGAAGTTTGTAAACAGAGAAATTCATAGTGTTAAAGGAGCCTAAGTTGCATTAATAAAATACAATAAACTTTTGCACAATATTCAAATTTTTCGAGATTCACCTGTAGATGTGTAGACTAAGTAATAGTGCATATATTAGGTGACATTTACTAAGATGTGTTAGTGAGATATATCCTCAATAGTCACACATTCTGTAAATATGGTATTTTTTGCCCCAAACTGTTCGACTTTTGAGAATATGTGCTTCTCTCGACATTGGAGATAAAAAGAGAAAGAAAGGGCAGGAAGGGGTCATAGCTTAACATGGAGTGGATGTGCAGGGGGAATGCCCTCCTCATATGTGATTTTAGGGACAATTTGTGACACCAAAAGTCAGAAAACTCAACACTGGCTCTGTGATAGTGTATATTTCTGTGCTGGGAACAATGGCCGCTAAGGAGCTGCTGAATTTACTAAGAAGTGGGAACCTCAGGAGGCCAGAAAATAGGTGGAGCTGTAACACTCACTTTTCAGTAGGCAGGAACACCGGTGGATGTGGATCCGCGGGACCTGTGTGGCAAATTACAAGGACCGTACCAAGGAGCGGAGTCTATGGTGCTGCCGGTTTTCACCAGAACCTGCCACAAAGCGGGATGGACTTGCAGCGGAAGGCGGCACCCAGGTCACTACCCCTGGCACGGCTCGACCACACAGGCGGCTGACGAATACAAGGCACAGGAAGGATATGGCAAGTCGTGGTCAGGATAGCAGAAGGTCAAGGCAGGCGGCACAGTAGCGTAGTCAGGAATGTAGCAAGTGGTCAGTAGGCAGGTGGCAAGGGAGCTTTCTCTCAGGCACTAGGGCAACAAAGATCCGGGAGAGAGTGGTGGGGGGGGGGAGGTGCAGAAACTTAAAATGAATGTACAGGTGCAAAACAATTACGGGCGCACTGGCCCTTTACATCTGAGAGTGCATGCGTACCCTAGGAGGCGGGGACACGCACACCGGAGCTGTGAGTAAACAGCAGGGGACAGAGATGAGTGACTGGCTGGGATTCGCATGCGGGCGCCTCCCGCAGTGCGAATCTCAGCCCGCCAGCCAGAGAAGGAGAGGGGAGAATGTGCTCATGGCCAGGATGTGCGGCCGGAGCACAAGATGTCGCAGGAGCTTTATTTATGTGCTGTGTATGAAAATGCCGGGCAGAGTAAATCTTCCCACTTGTATCTTAACCCCTTAAGGACACAGCCTATTTTAAACTTAAAGGGGTACTCTGGTGGTAAATTTTTTTTACTATATGGCATCTTCTTTGTAAGTTTTGTTTTTTTGCAATATACATGTGTTATGTGTTTTGGCCGCAAGTGTGTGTTTTGCTTACCTGTTTGTTGGGCAGGAAGTTCTGTAGTTCAGAGTGTTTTCTTTTAATGTTGTCCACAGTTCTGAGTCTGTTGTGGACAAGATGTCACAGCTTTTTCTTTTTTCTCTGTCTACATGAGAAAAATATGCCACGCCCCCTCATCTCATCCAGCTGAGTACAAAGCTCCTCCCCTGCCCCTGCTCTGTATTCTAAGGATGCAGGTCTGCACAGGAGAAGAAACACAGAGAAGATAAGTGTTATCTGAAGGGGAGGATGAGAAGGTGCAGGGGCTGGGGATGTATGGACTACAGGGGAATAAATCTCATACTGGGAATGATCTCTATATGTGAAGGGGGAGGGGGGGACTCCTGAATGACACATGCTGGGAGTTGTAGTCCCTGTTGTGTGTGTATGCTAGTGTTTGCAAACCAGTGTGCCTCCTGCTGTTGCAAAACTATAACTCCCAGCATGCCCTGACAGACTTTGGGCATGCTGGGAGTTGTAGATTTGCAACAGCTGGAGGCACACTGGTTGGGAAACACTGTTCTAGCCTATTCCGCATACACATCATGCTACACCAGTGTTTCCCAACCAGTGTGCCTCCAGCTGTTGCAAAACTACAACTCCTAGCGTGCCCAAAGGCTGTCAGGGCATGCTGGGAGTTGTAGGTTTGCAACACCTGGAGGCACCCTGGTTGGGAAACACTGGTGTATGCCCTACAGATGTGTTGTGAACTACAAACCCTAGGAGACTACAGAGGCAGCATACTGGTGTTATACCACAGACTGAAGACTCATGAATGACACATGCTGGGAGTTGTAGTCCCTTTTGTGTGTGTATGCCAGTATATCCCAACCAGGGCTGATTATATTAGTGTGCTGTGTTTAAGGGGGCAGACCCGGGAAAATAGTAGGATGGGTAAAGGGCAGAACAAAAAATAAATAAAAGGAGCCGCCCCAAACCAGCAAAGCATGTGGCATGCTGGGATTTGTAGTTTTCAGCACAACAAGAAACAGGAAATAGAAGCAGATAGGAAAACAAAGAGGGGGATAAAGAGACAACAAAGAACGGAAATAGAGTAGGATAAACAACAAGAATAGAAATGAAACAAAACAAATAGGGTAAGTCAAAAACGGAAAAACATGTTGACCACCGGAGTACCCCTTTAAGTGTGCAGCCGTTTTTTGCAAATCTGACCTCTGTCACTTGGATGCTTTAACTTATGAATTTGATTCCAAGAATGTTTTTTCGTGACATATTCTACTTTATGTTGATGGTAAACTCTCTGCCTGTAAGGAAAATGGACATACCAAATAAATTATATATTGATTCACATGCACAATATGTCTACTTTGTGTTGGCATCATAAAGTTTACATTTTTTTTTTACTTTTTGAAGACATTAAAGGGCTTCAAAGTTTAGCAGCAATTTTCCGGTATTCACCCCTCAAAGTATTCAAAATGATATTCAGAAAGTTTGTTAACCCTTTAGGTGTTTCACAGG
Organism: Hyla sarda; assembly: GCF_029499605.1. NCBI lineage: Eukaryota > Metazoa > Chordata > Amphibia > Anura > Hylidae > Hyla > Hyla sarda. The sequence continues at coordinate 282,566,929 of NC_079192.1, forward strand.
AATAGCAGCAAAGTGAAGGAGAAAATTCTAAATCTTAAAATTTTACACTAAAATGTTCTTGTAGACCCATTTTTTTTTATTTTCACAAGGGGTAATAGGAGAAAATGCCCACCAAAATATGTAACCCCATTTCTTCTGAGTATGGAAATATGGACGTAAAGCACTCTGTGGGCGAACTACAAAGCTCAGAAGAGAATGAGCCACATTTGGCTTTTGAAAAGCAAATTTTGCTGAAATGGCTTTTGGGGGGCATGTCACATTTAGGAAGCCCACATGGCATACTATTTTGGAAACTAAACCCCTCAATGCTTTTCAAAAGCCAAAAGGGGTAATAGGAGAAAAAGCACCCCCAAATTTTGTAACACTATTTCTTCTGAGTATGGAAATACCCCATATATGGATGTAAACTGCTTTATGGGCCCACTACAATGCTCAGAAGAGAAGAAGTGCCATGGAGAGAGAATTTGGTTGGAATTGAAGTCGGGGGGCATGTGTGTTTACAAAGCCCCCGTGGTGCCACAACAGTGGACCCCCCACATGTGACCCCATTTTGGAAACTACACCCCTCACGGAATGTAATAAGTGGAGCAGTGAGCATTAACACCCCACTGGCATTTGACAAATCATTGGAACAGTGGGCTGTGCAGTTGAAAATACAATTTTTTCATTTTCAGGGACCACTGTTCAAAAAATCTGTCAGACACCTGTGGGGTTTAAATGCTCACTGCAAACCTTGTTACATTCCGTGAGGGGTGTAGTTTCCAAAATGGGGTCACATGTGGGGGGGGGGGGGGTCTACTGTTCTGGCACCATGGGGCTTTGTAAACGCTCATGGCCTTCAATTCCAGCCAAATTTTCTCTCCAAAAGCCCAATGGCGCTCCTTCTCTTCTGAGCATTGTAGTACGCCCGTAAAGCACTTTACATACACATTTGGGGTGTTTCCTTAAAAAATTTTGGGGGCTTTTTTTTTTTACTATCACCCCTTGTGAAAATGAAAACTTTGGGGTAATTTAACGATAATTTTTCAAACACCTGTGGGGTGATTAGGCTCACTATACCCTTTGTTACATTCCATGAGGGATGTCGTTTCCAAAATGGGGTCACATGTGGGTGTTTTTTTTTTTGCGTTTATGTCAGAACCGCTGACAGATCAGCCACCCCTGTGCAAATCTCCAATTTATGTAAAAATGTACATGACGCTGTCACTCCTGAGCATTGTTGTGTGTCCACAGATCACTTTAGATCCACATATGGGGGTATTTCCGTACTCAGAAGAAATTGCAATACAAATTTTGGGGGTCTTGTTTTCCTTTTTCCTCTTGTGAAAATGAAAAGTATGGGGCAACACCAGCATGTTAGTGTAACAATGTTTTTTACACTAACGGGCTAGTGTAGACCCCAATGTTTCATTTTCATAAGGGGTAAAATGAGGAAAAGCCCCCCAAAACTTGTAACAAGATTTCTGCCGAGTACGGGAGTTGTTGTTTTGCAACATCTGGAGGCTCAGTTTTGGAAACGCATTTTTATTGGGGGGGGGGGGGGGGTAATTGTGTAAGGGTGTATATGTATTACTTATATTGTTTTCTATTTTTTTTTTTGTAAAGTTTTATTAAGTTTTCAAAACAATGAAACATACAAAGCACAGTAGGCATAAAGACTATTCGAACGAGAGAGACCATGACAGCGAGCTCCACACAGGGATCTAATAGGTAAAATTGTGTAGACAAACTTACGTCTCAATAAAGCATGTAACATCCACATGTCAAATCGGTGGTGTCCCCAGTAAACAGCAACAGGAAAAGTAACTATGGGTGCGAGAGACAACAACAGTACGCTAGCATAGAGAAATGTGGGAAATTAGTGGCATACGTGTTGGAGCCAATGTTATGGGTAGGCTAAACATGGTTGCATGGTCTCTCTGATTATAGGGGGTGGACAAAATAAAGGAAAAGGGGTCAGAAAGTGCAGACAGGAAAGGGTAGATAAGGAGGAAGAAGAAGAGAAGAGACATGCAGGTCAGCCGCTTAACCGTATACACACCGCGTCAGGCGTTGGAATCCATTCCTCCGCGATCTCCAGCTGGTCCATGGCAAGTGGGTATACAATCTGTAATTTTGGGGGGTAGAAGCTGTGTGGAATCTCCTGTGTAGGGAGGAAGGGAATGAGGGGGGGGGGGTAGGGCCTCGGGGGAGGGGAGATATCCCTATAATTTCAAATTCCTTAGAAGAGAGGAGCGACTGCCAGGGGGACCAGGTCACCTCGTATTTTGCCAGTCGGGGGGGGGGAATCGACCATGAGTTCATCCATCCTGTCGATGCGAGTCTCCTCCTGGAACCAGGAAGAGACAGTAGGTGGAGTAGTGGACTTCCATAGTCGAGCAATCACAGTCCTCGCCGCAATGAGCAGGGTGGAGGCCAAGCGGGAGAAGTTTCTTGGCATGTTCTGTGGGAGTATGGACAATAGGGCAGTCTCTGATGTGAGGGGAAGTTGTATGGAGGAGGAGATGTGGGAAATTATATTAAAGACGTTGGACCAGAAGTCTGAAAATAGAGGACAGATTAGCCAGATGTGTAGCATAGTGCCCGTGGAGGCAAGGCAGCGCCAACAAGTATCATCAAGTCCCGGACAGAAGGATGCCAATAAGGCAGGGACTCTATACCATCTAGTAAGAACCTTATAATTAGTTTATTGCGCTTTGCAGGATATGGAAGATCTATGACAATTGATGAGAGCTTTCTGCCAATCATTGTCAGAGATCTGGTGTCCAAGGTCCATCTCCCAACCACATTTAAAAGGTAGCGGTTTGGAGGTCACCTTGTCTAACAAAAGGGAGTATAGAACACTGATCATACAAGGGGGCGGTTGCGTATTGATGCACAAGGGTTCAAAATCAGTGAGTTGGCGATGAAGGTTCAATTTATGCTTTGAGGTTTTATAAAAATGGTTCAGTTGGTGGTATTGAAAAAGGTGTAGGGGAGATATGGGGGCGTCTTGCAAGATGTCTGACAGGGATTTAAGGGAGGTAGGAGCCAGAAGGTCCTTAAAGACCACTCCACTGTCTCTGGCATATGAAAGGAAGGACCCTCTGGTGATGGCCGGGAGGAAGGATGGGTTGTCAAAAAGAGGCATTAAGGGGCCATCAAGAGGGAAAAATGGGAGGCTCGACATGTAGTGCCATCACGCTAGGTAGATGGAGTGTAGCACCGGTGACAATAGAGTGGAGGAGATAACGGATGAGGGGGTATGAGGAATCCAAAGGAAGGCTGCATGATCGGTGTCAATAAACTGCCTCTCCAAACCCACCCATTGCTTACCCGCAGTATGGGTACAGCAGTCAGAAACTTTCGTGAGGACAGCTGCTAGGTAGTAGGATGCATAGTTTGGTAAGGCAAGGCCCCCTTTCTTTTTCCATCTAATCAGGACATGCTTTGCTAATCTAGGGTGTTTGTGTTTCCACACAAAATCAGATTGGAGCCTGGAAAGTTCCCGGAGGAGGGTACGGGGTAGGTGTAGTGAGATGCTAGAAAATAAATACAAAAGTCTTGGGAGGATATTCATTTTCAGTATGTTTACTCTGCCCAACCAGGAGAAGTCTTTGTTCTTCCATCTGGCCAACGCTCTTAGGGAGTGAAGGAGCAGCGGGAAGTTGAGTCTGAAATAGTCAGCAAGATTCACAGGGACCTGGACGCCCAAAGATTTGAGTGCGTGTGTCTGCCACTTGAATGGGTAAGAATCACGAAGGAGGCATAGAGAGTGTTGTGGGAGGATTATGTTAAGAGCTTCACATTTGTTCAGATTATGTTTATAGTTGCTGTGAGTGGAGTATTGACATATAGTGGATATTAAGGAAGGGAGGGAGATGAGGGGGGAAGAGATGTAGAGAAGAAGATCATCCCCGTAAGCCGAGCATTTGTAATGATTAGTGGGGGTGAGTAGGCCTTTGATGTCAGGATTGGTGAGGATCGCCACCAATAGGTTCTCCATACATAGGGCGTATAGGAGGGGGGAGAGGGGGTTACCCTGTCTCATGCCATTACGGATAGTAAATGGAGTCAATAAACAGCCATTAATTTGAATTCGCGCCTGTGGGTCTGCATACATGGCCATTATCCGGGCAATCATCCGGCGTCCCAGACCTATTTGAGAGAGGGCGGCAAACATGAACTTCCAGTCCACCCGGTCAAATGCCTTCTCGGCATCAAGAGATAAAAGGATAAGAGGGTAGTTATGTTTCTTGGCATAATGAATATCCAAAAAGGTTTTGAGGGTGTTATCTCTGGCCTCTCGACCGGGTAGAAAGACCACTTAGTCCAGATGGACCAGGGATGCGATGTGTGCCGCCAATCTATTGGCTATTAGTTTAGTGAAGAGTTTGGCATTAGTGTTGATGAGGGAGATGGGACAGTAGCTGGGGCAGAGGAGAGGACAGTTCCAGGCGGAGAGTTTTATAAAAGCTGTCCGTGTATCCGTCAGGGCCCAGGCTCTTCCCAGCCTACATAGAGGATATGGCAACCTCCAGCTCCTCCGCTTTGAACAGCCTCTCCATATCTTTAATAGCAGAGTCTGGTAGACGGGTAGCGCTGTGTTGTCTAGATATTGGGTCAGCGATATGGTAGTAGGGGCTGGGGAGGAGGGAATATCAGATTTAGGGAGGTTGTAGAGATCTTGGTAGTATTGTTTAAAAACCTCAAGTATGTCAGGGGTAAGGGAACAGTGTGGTCCTGTACGAGGTTTGATGGAAGGGATAAAAAGGGAGGATTTACTTTCTCGAAGAGCACGTGCAAGTAGCTTCCCTGATTTATTTTTCCACTCATAGTAGAGTTTCCCAGTCAGTTGAGAGTAGTATCTATGTTGAGAAGAGAGAAGTTCAAGGAGCTCTCCTCGAGTGCTGATGAGGTCAAGGAAAGTACTATCTAGTTGAGATTGTTTGTGTAAGGTTTCAAGTGTGTGCAAGCTAGAGTGAAGGGTGTTTAGATTAGCCGACCGTTCCCTCTTTAACCTGGAGCCATGTTGCATCAGGATGCCCCTAAGCATACTGTTACGCCTAGCGCTCCGGGTCCCCGCTCCTCCCCGGAGCGCTCACGGCGTCTTTCTCCCTGCAGCGCCCCGGTCAGTCCCGCTGACCGGGAGCGCTACACTGTCTTGGCCGTTGGGGATGCGATTCGCACAGCGGGACGCGCCCGCTCGCGAATCGCATCCCAGGTCACTTACCCGTCCCGGTCCCCTGCTGTCATGTGCTGGCGCGCGCGGCTCCGCTCTCTAGGGCGCGCGCGCGCCAGCTCTCTGAGACTTAAAGGGCCAGTGCACCAATGATTGGTGCCTGGCCCAATTAGCTTAATTGGCTTCCACCTGCTCCCTGGCTATATCTGATCTCCTCCCATGCACTCCCTTGCCGGATCTTGTTGCCATGTGCCAGTGAAAGCGTTTAGTGTGTCCAAAGCCTGTGTACCTGAACTTCTGCTACCCATCCTGACTACGAACCTTGCCGCCTGCCCCCGACCTTCTGCTACGTCTGACCTTGCCTCTGCCTAGTCCTTCTGTCCCACGCCTTCTCAGCAGTCAGCGAGGTAGAGCCGTTGCTAGTGGATACGACCTGGTTGCTACTGCCGCAGCAAGACCATCCCGCTTTGCGGCGGGCTCTGGTGAAAACCAGTAGCCTCTTAGAACCGGTCCACTAGCACGGTCCACGCCAATCCCTCGCTGACACAGAGGATCCACTACCTGGAAGCCGAATCGTGACAGTAGATCCGGCCATGGATCCCGCTGAGGTGCCGCTGCCAAGTCTCGCTGATCTTCCCACGGTGGTCGCTCAGCAATCGCAGCAGATTGCCCAACAAGGACAGCAGCTGTCGCAGTTGACCGCCATGTTACAGCAACTTCTGCCTCTGCTACAGCAGCAACCATCTCCTCCGCCAGCTCCTGCACCTCCTCCGCAGCGAGTGGCCGCTCCTAACCTCCGCTTGTCCCTGCCGGACAAATTTGATGGGGACTCTAAACTCTGCCGTGGATTTTTGTCTCAGTGTTCCCTGCATATGGAGATGTTGTCGGACTTGTTTCCTTCAGAACGGTCTAAGGTGGCGTTCGTAGTAAGCCTTCTTTCAGGAAAGGCCTTGTCTTGGGCCACACCGCTCTGGGACCGCAATGATCCTGCCACAGCCACAGTCCAGGCCTTCTTCACTGAACTCCGGAGTGTCTTCGAGGAGCCAGCCCGAGCTTCTTCTGCCGAGACTGCCCTGTTGAACCTGGTCCAGGGTAATTCTTCAGTGGGCGAGTACGCCATCCAATTTCGTACTCTTGCTTCCGAGTTATCATGGAATAACGAGGCTCTCTGCGCGACCTTTAAAAAAGGCCTATCCAGTCGCATCAAGGATGTGCTGGCCGCACGAGAGATTCCTGCCAATCTGCAAGAACTCATCCATCTAGCTACCCGCATTGACATGCGTTTTTCTGAGCGACACCAAGAGCTCCGCCAGGAAAAAGACTTAGATCTCTGGGCACCTCTCCCACAGTATCCGTTGCAATCTACGCCTGGGCCTCCCGCCGAGGAGGCCATGCAAGTGGATAAGTCTCGCCTGACCCAGGAAGAGAGGAATCGCCGTAGGGAAGAAAATCTCTGTCTTTACTGTGCCAGTACCGAGCATTTCTTGGTGGATTGCCCTATCCGTCCTCCACGCCTGGGAAACGCACGCACGCACCCAGCTCACGTGGGTGTGGCGTCTCTTGGTTCCAAGTCTGCTCCTCCACGTCTCACGGTACCCGTGCGGATTTCTTCTTCAGCCAACTCCTCCCTCTCAGCCGTGGCCTGCTTGGACTCCGGTGCCTCTGGAAATTTTATTTTGGAGTCGTTTGTTAATAAATTCAGCATCCCGGTGACCCGTCTCGTCAAGCCGCTCTACATTTCCGCGGTCAACGGAGCCAGATTGGACTGCACCGTGCGTTACCGCACAGAGCCCCTCCTCATGTCTATTGGACCCCACCTTGAGAGGATTGAGTTCTTCATTCTCCCCAACTGTACCTCTGAGGTCCTCCTCGGTCTACCTTGGCTCCGGCTTCATTCCCCCACCATTGATTGGACCACCGGGGAGATCAGGAACTGGGACTCTGCCTGCCACAGGAAGTGCCTCTCCCCCCCTCCCAGTCCCGTCAGGCAAGCCTCTGTGCCTCCCCATGGCCCCCGTCCTGGTGTCACACTGCCCCGTGCCAGGCCTCGCCCTCTGCCCTCCTCCCCATTCCCACTCCTGCTGTACTGCCTGCCGTTGAGGAAACCCTCCATTCTTTCCCGATGTCCTCATCCCAGGGGAGGCAGTTACCGGACAAAGAGAAGGGGAGACCTAAGGGGGGGGGGTACTGTTACGCCTAGCGCTCCGGGTCCCCGCTCCTCCCCGGAGCGCTCACGGCGTCTTTCTCCCTGCAGCGCCCCGGTCAGTCCCGCTGACCGGGAGCGCTACACTGTCTTGGCCGTTGGGGATGCGATTCGCACAGCGGGACGCGCCCGCTCGCGAATCGCATCCCAGGTCACTTACCCGTCCCGGTCCCCTGCTGTCATGTGCTGGCGCGCGCGGCTCCGCTCTCTAGGGCGCGCGCGCGCCAGCTCTCTGAGACTTAAAGGGCCAGTGCACCAATGATTGGTGCCTGGCCCAATTAGCTTAATTGGCTTCCACCTGCTCCCTGGCTATATCTGATCTCCTCCCATGCACTCCCTTGCCGGATCTTGTTGCCTTGTGCCAGTGAAAGCGTTTAGTGTGTCCAAAGCCTGTGTACCTGAACTTCTGCTACCCATCCTGACTACGAACCTTGCCGCCTGCCCCCGACCTTCTGCTACGTCTGACCTTGCCTCTGCCTAGTCCTTCTGTCCCACGCCTTCTCAGCAGTCAGCGAGGTAGAGCCGTTGCTAGTGGATACGACCTGGTTGCTACTGCCGCAGCAAGACCATCCCGCTTTGCGGCGGGCTCTGGTGAAAACCAGTAGCCTCTTAGAACCGGTCCACTAGCACGGTCCACGCCAATCCCTCGCTGACACAGAGGATCCACTACCTGGAAGCCGAATCGTGACACATACACTTTAGTGTTTCCCATTTGACCATGGGAGAGGAAGGACCTGAGGCATGGTCTTGTTGAAAGTGAGTAATAGCGGTTTTGAGATCTGGCATAAAGGGTCACGTAGGAGGGAATCATTCAATTTCTACATAGAATGGGGGCTTGGAAAAAATAGGGAGGGTCAGTGAGCAGAACACCGGGGCATGGTCAGAAAGGGTGAGGGTACCAATATGTGCGTGGGAGATGGATGGAAGGAGGTGGTGTGGGCAGAACATATAGTCAAGTCTACTGTACATTTGGCGTGGATGGGAGTAAAATGTGTAGTCCCTGTCCTGTGGGTGAAGGGACCTCCACACATCGCTGAGCTGCATAGAATGGAGTTTCTTTCTCAGAGCTCTGAGTTTATTATGTGATATGGCGGAACAACCAGTAGGCGTATCTACACATGGAAACAGCGGGAGGTTAAAGTCTCCACTAAGCAAGATGGGACTAGTGCCAAAAGTCACCAGGGCATCCAGGACAATGAGAAGGAAAGATATCGGACCATGGTTAGGGGCGTAGATCGCTGCAATTGATAAAGGTTGACCAGCAACTGTGCAATTAGCAAAAACAAAACAGGTCTGGGGGTCTATCAGGGTTACGGAAATTGTGATCGGGGAGACACCTTTGGTTCTGGAGTCATGGTTAACACTATGTATCCAGTGTGAGTAGTATTTGGCAGAAATGGGGGACATGAGGCCTTCCTTAAGTGTTTTACTTTTTATTTTGTGTAGTGTAGTGTTTTTAGAGTACATTTACACGGGCAGGGGTTTACAGGGAGTTTCCTGCTGGGAGTTTGAGTTGCGGTGGAAAATTTGTCTGCAGCTCAATCTTGCATTAGGAAACTCACTGTAAAGCCCCGCCCATGTGAATGTACCCTGTACATTCACGTTGTGGGGGGTAGGGGGTGTTTACGGGTGCAAACCTCCAACTGTTGTAAAACTACAACTCTAAACATGAACTGACAGACTGTGCATGCTGGGAGTTGTAGTTTTGCTACAGCTAAAGGCACACAGGTGGGAAAACACTGAATTAGGTAACAGACTAACTTAGTGTTTACCCACCAGTGTGCCTCCAGCTGTTGCAAAACTATAACTCCCAGCATGTACTGACAGCCGCTTGTTGTCGGGCATGCTGGTAGTTTTGCAAGATCTGAAGGGCCACAGTTTAGAGACTGCTGCACAGCGATTTCCAAACTGTGGTCCTCCAGATCTTGCAAAACTTAAAATCCCAGCATGCCAGAAAATATAGGGCTGTCTGGGCATGCTGGGAGTTGTAGTTTTGCCACAGCTGGAGGCACACAACTACAAGTCCCAGCATGCCCAGAAAGCTGTTTGCAGCTGGGCATGCTGTGAGTTGTAGTTTTGCAACATCTGGAGGACTACAGTTTGGAGACCACTGTGTAGTGGTTTCTAAACTGTGGTCCTCCAGATCTTAGAAAACCGCAACTCCTGGCATGCCCAGGCATGCTGGGAGTTGCAGTTTTGCAACATCTGGAGGACCACAGTTTATAAACAGTTTTTGGGGCTAATGCTAAGCCCAGGCTTAGTAATGGATTGCATCCGTAGGACAGCTTCCACTACTAAGTCAATTAAAAAACAAAAAAACAACACGTTTAAAAACAATTATTACAAAAAATCACTCCCCCACAAGTCCTTGTTAACCGTTTTATTGAAATTTTAAAAAAGTGCTGGTCATCGATGTCATCCTTTGAATCTGACATAGTCCATAGTCTGCATACACGGATCGGAAATGAGAAGAAAAACATGAAAAATATGTAGAACTCCCCTAAAACAATGTGTTACCAAATAGGAAGCTTCCAGCTTTTACTGAACTACAACCCCCATGAATCCCAGGGAGCCAAATGCTGTCCAGGAATGATTGGAGTTGTACTTCAGCAACAACAAGCCTCTAGGATTGCTATTCTCTGTCATTGATTGTAAGTACATGACTGATGATAGCAGCCATCATTCACAGACTATGAAACAAGCACCAGGACCCAAGGATATACATTTTTGTCCTATGTTCTTAAAGGGGTACTCCATTGGAAAACATTTTTTTAAATCAACCGGTGCCAGAAAGTTAAACATATTTGTAAATGACGTCTATTTAAAACTCTTAACCCTTTCAGTACTTAACGGCTGCTGTGTGTTCCAGAGGAAGTTCCCTTCATTTTGAATTTCCTTTCTGACCACAGTGCTCTCTGCTGACACCTCTGTCAATGTACCCCTTTAATGAGTTAAGAAATAAAGTACATGTTGCTAAGCAGTTTCTCAGTATACTTAATGAGTTTTTAATGCATTGTTTCTTTAATAGGAAATTATGATGCTTAACTCCCATATTTCGAAATTTAAAATGTCTGTTTCATCCTTTACCATCAAGAGGTCTGATAAGACACAATTCACTATGGCCATATACCTATGGACTCAATCCTGTATGGACAAATTTGGCCATAAACTATACAAATTACTATGGTTGAGGAAATTTATATTGAATTTTAGTGTACAGCACTGCTGAATCTGTCTGTGCTATATCAATAAACAATGAGTAAAGGTATACTTCAATAATATGTTTTTTTTTTTTTGCTAGGCCACATAAAAATTATGTTATAGATTGTCTTAATGCACAATTGTAAATAATGCTCTCAATCAAATGTGTGACTATTTTAGTTGGATCATGTTATTGACCGTCACTACCCAGGTAAATGACTTTAGTTTTATTAGTGTGGAGAAAGGGATCAATAATTGTCAGACTTCCTTGTATTCATGCTTATGTGAGGAAAAGAGTGATACGTTAAATAGGTTCCTGGTAAACTATTCTTAGTCCTGAGGCTCCCCTTGACTGTGAGCCCTGATGGCAATAGGGACTTATATGAATAGAGAGTAAAAAGAGTCTGTGTGGTACTCTCCAGAATTAATAATATAACATATTTATAACACGGTTAGGCCTAAGACTAAGGATTTTATATTTAACTCTTTTGCATTAGGATAGAGTCACACATAGTGCATCCTCAGCATATTTCACTGTGCGGATGTGCAAATGCCAGTCACTAGAGCGAGCACCCTGCTGCGGCTTCTGGCCGCAGCAGGGTGCTCACTTTAGTGACTGGCTTTCTCACATCTGCATTGTGAAATATGCTGAGGATATGCTGTGTGACGACCATCAGCGCTGCTGGGGAAAATAGCGGGAGAAAAAATACAGCTTGCACCGTTTTTTACTCCCGCTGAAAAATACCTGACTATAATGGGGTCCATTGGGACCCACTGTTGCCCGTTGCGCCGTGTCAAAATGACGGCCGTCAAACTCAGAGAAAAAAAAGAGTTTGACGGCCGACTGGGTGTAGCGGCAGTGTGAAAGAAGCATTACTGTATTTAATTTTCCTATTACAGGTAAATAGAAAACACTTTTAACATATTTTTTATAAGGACTCTAAAGCATCTATAACTCAACTCACAAAAGAAAGAAGCTGCAGTAATCATAATTACAAACAGAATGCAGTATTAAAGCATGCCATAATTTATGCCCACAACTTCAACCATCAAGGGATCAGAATCAGTTAACTGTATTATTCAATTTGTTCCCTGACACACAAAAAAGTTTTGTTTCTGCAGACAAGTCCGTGATGACAATTTGCAGGAATACATTAATTCAAGACATACATTCATTTGCTCTGTAAGACTCTTCAGCAATTAATGACATTATCATATGCTTCAGCAGTTTGCATAAAAATACATATTAAAAGTGCCGTCTGCTGTCACAGTCTGACCTGTCCTTTGTGGAAATAAAGAGACAGAAGAAAACAATATTTAGAAAATATCTGAAAAACATATATCTACATATCTATCTAGAAGTAAGCAAAACAAATACTTTATAATTATTTTTTTTATTCCTTATTATTATTTTCAATTTCTTTTAAATATTTTTGTTACATTTAACTTTCACATTTTTATAATACCCCCACAATTTTTAAAGCAACTCATGTCGGCAATGTTCCTAACAGGGAAAGCTGTATATTGAAAGTTGTAAATTGGAGCTTCAAAAACTGTAAAAATTAGTTTTATGTCTAAACAATCTATTTTAAACAACAAACCAGACACTGCAAATTTCAGGTAAGTTTTCAGAATAAGCCATTGGCCCTCATTTACTATTGCAAATCTGACATGTTTTGTCGAGTTGTGCGCCAGATTCTGTCGCATTGTGCGCGAAATTCTGTCTATGCCAGATTTTGCGCCAGGATTTGCACCAGAATTGAAAAAAACTAACTCTCCATTTTGCTAAGAAAACCCTAAAAAGGGGCATGTCCACAGGAAAAGGGGGCGTGGTCTACAGAAAGGGGTGTGTTCCCAGCATTTTCACAAAAACCCAACATATTTACTAAGGTTTCCACAGAAAATGTGGTGGATTTCAGCTGAGGAAAACCCTACAGATCAGAGCATGTGTAAAAATTGCAAAATGTAGGGAAAGTGGAAAATGTAGGGAAACCTTAGTAAATACCTTGAAAAATAAATTGTAGGGAATTAAAACCCACAAAGAAACCTACACAACACTCTTAGTAAATGAGGGCCATTGTGTATGTACAAAATAATAGCAGTATGTCTGAGCAATATGTGCAGTTTTTAGCTGCATTTATCTGTGGTTTCCCCCCTTGCAGGCTCCATCTTTGTCAGTTTTCCTTAAACTTATCCCCAGAGTGGGAGGTAACTAGTTGCTTGGATGTCTTCCATAAACTGCACACAGGGAGAAGAGTAGATACTGTACCCTTGTCTACACACTAAGTATAAAGTACTTTAAACAATACTGAGATTGCATAATGGGGGGGGGGGGGCAAGTTGATTTAAATCCCTTACTAGAAGTAGTGGCAGTGTTCTTGTGTGTCTGTGCCTCTCTCTATTTCACCAACAGCTCCTTTATTCTTCTCCTCCTCCTCTTCTCCACATAGCCTTCTTTGGACAGAAGTAACCTGATCTCTCGATGTGCTTATAATCTGTTTTCATCTCTGCTTCTCAAAATACTTATTTTGAGACTGAGTGGAGAGTAAGTTCAGGAGGCACTGATATATCATATGTATGACAAAGTTTCTCATGACTGTTGGTACTATTCATTCATGAAAAACATGTGAGCATCCGTTACATTCTTTCTGCAAATTCCACCACTAAAGGAATGTAGGAAATTGCTGCATAATTATTTTTGAATGCAAAAAAAAAATAAAAGATAAATAATAAATAGTAGTACTTTTTCAAGGGCTGGTTAAAATAACATTTCACAGCATGATGCAGACAAGCTACAATGTCATATGAAGGTTATTGCGCAAGTGCAAAATACTGTTAAGCATCCACTCAATGCTTATAAAGTCCTCTGTTAGTGTTATCCAGGATTACACAGGCCAAGATTAGAATCCAGAATAAATCTCTGGATCACCATTCTATCCCCATAAATCTAATATCCATTCTACTTTATGCCATAGGAATAAAGTCACTTCCATCAAGTACATCCTGAAACCCCACTGTGTTTATCCAGAGAAAGGCAAAAACCCTCCATGAGGCAGATGCCAATTGCCCCATGACAGTGAAAAATTCCTTCCGGACTCCAATATGGCATCAGAATAAATCCCTGGATCAACATCCCCATATATCTAATATACAATCTACTATATGCCATAGGAAGAAAGTCACTCTCTTCTTTGGTGAACTAATGACCCCATGTCACCTTATCAAGAAGACCTAGGCCTTTGTGAGGGATGGAGACTGTATAGCTGAATCGCTAGTGAAGCAATCTGTCTGTTGTCGATAACATTTTGTAATCTGCCATTGTAGATTTCAATGAACTCTTCCTCTATTGTGTTTAGAGATGAGCGAACTTACAGTAAATTCGATTCGTCACAAGCTTCTCGGCTCGGCAGTTGATGACTTATCCTGCATAAATTAGTTCAGCTTTCAGGTGCTCCGGTGGGCTGGAAAAGGTGGATACAGTCCTAGAAGACTCTTTCCTAGGAATGTATCCACCTTTTCCAGCCCACCGGAGCACCTGAAGGCTGAACTAATTTACGCAGGATAAGTCATCAACTGCCGAGCCGAGAAGTTCGTCACGAATCAAATTTACTGTAAGTTCACTCATCTCTAATTGTGTTGTATAGTTTTTGCTGTGGAACATTTCTAAAAAAATTTAAGTACTTTTCAGACACAGGAGAGACAGGACTATAGCTGCCTTTTCTCTGGTCATAAATAAAGGCACAAGAAACATGTCTGGTCTCCTGATTCTCTCTTGTTTACACGTCTTCTGTACATGAGGGAGGGAGGGATGGTGCTTAGTAGATGCATGCAGATAAAACATCTATAAAGTGCCATTGACATTGTTATGTGTGGTGCACCATGCTGGCTTACAGACAGTTTTTCACATTTATACTACTAGATCAGATGGGCTGCACATTTTGTTTCCTAACAACACAAGGTCAGATTGCATCGCACAGAATGATAAATATAACTTTTACTTGATATGTCTGCCACATGGGTTGTATAGTTATGCTGTGAAACATCTCTAACTTGTTCACTAAGTATTATTCTGCAACCAAAGACAACAAACCTCCGTAAGTATAGGCTGGATCACAAAGGGCACTAGGCACCCTTTGTGATCCATCCTATACTTACGGAGGTTTGTTGTCTATGGTTGCTGCTTATGAGGCTTGGAGCGGCTGCAGGGTCTCTGCACTTTGCCCTTTCGCTACTACCAACGTTGTACATGGCTTGTGGAACCAACACTGGTGAGCATGAGCTGATCTGACTTCTCACTTTGGATACAAACTTTATCACACCACGGTGCGCTCTGGGTATCTTTTTATTGTAGTAAGTATTATTCTGACACTGGGCAGATAGGACTATAGCTGCCTTGTCTCTGGCCATAACTGAAGAGACACGCAACCTGAAGACCAATTTCTTCAACATGACCAACAATAATGGCTACATACCTAATTTATCATAGTAACATAGTAACATAGTTCATAAGGTTGAAGATTATTATTCTCCAAAAATGCATCCAGACCCCTTTTTAAATTCTTTTACCGAGTTAAACGTGACCACCTCCTCAGGCAGAGAATTATCACTGCTCTTACAGTAGAGAACCCCCATATGTGCTTAATTAATTCCTCTAAATGTAAAGGATGCCCCCTTGTTATAGATACAGTCCTGGGTATAAATAGATCATGGGAGAGATCGCTGTAAGGTACCCTGATATATTTATACATAGTTATTAGGTCTTCCCTAAGCCTTCCTTCTTCTAAACTAAATAACCCTAATTCTGATAAACTTTCTGGGCACTGTAGTCCTCCCATTCCCTGTATTACTCTGATTGCCCATCCCATTTAATACATAATCCCAGCCTGGATTTTTCCTCCCTGTGTGCATAACCTTACATTTATCAGTGTTGAACCTCATGTGCCACTTCCCAGCCCAAACCTCCAATCTATCCAGATCCATTTGTAACAGTGCACTGTCCTCTATTATGTTTATTGCTTTACATAGTTTAGTATCATCTTGAAAGATTTCTACTTTACTAACTAACCACTCTACAAGGCCATTAATAAATATATTAAATAGAACAGGACCAAAGACTGACCCCTGTGGTACCCCACTAGTAACAGTCCCCCAATCAGAATAAGTACCATTCATAACCACTGTTACGCCGAGCGCTCCGGGTCCCCGCTCCTCCCCGGAGCGCTCGCTACACTCTCCTCACTGCAGCGCTCCGGTCACATCCACTGACCCGGGGCGCTGCGATACCGCCTCCAGCCGGGATGCGATTCGCGATGCGGGTAGCGCCCGCTCGCGATGCGCACCCCGGCTCCCGTACCTGACTCGCTCTCCGTCGGTCCTGTCCCGGCGCGCGCGGCCCCGCTCCCTAGGGCGCGCGCGCGCCGGGTCTTTGCGATTTAAAGGGCCACTGCGCCGCTGATTGGCGCAGTGGTTCCAATTAGTCTGATCACCTGTGCACTTCCCTATATCACCTCACTTCCCCTGCACTTCCTTGCCGGATCTTGTTGCCATCGTGCCAGTGAAAGCGTTCCTTGTGTGTTCCTAGCCTGTGTTCCAGACCTCCTGCCGTTGCCCCTGACTACGATCCTTGCTGCCTGCCCCGACCTTCTGCTACGTCCGACCTTGCTTCTGTCTACTCCCTTGTACCGCGCCTATCTTCAGCAGCTAGAGAGGTTGAACCGTTGCTAGTGGATACGACCTGGTCACTACCGCCGCAGCAAGACCATCCCGCTTTGCGGCGGACTCTGGTGAATACCAGTAGTGACTTAGAACCGATCCACTAGCACGGTCCACGCCAATCCCTCTCTGGCACAGAGGATCCACTACCTGCCAGCCGGCATCGTGACAGTAGATCCGGCCATGGATCCCGCTGAAGTTCCTCTGCCAGTTGTCGCTGACCTCACCACGGTGGTCGCCCAGCAGTCACAACAGATAGCGCAACAAGGCCAACAGCTGTCTCAACTGACCGTTATGCTACAGCAGTTACTACCACAGCTTCAGCAATCATCTCCTCCGCCAGCTCCTGCACCTCCTCCGCAGCGAGTGGCCGCTTCTGGACTACGACTATCCTTGCCGGATAAGTTTGATGGGGACTCTAAGTTTTGCCGTGGCTTTCTTTCCCAATGTTCATTGCACTTGGAGATGATGTCGGACCAGTTTCCCACTGAAAGGTCTAAGGTGGCTTTCGTAGTCAGCCTTCTGTCTGGAAAAGCTCTGTCATGGGCCACACCGCTCTGGGACCGCAATGACCCCGTCACTGCCTCTGTACACTCCTTCTTCTCGGAAATTCGAAGTGTCTTTGAGGAACCTGCCCGAGCCTCTTCTGCTGAGACTGCCCTGTTGAACCTGGTCCAGGGTAATTCTTCCGTTGGCGAGTATGCCGTACAATTCCGTACTCTTGCTTCAGAATTATCCTGGAATAATGAGGCCCTCTGCGCGACCTTTAAAAAAGGCCTATCCAGCAACATTAAAGATGTTCTGGCCGCACGAGAAATCCCTGCTAATCTACATGAACTCATTCACCTAGCCACTCGCATTGACATGCGTTTTTCCGAAAGGCGTCAGGAGCTCCGCCAGGATATGGACTCTGTTCGCACGAGGCGTTTCTTCTCCCCGGCTCCTCTCTCCTCTGGTCCCCTGCAATCTGTTCCTGTGCCTCCCGCCGTGGAGGCTATGCAGGTCGACCGGTCTCGCCTGACACCTCAAGAGAGGACACGACGCCGCATGGAGAATCTCTGCCTGTACTGTGCTAGTACCGAACACTTCCTGAAGGATTGTCCTATCCATCCTCCCCGCCTGGAAAGACGTACGCTGACTCCGCACAAAAGTGAGACAGTCCTTGATGTCTACTCTGCTTCTCCACGTCTTACTGTGCCTGTGCGGATATCTGCCTCTGCCTTCTCCTTCTCTACTGTGGCCTTCTTGGACTCCGGATCTGCAGGAAATTTTATTTTGGCCTCTCTCGTCAACAGGTTCAACATCCCGGTGACCAGTCTCGCCAGACCCCTCTACATCAATTGTGTAAACAATGAAAGATTGGACTGTACCATACGTTTCCGCACGGAGCCCCTTCTAATGTGCATCGGATCTCATCACGAGAGGATTGAACTTTTGGTCCTCCCCAATTGCACTTCTGAAATTCTCCTTGGACTTCCCTGGCTTCAACTTCATTCCCCAACCCTGGATTGGTCCACTGGGGAGATCAAGAGTTGGGGGCCCTCTTGTTCCAAGGACTGCCTAAAACCGGTTCCCAGTAACCCTTGCTGTGACTCTGTGGTTCCGCCTGTAACCGGTCTCCCTAAGGCCTATATGGACTTTGCGGATGTTTTTTGCAAAAAACAAGCTGAGACTCTACCTCCTCACAGGCCTTATGATTGTCCTATCGACCTCCTCCCGGGCACTACTCCACCCCGGGGCAGAATCTATCCTCTGTCCGTCCCAGAGACTCTTGCCATGTCTGAATACGTCCAGGAAAATTTAAAAAAGGGCTTTATCCGTAAATCCTCCTCCCCTGCCGGAGCCGGATTTTTCTTTGTGTCCAAAAAAGATGGCTCTCTACGTCCTTGCATTGACTACCGCAGTCTTAATAAAATCACGGTTAAGAACCGCTACCCCCTACCCCTCATCTCTGAACTCTTTGATCGCCTCCAAGGTGCACACATTTTTACCAAACTGGACTTAAGAGGTGCTTATAATCTCATCCGCATCAGAGAGGGGGATGAATGGAAAACGGCATTTAACACCAGAGATGGACACTTTGAGTATCTGGTCATGCCCTTTGGCCTGTGCAATGCCCCTGCCGTCTTCCAAGACTTTGTTAATGAAATTTTTCGTGATCTCCTATACTCCTGTGTTGTTGTATATCTGGACGATATCCTGATTTTTTCTGCCAATCTAGAAGAACACCGCCAGCATGTCCGTATGGTTCTTCAGAGACTTCGTGACAATCAACTCTATGCCAAAATAGAGAAATGTCTGTTTGAATGCCAATCTCTTCCTTTCCTAGGATACTTGGTCTCTGGCCAGGGACTACAAATGGATCCAGACAAACTCTCTGCCGTCTTAGATTGGCCACGCCCCTCCGGACTCCGTGCCATCCAACGTTTTTTGGGGTTCGCCAATTATTACAGGCAATTTATTCCACATTTTTCTACCGTTGTGGCTCCTATTGTGGCTTTAACCAAAAAAAATGCCGATCCCAAGTCTTGGCCTCCTCAAGCGGAAGACGCCTTTAAACGGCTCAAGTCTGCCTTTTCTTCGGCTCCCGTGCTCTCTAGACCTGACCCATCTAAACCCTTCCTATTGGAGGTTGATGCCTCCTCAGTGGGAGCTGGAGCTGTCCTTCTACAAAAAAATTCTTCCGGGCATGCTGTTACTTGTGGTTTTTTTTCTAGGACCTTCTCTCCGGCGGAGAGGAACTACTCCATCGGGGATCGTGAGCTTCTAGCCATTAAATTAGCACTTGAGGAATGGAGGCATCTGCTGGAGGGATCAAGATTTCCAGTTATTATTTACACCGATCACAAGAACCTCTCCTACCTCCAGTCTGCCCAACGGCTGAATCCTCGCCAGGCCAGGTGGTCTCTGTTCTTTGCCCGATTTAATTTTGAAATTCACTTTCGGCCTGCCGATAAGAACATTAGGGCCGATGCTCTCTCTCGTTCCTCAGATGCCTCTGAAGTTGAACTCTCTCCTCAACACATCATTCCTCCTGACTGCCTGATTTCCACTTCTCCAGCCTCCATCAGGCAAACTCCTCCAGGAAAGACCTTCGTCTCTCCACGCCAACGCCTCGGAATCCTCAAATGGGGTCACTCCTCCCATCTCGCAGGTCATGCGGGCATCAAGAAATCTGTGCAACTCATCTCTCGCTTCTATTGGTGGCCGACTCTAGAGACAGATGTGGTGGACTTTGTGCGAGCCTGCACTATCTGTGCCCGGGATAAGACTCCTCGCCAGAAGCCCGCTGGTTTTCTTCATCCTCTGCCTGTCCCCGAACAGCCTTGGTCTCTGATTGGTATGGATTTTATTACTGACTTACCCCCATCCCACGGCAACACTGTTATTTGGGTGGTCGTTGATCGATTCTCCAAAATGGCACATTTCATCCCTCTTCCTGGTCTTCCTTCAGCGCCTCAGTTGGCTAAACAATTTTTTGTACACATTTTTCGTCTTCACGGGTTGCCTACGCAGATCGTCTCGGATAGAGGCGTCTAATTCGTGTCTAAATTCTGGAGGGCTCTCTGTAAACAACTCAAGATTAAATTAAATTTTTCTTCTGCATATCATCCTCAATCCAATGGACAAGTAGAAAGAATTAACCAGGTCTTGGGTGATTATTTACGTCATTTTGTTTCCTCCCGCCAGGATGACTGGGCAGATCTTCTACCTTGGGCCGAATTCTCGTATAATTTCAGAGTCTCTGAATCTTCCTCCAAATCCCCATTTTTCGTGGTGTACGGCCGTCACCCTCTTCCCCCCCTCCCTACCCCCTTGCCCTCTGGTCTGCCCGCTGTGGATGAAATTTCTCGTGATCTTTCCATCATATGGAGAGAGACCCAAAATTCTCTCTTACAGGCTTCATCACGTATGAAGAAATTCGCGGATAAGAAAAGAAGAGCTCCTCCCATTTTTTCCCCTGGAGACAAGGTATGGCTCTCCGCTAAATATGTCCGCTTCCGTGTCCCTAGCTATAAGTTGGGACCACGCTATCTTGGTCCTTTCAAAATTTTGTGCCAGATTAATCCTGTCTCTTACAAACTTCTTCTTCCTCCTTCTCTTCGTATTCCCAATGCCTTTCACGTTTCTCTTCTTAAACCACTTATCATTAACCGTTTCTCTCCCAAATCTGTTCCCCCCACTCCTGTTTCCGGCTCCTCGGATATCTTCTCCGTCAAAGAGATTTT
The DNA here is from genome assembly GCF_029499605.1 of Hyla sarda. NCBI lineage: Eukaryota > Metazoa > Chordata > Amphibia > Anura > Hylidae > Hyla > Hyla sarda. The sequence goes on from NC_079192.1 coordinate 282,587,435, forward strand.
GGCATCTAAAAAGGTCAGAGGGAAAACCTTTTTTTTAGTGGATTGGGAGGGTTGTGGTCCAGAAGAGAGGTCCTGGGAACCTGAGGACAATATCCTAGACAAAAGTCTGCTCCTCAGGTTCTCAGGCCCTAAGAAGAGGGGGAGACCCAAGGGGGGGGTACTGTTACGCCGAGCGCTCCGGGTCCCCGCTCCTCCCCGGAGCGCTCGCTACACTCTCCTCACTGCAGCGCTCCGGTCACATCCACTGACCCGGGGCGCTGCGATACCGCCTCCAGCCGCGATGCGATTCGCGATGCGGGTAGCGCCCGCTCGCGATGCGCACCCCGGCTCCCGTACCTGACTCGCTCTCCGTCGGTCCTGTCCCGGCGCGCGCGGCCCCGCTCCCTAGGGCGCGCGCGCACCGGGTCTTTGCGATTTAAAGGGCCACTGCGCCGCTGATTGGCGCAGTGGTTCCAATTAGTCTGATCACCTGTGCACTTCCCTATATCACCTCACTTCCCCTGCACTTCCTTGCCGGATCTTGTTGCCATCGTGCCAGTGAAAGCGTTCCTTGTGTGTTCCTAGCCTGTGTTCCAGACCTCCTGCCGTTGCCCCTGACTACGATCCTTGCTGCCTGCCCCGACCTTCTGCTACGTCCGACCTTGCTTCTGTCTACTCCCTTGTACCGCGCCTATCTTCAGCAGCTAGAGAGGTTGAACCGTTGCTAGTGGATACGACTTGGTCACTACCGCCGCAGCAAGACCATCCCGCTTTGCGGCGGGCTCTGGTGAATACCAGTAGTGACTTAGAACCGATCCACTAGCACGGTCCACGCCAATCCCTCTCTGGCACAGAGGATCCACTACCTGCCAGCCGGCATCGTGACAACCACCCTCTGTTTCCTATCATTGAGCCAGTTACTTAACCACTTGCACACATTTTCCCCCAGCCCAATCCCTCTCATTTTATGCACCAACCTTTTATGTGGAACTGTATCAAATGCTTTGGAAAAATCCAGATATACGACATCCAGCGATTGCCCCAGGTCCAGTCTGGAGCTCACCTCCTCATAAAAGCTGATCAGGTTAGCTTGACAGGACCAATCCCTCATAAAGCCATGCTGACATGGAGTCATACATTTATTTTTATCAAGATACTTCAAAAACCCTCAAACAGTTTACATACAACTGAGGTTAAACTAACAGGCCAATAATTCCCGTTGTCACCTTTTTACCCCTTTTTAGATATTGGCACAACATTTGCCATGCGCCAGTCCTGGGGAACAGTCTCTGTTACTATAGAGTCCCTGAATATAAAAAATAGGGGTCTGTCTATTACATGACGAAATTCCCTTTGAACATGTGAGTGAATGCCATCTGGACCTGGCGATTTGTCTATTTAGATTTTTTGTAGGTGGCACTGTACTTCTTCCTGGGTTAGACATGGGACCTGTACTGGGGAGTTTACCTTATATGGCTGTATTTCACCTGGCATTTAATTTTCCTCGGTGAATACAGTGGAAAAGAATTAGTTTAATATATTTGCTTTTTCCTGTTCCCCTTTTATAATTTCTTCCTCATCATTTTTTAACCCCTTAAGGACCAGGCCATTTTACACCTTAGGAACAGAGCGTTTTTGTTACGCCTAGCGCTCCGGGTCCCCGCTCCTCCCCGGAGCGCGTACGGCGTCTCTCTCTCCGCAGCGCCCCGGTCGGTCCCGCTGACCGGGAGCGCTGCACTGTCATGGCCGTCGGGGATGCGATTCGCACAGCGGGACGCGCCCGCTCGCGAATCGCATCCCAGGTCACTTACCCGTTCCCGTCCCCTGCTGTCATGTGCTGGCGCACGCGGCTCCGCTCTCTAGGGCGCGCGCGCGCCAGCTCCCTGAGGCTTAAAGGGCCAGTGCACCAATGATTGGTGCCTGGCCCAATTAGCCTAATTGGCTTCCACCTGCTCCCAGACTATATCTGATCTCTGCCCCTGCACTCCCCTGCCGGATCTTGTTGCCTTAGAGCCTAGTGAAAGCGTTACTGTGTTTGTCCTTACTGTGTACTTGACCTCCTGCTATTACCTTATTGACTACGATCCTTGCTGCCTGCCCCGACCTTCTGCTACGTCCGACCTCGCTTCTGTCTACTCCCTTGTACCACGCCTATCTTCAGCAGTCAGAGAGGTAGAGCCGTTGCTAGTGGATACGACCTGGTCACTACCGCCGCAGCAAGACCATCCCGCTTTGCGGCGGGCTCTGGTGAACACCAGTAGTGACTTAGAACCGGTCCACTAGCACGGTCCACGCCAATCCCTCTCTGGCACAGAGGATCCACCTCCTGCCAGCCGGCATCGTGACAGTAGATCCGGCACTGGATCCCGCTGAGGTTCCCCTGCCTTATATCTCTGATCTCACCACGGTGGTCGCCCAGCAATCCCGACAGATCGCCCATCTAACCCACCAGCTGTCGGAAGTGTCCACCATTGTGCAGCAACTTCAGTCGCAACTTCAGCAGCAACCATCTCCTCCGCCAGCTCCTGCACCCCTTCCGCAGCGAGTGGCCACTCCTAGCCTCCGCTTGTCCTTGCCGGACAAATTTAATGGGGACTCTAAGTTTTGCCGTGGCTTTCTTTCGCAATGTTCCCTGCACTTGGAGATGATGTCGGACCAGTTTCCTACTGAAAGGTCTAAGGTGGCTTTCGTAGTCAGCCTTCTGTCTGGAAAAGCCCTGTCATGGGCCACACCGCTCTGGGACCGCAATGACCCCGTCACTGCCTCTGTACACTCCTTCTTCTCGGAAATTCGAAGTGTCTTTGAGGAACCTGCCCGAGCCTCTTCTGCTGAGACTGCCCTGCTGAACCTGGTCCAGGGTAATTCTTCCGTTGGCGAGTACGCCATACAATTCCGTACTCTTGCTTCTGAACTTTCCTGGAATAATGAGGCCCTCTGCGCGACCTTTAAAAAAGGCCTATCCAGCAACATTAAAGATGTTCTGGCCGCACGAGAAACTCCTGCTAACCTGCATGAACTCATTCATCTAGCCACTCGCATTGACATGCGTTTTTCTGAGAGGCATCAAGAGCTCCGCCAGGAAAAAGACTTAGATCTCTGGACACCTCTCCCACAGTCTCCATTGCAATCTGCGCCTAGGCCTCCCGCCGAGGAGGCCATGCAAGTGGATCGGTCTCGCCTGACCCTGGAAGAGAGGAATCGCCGTAGGGAAGAGAATCTTTGTCTGTACTGTGCCAGTACCGAACATTTTTTGGTGGATTGCCCTATCCGTCCTCCACGTCTGGGAAACGCACGCTCGCACCCAGCTCTCGTGGGTGTGGCGTCTCTTGATGCTAAGTCGGCTTCTCCACGTCTCACGGTGCCTGTACGGATTTCTCCTTCAGCCAACTCTTCCCTCTCAGCCGTGGCCTGCCTGGACTCTGGTGCTTCTGGGAATTTTATTCGGGAGTCCTTGGTGAATAAATTCCGCATCCCGGTGACCCGTCTCGTCAAGCCACTCCACATTTCCGCGGTCAACGGAGTCAGGTTGGATTGCACCGTGCGTTACCGCACGGAGCCCCTCCTAATGTGCATCGGACCTCATCACGAAAAAATTGAGTTTTTGGTCCTCTCCAATTGCACTTCCGAAATTCTCCTTGGACTACCCTGGCTTCAACACCATTCCCCAACCCTGGATTGGTCCACAGGGGAGATCAAGAGCTGGGGTACCTCTTGCTTCAAGGACTGCCTTAAACCGGTTCCCAGTACTCCCTGCCGTGACCCTGTGGTTCCCCCTGTATCCGGTCTCCCTAAGGTCTTTATGGACTCTGCCTGCCATAAGAAGTGCCTCTCCCCCCCTCCCAGTCCAGTCAGGCAAGCCTCGGTGCCTCCTCATGGCCCTCGTCCTGGTGTCACACTGCCCCGTGCCAGGCCTCGCCCTCTGCCCTCCCTCCCCATTCCCACTCCTGCTGTACTGCCTGCCGTTGAGGAATCCCTCCATTCTTTCCCGGTGTCCTCATCCCAGGGGAGGCAGTCACCGGACAAAGAGAAGGGGAGACCTAAGGGGGGGGGGGGGGTACTGTTACGCCTAGCGCTCCGGGTCCCCGCTCCTCCCCGGAGCGCGTACGGCGTCTCTCTCTCCGCAGCGCCCCGGTCGGTCCCGCTGACCGGGAGCGCTGCACTGTCATGGCCGTCGGGGATGCGATTCGCACAGCGGGACGCGCCCGCTCGCGAATCGCATCCCAGGTCACTTACCCGTTCCCGTCCCCTGCTGTCATGTGCTGGCGCGCGCGGCTCCGCTCTCTAGGGCGCGCGCGCGCCAGCTCCCTGAGACTTAAAGGGCCAGTGCACCAATGATTGGTGCCTGGCCCAATTAGCCTAATTGGCTTCCACCTGCTCCCAGACTATATCTGATCTCTGCCCCTGCACTCCCCTGCCGAATCTTGTTGCCTTAGAGCCTAGTGAAAGCGTTACTGTGTTTGTCCTTACTGTGTACTTGACCTCCTGCTATTACCTTATTGACTACGATCCTTGCTGCCTGCCCCGACCTTCTGCTACGTCCGACCTCGCTTCTGTCTACTCCCTTGTACCACGCCTATCTTCAGCAGTCAGAGAGGTAGAGCCGTTGCTAGTGGATACGACCTGGTCACTACCGCCGCAGCAAGACCATCCCGCTTTGCGGCGGGCTCTGGTGAACACCAGTAGTGACTTAGAACCGGTCCACTAGCAAGGTCCACGCCAATCCCTCTCTGGCACAGAGGATCCACCTCCTGCCAGCCGGCATCGTGACAGTTTTTTGAACATCTGACCACTGTCACTTTAAGCATTAATAACTCTGGGATGCTTTTACCTATCATTCTGATTCCGAGATTGTTTGACATATTCTACTTTATGTTATTGGTAACATTTTGACGATACTTGCATCGTTTCTTAGTGAAAAATTCCAAAATTTGATGAAAAAATGGAAAATTTAGCATTTTTCTAACTTTGAAGCTCTCTGCTTGTAAGGAAAATGGATATTCCAAATAATTTTTTTTATTCACATATAAAATATGTTCACTTTATGTTTGCATCATAAAATGTATGTGTTTTTACTTTTGGAAGACACCAGAGGGCTTCAAAGTTCAGCAGCAATTTTCCAATTTTTCACAAAATTTCCAAAATCACAATTTTTCAAGGACCAGTTCAGGTTTGAAGTGGATTTGAAGGGTCTCGTAAGCAGCAACCTTAGAAATACCCCATAAATGACTCCATTATAAAAACTGCACCCCCAAAGTATTCAAAATGACATTCAGTCAGCATTTTAACCCTTTAGGTGTTTCACAGGAATAGCAGCAAAGTGAAGGAGAAAATTCACAATCTTCATTTTTTACACTTGCATGTTCTTGTAGACCCAATTTTTGAATTTTTACAAGGGGTAAAAGGAGAAAATGTATAATTGTATTTGTAGCCCAATTTCTCTTGAGTAAGCACATACCTCATATGTCTATGTAAATTGTTCGGCGGGCGCAGTAGAGGGCTCAGAAGCGAAGGAGCGACGAGGGGATTTTGGAGAGTACGTTTTTCTGAAATGGTTTTTGGGGGGCATGTTGCATTTAGGAAGCCCCTATGGTGCCAGAACAGGAAAAAAAAACACATGGCATACCATTTTGGAAACTAGACCCCATGAGGAACGTAACAAGGAATAAAGTGAGCCTTAATACCCCACAGGTATTTCACGACTTTTGCATATGTAAATATTTTTTTAAAAAATTTCACTAAAATGTGATTCCCCCCAAATTTCACCTTTATGCAAGGGTTAATAGCAGAAAATACCCCCCAAAATTTGTAACCCCATCTCTTCTGAGTATGGAGGTACCCCATAAGTTGACCTGAAGTGCACTATGGGTGAACTACAATGCTCAGAAGAGAAGGAGTGATATTTGGCTTTTTGAGAGCAAATTTTGCTCGGGGGCATGTCGCATTTAGGAAGCCCCTATGGTGCCAGGACAGCAAAAAATACCCACATGGCATACCATTTTGGAAACTAGACCCCTTGAGGAATGTAACAAGGAATAAAGTGAGCCTTAATACCCCACATCGGTTTCACGACTTTTGCATACGTAAAAAAAACAAAAAAAATTTCACTAAAATGTGTGTTTCCCCCCCAAATTTCCCATTTTTGCAAGGGTTAATAGCAGAAAATACCCCCCAAAATTTGTAACCCCATCTCTTCTGAGTATGGAGGTACCCCATAAGTTGACCTGAAGTGCACTATGGGCGAACTACAATGCTCAGAAGAGAAGGAGTCCTATTTGGCTTTTTGAGAGCAAATTTTGCTCGGGGGGCATGTCGCATTTAGGAAGCCCCTATGGTGCCAGGACAGCGAAATAACCCCCACATGGCATACCATTTTGGAAACTAGACCCCTTGAGGAACGTAACAAGGGGTACAGTGAGCATTTACCCCCCACTGGTGTCTGTCAGATCTTTGGAACAGTGGGCTGTACAAAATTTTTAATTTGCACAGCCCACTGTTCCAAAGATCTGTCAGACACCAGTGGGGTGTAAATTCTCACTGCACCCCTCATTACATTCCGTGAGGGGTGTAGTTTCCGAAATGGGGTCACATGTGTTTTTTTTTTTGCGTTTGTCAAAACCGCTGTAACAATCAGCCAGCCCTGTGCAAATCACCTCAAATGTACATGGCACACTCTCCCTTCTGGGCCTTGTTGTGCACCCCCAGAGCACTTTGCGCCCACATATGGGGTATCTCCGTAGTCGGGAGAAATTGCATTACAAATTTTGTTGGGCGTTTTTCCCTTTTACCTCTTGTCAAAATGAAAAGTATGGGGCAACACCAGCATGTTAGTGTAAAAAAAATTTTTTTTTTTACACTAACATGCTGGTGTAGACCCCAACTTCACCTTTTCATAAGGGGTGAAAGGAGAAAAAGCCCCCCAAAATTTGTAAGGCAATTTCTCCCGAGTACGTCGATACCCCATATGTGACCCTAAACTGTTGCCTTGAAATACGACAGGGCTCCGAAGTGAGAGTGCCATGCGCATTTGAGGCCTGAATTAGGGATTTGCATAGGGGTGGACATAGGGGTATTCTACGCCAGTGATTCCCAAACAGGGTGCCTCCAGCTGTTGCAAAACTCCCAGCATGCCTGGACAGTCAACGGCTGTCTGGCAATACTGGGAGTTGTTGTTTTGCAACAGGTGGAGGCTCCATTTTGAAAACAGTGGCATACCAGACGTTTTTCATTTTTATTGGGGAGGGGAGGGGGGCTGTGTAGGGGTATGTGTATATGTAGTGTTTTTTTACTTTTTATTTTATTTTGTGTTAGTGTAGTGTAGTGTTTTTAGGGTACAGTCACACGGGCGGGGGGTTACAGCAAGTTTCCCGCTGTGAGTTTGAGCTGCCGCGCAAAATTTGCTGCATCACAAACTTGCAGCCTGATACTCACTGTAAGCCCCCTGCCCATGTGAGTGTACCCTGTACATTCACAGGGGGGGGAGGGGGGAACTCCAGCTGTTGCAAAACTACAACTCCTAGCATGCACAGTCCATCAGTGCATGCTGGTAGTTATAGTTTTGCAACAGCTGGAGGCACACGGGTTGGGAAACACTGAGTTAGGAAACAGACAATGTTTCCCAACCAGTGTGCCTCCAGCTGTTGCAAAACCACAACTCCCAAACATTATCAGGCATGCTGGGAGTAGTAGTTCGGCAACATCTTTAGAGCTAGATATTGCCGAACTACAACTCCCAGCATGCTTGGAGTTGTAGTTTTGCAACATCTGGAGGACTACAGTTTGCAGACCACTAATACAGTGGTTCCCAATCTGTGCCCTTCCAGATGTTGCAAAACTACAACTCCCAGTATGCCAAAACGGTCCAGGCATGCTGGGAGTTGTAGTTCTGCAGCATCTGAAGGGCCAGATGTTACAGAACTACAACTCCCAGCATGCCTGTACAGTAAGGGCATGCTGAGGATGTGTAGTTTTGCAACATCTGGAAGGGCACAGTGGTCCCAAAACTGCAGACCTCCAGATGTTGTAAAACTGCAACTCCCAGCATGCCCAGATGCCAAGGGCTCTTTGGGCATGCCGGGAGTTGCAGTATACAGGGTCCCAATACAGAAATGCATGTCGCTTTACGGCGAGGTGCATTGCTGTAAAGGGCCCGACCGCGGCTGAAGATCCACTCACCTGTTGCCGCCGCCGCCGTCTTCATCACCGGGATCCGGGTCTTCAGGGACGAGGTAAGTACCGGGGCCGGTCCTCAGCACTCCCCCGTCCCCCGCCGCGTCCTCCGGTCTTCCTCCCGTCCTCTCCGGACTTCCAGGGGCCGGGCAGGGCGGGAGGAAGTAACCGCCCCCCCCCTGCGATTGGTCGGTTAACTAACCGAAGAATCGCAGGGGATCGGAGGAGGTGGCAGGCTTACCACCTCACTCCTAGCCTTCAGCATGGTCCTGGCTGTCTGTGACAGCCGGGATCATGCAAAATTACCGATTTGCGGCGATCGCCGACATGGGGGCCTACATGGCCCCCCTCGGCGTTTGCCCTGGATGCCTGCTGAAGCATTTCAGCAGGCATCCGGTTCCGATATCTGCCCGGCGAGCGGCAAAGACCAGAAAACGCCATGACGTTGTGGAACGTCATTGGTCCTTAAAGCCCAGGGTGCCATGACGTTCCACAACGTCATTGGTCCTTAAGAGGTTAAAGGGCCAACACTTTCATTTTTAACCTTTTAACTATTTATATAGTAAAAAAAAAATTGGGGGGGTTAGTTTTATTCTCTTTGGCAATGAGTCTTTCTGTCTCCATCTTTTAACAGTTTTTTTTTTTTTACATATTTTACATATTTCTATAGCTTTTTAATGCTTCTTCACTGCTGTCCTGCTTTAGTTGTTTAAATGCTTTATTTTTGTCATGTATTGCCCCCTTAACCATCTTATTGATTTATATTGGTTTTCTTTGATTTCTGACCCTTTTATTCCCATAAGGTATATACATTTTACAGTGAGAATTTAAGATATTATTAAATGTTTCCCATTTAGTGTCAGTATTCTTGTTTTTGAGGACATTGTCACAATTTATATTGTTAAAGAGGTACTTCGGTGCTTAAACATGTTATCCCCTATCCAAAGAATAGGGGATAAGATGCCCGATTTTGGGAGTCCCGCAGCTGGGGACGCCCGGGATCATGCACACGGCACCCCGTTTGTAATCAGTGCCCGGAGCGTGTTCACTCCGGGTTTGATTATGGTCGACCGCAGGGCGGGCGGCGTGTGACGTCACGCCTCCGCCCCCGTGTGACGTCACGCTCCACCCCTCAATGCAAGCCTATGGGAGGGGGCGTGATAGCTATCACTCCCCCTCCCGTCGGCTTGCATTGAGGGGTGGGGTGTGACGTCACACGGGGGCAGAGGCATGACGTCACATGCCGCCGGCCCTGCGGTCGCCGGTAATCAGTCCTGGAGCGAACACGCTCCGGGCACTGATTACTAATGGGATTCCGCGTGCATGATCCCGGGCGTCCCCAGCTGCGGGACTCCCGCGATCAGGCATCTTATCCCCTATACTTTGGATAGGGGATGAGATGTTTAAGCACCGGAGTACCCCATTAAGGGCTTCTCTGAGTTGATCAAACTTTTGCCTTCCTAAAGTTCATTGTTTTTGTGGCCCCTCAAGAGATCCCCTTATTGAAGAGCAAGTTATAGTGTATTATATTATGATCACTATTTCCTAGGTGTCCTTCTACTTTCACATTAGTTAATCTGTCAGGTCTGTTGGTTAATATCCAGTAGGGCGCCACCTCTGGTCGGGCCCATCACCATTTGGGACAGATAATTGTCTCTAGCTATAGTCAGAAACCTGTTTCCTTTATGAGATTCACAGGTTTCAGTCTGCCAGTTTATATCGGGATAGTTAAAGTCCCCCATTATTATCTCCTCATTCTGATTTGTTGCCTTGTTTATTTGTCTCAGTAATTGATCTTCTGCCTCTTCCATTATGTTTGGTGGCTTATAAGAAACCCCTATCAGAATTTTTTTATCACCATATATTTCTACCCAAAATGTTGCCACATTATTGTTTCCCTCCCATATATCCTGCCGCAGTGCGGCCTTCAGACTCAATTTCACATAGAGATAAACCCCTCCCCCTTTCTGTTTTGTCCGGTCCTTCCTGAATAGACCATAACCCTGTATGTTGACTGCCCAGTCACAGCTATCATCCAACCAAGTCTCTGTTATACCCACTATGTCATAATTTTCCTCAGACATCAACCAATCCAGCTCCTCTGTTTTATTGGACAGACTTCTGGCATGAGTCAACATACAATTCAAAGATGTATGTTTTTTCTTCCAATGACGCCTATCCCTATTTACTATTCTAACCCCTCCCTCCGCTCCACCCCATGTACATTAATAAGTCCCCCTCTCTATCTACACCATTTTTCCCCTCTACGTTGTAGGTTCCCTCCCCCCAGTCCCTAGTTTAAACACTCCTCCACCCTTCTAGCATCTTCTCCCTAAGCACAGCTGCACCCTCCCCATTGAGGTGCAGCCTGTCCCTACGGTAGAGCCGGTATCCGACAGCGGAGTCAGCCTATTTCTCCATGAACCCAAACCCCTCCTTCCTACACCAGCTTCTGAGCCACTTGTTTACCTCCCTAATCTCCCGCTGCCTCTCTGGTGTGGCTCGTGGTACAGGTAATATTTCCGAAAATCTTACCTTGGAGGTCCTTGCCTTAAGCTTGTGGCCTAAGTCACTGAAATAATTTTTAAGGACACTCCACCTACCTCTTACTTTGTCATTGGTATCAATATGTACCATAACTGTTGGGTCCTCTCCAGCCCCACCCAGAAACATCCCACCTCTTGTACATTGTAAGTCCTTGCAGACAGGGCCCTCTCTCCCTCTATGTCAGTCTTCCATTTACTCTGTATCACATTCATTGTACCAGTCTTTTGATATAGCCAATACAACCTGCCTTAAGAGAAAACATTAAACCACCCTTTTAAAGGTAACATTATTATGTTAATACATCTCACTTTCACATTTACTTGCTAAATACCTATTAAAGTTTCAATTTCCAGGAAATATTACCGCAGTTTTATATTAGAGGAATCCATTTTGCTTTTATTCCTCTCAGTTAATTTCATCTTTGATCACTGGTCTGAGATCAGCATTTTTAAAAATTTCAGTCCAGTGAACATTGCCTATAAAATATTAATGTTATTAAGATCTCCATCATGTTTCCCTGGTTACTAGAGGATCAAAGTTCACCTACCATTTGTTGCATGACTATACTCCTTATTTCAGTTTTGCCCATCTGAAACCCCCTTATGCTTTTAACCCACTTATACTTTTAACCCATTTAGAAACATATATGGTGTGAGTGTCTAAAATAAATCATAAAATTAAGTAATAATATGGTACTGTATCTTAGGTGACGTTTGGCCATATTCTTGTATAATCATATATTTTTTTCATTTTCATAACATGTTGCTATTGTGCACATAAGTAAATAAGAAATGTAGAACCAAATGAAATCAATACTTAAGGCTATGTTCATATTGCGTAAAAAAATATGGGGGTCGTATAGCAAAGGCCAAATCGATCTAAGTTTTCCTGAAGTAACTGTGCTGAATTTTTGCCACATTTATGATGTGACTTTCACTAGCATAAAAAAGATTATAAACCAGATAAATTGTGGGCGTGAATTGGACGTACTTTGGAAGGCACATAGTTTTCACACTGATTTTGAACATGTGACTTTGGCAAAGTTGCACACTTCAGTCAGGTCCAGGTGCAGACAGCTCCACATTAACTCTGCAAACTTTAACCAGCATGTGCTGTGCTGGGCACACACTCATGCAGCAAATAGGCAGAAAAAAGAAAAGTCGCACATATTAATAAATAATCCCTTATGGGTGTATTTTTTACGTCCATTTTTTGGCCATTTTTTGCGTGAGAAAACAGCTAAAAATACATGCATAAAAAATATACAGTATAGTCTTAGATAGATACTAAAATCAAATTACGTGGCTATTAAAAGGTGAATCAAGATGATATGATCATAATTTGTACAAAAAAAACTAAATTTATCAGAATCTCTAAACAAAATATATTAAATGCTGTAATGGCTGCAACACAAATGTAAATAAAAAAAAACTAAATCAGCAAACTGCAAATGCTATCACATATGATAACTCTAAATATAGGAAATATTCTGAATTGCATTATTGCTATAGTTATAATTATTCACTGCTCAAAAAATTAAAGGGAACACAAAGATAACACATCCTAGATCTGAATGAATGGAAATAACAAGAAAAAAATGGAGGAGAGCATATCGTGTAATTCTGATGGGTCACGTATTGTATGAAACACAGCAGGTAATGTGCTCACCTTACGTGAACCTTTGGTTCATGCATATATCCCCTCCGTGATGGGGTACTGGTGGATGGTCCGGAGCTGCAGCCTGCAGGTCGTGGCCGGGATCCTCCTGGGAGTCGGCAAGTACATAAATCAGGATACGAGAAGAAAAAAGGACCTCTGTGCCAGCGCTGCTCGGAACGTCAGAAATCAATGAAGATGCCGATTGTATAGTCCAACGATATTTTATTCAGACACATACATTTGGGGGTGATACAAGGAAAAGACGCATTTCGGGAGTGAGCCCTCCCTTTTTCAATTGTGGATGTATGCAGTCTATTGTAACAGTGATCAGTGCGTACATAAATACATTTAAAAAATGGCGCCAATGAAAATTAACATAAGTCAAAGGTCATGCAAGACTGTAACATTACATGGTGGAATAAATTGAATACATACAGAAAAAACATATTGATCCAGCTTACATATAGTAAAATTGTACTGAAACTGTGTGTTTTCTGTTTTGATCAAAGGAACATATGTCACGATGCCGGCTGGCAGGAGGTGGATCCTCTGTGCCAGAGAGGGATTGGCGTGGACCGTGCTAGTGGACCGGTTCTAAGTCACTACTGGTATTCACCAGAGCCCGCCGCAAAGCGGGATGGTCTTGCTGCGGCGGTAGTGACCAGGTCGTATCCACTAGCAACGGCTCAACCTCTCTGACTGCTGAAGATAGGCGCGGTACAAGGGAGTAGACAGAAGCAAGGTCGGACGTAGCAGAAGGTCGGGGCAGGCAGCAAGGATCGTAGTCAGGGGCAACGGCAGGAGGTCTGGAACACAGGCTAGGAACACACAAGGGAACGCTTTCACTGGCACAATGGCAACAAGATCCGGCGAGGGAGTGCAGGGGAAGTGAGGTATAAATAAGGAGTGCACAGGTGAACACACTGATTAGAACCACTGCGCCAATCAGCGGCGCAGTGGCCCTTTAAATCGCAGAGACCCGGCGCGCGCGCGCCCTAGGGAGCGGGGCCGCGCGCGCCGGGACAGGACCGACGGAGAGCGAGTCAGGTACGGGAGCCGGGGTGCGCATCGCGAGCGGGCGCCACCCGCATCGCGAATCGCATCCCGGCTGGAGGCGGAATCGCAGCGCACCCGGTCAGTGGATCTGACCGGGGCGCTGCGGGAGCGAGAGTGTAGCGAGCGCTCCGGGGAGGAGCGGGGACCCGGAGCGCTCGGCGTAACAGTACCCCCCCCCCTTGGGTCTCCCCCTCTTCTTGGAGCCTGAGAACCTGAGGACCAGATTTTTATCTAGGATATTGTCCTCAGGTTCCCAGGATCTCTCTTCAGGACCACAGCCCTCCCAGTCAACCAAAAAGAAGGTTTTTCCTCTGACCTTTTTGGAGGCCAGTATCTCCTTTACAGGAAAGATGTCAGAAGAACCGGAGACAGGAGTGGGAGAGATAAGTTTAGGAGAGAAACGGTTGATGATGAGTGGTTTAAGAAGAGAAACGTGAAAGGCATTAGGAATACGAAGAGAAGGAGGGAGAAGAAGTTTATAAGAGACAGGATTAATCTGGCACAAAATTTTGAAAGGACCAAGATAGCGTGGTCCCAATTTGTAGCTGGGAACACGGAAGCGGACATATTTAGCGGAGAGCCATACCTTGTCTCCGGGAGAAAAAATGGGGGGGAGCTCTTCTTTTCTTATCAGCAAACTTCTTCATGCGTGATGAAGCCTGTAAGAGAGAATTTTGGGTCTCTTTCCATATGGTGGAAAGATCACGAGTTATTTCATCCACAGCGGGTACACCAGAGGGCAAGGGAGTAGGGAGGGGGGGAAGAGGGTGACGGCCGTACACCACGAAAAATGGGGATTTGGAGGAAGATTCAGAAACTCTGAAGTTATACGAGAATTCGGCCCATGGTAGAAGATCTGCCCAGTCATCCTGGCGGGAGGAAACAAAATGCCGTAAATAATCACCCAGGACCTGGTTAATTCTTTCTACTTGCCCATTGGATTGAGGATGATAAGCAGAAGAAAAGTTTAATTTAATCTTGAGTTGTTTACAGAGAGCCCTCCAGAATTTAGACACGAATTGGACGCCTCTATCCGAGACGATCTGCGTGGGCAACCCGTGAAGACGAAAAATGTGTACAAAAAATTGTTTTGCCAACTGAGGCGCAGAAGGAAGACCAGGAAGAGGGATGAAATGTGCCATCTTGGAGAATCGATCAACGACCACCCAAACAACAGTGTTGCCACGGGATGAGGGTAAGTCTGTAATAAAGTCCATACCAATCAGAGACCAAGGCTGTTCGGGAACAGGCAGAGGATGAAGAAGACCAGCGGGCTTCTGGCGAGGAGTCTTATCCCGGGCACAGACAGTGCAGGCTCGCACAAAATCCACAACATCCGTCTCCAGAGTCGGCCACCAATAGAAACGAGAGATGAGTTGCACGGATTTCTTGATGCCCGCATGACCTGCGAGATGGGAGGAGTGACCCCATTTGAGGATTCCGAGGCGTTGGCGTGGAGAGACGAAGGTCTTCCCTGGAGGAGTTTGCCTGATGGAGGCTGGAGAAGTGGAGATCAGGCAGTCAGGAGGAATGATGTGTTGCGGAGAGAGCTCTACTTCCGAGGCCTCCGAGGAACGAGAGAGAGCATCGGCCCTAATGTTCTTATCGGCAGGCCGAAAGTGAATTTCAAAATTAAATCGGGCAAAGAACAGAGACCACCTGGCCTGGCGAGGATTCAGCCGTTGGGCAGACTGGAGATAGGAGAGGTTCTTGTGATCGGTGTAAATAATAACTGGAAATCTTGATCCCTCCAGCAGATGCCTCCATTCCTCAAGTGCTAATTTAATGGCTAGTAGCTCTCGATCCCCGATGGAGTAGTTCCTCTCCGCCGGAGAGAAGGTCTTAGAAAAAAACCCACAAGTAACAGCATGCCCGGAAGAATTTTTTTGTAGAAGGACCGCTCCAGCTCCTACTGAGGAGGCATCAACCTCCAATAGGAAGGGTTTAGATGGGTCAGGTCTGGAGAGCACGGGAGCTGAAGAAAAGGCAGACTTGAGCTGTTTAAAGGCGTCTTCCGCTTGAGGGGGCCATGACTTAGGATTGGCATTCTTTTTGGTTAAAGCCACGATAGGAGCCACAATGGTGGAAAAATGTGGAATAAATTGTCTGTAATAATTGGCGAACCCCAAAAAACGTTGGATAGCACGGAGTCCGGAGGGGCGTGGCCAATCTAAGACGGCAGAGAGTTTGTCTGGATCCATTTGTAGTCCCTGGCCAGAGACCAAGTATCCTAGGAAAGGAAGAGATTGACATTCAAACAGACATTTCTCCATTTTGGCATAAAGTTGATTGTCACGAAGTCTCTGAAGAACCATGCGGACATGCTGGCGGTGTTCTTCTAGGTTGGCAGAAAAAATCAGGATATCGTCCAGATACACAATAACACAGGAATATAAGAGATCACGAAAAATTTCATTAACAAAGTCTTGGAAGACGGCAGGGGCGTTGCACAGGCCAAAGGGCATGACCAGATACTCAAAGTGTCCATCTCTAGTGTTAAATGCCGTTTTCCATTCATCCCCCTCTCTGATGCGGATGAGATTATAAGCACCTCTTAAGTCCAGTTTGGTAAAGATGTGGGCACCTTGGAGGCGATCAAAGAGTTCAGAGATGAGAGGTAGAGGGTAGCGGTTCTTTACCGTGATTTTATTAAGACCGCGGTAGTCAATGCAAGGACGTAGGGAGCCATCTTTTTTGGACACAAAGAAAAATCCGGCTCCGGCAGGAGAGGAGGATTTGCGGATAAAGCCCTTTTTTAAATTTTCCTGGATGTACTCAGACATAGCAAGAGTCTCTGGGGCAGAGAGAGGATAAATTCTGCCCCGGGGTGGAGTAGTGCCCGGGAGGAGGTCAATAGGACAGTCATAAGGCCTGTGAGGAGGTAGAGTCTCAGCTTGTTTTTTGCAAAAAACATCCGCAAAGTCCATATAGACCTTAGGGAGACCGGTTACAGGGGGAACCACAGGGTCACGGCAAGGAGTACTGGTAACCGGTTTAAGGCAGTCCTTGAAACAAGAGGGACCCCAACTCTTGATCTCCCCTGTGGACCAATCCAGGGTTGGGGAATGGTGTTGAAGCCAGGGTAGTCCAAGGAGAATTTCGGAAGTGCAATTGGAGAGGACCAAAAACTCAATTTTTTCGTGGTGAGGTCCGATGCACATTAGGAGGGGTTCCGTGCGGTAACGCACGGCACAGTCCAATCTTTCATTGTTAACGCAATTGATGTAGAGAGGTCTGGCGAGACTGGTCACTGGGATGTTGAACCTGTTGATGAGAGAGGCCAAAATAAAGTTTCCTGCAGATCCGGAGTCCAAGAAGGCCTTAGTGGAGAAGGAGAAGGTAGAGGCAGATATCCGCACAGGCACAGTAAGACGTGGAGAAGCAGAGTTGACATCAAGGACTGTTTCACCTTTGTGCGGAGTCAGCGTACGTCTTTCCAGGCGGGGAGGACGGATAGGACAATCCTTCAGGAAGTGTTCGGTACCGGCACAGTACAGGCAGAGATTCTCCATGCGGCGTCGTGTCCTCTCTTGAGGTGTCAGGCGAGACCGGTCAACTTGCATAGCCTCCACGGCGGGAGGCACAGGAACGGATTGCAGAGGACCAGAGGAGATAGGAGCCGGGGAGAAAAAACGCCTCGTGCGAACAAAGTCCATATCCTGGCGGAGCTCCTGACGCCTTTCGGAAAAACGCATGTCAATACGAGTGGCTAGATGAATGAGTTCATGTAGGTTAGCAGGAATTTCTCGTGCGGCCAGAACATCTTTAATGTTGCTGGATAGGCCTTTTTTAAAGGTCGCGCAGAGGGCCTCATTATTCCAGGAAAGTTCTGAAGCAAGAGTACGGAATTGCACGGCGTACTCGCCAACGGAAGAATTACCCTGGACCAGGTTCAGCACGGCAGTCTCAGCAGAAGAGGCTCGGGCAGGTTCCTCAAAGACACTTCGAATTTCCGAGAAGAAGGAGTGTACAGAGGCAGTGACGGGGTCATTGCGGTCCCAGAGCGGTGTGGCCCATGACAGAGCTTTTCCAGACAGAAGGCTGACTACGAAAGCCACCTTAGACCTTTCAGTAGGAAACTGGTCCGACATCATCTCCAAGTGCAGGGAACATTGTGAAAGAAAGCCACGGCAAAACTTAGAGTCCCCATCAAATTTATCCGGCAAGGATAGTCGTAGGCCAGAGGCGGCCACTTGCTGCGGAGGAGGTGCAGGAGCTGGCGGAGGAGATGATTGCTGAAGCTGTGGTAGTAGCTGCTGTAGCATCACGGTCAGTTGAGACAGCTGGTGGCCTTGTTGCGCTATCTGTTGTGACTGCTGGGCGACCACCGTGGTGAGGTCGGCGACAACTGGCAGAGGAACTTCAGCGGGATCCATGGCCGGATCTACTGTCACGATGCCGGCTGGCAGGAGGTGGATCCTCTGTGCCAGAGAGGGATTGGCGTGGACCGTGCTAGTGGACCGGTTCTAAGTCACTACTGGTATTCACCAGAGCCCGCCGCAAAGCGGGATGGTCTTGCTGCGGCGGTAGTGACCAGGTCGTATCCACTAGCAACGGCTCAACCTCTCTGACTGCTGAAGATAGGCGCGGTACAAGGGAGTAGACAGAAGCAAGGTCGGACGTAGCAGAAGGTCGGGGCAGGCAGCAAGGATCGTAGTCAGGGGCAACGGCAGGAGGTCTGGAACACAGGCTAGGAACACACAAGGGAACGCTTTCACTGGCACAATGGCAACAAGATCCGGCGAGGGAGTGCAGGGGAAGTGAGGTATAAATAAGGAGTGCACAGGTGAACACACTGATTAGAACCACTGCGCCAATCAGCGGCGCAGTGGCCCTTTAAATCGCAGAGACCCGGCGCGCGCGCGCCCTAGGGAGCGGGGCCGCGCGCATTGGGACAGGACCGACGGAGAGCGAGTCAGGTACGGGAGCCGGGGTGCGCATCGCGAGCGGGCGCCACCCGCATCGCGAATCGCATCCCGGCTGGAGGCGGAATCGCAGCGCACCCGGTCAGTGGATCTGACCGGGGCGCTGCGGGAGCGAGAGTGTAGCGAGCGCTCCGGGGAGGAGCGGGGACCCGGAGCGCTCGGCGTAACAACATATAGAAACACTATAAATATTGGTCACTTTTATGATTTCATTAGCCACGGCTCCAAAACGAGGCTCGGGCTGGCTAGTGTTTGGAAATGAGGCTTGGACGGGTTGCCGTAGTTTGTAATTCGTGCTGAACACAGTGTATGAGGGGCGACCAATCAGAGTATAGTTACACGTTGACGTACTATACTAGTGTAAAAAGGTAAGTCAAAAGGACCGCTGTTTGTTGCAAGCGGTCGTTGACCAATCAGATTCCAGGGCCGCAAAGGCAGCGACCAACCGGATGATGGATAAGTGATGACGTGGTCCGCCGGTGTTTCGGCTGAATGCCTAGGTTCATGTGGTCACGTGGTGTAAGATCTGAATGAATGAACTAATCGTATGAAATACTTTCATCTTTACATAGTTGAATGTGCCAACAACAAAATCACACAAAAATGATCAATGGAAATAAAAATTTTCAACCCATGGAGGTCTGGATATGGAGTCACACTCAAAATCTAAGTGGAAAACCACTACAGGCTGATCCAACTTTGATGTAATGTCCTTAAAACAAGTCAAAATGAGGCTCAGTAGTGTGTGTGTGTGGCCTCCACGTGCCCGTATGACCTCCTTAAAATGCCTGGGTATGCTCCTGATGAGGTGGTGGATGGTCTCCTGAGGGATGTCCTCCCAGACCTGGACTAAACCATGCGTCAACTCCTGGACAGTCTGTTGTGCAACGTGGCAGTGGTGGATGGAGCGAGACACGATGTCCCAATCGGATTAAAGTCTGGGGAACAGGCGGGCCAGTCCTTAGCATCAATGCCTTCCTCTTGCAGGAACTGCTGATTCACTACAGCCACATGAGGTCTAGCATTGTCCTGCATTAGGAGGAACCCAGGGCAAACCGCACCAGCATATGGTCTCACAAGGGGTTTGAGGATCTCATCTTGGTACCTAATCGCAGTAAGGCTACCTCTGGAGGAGGATGTTGCAGGCAGCAGAACATTCTCCATGGAGTCCCTAGACTCTGTCACATCTGTCACATGTGCTCAGTGTGAACCTGCTTTCATCTGTGAAGAACAAAGGGTGCCAGTGGCTAATTTGCCAATCTTGGTGTTCTCTGGCAAATGCCAAACGTCCTGCACGGTGTTGGGCTGTAAGCGCAACCCCCATCTGTTGACATTGGGCCCTCATTCCACCCACATGGAGCCTGTTTCTGACCATTTGAGTGGACACATGCAGATTTGTGGCCTGCTTGAGGTCATTTTGCAGGGCTCTGGCAGTGCTCCTCCTGCTCCTCCTTGCACAAAGGAAGAGGTAGCGGTCCTGCTGCTGGGTTGTTGCCCTCCTACGGCCTCCTCCACATCTCCTGATGTACTGGCCTGTCTCCTGGTAGCGCCTCCATGCTTTGGACACTACACTGACATATACAGCAAACCTTCTTGCCACAGCTCGCATTGATGTGCCACCCTGGATAAGCTGCACTACCTGAGCCACTTGTGTGGAGTGTAGACTCCGTCTCATGCTACCACTAGAGTGAAAGCACCGCCATCATTTAAAAGTGAACAATACATCAGCCAGGAAGCATAGGAACTGAGAAGTTGTCTGTGGTCAACATCTGCAGAGCCACTCCTTTATTGGGGGTGTCTTGCTAATTGCCTATAATTTCCACCAGTCGTCTGTTCCATTTGCAAAACAGCATGTGAAATTGATTGTCAATCAGTGTTGCTTCCTGAATGGACAGTGTGATTTCACAGAAGTGTGCTTGACTTGGAGTTACACTGTGTGGTTTAAGTGTTCCCTTTATATTTTGAGCAGTGTATATTTGTTTCTATGAAGTGTATTTTATCTTAATCACAACATTTTTAAAATTATTACTGTTTAATTTTATTAATGAATATCTAGGGCCCATATGGCACAATCACAAACTTCCCAGTGGGTGCAATTGCAATGGTTTAATATATTTTTACTTTTTAAATCTTGCACTTCTATTCAGGTTGCAAATCTGTATACTGTGAATCACATCTCAACACATTCCAAACACCTTGATAACATAACACATTGCCACCATCTATAGTGCTTCAGCAACTCAAAGTACAGTGGTTTTGTCAACTCTCCTAATTTATATGGCAGAACTTACACATAGTAAAAAAAAAAAAGTAGTACACAGATAAAGTGTAACTTCAGTTGGATTTTCTATACTAAATTAGCATTACATTATACTTTTTTTTAATATTTTAATCTGTTTTTATTGAAAAGATTTTTACCTCACAGTTTACCAAAATTTGTAAATGACAGCTTACATTTGTGAGTATGAACATAGAAAAAAAACTATTATAAATACAATAAAGTTAAAAATTATGTAAATATAAACAAGGTAAAGTAAACTGAACAAACAGAAGTGGTTCCAGGGTAGACCTATATAGGTATATAGCTTGCCTTAGATAGCTCCTGACCTCTCTCCTTCCTAGAGTGCCAAGTCTCCGAAGTTTGTTAATAAAGTTAAAAATTGTAAATTTAAACAAATAAAAGTAAACTAAACAAATAAAAGTGGTTCCAGGGTATACCTTTATAGATATCATGTCTAATAGGAAATTGTTTTAAAGGGGTATTCCTCCACTAGACATCTTATCCGTTATCCAAAGGATAGGGGATAAGATGTCAGATCGCCGCGGTCCCGCTGCTGGGGACCCCTGGGATCCCCGCTGCGGCACCCCACTATCATTACAGAACAGAGCGAGTTCGCTCTGCACGTAATGATGGGCGGTACAGGGGCCGGAGCATCGTTGTGTCACGGCTCCACCCCTCGTGATGTCACGGCCCGCCCCTTTCAATACAAGTCTATGGGAGGGGGCGTGGCGGTCATCACGCCCCCTCCCATAGACTTGCATTAAGGGGACGGGCCGTGATGTCATGAGGGGCGGCGCCATGACGTCACGCTTCTCCGTCCCCTGTATCGCCCGTCATTACGCACAGAGCGAACTCGCTCTGTGCTGTAATGATAGCGCAGTGCCGCAGCAGGGATCCCGGGGCTCCCCAGCAGCGGGACCGCGGCGATCTGACATCTTATCCCCTATCCTTTGGATAGGGGATAAGATGTCTAGGGGCGGAATACCCCTTTAACCAAGAATCTCTTTTCAATTTGCATTCGTCTCCATGTCCTTTTTGTTTTGCCAAAATATATTCATAATGAAGATTTGTGGAAACCTTTTCGATAGTTTCTGGCGATTATACTTTTTTTTTACATAACATATACTTTTATTTTATTATTTTTGTATCACATATTGTTTTGTATATTTTTCACTGTGTATGTACTGTAACTGTGTGAGTGTGTATTGGACTGAAGCATTTTCCGGAATAATTCTGTTATCAAGAATGGTGCTCCCCATTCTAATTAACTGAAGTGATTCTTCATATGCATTATTAGTGCAGCAGCTTCATTTAATTACTGTACTAATGTTTGAAACGGAAATCGTTCTTCACTTGTATGGATCCTAATGCAACAGGGAATGTACAAAAATGTATTAGATATAATCATAAATAAAATATGTTTAAGATGTCAGTTTCATATGAGGAATCAGAATAATTAATTTGAAGTCAAAATGTAGATTTTGAATACTATTGAAAATAAAAAAAATCCAGAATGTTAATGGTTAAAACAAGGTCTAGTTGTTATTGATGTGTTTGATGACTTTAAATAATATTACATACCTATTAGAGTTGAGCAAAGTTTTCTAAAGTTCGGCTAGGCAGGCTTGTCAAACTTTAAAAAAAAAGCAGGCATTAAAATAAGCCACTGCCTGTACAACACTGTAAGGGTCATTTAGTAATGTATTCAATTTGTTTTAAAGTGCTTAATGCTAAGTTAATGTCAAAGTTACAATGACGTGCCGTAAACCATGGTTACTTTTAAAACAAACTGCACTAGTGGATTTTGTATGTTTTTAATACGAAAATAAAGGTGTATAAACGTTATATTTACAGATGCCTGCCAGAAGACACAATGGCTTTTTCCAAGCATTCCAACAATTCTCCCATTTTAGAAGTTGCACCAGGATGGATGACGGTGTCTCACGATAGTGAAGTAAATAGTGAAAAAGTACCTTTTGTAAATCAATAATATAATCAATCAATGATTCTCCTTTTCTGGGAGTTGCAACAGGTTTTGTGGTTTTTTATAAGCATTTTGAAAAGCCTCCTTTTTGGGAGATGCAACGGGATTGGTGCCCCCAAAATAGTAAAGAAAAAATAGGTTTTGTATGAAAAGCCTTTTTTGAGGGGTCAGGGATTGTCCAAAAAGTCGCATTTAAATGAATATGCATATTCCATGTTTACTCTTAACTCTTTTAAATGCATATTTCTGTTAATACAATACAATATGTCAATACCAATACAATGGCCCTGATTTACTAAGACTTTTTTTCCCGGTTTATGCGCCGAATTTTCTATCACACCATCCGTGCGACTATTTCTACACCTAAAATTTACGCCGCACATCCGACACTTTTGAAAACACTTGGAGTGGTTTTATTTTACTCTGAAATGGGCGTGGTTAAACAAAAAATGGGCCAACAAAAAGCCGAAAATACTCGGAGTACTTCAAAAATCACTCCAGAAAAAGCGTGAGTTTTTCTCACAGAATAACCGACAAGAGGACGAGTGAAAATAAAAAAATTGAGTGATTTGTACCAAGGGACTGTTTACCATTGTGGTGTGTTAAAGTAACTTGTTTTCTAACCTGAAAACATTTTGTACAGTTGAACACTTTTATGAATAAAACATTGAATGCTTTTGTGATAGTTAATGTTTCATTTTTTTTTTTTACTTTTTAACACATTTGCAATATTAGGTTTAAATCAATTTAACACCCAAGCTGATAAACAAGGATAATTTTTGGAATGTTTGAAAAATGATAACACATGAATACTTTTGATTCATGAAAACATTTTTAAACAAACAAGTCTAAGCCATTTTGAATCACACAACTAATATCTTTTGTTCGGAGTTTGTGCGACACAATTGATTAGTGCGACACAAAAAAAACGTGTAACAGAAAAAAAAAAGTTCGATAGTAAATAAGCCTGAAAAAAAAAAGGTTTTATAATGCAATGGCTTTCATAGGCTTGTTATGCATTGATACTGATGTATGGAATGTGTAATGCACCAACTGGACACAGTAATACAGATGAGAAATGGTAGCTGTCTAAAGTAGGCCCACTGCTGAAGACTTTGCTCAGCATGTTATAGGACAGTTTTTATGGGCTCATTTTGCAGTGACACTGCTGGCTGGTATTTGTAGTGCACCAATCGGACACAGTAGTGCACGTGACTGAAGGTCACTGTCTGAGGTCAGCTCACTGCTGAATGCTTTTCACAGCTTGTAATGTGATAGCTTTATGGGTTTGTTCTGTAGTAACCTTGCTGGCTTTGATTTGAAGTGCAACAACTGGACACAGCAATGCAGGTGACAGGAGGTCACTGTTTTAGACCAGCCTACTGCTTAATGCTTTCCTCAGCTTGCTTTTTCTGATCAATCTGAGATTGTTCCTGCACTCTTTCAGCTTTTTCTCTCCAAGACGGTGGCTGTAATGGAATACATAGGGCTTTCTCAGCCTCATATGGAGCTGTATGTCACATAAATGCAAGCAATGATTGAAGAACCTGGGGTAATGTGATCTTGCTGCTAGCTGCAAGGTATGCTGGGCTACTTTGACTGGACTACAGTGTTTCTAGTACTTACTTCTTTCTAGGACCAAAACACCATGTTTTCCTCCTCCTTTTTATTATTATTACCACCATTGCCAGTTCAAAAGCTTGGCGAGCCTCTGTCACCCCAACGTTTTGAGTGAGACCTGATTTGACGGGCATGGCTTGCTTATCTCTAATGCATCTAACTTACAACTGGTTTCTTATTGTGTGTACCCACATGAGCAGTTGGCCTTGGCTGTCAGTCAGTTTTAGCTTTAAATTTACCAGTAAATAAAAGGAAATAACTACAGGCATCATTTTTATTTGCATTGGGTTTCACATATGAAGAGCTAGGTATTAATACTGAACACACAGGATGACCTGCACACCTATATCATGTATTCTTTTTATGGGTACAGTAGAATCTTCCAATAGCAGACATTAATGGGGGGAAAAGTGTGCACTATTGAGAGATGTACCCTATTGGGAAAAAGGCTTAGAAATCTTTTTAAATGACCGCATACTGTACTGTACTCACTCCATTGTGTAAATAGTTATAAAACATGATAAAAAGCAAAATTACAGTAGAATCTCCCAGTGCTGTTTAACCTGTTGGGGACGGAGGGTGTATGCATATGCCCTTGCGTCCTGGTACTTAAGGACGAAGGGCGTAGCCATACGCCGGTGGGAATTTTGGTCCCCGCCGCGCAACGGGTTTCTATCAGCAGGCACCCCGTGCAAATGCACAGGGGGGTAATTAGACCCCCCCCCCCCCCCCCATGTCAACGATCAGCACAAATCGCAAGTGAATTCACACTTGCGATTTGTGCCGATTCCTGGTCATTAAGGGTCTATGGTGACCCCGGTGACCCGGAATATAAGGGGGGTCGCGGTTGTCTAAGACACCCATGATCCCCCTGAAGCGATAGGAGTGAGGTGGCAGGGGTGCCACCCCTCCTATCCCTACTATTGGTGGTCTAGACTCGACCATCAATAGCAGATCGGGGGAGGGGGGGCTTTACTTTCGTTTTCCCCGTCCTGCCCACCCACAATAGGCCGGGCAGAACAGGGAAAACGAAGAGGACCGGGCGCCGACGTCCACTTACCCGTCCGGAGGCTGCGGAGCAAAGGTGATCGGCGGGCGGCGACGGAGATCTGCGTGCGGCGTGCGGCAGAAGAGGATGGCTCCCTGGCTGCGACTGAAGCCGGTGAGTTGCCTAGCAACATCTAGAGGGCTACAGTCTGAGACCACTATAGTGTCTACAGTTTAGAGACCACTGCACAGTGATCTCTATACTGCCCTCTAGATCTTACAAAACTACAACTCCTAGCATGCCCACACAGCTGTTTGCTGTCTGGGCATGCTGGGAGTTGTAGTTTTGCAACATCTGGAGGTCCACAGTTTGGAGATCACTGTTCACTGGTCTCTAAATTGTAGCACTCCAGATGTTGCAAAACTGCAAATTGCAGCATGCCCAAACAGCAAACAGCTGTCTCGGCATGCTGGGAGTTGTAGTTGCGTACCTCCAGTTGTTGCATAACTACATCTCCCAGCATGCCCTTCTGTGATCAGTACATACTGGGAATTGTAGTTTTGCAACAGCTGAAGGCACACTGGTTGGAAAATACTGAGTTAGATAACAGAACCTAACTGAAGGTTTTCCAACCAGTGTGTCTCCAGCTGTTGCAATACTACAACTCCCAGCATGCACTGACAGACCGTGCATGCTGGGAGTTGTAGTTTTGCAAACAGCTAGAGGCACACAGGTTGGAAAATACTGAGTTAGGTAACAGAACCTAACTGAAGGCTTTCCAACCAGTGTGCCTCCAGCTGTTTCAAAACTACAACTCCCAGCATGCATGGTCTGTCAGTACATGCTGGGAGTTGTAGTTTTGAAACAGCTGGAGGTTTGCCCCCCATGTAAACGTACAGTGTACATTCACATAGGCGGGTTTACAGTAAGTTTCCTGCTTCAAGTATGAGCTGCGGCAAATTTTTTCGCCGCAGCACGAATTGCTAGCGGGAAACTCACTGTAACCCGCCAGTGTGAATGTACCCTAAAAACACTACACTACACTAACACCTAATAAAGAGTTTTGCAAGCCTCCAGCTGTTGCAAAACAACAACTCCCAGTATTTCCGGACAGCCACTGACTGTCAAGGCATGCTAGGAGTTAAGCAACAGCTGGAGGCACCCTGTTTGGGAATCACTGGCGTAAAATAACCCTATGTCCACCCCAAATTAGGCAATCCCTAATTTAGTCCTCAAATGCACATGGCGCTCTCTCACTTCAGAGCCCTGTCGTATTTCAAGGAAACAGTTTAGGGCCACATATGGGGTATTTCCGTACTCAGGAGAAATTGCACTACAAATTTTGAGGGGCTTTTTCTCACTTTACCCCTTATGAAAAGGAAAAGTTGGGGTCTACACCAGCCTGTTAGTGTAAAAAAAAAAATATTTTACACTAACATGCTGGTGTTGCCCTTTAAAAAAGTAAAGCAATTTCACCTGAGTACGGAAATACCCCAGATGTGGGTGTAAAATGCTCTGTGGACGCACAACAAGGCTCAGGAGTGAGAGCGCACTATGTACATTTGAGGCCTAAATTGGTGATTTGCACAGGGGTGGCCGATTTTACAGCGGTTCTGACATAAACCCCCAAAAATAAATACCCACATGTGACCCCATTTTGGAAACTACACCCCTCACGGAATGTAATAAGGGGTACAGTGAGCATTTACGCCCCACAGGTGTCTGACAGATTTTTGGAACAGTGGTCCGTGAAAATGAAAAATTTAATTTTTTTGTTTGCACAGCCCACTGTTGCAAAGATCTGTCAAATACCAGTAGGGTGTAAATGCTCACTGTACCCCTTATTACATTCTGTGAGGGGTGTAGTTTCCAAAATGGGGTCACATGTGGGGGGGGTCCACTGTTCTGGCACCACGGGGGGCTTTGTAAATGCACATGGCACCCAACTTCCATTCCAAACAAATTATCTCTCTAAAAGCCCAATGGCGCTCCTTCTCTTCTTAGTATTGTAGTTCGCTCGCAGTGCACTTGACGTCCAAACATGGGGTATTCCCATACTTAGAAGAAATGGGGTTACAAATTTTGGGGGGCATTTTCTCCTATTACCCCTTGTAAAAAAGTAAAATCTGTGTAATTTCATTCTCCCTTTATACCCTGTGCCACTTTATTCCCCCTGTGCACTGTGCCAAATCACCCCCCTTACCCCCTGTGCCAGATCATTTCCCCTTGATCCCCCCCCCCCCCACTGGTGGGATAAGAGGGGGGAAAGAAATGGCACAGGTGGTGGTAAAGATGGGGTGCATTTGAACCAAGGGTAATAAAGGGGGAATGAAATAGCACAGGGGGGATCAAGGGGAAAGGATGTGGCACAGGGGATTTTAATGAGGGGAGGATTTGGCACAGGGGGATGGGGGGGGGCAAATGATGTTGCCGTACAGAAGCAGGGGACCACTGTTTAAGCAACAGTCTTCTGCTTCTGTGCTGGGGAGCCTGGGGCCCTTAATGGGGTATTGGCTGTACCCCCCTCATGTGAACAAGGTAGGGCCGACCCATAAGCTTGGTTGTCCCCTATTAGGTGTGTCTGCATCTGCTATTGGGGATGTCCCCTATTCCGAGGGTCTTATGGGACTCTGCCAAGAAATAGAAACTGTCCACTATTGGGAGGTGTCCACTAAGGGAGATTTTACTGTAAAAAGAAGGTTAGTCCTGTATATCTATTGCTAAAGAGATTAACAAGAAAATCAAAATCATAGTGAGATTGACCGTTCTCATAGGGGTTTGGAACTACAGAAAAAGCTCTACAAAAAGTCTACCTCTTTAAGAAGATCACCTCTATATCCAGACCATTTTTCCTGTGACAGATCTACAGTTCCACCATATTTTATGTATACTTTCTATACTTCTGGATGGTCTTCTGAAAGAGCTTTGAACTTTTTAAAGTTAATATTAACCCCTTCAGTACCAGGCCAATTATGCCATTAAGGACTAAGGCCCATTTCTTTTTAAATCTGACCTGGCCCACTTTATTGTGTAATAACTTCGGGACACTTTAACTTATCACTTAATGACTTAAAGGGATTTTGAGATAGTTTTTTGTGACACATTGGCCCTCATTTACTAACATGAGGGGGCCATAGGCTTTCATTAGGGGGCGGAGCGTGACGTCACATGGGGGAGTAGCCGTGACGTAACTATGCTCCGTCCCTGTGATCGCCAGTAATCAGACCCGGAGCGAGCACGCTCCGGGGGCTGATTCTAACGGGGTGCGGCATGGAAGATCATGGGGGTCCCCAGCGGCAGGGCCCCCACGATCAGGCATCTTATCCCCTATCCTTTGGATAGGGGATAAGATGTCTTAGCGCCGGAGTACCCCTTTAAAAACACAGCTCCACTGTAGTTGTGAGCCTCTGTGAGAGTAATACAATACAGAAATTTAGGTGCACTACTGTGGTAGATGTATACAATGACATTGGCTATCCCTCAACACTGATGATAAAATTGAGACATTCGCCAGTGTATCCTTATATGAAGGACACAGCAGAGCCCGCACACCAACGCCAAGGTTTCTAAAATGGCACGGGACCTAGCGCTAACCTACCTGTGCATGAAAAGCAAAAACCAGGGGCCAGTGGGCAATTACAGCAGCACTAGGCCGACATGCAGCCTGCTCCCAGTTACCTCCAGCGTGACTGAGCACACATACAATGGGAGGAGGGAGAGAGGCTACAAGCCCCACCCAAGTTGGCTGATATAGGTGCATGGCCTCACAGGTGCCTCTGTGAGTGTGCCTGAAGGTCCTATATTGGACATCCCAGTCTGGTGGGTCTGGTGGGTCAGTGCAATTGGACTAAATGAGTCTCAGATCTCAGGTTTCTATATACGGTCCTGAGATTAACAATTCTGGGGTTACTAAAATGCACCAGTGAATGCCATTGGAGGCTGAGTATGACGCCAGCCCTCCAGGGTCTAATGGTGGTTTATTGGAATGAATGGGCTAGATCGATTACATTGTGATTTTTGGTGGATTGTGGTCTATGGAGATTTTGTGGCAAATGGGATAGAAAGCTAAACAGCATGGTCCTGGTAGTAATGTGGATGGGAGACCCTGGAGTGGGTTCAATTCCTGGGTTGATATACAGTGTTGGGATTATACTTTAATTAGGATAGACATATGTGGATCAATTGATAATTAAGAAAGTGTTTGAACTAGGTCAATTGGATACCACACATTACCTCCCTTTTCAATTAACCTAGTTCTGGGAAGAATGTCAAAAAGTTAGCATTTTTCTGAATTCCAGATTCTCTACTTGTAAGAGAAAATGCCATGTCATATAAATTAGTTATTAATTTGCATGTACAATGTGTCTACTTTACGTTGGCATTATTTGTTAAATGTTCTTTAAAATTTTTAGCATGTTACGGGGCTTTGAAGTTAGTCAGCAATTTTTTTAAATTATTAGTATTAAATTTCAAAATCTGATCATTTTAGGGACCGTTACTGTTCTGAATTAGATTTGAGGGACCTGCATGTAAGAACCCTCTATAAATCACATCATTATAAAAACTGTACCCCTTAATGTGATCAAAATGACATTGAGAAGTTTATTAACCCATTAGGTATTTCACAGAAATTAAAGCAAAGCTCCACTCCACTCCTAACATTTGCGCCAGGTGCCAGGAAATATGCATTCATTGGCCCCTGCCGCGGATCACTGCACGTACAGCTGCAGTACTGTGAACGCAAATGGACGAATATATACGTTCATTTGTGGCAAGGCACCGCCAAAATGGACACATATATATATATATATATATATAATATATATATATATATATATATATATATATGTGTGTGTGTGTGTATGGTAAGACCGCACCGGGGATCACCCTACGTGCTTGTGGTTGCCCAGGCTGCCAGACCAGGATGAATAAACAGCAATTCCAACAAATCCAAGTAGGTCTTGGATTAAGAAAAGCTGGTGGTTTTATTCCCAAGTAAAATGCAACGTTTCGGTAATAGCCTTTATCAAGCATAGTGAATACAAAAATAATGCACCTTTATATATACATAGATCACTTTCTATTGGTTACAGCATAAGTGTTGCATATGTGCAATCAGTAATAAACACACCTCTAAAAGCCATTCATTGGTGAAAAAACCTGTCAATCAATAAAGCATCCGGTTGGCATGACAACCAACTATACATAGTAGAACAATAATATATAGACAGTGTTCTGTGTACAAAAACATCATACAAAACAGTTTGTCCTGTAGATACCTTCATCTGCAGTCCCTCTCCTTTCAGGATCGGTCATCAACCCAGCCGATTCTTTTAAACTTCATTCCGTCTTGTGTTTGTAAATATATCTTCTGCACAAGCATCACCAGCATCAGAGCGCAGTTCCCATGTGTCAGCTAATGTCTGCGACTGGCACGGCATTAGCTGACACATGGGAACTGCGCTCTGACGCTGGCGACCCGTGCGCAGAAGATATGTTTACAAACACAAGACGGAATGAAGTTTAAAAGAATTGGCTGGGTTGATGACCGATCCTGAAAGGAGAGGGACTGCCGATGAAGGTATCTACAGGACAAACTGTTTTGTATTATGCTTTTGTACACAGAACACTGTCTATATATCATTGTTCTACTATGTATAGTTGGTTGTTATCTCAACCGTATGCTTTATTGATTGACAGGTTTTTTCCCCAATGAATGGCTTTTAGAGGTGTGTTTAATATTGATTGCACATATGCAACTTTTATGCTGTAACCAATAGAAAGTGATCTATGTACATATAAAGGTGCATTGTTTTTGTATTCACTATGCTTGACAAAGGCTATTGCCGAAACGTTGCATTTTACTTGGATCAAAAAAAGCTGGTGGTTTTATTCCCAAGACCTACATATATATATATATATATATATATATATATATATATATATTGTTACGCTGAGCGCTCCGGGTCCCTGCTCCTCCCCGAAGCGCTCGCGGCGTTTCTCTCCCTGCAGCGCCCCGGTCAGACCCGCTGACCGGGAGCGCTGCACTGACATTGCCGGCGGGGATGCGATTCGCATAGCGGGACGCGCCCGCTCGCGAATCGCATCCCAAGTCACTTACCTGTCCCGGTCCCCGGCTGTCATGCTCTGGCGCGCGCGGCTCCGCTCTCTAGGGCGCGCGCGCGCCAGCTCTCTGAGATTTAAAGGGCCAGTGCACCAATGATGGTGCCTGGCCCAATCTTCCTGATTAGTTTCCACCTGTGCACTCCCTACTTATACCTCACTTCCCCTGCACTCCCTTGCCGGATCTTGTTGCCTTGTGCCTTGAGAAAGCTACTCTGTGTTACCTCTACTGTGTTCTTGACCATCTGCTATCACCATTGACTACGAACCTAGCCGCCTGCCCCGACCTTCTGCTACGTCTGACCTTGCTCTTGTCTACTCCCTTGTACCGCGCTTATCTCAGCAGTCAGAGAGGTTGAGCCGTTGCCAGTGGATACGACCTGGTTGCTACCGCCGCTGCAAGACCATCCCGCTTTGCGGCGGGCTCTGGTGAATACCAGTAGCAACTTAGAACCGGTCCACTGACACGGTCCACGCCAATCCCTCTCTGGCACAGAGGATCCACCTCCAGCCTGCCGAATCGTGACAGTAGATCCGGCCATGGATCCCGCTGAGGTTCCCCTGCCAGTTGTCTCTGACCTCACCACGGTGGTCGCCCAGCAATCCCGACAGATCGCCCATCTAAGTCACCAGCTGTCTGAAGTGTCCACCATGGTACAGCAACTTCAGTCGCAGCTACAGCATCTGCAACAGCAGCTACCATCTCCTCCACCAGCTCCTGCACCTTCTCCGCAGCGAGTGGCCGCTCCTAACCTCCGCTTGTCCCTGCCGGACAAATTTGATGGGGACTCTAGACTCTGCCGTGGTTTTCTGTCGCAATGTTCCCTTCATTTGGAGATGTTGTCGGACCAATTTCCTACAGAACGGTCGAAGGTGGCTTTCGTGGTCAGTCTCCTCTCTGGGAAGGCTTTGTCTTGGGCCACACCGCTCTGGGACTGCGATGACCCTGTCACCGCCTCTGTACACTCCTTCTTCTCTGAGGTTCGCAGTGTCTTCGAGGAACCTGCTGAACCTGGTCCAGGGTAATTCTTCAGTAGGCGAGTACGCCATCCGATTTCGTACTCTCGCTTCCGAATTATCTTGGAACAACGAGGCTCTCTGCGCGACCTTTAAAAAAGGCCTATCCAGTAACATCAAAGATGTGCTGGCCGCACGAGAGATTCCTGCCAACCTGCATGAACTTATCCATTTGGCCACCCGCATTGACATGCGTTTTTCAGAAAGACACCAGGAACTCCGCCAGGAAAAAGACCTTAATCCCTGGGCACCTCTCTCTCAGTATCCCTTGCAATCTACCCCTGTGCCTCCCGCCGAGGAGCCTATGCAAGTAGATCGGTCTCGCCTGACTATTGAAGAGAGGTCTCGCCGTAGGGATAAAAATCTATGTCTGTACTGCGCTAGTACCGAACATTTCTTGGTGGATTGCCCGATTCGTCCTCCACGTCTGGAAAATGCACGCACGCAACCTGCTCATGTGGGTCTGGCGTCTCTGGGTACGGAGTCTGCTTCTCCATGTCTCACTGTGCCAGTACGGATTTCTCCTTCTGCCAACTCCTCCTTCTCTGCCGTGGCCGTCTTGGACTCTGGTTCTTCTGGAAATTTTATTCTGGCCTCTTTGCTTGATAGGTACTGCATCCCGGTAACCCGTCTCATCAAGCCGCTCTACATTGCTTCAGTCAACGGAGTCAAGTTGAACTGCACTGTGCGTTATCGCACAGTGCCTCTGCTTATGAACATTGGACCACATCTCGAAAAGATTGAATTTTTGGTTTTGCCCGGCTGCACATCTGAAGTCCTTCTCGGTCTGCCATGGCTCCAGCACCATTCTCCCACCCTTGACTGGACCACCGGGGAGATCGAGAATTGGGGTCCTGCTTGCCGCAAGAAATGCCTCACGTCTGCTCCCAGCCCCGTCTGTCGGGCCTCAGTGTCCCCTCCTGTGCCTGGTCTCCCCAAGGCCTATCAGGACTGTGCCAAGCCTCACCCTCTGCCCCCCCCTCCCCATTCCCACTCCTTCTGACCGGTCTGCCCAGGACTTCACTGTCCCCCAGAAGGAGACTCTACAATCGCTCCCAATGTCCTCGTCCCAGGTGGAGCGACACCCCGACAAAAAGAGGGGGAGACCTAAGGGGGGGGTACTGTCAGGCTGAGCGCTCCGGGTCCCTGCTCCTCCCCGAAGCGCTCGCGGCGTTTCTCTCCCTGCAGCGCCCCGGTCAGACCCGCTGACCGGGAGCGCTGCACTGACATTGCCGGCGGGGATGCGATTCGCATAGCGGGACGCGCCCGCTCGCGAATCGCATCCCAAGTCACTTACCTGTCCCGGTCCCCGGCTGTCATGCTCTGGCGTGCGCGGCTCCGCTCTCTAGGGCGCGCGCGCGCCAGCTCTCTGAGATTTAAAGGGCCAGTGCACCAATGATGGTGCCTGGCCCAATCTTCCTGATTAGTTTCCACCTGTGCACTCCCTACTTATACCTCACTTCCCCTGTACTCCCTTGCCGGATCTTGTTGCCTTGTGCCTTGAGAAAGCTACTCTGTGTTACCTCTACTGTGTTCTTGACCATCTGCTATCACCATTGACTACGAACCTAGCCGC
Source organism: Hyla sarda (assembly GCF_029499605.1). Classification (NCBI taxonomy): domain Eukaryota; kingdom Metazoa; phylum Chordata; class Amphibia; order Anura; family Hylidae; genus Hyla; species Hyla sarda. The sequence continues at coordinate 282,621,356 of NC_079192.1, forward strand.
CTGCCCCGACCTTCTGCTACGTCTGACCTTGCTCTTGTCTAATCCCTTGTACCGCGCTTATCTCAGCAGTCAGAGAGGTTGAGCCGTTGCCAGTGGATACGACCTGGTTGCTACCAGATAGCAGTAGCAACTTAGAACCGGTCCACTGACACGGTCCACGCCAATCCCTCTCTGGCACAGAGGATCCACCTCCAGCCTGCCGAATCGTGACATATATATATATATATATATATATATATATATATATATATATATATGTATAACAATTTGCAGGAAGGGGGTTAAAGAAATACCATATATAAATATTCTTTAATATAATTTTAGGTGCTGCACAGAATTAAAAAGTCTCACTATACTTGCATTGCCATCAGCAGAATTAAGCTATCTGTTCACTTACTTATTGCAAATGTAAACTGACATAAAACCCATCAGCAATTCATAGCTAACATCCATGATGTAGTAAAGAATAGACTAAAAAAAATAATACCGTGTTTTAATCTAAAGATCCCACACAGGTCTAGTGTAGTTCCTTACCCTACAGTCTTGCAAATTATTAGATTATTCCTGTTTATCAAGTTTCAAGCAATTCCAATAAGAAAATATGGAAATATCTATTTATAGTACTTCAGAATATAATTTTTAAAGTGGCTCAAAGCCAGATAGTTGGATTGTGAATCATTTTCTTATTTATCACATTAATTTCTCTTAATTAAGGAAAGGATTTGTAATTGGAAAGAAAAGTGCCTGAAGGTTTAAGTCACTATAAATCCTTCCACAACTAATCTGTGTGAAAATGAGTGAACACATATTGTATACCAAGCAATTAGTGTACTACCTTTAAGAATATGAAGTAAAAATGTTTTATGGTATAATAGTCAACTAGGGATGAGCTAATCGAATCTGATGAATCCGAATTTGTTACGAATTTCAGGAAAAATTTGATTTGTAATGAATGGGAAAACCGCCGCAATTCGATTGCGTGAATCGCTTCATTAAACTCCATTTAGTGTGGTCCAAGCTCCAGGGACATCTAAAATGGCAGATCCACATGTGAGGACATGGGGCAAAGAATCCTGGGAACGTGGCAAGGCGGGATGACCCTGAATCACATGCAGCATGCAGCCTATCAGCAGCGAGCCACCCCTGTGATGTCACAGCCCCATATAATCTGCAGACATCTTGTGGCCAGTCACAACAGCATTCTATTAAAGCGATAGAGGGACAGAAAGCAGTGTGTGTTGCACAGAAAAGCATTTTTACAGCAGCGATTCACCTCCCAGTCACATCAGCGTTCTATTGCAGAGAGAGGGATAGAGAGCAATGTGTGTTGCACAGAAAAGCTTTGTAAAAGCAGCGATTCACCTCAAGCCCAAATCCAGCCTAGAAACACTGATAGGGAAGGGAGAGAGATTGAGAGGGAGAGAGTGCAATTTTGGGTGTAGTACACAGCGACTGTGTGTTGCAGGACTGGCGTGTACAACAACTGAAAAGCTAATAGTAGCCAGCCAGTTAGCGTGGGCAGAACACTAAAAGAGTATTGTCCTCTATTAAGTGTAACCTGTGTGTACATCTAAGTGGTGTACCATTTTGTTCCTGTTAAAGTCTTAGGGGCCTAGATACTGTGAAACGCCAGCCAAAAGTACACACATGCTGGTGTTGTAGACAAATACTGTTTTTAAGTGTACTGGAGCGCATTGCCCTCCCCTCATAAGTGCATACCACATACGTACATCTAAGTGGTGTACCATTTTGTTCCTGTTAAATCATTAAGGACGGACCCATTATTTACCTTAATGACAGGCTCTTTTTTTGTTTTATTTGACATGTATCTCTTTAAATGGTAATAACTTTAGAACGCTTTTTATGAGCGGAGTGATTCTGAGATAGTTTTTTCGTGACATATTGTACTTTATATAAGTGGTGCATTTTTGTTGACACATTTCTGTGATACGTGTTACCTTTTGATCTTTTTAATTCCGATATTTGTACCATAATTGTCGAATTTTGCTCATTTTTTTTTTACGGGTTCACTGTGTGGGATAATTTACAATAGAGTTTTATAGTAAATGTAATTAAGGAGGTAACAATATCTATTATGCATATGATTTCTGTTTTAGATCTTTTTTGTTGATAATACAGGGCTTTTATTGGGAAAGATGCATTTTTTTTCTTTTACACTTCATACTTTTATTGAAGAACTTTTTTAATCTATTTTTTACACTTTTTACAGGTTATACTAGGCTGCAATACATTTGTTCTGCAGCACAGTATGACCTGATCAGCTGAACATCTCACAGGCTTATGTAGCAGGCAGACAGGAGGTCATGATCTGAACTCCTGTTGCCATAGCAACCAACGGCGACCCGCGATTGTATCATTGCGCCACCGTTGGTGAGCATGCGCTCCCCCTATCGAAACCATAGATGCCATGATTGATCTCGGCCTCTATGGGGTTAATGCTGTGGGGACTGGCGAGATTGCAGTTCCGGCAGCTGTGGTGGACTCCGGCTGTGATTGAAAGCCAGGTCCCGCCATCAATCTCCTGCGCTGCCCATGGCAGTGCCGGAGACTGCTAGGACATCTGCATAGGACGTCCCAACTAGTGAACATGTTGGGTGCTGGGACTTATGCATACGTCCTACAGCGGAAAGGGGTTGAAGTCTTAAGGGCCTACATACTGTGAAAGGCCAGCCAAAGGTACACACCTGCTGGTGTTGTAGACAAATACTGTTTTAAGCGTACTGGAGTGCATTGTCCTCCCCTCATAAGTGCATCCCACATACATATATCTAAGTGGTGTACCATTTTGTTCTTGTTAAAGTCTTAAGGGCCTAGATACTGTGAAAGGCCAGCCAAAAGTACACACCTGCTGGTGCTGTAGACAAATACTGTTTTAAACGTATTGGAGGGCATTGTACCCCCATCCTAAGTGCATACCACATACGTACATCTAAGTGGTGAACCATTTTGTTCCTGTTAAAGTCTTAAGGGCCTATATACTATGAAAGGCCAATCAAAAGTACACCTGCTGGTGTTGTAGACAAATACTGTTTTAAGTGTAGTGGAGCATATTGTACTCCCCTCATACACGCACTAAGTATGTCAGGAAGAGAAATGCCAGGACGTGCACAAAGGAGTGGCAGAGGCCTAAACTCATCAGGCAGAGGTCGCAGCAGACTAGGGGTGAGTGGCAGCAGGAGTCGCAGTGAGAGGCCTGAGCTCCCGGTATCAGCTAGTGGTCGTGTCTCGACCAGCAACCCATCTGCCGTCATCGATTGGTTAACACGTTCATCCATTTCATCACAAGTGACATCTGACACCCCCAGTCAACAGTGGGTGGGTTCCTCAGACACATTCCTCAGTTGGCATGGCACGGGAGCAGTCCATGTCCTCCCTTTGCCTCTGTCCTATGCTGTTCCTTCCCCCACAGAAATATCTTATGCTGTGGGTTCAGCTCCACTATTTAGTGAGGAAGATCTAGGGGACAGTCAATAGCTACTGCCAAGCCAAGAAGTGGACGAGACATCCGTCACTTTCTCCGCTAGACAGGCAAGTAGTGATGAGGAGAGTGACGTGGGAGGTGGTGTTGCAAGCATTCAGGCTAGTGAAGCAGACACTGTTGAGGAACCTGAGGAGGACATCAGTGATGTGCAGACACAACTCGATTATGAGGAAGCCGATCGCACTTGGGAGCCGGGTGCAGAAGGGGCTTCATCATCATCAGGAGAACAGAGTTGCAGCTTGCCCATGAGGCAGCAGCTGAGCCAGCAAGGTGGTAGCATGGTTGGCTGTCAGCATGGTGGCAGAAGTGGAAAGTCTGGAGCCAAATGTGGCCGGGGGTAGACCACCTGCTTCGTGGCAGCCTACCTTCCCGGGAGGCAGAGGGACAGGGGTTCCTGGAGACGGCCGCAATAGCGGTCAATCAGTGTGGACTGTTGGTGGGAAAATTAGCTACTCGGCGGTGTGGCAGTTATTAATCAAGCATCCAGAGGATGTTAACCTGGCCATGTGCAAGATGTGTAGGCAAAAGGTGAAGCATAGCCAGCGTCCCAATGTTGGCACCACAGCCCTGCGTCAACATATACAGCGTAACCATAAAGCAACCTGGGAGAACCATGGCTTCGATATGGTGGTTCAGCCTGCTGCATCACCCTGTGGCACGCCGCTCCCTGTTTCAGCCAGCCAAGGCACCACCACCTCAGCTGAAGGGAGCTGTGTGTCATACCTATCTTCTGTTACTCCAGATGCTCCTGCTCCTCCTACTTCAACTGCGCAGAAGCTGAATGTGCTCCTGTCCAAGTTGCTGGTGCTACAGTCCCTCCCTTTTCAACTGGTGGACTCTGCACCTTTCAGAGAACTGATGGCTTGTGCTGAGCCGGGGTGGAGAGTCCCAAGCCTTCATTTATTTGCAAGGAAGGCAGTACCAGCACTGCACAATTTTGTGGAACAGAAGGTGGGCCAGTCTTTGAGCCTGTCGGTGTGTACCAAAGTGCACGGCAGTGCCGACGTGGGGAGCTGTAACTACGGCCAGGGACAATACATGTCCTTTATAGCTCACTGGGGGAATGTGGTTCCTGCACAGTCACAACAGCAACTTGGACAGGTCACGCCACTTCCGCCTCCATGCTCTCAGGCCATTGGTCCTGTGACAGTGTGCGCCTCATCATCCTCCACCATGTCCTCAGCTTCCACTGCACGGACAAGTCTCAGTGCCCCTCCAGCATATCATGTGTGCAGGACATGGCAGTGTCACACTGTTCTTAACATGATTTGCCTTGGCGAACGGAGTCACACAGGGGAAGAACTGCTAAAAGTCGTTCATCAAGAAATCGAATTATGGCTTACTCCACGAAAACTGGAAATGGGAATCATGGTGACCGACAATAGGAAGAACATCTTGTCTGTGCTGAGACAAGGAAGCCTAAGACATGCATCCTGCATGGCACACGTGTTCAATCTGGTTGTCAAGCGATCCCTGAAGTGTTCCCCCCATCTACAAGACATCCTAACAATGGGAAGGAAACTTTGCATGCACTTCAGCCACTCATACATTGCAAAGCACACCCTCCTTGAGCTGCAGCATCAGAATGGTATCCCCCAACATAGTCCTATTTGCAACATTTCCACTCATTGGAGTTTCCTCCTCCATATGTTGGACCAACTATACGAACAGAGAAAAGCCATCACCAATTTTTTTGATGATCCAAGCGGATAAGGGGACTCCCCTGTGTAATTTCAATGTGAACCAGTGGAAGCTCATATGTGACACCTGCCGTTTGCTCAGGCCCTTTGAGGAAGCCACCTTATTAGTCATTCGCCAGTATTATGGGATAGTAATGAGCGGCATTGTCCATATTCAAATTTGCGATGGGGGCTGAACAGGAGGAGGAGCGGGGATGAGGAGGGGGATGGGCACAGTGGAGCACAGTTTAGGTTTTGCGAGATGTTTTTTTTTTTTTTTAATACATCTGACAAAAGAGGAGGAGCAGGAGCAGCTAGAGGAGCTACAGGGTTATGAGGAAGGCGAGACAGAGTACCCAGACACATTGTGGCAGTAATCAGTGGAGATTGGGGCAGGGAGTCCCTCCAAGTCCCTTGCACAAATGGCACGATGCATGCTCACGTGCTTGCGTAGTGACAGCCGAATTGTCACCATTCGGCAGCGGGATGACTTCTGTCTCTCCACCTTATTGGATCCTCACTACCGCCACAAAATAGGGGACTTTTTTACACCCACTGAGAGGGAGGACAAACTGACCTACTACAGAGACATCCTACATAGTCAGTTGGCCGATGCCTATCTGCACCATCGTCCATCCTCTCGCAGGTCTGACTCGGAGGGCCCTCTGTGCTCACCATCCACTGCCATGGCTGCTGGGGAGGGTATCAGCTCCATCAGCAGCAGCCTGAGTCTACAGTCGCTGATGAGTACCTTTCTTCACCCGCATAGTGAAGCAACTCATCAGCAGCAGGCAGACCTGGAGTAGGACCTGAACCAGCAGGTGGTTGCATACCTTGACATGACCATGCCAACACACCTTGAAGATCCGCTGGACTTCTGGTCAGCCAAACTTGATATGCGGCCGTAACTAGCTGAGTTTGCCCTGAAAAAGCTGTCCTGCCCGGTCAGAAGTGTGCCATCAGAGTGGGTGATTAGTGTGTCAGGGGCCATAGTAACCCCAAGGAGAACTTGTCTGTCCATGAAAAATGTGAAGATACTGACGTTCATGAAGATGAATCAGGCATGGATCAGCCAGGATTTCCAGCCACCAATGCCAGATGCCTCAGAGTAGATTGAGCATGATGCCACACCAACACTTCACAAACATGGATAGTGCAAAACATATTTAAGGTGCTGCTCCCCAGTTAATAACATTCCTCACCATTAGACCACAAGTAAGTATTGAATATATGCATTAGCTAAAAGTTTAATTTTCTTTAAAAAAAAAAAAAAAAAAAGGAAAGGTGTGCAAAAAACACCATGTGCCACCTACACCACCAAGTATTGATGTGATGCAAAGAACTCTAAAATGTGGAAGGGAACAACGTATGGTCCTTTGTAACCGGTGGGGGTAAAATCTTCTCCTGTAAGTCCCTACCCTTGCATTATTAATTCCCTTCTTGGCATGTGTTACTCGCCCTAAAAAGGGCTGACCCACACAGGAACCTCTCCCTATTTCCACCTACAAGCACTGCCATTTCACAGGGTTTTTAGGTTGAAATAAGGGAGAATTTCCTGTGTGGGGCTGCCCTTTTTAGGGCGAATAAACTTGCAAAGAAGGGAATTAATAGGGCGAGAGTAGGGCCTTACAGGGGAATTTTTTTACACATACCTGCTACAATAGACAATACGTTGTTCCCTTCGACCTTTTTGAGGAAAGTGTTACTCGTCTTTCAAAGGGCGGCCCCACACAGGAACCTCTCCCTATTTCCACCTAAAAACCCAGGGAAATGGCAGTGTTTGCAGGTGGAAATAGGGAGATGTTCCTGTGTGGGGCCGCCCTTTTAGGATTAGGGTAACACTGGACAAGAAGGGAATTAATAATGCGAGAGTATGGTCTTACAGGAGACGTTTTTACCCCACCAGTTAAAATGAACCATACGTTTTTCCCTTCCACCTTTTAGAGGTCTTTGCATCACATCAATATTTGGTGGTGTAGGTGGCACATGGTGTTTTTGGCACACCTTTACTTTTGTTCGGTTTCCAAAAAATTTTGGGTACATATTTTATCCTGAGAATATTATTAAAAGTTACGTTTTACGTAATGCATATCCTCAATACTTACTTGTGCACACTAACACTTTTACAAAAGTGAACGTTTTCTTCTGCCTACATGCCTCAGCTACTATTCTGATCCTGCCACCCACCTGATACCACACATCTGATGCCAAGTTCTCCTTTTTTCACCCACCTTCATCACTGGTATTGCCACCCACCACTCCACTATGTCACCGGGTCCTTTTCAGGACTCCTGATGCTGCTGATGCCACCTGCAGGCTGTCTCACACTTCCACCATATGTTTTCCTCATGCTGCTGCCATCTCCAGCCTGTCATTCAGCCACTATATGGTCTGCTCATGCTGCTGCCAACTCCAGGCTGTCATTCAGCCACTATATGGTCTGTTTTTGCTGCCACCAACTCCAGGCTGTGTCATTCAGCCACTTTATCGTCTCCTCATGTTGCCACCACCTCCAGGCTGTATCACTATACCGCCATGATGTCTCCTAATGCTGCTGACACATTAATTAAAACTTTTTTGGTTCACCTATTAATCTTTTCAATTGTGAGGCCCTATGGTCTCGTCAGGCTGCCGCCACCTCCACGCTATGTCATTCAGGCACTATATGGTCTCTTCATGCTGCCACCAACTCCAGGCTGTTTCAATCAGCCACTATATGGTCTCCTCATGCTGCAGCCACCTTCACCCTGTGTCATTTAGCCACTATATGGTCTCCTCAAACTGATGCCACCTCCAGGCTCTGTCATTGTGCCGCTCTGCGACAGTGATTCTAAAAGCGAAGCCTCAAATCTGCATGTTGTACTGAATAACAGTATTATTTTACTAACCCATCACACACCCTAGGCGTGTTACAGCAAGGCAAAGTGTTCTACACCCCTATTGAGGCTCTCTGTAGGCCAAAAATAGCCATTTTTAATACTGATTTGCCGTGAATAAATTCGGACTAAATTCGGCAAATCGGCCTAATCAAATTTTTCCAAAGTTCACTCATCTCTATAGACAATCTTTAATACTTACTAATTACTAACATAATTACCAAGACCTTGTAGTATATATATTACTGTTATTGAAATGCAGGTTTTTGACTGCCGATCAAATGAAAGCATTCAGGATTTTTTTAGTTATTCTTTTGGCTCTTCATTTGCTACTATATCAGTTTAAACAGGGGTCAAGTCCTGGAAAAAAAGTGTGGGAACTCACCCAAGATTTTTACTCAAGGGCTATTCCTGCTAATGGAAACATTGTTCCTGCTGTGGAATAAAGTACAGGAACTCAGTGGCCACATGTTCCTGCCAGACTTGAGCCCTGAGTTTAAACAAAAATGCTGAAAATTGGTTAGAAAAGAAAGAAAGTTAAATTTATATACTGATTGGTATATACAGTGGGGATCAAAAATGTGGGCAACACAGGTAAAAATTTTTATTAATGTGCATAAAGAAGCCAAGAAAAGATGGAAAAATCTCCAAAAGGCATCAAATTACAGATTAGACATTCTTATAATATGTCAGAAAAAGGTAGATTTTATTTCCATCATTTTCACTTTCAAAATAAAAGAAAACAAAAAAAATGGCATCTGCAAAAGTTTGGGCACCCTGCAGAGTTAATAACTTGTACTGCCCCCTTTGGCAAGTATCACAGCTTGTAACTGCTTTTTGTAGCCAGCCAAGAGTCTTTCAATTCTTGTTTGAGGTATCTTTGCCCATTCTTCCTTGCAAAATTCTTCCAGTTCTTTGAGATGTCTGGGCTGTCTGTCACGCACTGCTCTTTTAAGGTCTATCCATAGATTTTCAATTATGTTGAGGTCAGGAGATTGTGAAAGACATGGCAAAACCTTCAGTTTATGCCTCTTGATGTAATCCCCTGTGGATTTCGAGGTGTGTTTAGGATCATTATCATATGTAGAAGCCATCCTCTCTTTAACTTCAGCTTTTTCACAGATGGCATGAAGTTAGCATCCAAAATTTGCTGACATTTTATTGAATCCATTTTTCTTCTACTCGTGAGATGTTCCCTGTGCCACTGGCTGCAATACAACCCCAAAACATGATTGTTCCACCCCCAAGCTTAATAGTTGGACATAGGTTCTTTTCATTAAATTCTGTTCCCCTTTTTCTCCAAACGTATCTTTGCTCATTTCAGACAAAAAGTTCAATTTTAACCTCATCGTACCACAGAACTTGCTTCCAAAATGCATCAGGCTTGTCTATATGTTCATTTGCAAAGTTCAAACGCTGATTTATGTGGTGAGGACATAGAAGAGGTTTTCTTCTGATGACTCTTCCATGAAGACCATATTTGTACAAGTATCTCTTTATAGTGGAATAGTGTACCACAACTCCAGTGTCTGCCAGATTTTTCTGGAGGGATTGTGCAGTCAAACATGGGTTCTGAATAGTTTTTCTCACAATCCTGCGAGCTGTTCTTTCTGATATTTATCTTGGTCTTCCAGATCTTGCTTTAATGTCCACTGTTCCTGATGACTGCCATTTCTTAATTACATTCCGAACAGAGGATGTTGACATCTGAAAACGTTTTGCTATCTTCTTATAGTCTTCTCCAGCTTTGTGAGTGTCAACTATTTTCAGTTTCAGATTTCTAGACAACTGCTTAGAAGAACCTATGGTGCTGATTGTTTGGGCAAGGTCAGATGAGTATGGGCATTTAAAACCTTTGAGATTGACATCACCTGGTCTTCCCAGATGATGATTGAGAACAATCCATGACACTGGCAGGTCTCAGTTTTGCAAAGGGGGCAATGCATGCTATAAATTCTGCAGGGTGCCCAAACTTTTGCAGACACCATTTTTTTGTTTTCTGTTAATTTGAAAGTGTAAATGATGGAAATAAAATCTAACTTTTGTTGACATATTATAAGAATGTCTAATCTGTAATTTGATGTCTTTTGGAGATTTTTCCATCTTTCCTTGGCTTCTTTATGCACATTAATACAAATTTTTACCTGGGGTGCCCAAACTTTTGATCCCCACTGTAGTTTAAAGTAATAGCTAGAACCACATTGTCACATCCAGTAGTGCAGATCTATCCCTACTTATTTGGACGGTACATTTTACCTGGCAGCCTCCACCTGGGCCACAGTCCTTACACTGACTAAGTGCACTGGGTGTCAGGGAAGTCAGGCAGGCCTGGTCAGCAACATATGGGCAAAGAAGTAGAAAAATCTACCAATAAAGGGTAAACCAGGAAAAGGCAAGAGAGGCAAAACCTAAAGGAAGAGCAGAACAAAATCAGAATCAGAAACAGAGTTAGGAGAATCAAGGGTCAAACAAGGAGGATGACACAGTACAAAATCAGTAGGCAAAAGAATGATCAGGAAAAAGTCTACGGTCAGGTCACAGGAGGCCAGGTCAAATGAGGAACACAAGGTAAGGAAAACCAGTGAAAAAATTATCCACAGTCATGGAAATCTGACTATGAGTAATGCTGTGGGCCTGCACTTTAGAGAAGACTGAGACTGCGCTGGACCCAGGACAGGTATAAATGTTACACATTTTAACAACTGAAAGACTAAGTAAATCTTGGCTTTAAATGGTTTATCTAGACTAATATTTTTTCAACTAATGTGCTCATCTTGTGTATTAAAATTCTCTGTAGAAATCCTGTACTTTTCTACTTATCTCCCTATAGTTGTGGTGCTAGCTCTGGGAACTAATCGAAACTACCACAAAGAAATTGTGGGGTCCTCATCAGTTGAGAAGACAGGCTTCAATAGTGCAGGCAATAAGTCATGTTAACACTGATCAAAGTCATAGTGTAAAATATGTTATACATAAAATTATTGCTTTCCTAATTGAATGCAATTTTAGATTTGTATATAAATGAAGCCTAGTAAATGCCTTATAAAATGTTATAGCTATCATAGGCTATGTTAATGTCTTAGCACTTGGGCCTCTGTCAGTAGCTTCTTCCTCAGATTTTGAGACATTTAACTTCAGTAAAATGGCAGACAGCATGATAAAACCTCAATCAACCTATTAAGTACCATAAAGTCCAACAGGTGCCATTGGTGTCCTCCATTATCTGCCTCTATCTGTCATTTCATTTTTAATTTTTAGCATTCTGTTTCTATGATGGAACAAAAGATTGGAAATGCTAAAATAAATGTGCATAGTGGCGTATTATTTATGAAATATGTTACATGGCTTTTTTAGGCTAGGAGCTCTCATGTTTTTGTGGTTTGTACTTTGTTAAAAATAAAAGGTTCATGATGGATAGTTTATCAGTTTTCAGAAGTCTTCATCAGTTTCGTTTGAACCTCTTTTGTGCAACATCAATAATTTTTTGTGTTCATTGAGGTCAACAGGATATTTTTATCTTGTTATCAGGTTTTCAATCAACACCAGACCACAAAAAATATGTGATCCTAGCTTTACAACACCTTTTTGTTACCAATAAAAACAGGTGTGTCACAGCCATTTTTACCTCTTTTTGTTTTTAAAACATTTTTTTTTTCATCTGGCATACGGCGAATCCTATGGGGCAACTGTATCTAATGTTACATTTTGAATACTAACAAAAAAAAAGCAACCAAGATACTAAAAACAAAAATAAATCAATAATTAAAAAAATAAACATTATTTGAAGTACATTTTATCCCCTTATCCCCTTAAAGGGGTACTCCGCGGTCCCGCTGCTGGGTATCCCCGGGATCCCCGCTGCGGCACCGCACTATCATTACCACACAGAGTGAGTTCGCTCTGTGCGTAATGACGGGCGATACAGGGGACGGAGCAGCGTTACGTCATGGCTCCGCCCCTCGTGCAAGTCCCCTTAATGCAAGTCTATGGCAGGGGGCAAGACGACCGCCCCGCCCCCTCCCATAGACTTGTATACAAAGGGGCGGGCCGTGATGTCACGGGGGGCGGAGCGATGCTCCGGCCCCTGTATTGCCCGTCATTACATGCAGAGCGAACTCGCTCTGTGCTGTAATGATAGTGCAGTGCCGCAGCGGGGATCCCGGGGATACCCAGCAGCGGGACCGCGGCGATCTGACATCTTATCCCCTATCCTTTCGATCGCAGACCAGAGCAGAAGACCTGTGGAAGGCAGTAGAGGCAGGTGAGGGGACCTCCATCTGCCATTCCGGATGATCAGATCGCTGCGGCAGAGCTGCGGGCGATCCGGTCATCCATTTTAGTGACCGCAGCACTGCAGATGCCCTGATCTGTATTGATCACGGCATCTGAGGGGTTAATGGCAGACATCCACGCGATCACGGATGTCCACCATCATCAGCAGCTGGAACCTGCCACGCAAGACCCGAGCATCGCTCCAATGCTCGCGGTTATGAATAGGACGTAAATCTACATCCTGGTGCGCTAAGTACCAGCTCACCAGAATGTACAGTTACGTCCGGTGTCATTAAGGGGTTAAGGACGCAGCCCATTTTGACCTTAAGGACGCAGATGTTTGTGACATTGTCTACTTGATGTTAATGGTAAATTTCAATTGATACTTGTATCATTTCTTGGTGAAAAATTTTAAAATTTCATGAAAAATTTTCAATGAAAAAGTAGCATTCAAAATTTTTTCAAACACCTGTGGGGTGTTAATGCTCAAGTTTATGCCTCAAATGTACATAGTGTGTTCTGACTCATGAGCCTTGTTGTGCGCCCATAGAGCATTTTACATTTCCGTATTTCCGTACTCAGCAAAATTGTGTTACAAATTTTGGGGGTCTTCTTTCCTTTTACCTCTTGTGAAAATGAAAATTGTGGGGGAACACCAGCATGTTAGTGTAAAAAAAATAGTTTTTTTACACTAACATGCTGGTGTAGACCCCAACTTTACCTTTTCATAAAGGGTAAAAGGAGAAAAAGGCCATCAAAATTTGTAACACAATTTCTCCCCAGTACGGAAATACTCCATATGTGGCCCAAAAGTGTTGCCTTGAAATACAACAGGGCTCCGGAGTAAGAGAGCGCCATGCACATTTGAGGCCTGAATTAGGGATTTGAATAGGGACGGACCCAGATGTAAGCAGGGTGTTTTCCTCCTCCACCAAAAATGCCCTACGGCAGTGTTCCCCAATAAAGGGTGCTTCCAGCTGTTGCAAAACTCCCAGCATGCCTGGACAGTCAATGGCTGTCTGGCAATACAGGGAGTTGCTGGAGGCTTCGTTTAGGAAACAGTGCTCTGTGAGGCGTTATAATTTTTATGGGGGGGTAGTGGTAACTGTGTAAGGGTGTGTGTATATGTAGTGTTTTACACTTTATTTATTTTTTTAAGTGTAGTGTAGTGCTTTTAGGGTACATTCACAGGGGCAGGGATTTACAGCAAGTTTCCCGCTAAGAGTTTGAACTGCAGCGGAAAATTTGCAACAGCTCAAACTTGCAGCGGGAAACTCACTGTAAACTTGCAGCGGGAAACTCACTGCCTTCAGCTGTTGCAAAATTAAAACTCTCAGCAACCACTGACAAAACATTCAAAGCAAAAGTAGCTGTAAAAAATGCTACAAATAATGTAGTTTTTTTTTATTTAAGCACACAAATGGGTTAATGCTATACATCTGTCCGAATAAGAGATACATTGAGGGTGTGTTCACAAGTTCAGGTTTTTATTGCAATTATTAAACAAAAGTGGGACAATAAAAAAGCTAAGAGAAGAGGACAAATAAAGAGCAAAAAATTGCATAATTATGCACAATGTAATTATTTTTGCTTAACTCTTTAAGGACGACCCCCTTCTATGACGCGAACTCAGGAGCTGAGGTCCATAGAGGAGGTCAAAGCGGTTATCAAAAATGATTTTGGTGTCTAAAGTAAAAATAAAAAAGTTCCAGCAGCACACCGTGGTAAAACCATGGCGTCCCAGCGGAAGGGGCCCTTACCTGCCTCCTCGCCATCCGATCAGTGGCTTGATGCTCCAGGAAGCCTCAAGGATTGCATGTAATAGTCCATTGTGGGGACAAAAAAATTGTGTAAAAAAAAAAAAAGGTTAATACATGTGAATTAACCCCTTCCTTAATAAAAGTTTGAATCACCCCCTTTGAACATAAACATGTGTAAGATGAGTAAAACAAAATCAAACCTATATAATTTGGGTATCATTTTTTTTTTTTTTTTTTACAGAATAACATTTTTATTAAGTAAATATCAATCACAACAATGACAAAGAAGCAAGAGAAAGTCTTGCCAGCGAGTAAAGGCACATACAGCATTGGAGATAACGAGCTAAGCAAGAGTAGTGTACTATAGGCACTTGTTACAGCATCGCCTCATGGTATCCAAAACGTGCTTCCACAATTAATGCAATCAAACAGAAACTACGCATGTCCGTGGCAGTGGCAGTCATGAGAGAGAAACTCCATCTAAGTCAGCACGTAACATTGAGGCATTAAGTAATCAACATATATAGCACTTGTATTTAGTCGTGGAACGAGTATAGAAATGAAGCAGATGCATATCGGAAGCAAGTCTGAGCTTAAGAAGGTTGCAAGGGTCGGAGGAGGAAGGGGAGGGGAAAGGGGAGGGGAAAGGGGAGGGAAAGAAGAAAGGGAGAGGAAAAAGAGGGAAGGAAAGTGGTAGGTGCATGAGGGGAGGGAAGAAGATAGGCAGAAGAAGACAAGCAGGTCGAGAAGTGACCCGAGGGGGAGGAAGGTAGAGAGAGGGGAGGAGAGAAGAACTGAAAAGAAAGACAAGGAAGTGAGTAGATAGATCTAAAAGGTTTAAAAGTAGCTTAGTGAGATTCTCTCGTGCTGCAAATACCTCTCCAGACTGGTCCCCATCCATCGATCCCTCCTCTAGTCACCCAGGTGAAGGGTTCTGAAATCAGGTGAGGACACATAAGCTAGCCAGGGAGCCCATATTTCGTGAAATTTGGTGTATTGGCGCCTGGAGTCAGCCAGGAGCTCCTCCATTCTACAGATGTGTGAGACTTCCCTAAGCCAAGATGAATGGGTGGGAGTTACAGAGGACTTCCAGAGCCTAGGGATTACTGATCTGGCAGACATCAGCAAAAAGTGTGTTAGTTTGATAGCAAGTTTGGGTGCATCTCGCGGGAGGATCGAGAGCAGTAGGGTAGTCGGGTTTCGTGGGAGGGCGAGGGAAGTGAGTATGTGGATCGTGTCCAAGACGGAGGTCCAAAAGTTGTCGAGTCGGGGGCAAGACAACCATATATGGGTCATAGTACCCCCTCGATGTCCGCATCTCCAGCAAGAGTCCGAGACAGAGGGGTATATACGGGAGAGAAGAGCAGGCACTCTGTACCAACGGGAGATGATTTTATAGTTAGTCTCGTGTAATCTGCAGGAGATGGAAGATCTATGACAGAGGGTCAAGGCTCCACGCCAATCAACATCCGAGAGCTCACTGCCTAATTCCCTCTCCCAAGCTGTCTTGAAAGGCAAAGGAGTAGAGGAATCTATATTCAAGAGCAATGAATATAACACACTCACAGCGTGGGGAACAGTATTGGAGGCAG
Organism: Hyla sarda; assembly: GCF_029499605.1. Taxonomy (NCBI): domain Eukaryota; kingdom Metazoa; phylum Chordata; class Amphibia; order Anura; family Hylidae; genus Hyla; species Hyla sarda. Next base: position 282,637,037 of record NC_079192.1, read on the forward strand.
TGCATAAGTTTTCAAAAGCAGTGAGCTCTCTATGAAGACTGAGGGAGACATTATTGGAATGATAGAAGTGCCTCAACTGGTTATATTGGAAGGTGTGTAATATAGAGTGCGGTGTTTCACCTAATATGTCCGGGAGGGGTTTCAAGTTATCTCGCGTGAGGGCAGAGGAAAAAGTGGCACCCTCCGATCTACGGAAGGATAGGAATGTAGCGGAGGAGAGGGCCGGGGGGAAGGTTTCATTACCAAAGATGGGGGTCAGCGGACCATCCGGCATTATCATAGAGTGATGGACCAGATACGTCGAATATGTTTTAGCGATCGAGTCCATCACAGGAGGCAAGGAGGAAGCGGAGCGGAGGATTGAGTGGGGTTTTAATGTCCATAGTAAATTCCTGGGGATTTTTCCACTAGAGCGCCCTTCAATTCTGACCCATAGCTTAGTGGAAGCGTCTTGGAAACTATCTAGTACGCGGACCAGGACTGCAGCCAGATAGTATGATAGGCAGTCCGGCAACGCCAGTCCCCCATCAGCTTTACGTTTACACAGTATTTTCCTAGCTATACGTGGTCTCTTTCGAGCCCATACAAAGCCTGACTGGAGCGCAGAGAGTTCCCTAAAAAATGAGCGAGGGATGTGCGTTGGGATCCCAGCAAATAGATATAGGAGTCGGGGGAGCACATTCATTTTGAATATATTTATCCGCCCCAGCCAGGAGAAGTCCCTGCGCTCCCATCTGGCTAAGTCCCTACGTAGTGTCTGCAATAAGGGGGGGAAATTGACTTTGAAGGTGTCAGCAAGATTAGTGGGCACATGGACACCCAAGTACTTTAAAGCCATCGGTTGCCATTTGAATGGGTATAGGGATTTAATTAAGGATATATCATGTGGAGAGAGGGTAACATTCAGGGCCTCGCTTTTAGTGAGGTTCAACTTATAATTGCTATAATTCGAGAACATGGTCAAAGAGGCCATCAGGGAGGGCAAGGATGTGAGGGGAGAAGAGAGGTACAAGAGTACGTCGTCCGCAAATGCCGAGCATCTGTAATGGTCACGAGACAGCGCCAATCCCCTGATATCTGGATTATTGCGAATCGCGTTAAGTAGGTGTTCCATACATAGAACGTATAAGAGGGGTGAGAGGGGGCATCCCTGTCTCGTGCCATTACAAATCTCAAAAGGTGCGGATAGCTGACCATTGACACGGATCTGGGCAAAGGGGTGTCTATACAGGGCCATAATACGCTGCATTGTAACGGGACCTAGGCCAATCTGGGACAGGGTGGCGGACATGAATTCCCAGTCCATCCGGTCAAACGCCTTTTCCGCATCCAGGGACAGCAATAGCAATGGTATGCGCTGAGTACGAGCATGGTGTATCGTGGAGAAAGCACGAAGCGTGTTATCTCTCGCCTCCCTGCCCTGGATGAAACCGACCTGATCCGGATGAATCAGGGAACCCATGTGGCCAGACAGTCTATTTGCTATTAACTTCGCGAACAGTTTAGCGTCCGAGTTTATCAGGGAAATGGGTCTATAGCTAGGGCACAAGAGGGGGTCTTTTCCCTCCTTGGGGATCACTGTAATGTAGGCTCTCAGGAAGGATTGTGGTATATCGGCGGTGGCCGATATGTCGTTAAAGGCTGCCAGAATTGGAGAAGTCAGCTCAGTCCTAAGTACCTTGTAGAATTTGGCTGTGTAGCCATCAGGCCCCGGGCTCTTACCCGTCGGCAAGGATGAAATAGCTAGTTCAAGTTCCTCAGCAGTGAACGGAGTCTCCAGATTGGCAATAACTTCAGGGGAGAGTCGGGGAAGAGGTGTGTCAGAAAGATATTGTTCCAAGGGGGGGAAAGATGTGGTATTAGAGGGACGCAGGGCCTGTGGTTTGGGTAGATTATAAAGGGCCGTGTAATAACTACGGAACGCCTCCAGTATGCTCGGGGTCAGGTGAGTAACTGAGCCGGATCCAGTGCGGATGGCAGGAATATATAGGGAAGATTTCTTTTCCCTCAAGGCATTAGCTAGTAGGCGTCCCGACTTATTACTCCACTCATAAAACAATCTACCTGTGACCTGTTTGTAGTGGCGGTGTTTGGCGTTCAAGAGGGACAGGAGTTCCTGACGAACCCTAATCAGGTCCCTATAGGTGGCGTCTTGTTGTGACAGTTTGTGTTGCGCTTCAAGAGTCGTTAATTGCAAGAGCAGTGTTGAAAGTTTCTCAGAAGCAGCCCTCTTAAGTCTCGCCCCATGTTTCACTAGGATGCCCCTTAGGACACACTTGAGTGCTTCCCATTTGATCAGTGGGGAAGAGGTGTCATGTAGATGATCCCGGTGGAAATTTGAGATCGTCTGTTGCAAGTCTTTTAGACATAACTCATCTAGGAGTAGAGATTCATTAAGCCTCCAGGAGGCATGGGGTTTGACAAAGGAGGGCATCGAGAAGGAGCAGGTGACAGGAGCGTGGTCGGAGATAGTCATTAACCCTATGTCAGCTGAGTGAAACGCAGGAAGTAGGGAGTGAGAGCAAAAGATGTAATCAATCCTACTGTATGATGTTCTAGGGTGTGAGTAGAAAGTATAGTCACGATCCTGTGGGTGCAGCGTTCTCCAGACATCTAACAACTGCAGGGAGTGGAGTTTCCGTCTCAGGGCCCTCAGCCTACCATGCGATATGCAGGAATGGCCTGAGGAGGTATCATTCGCAGGAAAGAGGGGGAGATTGAAGTCCCCACAGAGTATTATAGGCCCTGTTGCAAACTGAGCCAGGGCGTCTAAAGTTTTAATCAGGAAGGGTACCTGGTCACGGTTTGGAGCATATATTGATGCTACGGTAATAGTCTTGTCAAAGAGGGAGCAGTTAGCGAAAATGAATCTAGCATTCGGATCTATAGAGGAGGATACTATTTTGATTGGGAGCGATTTATGAAAGGTCAGCGACACTCCTTTTGTCCTGGATTCAGGGTTAACACTGTTTAGCCAGGTGGGATAATATCTATTAGTGCATGAAGGTAGGTGGCCCTCTTTGAAGTGGGTCTCCTGCAGGGCTACTATATGTGTCCTCCGTTTGTGCAATGTGTATAGGGTCTGTGCTCTTTTCTCAGGGGTGTTGAATCCCTTAACGTTGAGGGACGTAACATTAATGTCAGCCATTATAGCTGTGAGTAGGGATATCAGTCGACTCACCCGGGAGGAGGAGGATCGAGGGGATGAGCAGTCCGGGAGGCCAGCACCACGAGATGACAGATAACCTGCTGAAAAGAGGGAAAACAAAGAGATATGAGAAGAGGACAGTAGGAGAGAGCAATATCCGCACAGGCACGGACATACAGGGACTAAAGAGAAAGGTCATAAGGACCTGAGACCTAATCGGATCCAGTCCGATGTCTACACTATGGTGGGTAGCGTAGAAGGCACACCAAGGCAAGGAGTATACGTAAATAAACATAAACATAAGTAACATCATACAAAACAGGGTATGACCGTTAAATAACTAAAGGAGCCCAATCCATCCCGTGGGGTGATGGGCGCATATGGATAACAGGCAATGGAGAGGCTGGACGGGTAAGGGGACCCGAGTGATGACTACATGACGGGAGGCAGATGTTCAGGGAAGTCTCACAACATAGTAAGTTCTACAAAGAAGCAGGCTGAGGTAGGGCAGATAACAGCAAGTGCAGTAAACAAAGAAGAAGAGCTCAGCACTACAGGTGTTGTCATAGGAAGATGAAGGTCTGAAGGTGTCAGGAGTGTACACACATACAAACCAGTCCTGAGTACTTATAAAGAGGAGAGCAACAACATCCAACAGAGTCAGGTAGTGCGCTTCTGTCGTTGGGGCAGAGGAGGCAGCGAACTCTCATGGTGTCCAGGTGAGGGCGAATGTCCAGCAGGAGAAGTCGCAGGAGGCTTCTGTGGTGGGAAAACGAACATCTGATCCCAGTCCAGCAGGCGCATCGGAGGGAGTTTGAACGTAGCGAGAAATTTCGGCAGGTCAGCGGGGCATCTGAGAGTTGCAGAAGTCGTCCCGTGTCTAGCTGATAAGGAAAAGGGAAATCCCCATTTATAGACAATCTGCGCATTTTGAAGAACTTGAAGTAGCGGCTTCAGGGAGGCCCGTAGGCGCAGCGTGCGCAAGGAGAGGTCAGGGTACAGGTATATCTGAGTCCCATTATACGTTATATTCTTAAGGTGACGAGCTTTGCGCATAATCTCATCCTTCTGGAGGAAGTGATGCACTCTGCATATCACGTCCCTCGGCTTTCTGGGGTCGGGGTTTTTGGCCTTCAGAGCCCTATGCGCCCTATCCAGTTCGATTGGCGAATCCGCTGGCTTCTGAATGATTTCATTGAACAGCCTCTGGAGCGTAGCAGGTAGGTCATTGGGCAGTACCGACTCCGGCAAGCCTTTGATTCTAATATTATTCCTGCGATTTCTGTTGTCCATGTCGTCAATATGGTCTATAGTTAGGGTATTTTGGATGGTCAGGTTCGCTGTGGTCTCCTGTAGTTTCTGTATCTGTAAAGTTGTGGCAGATTGTTGTTTCTCAAGAGTATGCACCCTCTCTTGTAGTGAGGTGACCGCAGACTTCACCGGCTTGAGGTCTTGGGCCCATGCAGAGCGGATATCCGTGGCAAGTGTCTGCATGTCTGCCTTGGTGGGGAGCAGGGCCAATAAGGCTTGCAACTCTGGGTAATTCCGGAGCGTATTAACCGCCGCCTCAGGTGAAGGCAAGATAGGTGCAGGTGAGGCGTATGACGCAGTTGTAGGGGTTGAGGCAGGTGCAATCAGGATGGGTGCAGGATGCTTAGCAGGTGAGCCCCACTGAGGGGTGAGGGAGCCATCTGAGGACGAACAGTCAGAAGTGCGACGCCTGAGGTGGCGCAGCTTAGATGGTGTCTTAAATAATTTCTTCTTCGCTGGTGGGCTTTCACCCCAGTAGTCTGGCACATCACTGTCCGCAGAGGAATCTTGCGATCCCCTGTCCGAGTTGGAGGCATCAGAGTCCATTTCACCCGACCAGCCTGCGACATCTCTGGCTGGGGGTCCTAGTGTTGGAGCCCGAGACTGCTCCCCCGAGAGGAGGTAAGCAGGGCTGTTTTGTGAGTGTTGAGACGTCCCAGGCTTAGATTTACGCTTAACTGTCTGCCATTGCTCAGTTATAGCAGGAAGGCCTATTGGAGTTAATGTGGGATGGTTAACAGCAGGTGGTTGCGGATGCAGTCCCATATCTGGGTCCTCAGGGCTGGAGGGTATGGCAGTCTGGGCAACATGCAACGAGGGGTTAACAGCAGGGCTGCTAGAAATCACAGCTTTGGCCAGGGTGTTAAGGGAGATTGACTTGTTGGTGGTAGCAGCTGCATATGTAGGGGCTGACTCAGATCTCTGTCCTTGCTCCATGACAGGTAAGGCTGCTAGGGCAGGGGACGGAGGGGACCCAGGAGGAGTGGGCTTCTGCTGGCCAGCGTCACACAGCGTCGGGTTAACAGTGACATCGGGAGAGGAAGCTGAGCTTACCGTTTTCTCCGGTGGTGGCATAGAGGGAGTCTTTATTTGGGCTGCTGCCCTGTGCGGCTGCTGTGCGAGGTCTCGCTCACCTCCTCCTGTGTGGGCGGCCGCCGCCATTACGGAGGCTGCAGGGGTAGAGAGCGGGGCTGTCACGTGTCCCGGCGCCTGCATAGCAGTGTGAGCCTGGCGCGCCGTCTTCTCCGGCTTCTGGGGAGTCGGAATCAGCTTAAAGAAACTGGTAATCTGGGTCGGCAGTTGCTGGGTCCTTTAGGATTCCGTTTCTTCTTCTTGCCGTGCGATCTGCCTCCCATAACCTCACCGTCTGCCTGTTAGAAAACCGGCCAGGACGGAGCTCTCACACAGTGCTTCCTAGCTCCAGCGTGTCAAGCCACGCCCCCAATTTGGGTATCATTTTAATTGTATGGACTTACAGAATAAGGATAAGGTTTCATTTTTACCAAAAAGTGCACTGTGTAGAAACGGAAGCCTCCAAAAATGACAAAATGTCATATTTTTTCAATTTGGTCCCAAAAATTATTTGTTTTTGGTTTTGACGTAGATTTTGTGGTAAAATAATTGATGTCATTACAAAGTAAAATTGGTAGCGCAAAAAACAAGCCCTCACATAGGTCTGTGGGTGGTCTGTAGGTGGAAAACTGAAAACGTTATGATTTTTAGGAGGTGAAGAGAAAAAAACAAAAGGGCAAAAAATTAAAAAAAATGTAAAAGAGTCCTTAAAGGGGTATTCCAGCTTTATACATCCAAAGGATAGGGGATAAGATGTATGAATGCATGGGTCCAGCCGCCATCACGCCCCTCCTATAGACATGAAATGAGGGGCATGAAGTCACTAGTGGGCGAGGCCACGACATCACGTCCCCGTCTCGGAGGCAGCACCTGGCACAGAATGCCTGGGGCTGCATCGAGATCACGGGAGTCCCCAGCGGTGGGACCCCTGCGATCATACATCTTGTCCCCTATGATTTGGATAGGGGATAAGATGTATAAAGCCAGAATACCCCCTACTCTACCCCCTAAAATTTATGTTCCAAACGGCTGACATTTTTAGGAGACATATAGAACCTTTCATATACCTGTTTGTGCTTCCATTACAAAGAAAAATGCTTTCATTTTCCCGTATCAAGTGTCAAAGAGGCATTCCCAAGCTCTTGAAGAACTGAGGGATAAAATGCCTCCTTGCTCCCCCTCCCATCCCTCTCCTTCCTAATTGAAAGTCAGGCCTTCTTGCTCTAAAAGCTATAAGACACGTTCAACATTTTGGGACATGAATTCCTGTGGAATTCCAAATTCCTTTTAAAAACTGCTAAATATAAAAGGACAAGTGTGTCTTAGAAAACAAAACAATAATTAGGAGGGAGATTTGGTCTGCCTATAGACTATAAAAATAAAATTCAGGTAAATAAAATTTCTACTTCCTAATTGTATCATGAGAGCACAATGATGAGACACAAAGTAAAGTCAAGAAAAAAGGAGGGAATCAAGATTTTAAAACACTGAAAAGTACCCTTTTTCCGGAAAGGATGAACGCTTAAAGAGAAAACATCAAGTCTATAGTATTTAATAAATACATTACAAATTGGTTTTAGAGGAGCATTACACTTTTTAGTGCAGGAGATGGAGCTCAGAGTTTTAAGGAACAGTCAAGGTCTTTGAAAACATAATAATACAATATCTTATATATAATTAATTAAGAATAACATCCTATCCTACTTTAAAAAGGAAATAATAAAATTGAGCTTACACTGACTGTTTGAGAAGAGTCAGCACAGGACAGGCTAAAGGATAGGTTTTCCAGCATGACTAGTGGTGTACTGTAACCTTTCACAATGGTGCACGTTTTTAGACTATGTAACTGCGAGATCCCATGATATCCAGTTAAATCCCACAGTTCATAATAATGTAGGTGTTATTTTTAAAGAAGGAGACTCATTTGATCAAATGGATCTTTGAATAGTGAATGTTGTTTTTATGACAACCTAACTACTGTAAAGTTTACTTTGGGTGGAAAGTCCCATTCAGCAGATGATTTTAAATACACCACTAAATGGTTTTAAATTCTGTACCCTGGTACACTTTTTTACAACCAGGCTTTGACCAACAGGTGAGAAGGCAGCATTTTATATTTATTAAGAGGAAAATAATGGTAGCTACTTGACCGTCTCCTGTCTCACATCCTTGTTATATTCAACTCAACCTTTAAAGGGGTACTCCACTGCTCAGATTTAGGAACAAACTGTTCTGAACGTTGGAGCCGGTGCTGGGAACTCGTGACATCGTAGACCCACCCCCTCATGACATCACGCCTCACCCCCTCAATGCAAGTCTATGGGAGGGGTCACGACGGCTGTCTTGCCCCCTCCCATAGACTTGCATTGAGAGGGTGGGGCGTGACCTCATGAGGGGGAGAGGTTATGATGTCACGAGCTCCCGGCACCGGCTTCAGCGTTCGGAACAGTTTGTTCCAAATGCTGAGCAGCGGAGTACCCCTTTAAAGGGGTACTCCGATGAAAAACTTTTTTTTTAAATCAACTGGTGCCAGAAAGTTGATTTGTAAATTATATCCGTGAAGAGAAATGAAAATATCGGCACTCACCAGTGTGGCTGCAGGGTCTTCTTTATTGAGACATGCTCACATGCGGGGTACAGAAGAGTGGGGAGTGGGGGGACAAGTGGTGGCGACCGAGCTCTAGTTTCGCACACTTGGTGTGCTTCGTCCGGCCATGGCCGGACGAAGCCCACCAAGTGTGCGAAACTAGAGCTCGGTCGCCATCACTTGTCCCCCCACTCCCCTCTCTTCTGTACCCCGCATGTGAGTATGTCTCAATAAAGAAGACCCTGCAGCCACACTGGTGAGTGACGATATTTTCATTTCTCTTCACGGATATCATGAACTTTGCTTATTATAGTATCTGAGCACCACCAGAGGCATTACAGCTACACCAACTCCCACCTGCCATTCCTAATCCAGCACACTCACGCAGTGCCGCACTGCCTCCTATGAGATTTGTAAATTACTTTGATTAAAAAATCTTAATCCTTCCTGTAGTTATTAGCTGCTGAATACTACAGCGGAAATTCTTTTCTTTTTGAAACACAGAACTGTCTGCGGACATCACGAGCACAGTGCTCTCTGCTGACATCTCTGTCCATTTTATGAACTGTTCAGAACAGCATATGTTTGCTATGGGGATTTCCTTTTACCCTGGACAGTTCCTAAAAATGGACAGAGATCTCAGCAGAGAGCACTGTGCTCGTGATTCAGCAGAGAGCTCTGTGTTTCAAATGGAAAAGAATTTCTACTGTTGTATTCAGCAGCTAATAAGTACAGGAAGGATTAAGATTTTTTAATAGAAGTAATTTACAAATCTGTTTAACTTTCTGACACCAGTTTATAAAAAAAAAAAAAAAAAAAGGTTTTCACCGGAGTACCCCTTTAACTGCTTTTATCAATTTAGGAACGCTATCTTTGGGAATTAAGCAATAGTTATCATTAGAATCATTTGTGGAATCATCAGATAGAATTTTACCCTCAGTAACTAGCACTGTAACAGATAAAGAACATGGTAGAGGAGAAAATGCAATTCTGCTGTTCCCAGCTTTACACAACTTGGTAGAAAATGTCATCTCTTGAAGGGTTTCAGACAACTTTCTGCTATTTAGACCAAAAGAGAAACCATTTAGCCATAGGACTAATTCACACAGTAGAATGTCCGCCCACACAAATTTTGAGTGGACATATTGTGGGCAACAGGCTCTGACAGAACAAGTCGACATTAGACCTGAAAGAAGATTTAGCATTTCCCCCATCCATGCACATCAGCCCCCAAATCATCACGTTCCCCATACATCCACATCAGCACTTCTATCAGCATGTCTCCCATACATCCACACAGGCCCCCATCAGCAAGTCCCCTATACATCCACATCAGCCCCCTTCGGCATGTTCCCAATACATCCAAACCATCTCCCCTATCAGCATTTTCCCCATCCCTCCACACAGTGCCCCCATCAGCATGTCCCCATCTATACATACCATGTCCCTCTCTCCTCAGCATATTTCCCATCCTTCCACACAGTTTTCCCTCCATACCAGTGTTTCCCAACCAGGGGGCCTCCAGCTGCTGCAAAACTACAACTCCCAGCATGCCTGGACAGCCAAAGACTGTCCAGGTATGTTTGGAGTTGTAATTTTTCACCATTTGGAGCAATACTAGTTGGGAATAGTTGGGAAACACTGCTCTACTGACTGTAGTTACCCCCTCTTCAGCATGTCCCCATACTATACCCCTTATTAAATTTGCCTTTGATATCTATCTTGTGTGGTCCAAAGTTTTTGACCTGAGAAGTAAGGTGGCATGGTTAAGGGTCTCTACGGGTAAGGTTCCTGCATGGGGTCTGCATTTTTAATGAAAGAGCCATCTAGACTAAGGGCTATTGTATTATGTTCCCCCTATTGTAGGGTTGTTTTTTTAAGGTCCTTCTCCAGTTCGTAGCTCTTATCTTTGATGACAGATGATTGTGCCACAGTTCTTTTTGACCCAGTAGTTATTTGAGTAAGTGTTTGGAAGTTTTTGGTGAGTTTTAATGTCAATGTTCATTTTTAATGTTATATATGTTAATAAAATTTATATTGTAGTTTTTTTTATAGTGATCTTGAAAGCAGGAGTGGATTAGAGCTATGATTTTAAATGATAAAATGATTGGTCAATAACTTTTGCCTACTTGATAACCCATTTAAACTGATAGAAGTTAAAGGGGTATTCCAGGCAAAAACTTTTTTTTATATATATATATATATATATATATATATATATATATATATATCAACTGGCTCCGGAAATTTAAACAGATTTGTAAATTACTTCTATTAAAAAATCTTAATCCTTCCAATAGTTATTAGCTTCTGAAGTTTTCTGTGTAACTGCTCAATGATGATGTCACGTCACGATGGGAGAATATCCCCATAGGAGCTGGACAGCTCCCGGGACTTGAGTCATCAGAAAGCAGTTAGACAGAAAACAGCAACTCAACTTCAGAAGCTAATAACTATTGGAAGGATTAAGATTTTTTAATAGAAGTAATTTACAAATCTGTTTAACTTCCCGGAGCCAGTTGATATATAAAAAAAAGTTTTTGCCTGGAATACCCCTTTAATGTTTCAAAATTTAAAAAGCATCTGTCAAATAGCCATTGCACCAGCACTGATGGTACCTTGCCAGTCTTTGCTCATTTGCCAAGTGATGACATGATTTACCAGGACGGCAAATCACTGGCCCTTAGTAGTGATGTCAGTATTTATAGCACATGACTGGTGAGATCAGTGATCTGGAATTCCTTAAAATCCTGCATTTGCCCCTGTACATGGTTTATTGTACCCTCGATATTAATGTAATATAACTGAGTCATCTAATGTGTAAGTCTAATGATATCTTAAATCCTGTAAAACAGTAATAGATTTCCTTAGTATCAAAGATGTTAAGCATTGGTTGCTCTTACCGATAAAGAAATCATATTATTGTCTTGATGCTAAATTTATCTAATTTACAGTGTTTTTCATGTGCTATAAAACACCTAACAAATACAAGTTTGCACATTTATTTTGTAACACATAAATTTGTATCCTGTTATCTGCTGCGCATATTCAACTATTTAATAAAGGATTAAGGGGAAGAAAACATATACAGTTGGGTAAGTGTCTGGTAATGGTTGCCTGGCAACACCATCACTACCAATTTCTCTTCACAGCGTAGTATGCATCCATGACTGGAATGTTATTTATCTTCATTACAACTAAGTAATTTATGTTGTCAACTCTCCCATGACCATTGGGTATCTCTTAGCTATACATTTCTTGTTTAAAGATTCCTCTTCAACATTAGTAATCCTATATTTTGGAATCATGAGTAAAAAATGAATATATCCTATGCATAATTTACTAAATATAAACAGCAGGCAGTTTCCTACACATTTATTTATTTATTCATTCATATTTATTTCTTTAGATAAACATAATAAAACATCAGCTATCAATATCAGCTCAGCAGTTGTTACATACAAAAATCAATCAATATTTAAAGTGTAACCGAAGCCAAATTGTAATAATTAATAAAATAAATTCTCTGGGGTCATGTTACATAGCACTGACGGTGGTGCCTTAAAGTGGTACTCAGCCCCTAAACATCTTGTCCCCTATCCAAAGGATAAGGGATAAGATGTCTGATCATGGGGGTCTGGCCACTGGGGCCCTGCGCTATCTCTGGGCTTCCGTGTTTGTGACGTCACGCCACATCCCTTCGATTCATGTCTATGGGAGGGGGCCTCCTCCCATAGACATGAATGGAGAGGGCGTGATGATGTAATCACCCATCATCCGGCATGGAGCGGAGTTCACTCTTTGCTCAAGATGACTGGGATGCCATGCCAGAGATCGCGGGGGGTCCCAGCAGCTGGACTCCCGTGATTAGACATGTTATCCCCTATCCTTTGGATGTTTAGGGGCAGAGTACCCCATTAAATGTAAATTTGCAAATTGCCCTGCACACTATAGCAAATAGCAAAATGGATGCATGCTACTGCATGGCTGCACAGGATAAATTGCCAAAAAAACACCCCTTCTCTGACATCACTAGATAATCTCAGAGGGGGGACATTTATCATTGTTTGCTTTGGTAAGCAAGTTCTGAAAACATTTTTTTATTTTTTTTTGCTTTTTTTTTGCTTATGTGCTACATATTTATCATACTATCACAGGGGGTTGGTAAATTTGAAGAACAAAGCAAAAAAATCGCAGCTGAGACTTTTGTGAGACTTTTTAAATTTGCCCATGTACGGGAGTTTTTTTACTCCATTTCAAACCTGGAGTAGACTTGCAACTTTTTGTAACGGATTTGAGACTTTTTTTGCCTACGTGCAACTTTCGCACATCTTAAATACCTGACCACTGCAAAGTGAAAACTGAAATTTGCTTAGGTAATACTGTTTGTAACTTTTTGCTTACTCACAAAAGTAGAACAAAAAAAATGCTTAGGTGCATGTGAGACTTTTTGTTGGACTTTTTTAAGCAAAAAAAGGCTCTAAATATTTTGATAAATGGCCCCCAGAATGTCTAAAGTGCAGAGAGCATCGGGGAAGACTAACACTTTTGATGTCTCCAAGGCTCAGAGGTCTCAAAAGGGGGAAAGTAATTGAAAGGGAGACCAATTAGGGAATGTAAAAGGCCTGCTTGAAGAGATGTGTCTTCAGGGCAGATTTAAAATTGTGGATGTTTGGTATAAGTCTGAGGGTTTTGCATACTAGAAAAGTGGAAATAGAGACTGTATGAGGTGTGAGGGGATAGGGTCACTATTGCAGGTAGGGAGCAGGAGAGAAGCCTGGAGACTTCTAGGGAGATTTATAAAAACCTGTGCAGAGGAAAAGTTGACCAGTTGCCCATAGCAACCAATAAGCAATTGCTTCTTTCATTTTTCAAAAGTCTTTTTAACCCCTTAAGGACCACGGGTTTTTCCATTTTTGCACTTTCGTTTTTTCCTCCTCACCTTTTAAAAATCATAACCCTTTCAATTTTGCACCTAAAAATATACATGATGGCTTATTCTTTGCACCATCAATTCTACTTTGCAGTGACATCAGTCAATTTACCCAAAAATCTATGGCGAAACGGGAAAAAAATCATTGTGCGACGAAATTGAAGAAAAAACGCCATTTTGTAACTTTTGGGGGCTTCCGTTTCTACGCAGTACCTTTTTCGGTAAAAATTACACCTTATCTTTATTCTGTAGGTCCATACAATTAAAATGATACCCTACTTATATAGGTTTGATTTTGTTGTACTTCTGTAAAAAATCATAACTACATGCAGAAAAATGTGTACGTTTAAAGTTGTCATCTTCTGACCCCTATAACTTTTTATTTTTCCACATATGGGGCAGTATGAGCACTCATTTTTTGCGCCGTGATCTGAAGTTTTTATTGGTACCATTTTTGTATTGATCGGACTTTTTTAACGCTTTTTATTAATTTTTTCATGATATAAAAAGCGACCAAAAATACGTTATTTTTGACTTTGGAATTTGTTTGCGCATACGCCATTGACTGTGCGGTTTAATTAATTATATATTTTTATAGTTCGGACATTTACACACGCGGTGATACCACATATGTTTATATTTATTTTTATTTACATGGTGTTTTATTTTTTATGGGAAAAGGGGGGTGATTTGAACTTTTATTAAGGAAAGGATTAAATCCCATTTATTAACTTTTTTTACACTTTTTTTTGCAGGGACCTATAACACTGCACAAACTGGGGGACATTATTCACAGTATTGCCCAGCAGACAACTTTCTGTTGTTCTTCTTGTTGTTACTATGTCTCTTTGCATAATACAGGTACCTCGCTCATTGGTTTTCTCCCTTTTGTGGAACTAACCTCACTGTTTTGTCCATCAGCAACCTTTCTCTCGTATAAGTAGCAATTATACTCATATCAATAAACTGTTCTATGTATGTTCCCTAACCTGCTGAGAAATGCAAAGAATGATATAGCTGTTATTTGAAACTCCCTAGGTGGAGCCCATTTTTATGCTTTACCTTGTACTTATGTGTCTTGGGCCCTCCGGGCTTTGTTTGATTTCTTGTGTTAAAACCTTAATAAAATTTATTTAAAAAAAAAAAAAAAAAAAAAAAACTGGGGGACATGTATCAAAGATTTTACCCCTGTTTTGTGTGTATTTTTTTGCGCAAAATATTGCGCAAGCCCTTTTTTTGCGCATTTTTTGCGCACGTTTTGGTAGAGCATGTCCTCCAGATGTGGCTGAATCAGGGTACCTTGGAGCTGCATATATAGTACACATGGATTTATTACCTGCGTTCTTTTCCTTTGCACCAAAAATTTTGACGCAAGTGCGTCTTTTTCCCCGTAAATATAAGCCAACTTTAACTGCACGTAGCGATCCTTTCTATTTCTGAAGGAAAGTTCTACTAAGGAACCACCAGAAGGTTATCACTTTTCTATCTCAATTCCTCATTTGGTTTGCTTTATATTGCTTTTTACTCCTTGGTTATTCCAAAGCACTTTTAAAATAATTAGCATATAGAATATTTGTTTACAGTTCAGTTATTCATTAGATCACTTGTATATTGTTATTTTATGATCCAACAATTTAATACATTTACATAGGAAATGTTTGATAGCTTACTTATCATTGAACAAGCTCCGTCACATTAAAACAGCTTTGTAATCCACTCAACACTGTAGATCATTCTCCTTTTATTTTTGCAATTTACTGCTTCCCGTTATACTTCCCCCCCCCCCAGCGATCGCTGCTATCAGCTAGTCAAATCTGACTAGCTGATAGCAGCGTTTCGCTATGAGAATACTTAGCAGCGCGGTGTGTGAGTCCGGATCACGGGGATCGGGACACACACCGCTCTGCTAAGTGTCCCTGACCCGTCCCCCGGCGTCACTTACCCGGCCATGCGGTGTCCTGAGCAGTCCTGATGCGAGCGGCGTCCTCCAGGCGGTCCTGGGGGTGGTGCGTCCCCGCGGTGAGTTTGCAGCAGCAGGGCGACATCTTCATTGGCAGTAGTGAGATCGCCGTAAAGCGATCTCACTGCTGCCTCTGGGAGTTTCAAAACTGCGACTCCCAGCATGTCCAGACAGCCTTTGGCTTTCTGGGCATGCTGAGAGTTGTAGTTTTGCAACATCTGGAGGGCCACAGTTTGGAGACCACTGTATAATGGTCTCCAATCTGTGCTCTTCCAGATGTTCCAAAATTACAAATCTCAGCATGCCCACTCTGTCGAGGCATGCTGGGAGTTGTAGTTCTGTAACATCTGGAAGACCACAGATTGGAGACCATTATACAGTGGTCTACAAACTGTGGACCTCCAGCTGTTGCAAAACTACAACTCCCAGCATGCCCAGACTGCCCACGCATGCTGGGAGTTGTAGTTCGTCAACATTTGACCCTTCAGATATTGCCGAAATACAACTTCCAGCATGTCTGGCCATGCTGGGAATTATAGTTTTGCAACAGCTAGAGGCACACTAGTTGGGAAACATTGTTCGTTTCCTAACTCTTTTTCCCAACCTGTGTGCCTACTGTTTCCAAAATGGAGCCTCCAGCTGTTGCAAAACAACAACTCCCAGTATTGCCGGACAGCCATTGACTGTCCAGGCATGTTGGGAGTTTTGCAACAGCTGAAGGCACCCTGTTTGGGAAACACTGGCCTCAAATGCGCATGGCGCTCTCACTTTGGAGCCCTGTCGTATTTCAAGGCAACATTTTAGGGTCACATATGGGGTATCGCCATACTCGGGAGAAAATGCCGTACAGATTTTGGGGGGCTTTTTCTCCTTTTACCCCTTATGAAAAGGAACAGTTGGAGTCTACACCAGTATGTTAGTGTATAAAAATAAAATTATTTACACTGACATGCAGGTGTTGCCGCATACTTTACATTTTCACAAGAGGTAAATGGGAAAAAAGATCCCCATTTTTTGGGACACAATTTAGCCAGAGTACGGAGATACCACATATGTGGGCGCAAAGTGCTCTGTGGGCGCACAATAAGGCCCATAAGGTAGAGTGCACCATGTACATTTGAGGTGATTTGCACAGGGGTGTCACAGATGTTAAATGAAGAATAAGGACATTGGTATAATTGATGTGTTATAATTGGGTGCAAAAAGTGGTATTATTGTGAGATTAAAACTCTACATAATGAAGAAAAAAAATTCTAAAACTAATAACGAGGACACATTTACTGTTTAGGTGCAGATACGCTGCAGACAAAGCTCCTACTAAATAGAGCTGCGGTGTAAATTTATGCTCTGAGGAGAATTCTAAATTTAAACGCAATTCAAGAAAGTAGCTGCGCAAGAATGATAAATTTAATGCAGCTGCGCCAAATTTACACAACAGGCAGAGGGGTAAACAACTTCTATTATACACTGGAAATGATACATGTCCCCCACTGATCTTATACCCTGTTCACTGCAAAGCCATAGCTTTGCAGTGATCAGGGTTATCGGCGGTCGATTGCTCAAGCCTGAATCTCAGGCTTGGAGCAATCAATCGCCAAGGGGACACACCAGAGGCAAGTAAGAGGACCTCCGCTCGTATCCCAGCTGATCGGGACATTTTCACTGCAGTGGTCCCGATCAGCCCCGCTTAGCAGTCGGGCAGCTTTCACTTTCGGTTTAGAGGCGGCGTTCAACTTTGAACGCCGCGTCTAAAGGGTTAATAGCGCGTGGCACCGCAATTGCTGCATCAGATACATGCCGGGACCAACCCGATATGATGTATACAACCAGATACATGCCGGGACCAACCGCGTGACCCCGCGTTATATCGCGGGAGCCGGCCAAGGACGTAAATATACGTCCTTGTTCATTAAGGGGTTAAAAAGGAAAGAAGTGATCTGATTGGTTGTTATGGTAAACTGCGCCCATCTTCCTCTACACAGGGTTTGATGAATCTCCCCCTTTATCCTCAGTTACTGGTTCAAAATTTGAATGAAGAAGAAGTGTGGCAGTGAATGGGATCAGAACTATTGGGGGACTAGATGATTATTTTCTGATGAATAGTGTCGGCAGGAGAAAGTTGAATGTGTTCAAGAGTCATTTTTGGGTGTTAGACAGGGACAAGATTAAGGGGTGAAATATGTTTGTTTGGCAATGGGAATGTTACGCCGAGCGCTCCGGGTCCCTGCTCCTCCCCGGAGCACTCACGGCATCTCTCTCCTGCAGCGCCCCGGTCAGACCCGCTGACCGGGAGCGCTGCACTGATATTGCCGGCGGGGATGCGATTCGCATAGCTGGACGCGCCCGCTCGCGAATCGCATTCCAAGTCACTTACCCGTCCCGGTCCCCGGCTGTCATGTGCTGGCGCGCGCGGCTCCGCTCTTCAGGGCGCGCGCGCGCCAGTTCTCTGAGACTTAAAGGGCCAGTGCACCAATGATTGGTGCCTGGCCCAATTAGCCTGATTAGCTTCCACCTGCTCCCTGGCTATATCACCTCACTTCCCCTGCACTCCCTTGCCGGATCTTGTTGCCTTGTGCCAGTGAAAGCGTTTAGTGTTGTCCAAGCCTGTGTTACCTGATCTCCTGCTATCCAACCTTGCCGCCTGCCCCGACCTTCTGCTACGTCTGACCTTGCCTCTGCCTAGTCCTTCTGTCCCATGCCTTCTCAGCAGTCAGCGAGGTTGAGCCGTTGCTAGTGGATACGACCTGGTTGCTACCGCCGCAGCAAGACCATCCCGCTTTGCGGCGGGCTCTGGTGAACACCAGTAGCCACTTAGAACCGGTCCACCGGCACGGTCCACACCAATCCCTCGCTGACACAGTGGATCCACAACCTGTAAGCCGAATCGTGACAGTAGATCCGGCCATGGATCCCGCTGAGGTGCCGCTGCCAAGTCTCGCTGACCTTACCACGGTGGTCGCTCAGCAATCGCAGCAGATTGCCCAACAAGGACAGCAGCTGTCGCAGTTGACCGCCACGTTACAGCAACTTCTGCCTCTGCTACAGCAGCAACCATCTCCTCCGCCAGCTCCTGCACCTCCTCCGCAGCGAGTGGCCGCTCCTAACCTCCGCTTGTCCCTGCCGGACAAATTTGATGGGGACTCTAGACTCTGCCGTGGATTTTTGTCTCAATGTTCCCTGCATATGGAGATGTTGTCGGACTTGTTTCCTACAGAACGGTCTAAGGTGGCGTTCGTAGTGAGCCTTCTTTCAGGAAAGGCCTTGTCTTGGGCCACACTGCTCTGGGACCGCAATGATCCTGCCACAGCCACAGTCCAGTCCTTCTTCGCTGAAGTCCGTAGTGTCTTCGAGGAACCAGCCCGAGCTTCTTCTGCCGAGACTGCCCTGCTGAACCTGGTCCAGGGTAATTCTTCAGTAGGCGAGTACGCCATCCAATTTCGTACTCTCGCTTCTGAATTATCTCGGAATAACGAGGCTCTCTTTGCGACCTTTAAAAAAGGCCTATCCAGTAACATCAAGGATGTGCTGGCCGCACGAGAGATTCCTGCCAACCTACAAGAACTTATCCATTTGGCCACCCGCATTGACATGCGTTTTTCTGAGAGACACCAGGAGCTCCGCCAGGAAAAAGACTTAGATCTCTGGGCACCTCTCCCACAGTATCCTTTGCAATCTACGCCTGGGCCTCCCGCCGAGGAGGCCATGCAAGTCGATCGGTCTCGCCTGACCCAGGAAGAGAGGAATCGCCGTGGGGAAGAAAATCTTTGTCTGTACTGTGCCAGTACCGAACATTTCTTGGTGGATTGCCCTATTCGTCCTCCACGTCTACGAAACGCACCCACGCACCCAGCTCACGTGGGTGTGGCGTCTCTTGGTTCGAAGTCTGCTTCTCCACGTCTCACGGTGCCCGTGCGGATTTCTCCTTCTGCCAACTCCTCCCTCTCAGCCGTGGCCTGCTTGGACTCTGGTGCCTCTGGGAATTTTATTCTGGATTCTTTGGTGAATAAATTCTGCATCCCGGTGACCCGTCTCGTCAAGCCGCTCTACATTTCCCGCGGTCAACGGAGTTAGATTGGATTGCACCGTGCGTTACCGCACAAAACCCCTCTTAATGTGCATTGGACCCCATCACGAAATGATTGAATTTTTCGTCCTTCCCAACTGCACCTCTGAAGTCCTCCTCGGTCTGCCATGGCTCCAGCTTCATTCTCCCACCCTCGGCTGGACCACCGGGGAGATCAAGAACTGGGACTCTGCTTGCCACAAGAAATGCCTCTCCCCCCTCCCAGTCCCGTCAGGCAAGCCTCAGTGCCTCCTCCCACACCTGGTCCCCCCAAGGCTTATCTGGACTGTGCCTTGCCTCCTCATGGCCCCCGTCCTGGTGACACCCTGCCCGGTGCCAAGCTACACCCTCTGCCCTCCCTCCCCATTCCCACTCCTGCTGTACGGCCTGCCTTTGAGGAAACCCTTCAATCACTCCCGGTGTCCTCATCCCATGGGAAGCAGTTGCCGGACAAAGA
This sequence comes from Hyla sarda, assembly GCF_029499605.1. Lineage (NCBI taxonomy): Eukaryota > Metazoa > Chordata > Amphibia > Anura > Hylidae > Hyla > Hyla sarda. The sequence goes on from NC_079192.1 coordinate 282,656,567, forward strand.
AAGGGGGAGACCTAAGGGGGGGGGGGTACTGTTACGCCGAGCGCTCCGGGTCCCTGCTCCTCCCGGAGCGCTCACGGCGTCTCTCTCCTGCAGCGCCCCGGTCAGACCCGCTGATCGGGAGCGCTGCACTGACATTGCCGGCGGGGATGCGATTCGCATAGCGGGACGCGCCCGCTCGCGAATCGCATCCCAAGTCACTTACCCGTCCCGGTCCCCGGCTGTCATGTGCTGGCGCGCGCGGCTCCGCTCTCTAGGGCGCGTGCGCGCCAGTTCTCTGAGACTTAAAGGGCCAGTGCACCAATGATTGGTGCCTGGCCCAATTAGCCTGATTAGCTTCCACCTGCTCCCTGGCTATATCACCTCACTTCCCCTGCACTCCCTTGCCGGATCTTGTTGCCTTGTGCCAGTGAAAGCGTTTATTGTTGTCCAAGCCTGTGTTACCTGATCTCCTGCTATCCATATTGACTACGAACCTTGCCGTCTGCCCCGACCTTCTGCTACGTCTGACCTTGCCTCTGCCTGGTCCTTCTGTCCCACGCCTTCTCAGCAGTCAGCGAGGTTGAGCCGTTGCTAGTGGATACGACCTGGTTGCTACTGCCGCAGCAAGACCATCCCGCTTTGCAGCGGGCTCTGGTGAACACCAGTAGCCACTTAGAACCGGTCCACCGGCACGGTCCACGCCAATCCCTCGCTGACACAGTGGATCCACAACCTGTAAGCCGAATCGTGACAGGGAAGGGCAGAGTAATAGGTTTTTAACATGAATTTATAGTGTAGGTAGTTTGATGAAGTCTTAGTTTTCTTCCACAGATGTTACCATGCCTGGTGTCAGATCTGGAGGTATGGGAAAATTAAGATCACCATAAGTTACAGCAGTAAGGGAATTAGTATCAGATGGTTACACCCATGTTTCTGTAAGAGATTTTGTGATAAACAAGGTGTGAATTTGGGTGAGTTTGTACATACAGAATGAGAGTTTTGGAAAGCACAGTTAAATGAAACAATAGGGACAGGAGAAGGCTTGCAGTGAATCCTAACCAAGTTAAAATGGGTTGCGTAAGAGGCAGGTGGAGATAAAGAAATATTAGTGGAAGGTGGGCAAGGGTTAGGAGAGATGTCTACAGCAGCTAAGTTGAGATGATTTGGGGTAATTTGTGATGGTAGGCAATGCATAGATGAGGGAAGGAGAGATGAGCTAATATGGATGGAATCCATTGGAGGGATGGGTGGGGTTTAATGATAAAGAGCAAGGATGTAGACAAGGACTTTGAGCATGTTGTTTATGTTGAAAAAATTAAAGGTCTACTTATTTAGGTAAACTGGAAGTTATGTTTGTTCCTTTTTGTTCTCTTCTGGTTCAATGTTGGTCTAATTATGGATCTGACATATAATAAGGCACTCTATAAGGCAGCTTGAAAGGACAGTTTTGATGTCTCCAGACGTTTTGCCTCTAATAAATAATGCTAGGCCAGTAGATTGAAAAAAAGAAAGTACAACCAGTACATCTACTCGCCTCCACGCTATTTAAAATAATGTATCGACTCTGTGCTGGAGAAACTGCGGCCAAGTAGGCACAATGTACTATACTTTGACTTTCTTTTGGGGAGCAGTAGGGAAACTTATTCAGATATTTTTTTCTCAATTTCCTACTTTGCATCTGAAGTTAGCTCTCTTTTTACTGGACATCTAAAATGTTTCAGTACAGTTTATATCAAATTATATTATACAAGATAGTAAAGTTCATTATTACATGGCATTGGAAGCTTGTGGATTCCCTGGCAATTGATGGAGTAGCTACTACCTTTAACTTGGCATGTAGATATGAAAAAGCCATAGCTCACACAAAGGGGACAATTCCATCCTTCTCCCAAGAGTTGAGCGGACTTACAGTAAATTGGCTTGTAGCGAACCTTGCAGCTCAACTATTGATTACTTTAGTCTGCATAAATTAGTTCAGCTTTCCAAGGGGTCTGGTTGCCTGGAAAAGTCCGGGATGACAGTCTTAGGTCTCCTAGGTCTGTATCCACCTTTTCCAGGCAACTGGAGTCCTTGGAAAGCTGAACTAATTTATGCAGACTAAAGTAATCAACAGCCGAGCTGCGAGGTTCACTATGAGCCAATTTACTGTAAGTTTGTTCAACTCTTCTTCTCCCGCATCTGGGATGAATGGTTGACATCCTTGTTCTTTCTACCCTAATATTATATTGTATCTTGGTCCTGCTGGTATATTGTGCATCTCTGCTGCATTCTACCCAAATACACCGCAACATTAGATTCATTATAGCCTGCACTGCGATCTTCTTTCATTGTGAGGAAGATAAAGTGTGATACTACTTTTGGTGACTTCCGTCCTTTTTTTTATGTACCCCTCTTTTCTGAGCCATTTGCAGATGTATAATGCTTACTTTGTAACCTGAAATCTGTTCTTTGTTTATTTACTATGCTTGTGTATTTAGAAAATAAAAAATAAATGTTTCAACAAAAAGATTGAACCAGAAGAAATCAGTTAAATCAGGTGTGAAGAAGAGTGGAGAGCAATAATATTTGGAGAATCAAGTTTAGAAGAAATAAACAGTTTTGAGTCCTGGAAGGGATATTGTTTAGGATCAAGCCAAATAGAGATACATAACAGATACTAGTAATACATAATGATGACAATGCAATGCTGAGAGAATAGGAGTGGAGATGGAGAGGTTGGATGACATCCTGGTTCATATATTGAAGGGGTACTGCGGTGCTAAGACATCTTATCCCCTATCCAAAGGATAGGGGATAAGATGTCTGACAGCGGGGGTCCCGTCACTGGGGACCCCCGCAATCTTGCATTCGGCACTCACCACTTCGAGCTGCACGCCGCACTGCCAGCTCACAAACTGCCGGGTGCCGACCACAGGGCCAGAGTATCGACTCTGCCCCCGTGTGACATCTGGAGTATCTCTTTAAATACAGATGACAATTATGCAAAGATATAAGCTGGTTAGTTTGAGGTGTCACTTAGCATTTCCAGGGAATTTTTGTAACTTAAATGACTTCATCAATTTGTAACTGTTGAATTGCAGTGAGAAAGAAAAACAACAATAAAACAACAAAACAAATCAAATGATTCCCAAATAGCTGCATCCTTTAGGGGTTAAAGAGGTTATCCAGGAAAAAACTTTTTTTTATATATGAATCAACTGGCTCCAGAAAGTTAAACAGATTAGTAAATTAATGTGAATTCAGGTAGAAGACAGACATGGTGCACATCTACAATCTTGTACAATGATCTAATTGCTTCTCAGCATCATTTCAAAAACTAACAGGTTGTTAGTATATACTTTTTGATCAAAAAGTACAAAACCCACTCGCCACGTCAAGGCCACCTATTTAGAGTGGGTCCCTAACGTCCCTAGCATAAAATGGTGTAGCACTGGGCGGCAACCACCACCGCCGCGACACCAGTGCCCACGGGGAGTAAGACCCACTGGCAGAGTGGCCCCAATGCCACTCAAACCAGTCCATGGGCCGCACCTCCCCGCAGAAACGGCGCCACGGCAGCAACAGATGCCGCACAGCACCACACCAGTGTGAACAGGATGCTACAGCTCACTTACCATGCTCTCCCAGTCAGACTGGGAGGCTGCCAGGAAAGAAAAGGCCCATGTGTAGCTAACTACTTCTTATATAGTGTTTGGCTGAGGGGGTGGGGAAGAGTGCAGACACATGTTCAAAAAAAAAAAAAAAGGGATAGAAAAACACAATGTGAATTCAGGTAGAAGACAGACATGGTGCACATCTACAATCTTGCACAATGATCTAATTGCTTCTCAGCATAATTTCAAAAACTAACAGGTTGTTAGTATACGTTTTGATCAAAAAGTACAAAGCCGACTCGCCCCGTCAAGGCCACCTATTTAGAGTGGGTCCCTAATGTCCCTAGCATAAAATGGTGTAGCACTGGGCTGCGACCACCACCGCCGCGACACCAGTGCCCACGGGGGGAACGACCCACTGGCAGAGCGGCCCCAGTGCCACTCAAACCAGTCTATGGGTCGCACCTCCCCGCAGACACGGCGCCAAGGCCGCAACAGACGCCACACAGCACCACACCAGTGTGAACAGGATGCTACAGCTCACTTACCATGCTCTCCCAGTCAGACTGGGAGGCTGCCAGGAAAGAAAAGGCCCATGTGTAGCTAACTACTGCTAATATAGGGTTGGGCTAAGGGGGTGGGGAAGAGTGCAGACAACATGTTCAAACAAAAAAAAAGAGGGGATAGAAAACACAATGTGAATTCAGGTAGAAGACAGACATGGTGCACATCTACAATCTTGCACAATGATCTAATTGCTTCTCAGCATAAATTCAAAAAATAACAGGTTGTTAGTATATACGTTTTGATCAAAAAGTACAAAGCCCACTCGCCACGTTAAGGCCACCTATTTAGAGTGGGTCCCTAACGTCCCTAGCATAAAATGGTGTAGCACTGGGCGGCGACCACCACCGCCGCGACACCAGTGGGTCGTTCCCCCTGTGGGCACTGATATTGCGGCGGTGGTGATCTCCGCCCAGTGCTACGCCATTTTATGCTAGGGACGTTAGGGACCCACTCTAAATAGGTGGCCTTGACGTGGCGAGTGGGCTTTGTACTTTTTGATCAAAACGTATATACTAACAACCTGTTAGTTTTTGAAGTTAGGCTGAGAAGCAATTAGATCATTGTGCAAGATTGTAGATGTGCACCATGTCTGTCTTCTACCTGAATTCAGATTAGTAAATTACTTCTATTAAAAAATCTTAATCCTTTCAGCACTTATGAGCTTCTGAAGTTAAGGTTGTTCTTTTCTGTCTAAGTGCTCTCTGATGACACGCGTCTCGGGAAACGCCCAGTTTAGAAGAAAATCCCCATCGCAAACCTCTTCTAAACTGGGCGTTTCCCGAGACAGGTGTCATCAGAGATCACTTAGACAAAAAAGAACAACCTTCACGTCAGAAGCTCATAAATACTGAAAGGATTAAGTTTTTTTTAATAGAAGTAATTTTCAAATCTGTTTAACTTTCTGGAGCCAGTTGAGATATATATATATATATATATATATATATATATATATATATATATATATATATATATATAAAAGTTTTTTCCTGGAATACCCCTTTAAGAATTCTAAGACTTCTCTTGTCCATTGATTCTGCATAATGTAAATGATTCTGATTTGCACATTTATAGCAAATTTATTCATAAATGAAAAAATAAAAAATCCTTGAAATTGCATTTCTAATTTACAAGCAAGTCTTACTGTAGAATATGCATAGTGCAAAGGGCAAAGCCAGAAACCAGGCGGCTAATGATAACAGCCGATAATAAATCCTGGTGGGTAATATATAGAGCAAATAACTTGTCTTGATATTAAGAGTTAATAGCAGGAAAAATCCATATTGTAAATAATATTAGATATTTTGAAGAGTCCCTTCTCCAGTGAGAGAGCAAGGAGAAATGAATGAAAAAACATGTTTCTTTCCTACCTTATCTTTGTCTCCAGCATTCCAATAGATCTATTATCTGTTTAACCCCTTAAGGACATAGGGTTTTTCCATTTTTGCACTTTCATATTTTCCACCTCACCTTCTAAAAATCATAACGCTTTAAATTTTGAGCAAATTATGAGCAAATTATGAGCAGCCACATATAAAAGGAGCTCTGTGCAGGCATTCTCTGTCTACAGCTGCCTCCAAGTATAAGCATCACAGTTGCATACCTCTCTTTCCCTGTATTCAATGATGGAACAAGAAGAAAAAAACGTGGTCTCAAAAAGCAGGAGGTGCTCAACCCCAAATGCACTTGTTCATTTATGCTGAGGGAGCAGATCCTGCCCTTGTGGTCCGTTGCTAAGAGTAATCCCCAGCATAAAATGCATACAATGGGAGAGGCCTGCAGCAGACTACAAATGCCACAATGGCATCCTACAGCTGATGAAAAGTGTGGATGTGTAACACATAGAGTAATGCATACATTTAGGTGCACTACTGTGGTAGATGTAAACAGTGACATATGGCTAACTCTCAAACTGAGGTTAAAATTGAGACATTCGCCAGTATATCCTTACATGAAGGATATACCTGAGTCCTCACACCAACTTCAAGGTTTCTCAAGTGGCACGGGACCTAACACTAATCTACCTGTGCCGTATGGGCAATACCAGGGGCCAGTGGACAATTACAGCAGCATTAGGTCCGACTCACAGCCTGCTCCCAGATACCTCCAGCGTGGCTAAGCACACATACAATGGGAGGAGGGAGGCAGACTATAAGCCCCATCCAAGATGGCTGATATGTTGCAGGGGACCATAGGAGAGCAGCCGCCACATCCATACATTATACAGGAGTATCGCAGCGGGTGTCAGAAGTGATACCCGCAGACAGGGAGACAGGGAGACTCCAGCTGTTGCTAAACTACAACTCCCAGCATGCCCAGACAGCCAAAGGCTGTCTGGGCATGCTGGGAGTTGTAGTTTTGCACCAATTGGTGGCTCCCTGTTTTGGTAGACATTACATCATGGGTGCTCTCCCCAGGGGACAGCGCCAAAAATGTCATAACCAAGGGCCAGTAACAATGGTCCTCGCCCACCCTGGTAATGTCAGGCTGTTGCTGTTTGGCTTTGGTTGGTATTGTGCTGACGTTACCAGGATGGGAGAGGACCATTGTTACTGGCCCTCCCCAGCCTAAATAAGGCCAGTCTGTTACCGCCTAGGCCCAGGTGCTCCATTTTTGACGCTCTGTGCCTGTTGGTACCGGCTCTTCCCTCTCCCTGTGTGGGTAGACACTGCCAGAAGGGTCTGTTCACATTATACAAAACGGACAATGTGAACAGAGCTTCAGATTAACTAGCCTAGTTCCCTTCTGTAGCTCCGCCCCTAAAGACGTCATCACTAGGGGCGGAGCTACACGGACCTGCCCGATACTCGAGGGAAGTAAGCGGACTTAGTCTTCTGTAAAAACTATATACAGCTATCTATAGATAGCTGTATATAGTGTATACCGCCCAAAGGGTTAACCTACACTTTCCAGCAGTGTAAGTTAACTCTTTCCTTGCTGGGCTTGCGCATAGTGCACTGCTCAGCAAGGGGTTAAGTGAGCCAGCAATGTGTATACTGTATACACATTGCAGGCTCACTATAAGTTCTTGCTGGGCAGTAGATATACGATGTATAACTACAGCGTCAGCTGTTCTCCCGGCTCTGTAGCCTTGAGAACAGCTGATCTCGACATTCACATCAGGAGGATCGCAGTGGGTGTCAGGAGGAGTGACATCTGCTGGGATCTGTCCCTTACTGCAGGTACTAATACTCCCAACATGGAGCACACTCTGCACACTCTGCTCCATGCTGGGAGCTGTAGTACCTGCATTAATAGACATATCGCAGCGAGTGTAACTTCTGACACCCGCTGCGATCTGTCTATTAATGCAGGTACTACAGCTCCCAGCATGGAGCAGAGTGTACTCCATGTTGGGAGTAGTAGTACTTGTAGTAAAGGAAAGATTACTGCAGGTATCACTCCTGACACCCGCTGTGATGCTCCTGTATAATGTATGGATGCGGCAGCCGCTCTCCTATGGTCCCCTGCACGGCCGTATATATACACATATTCCTATTTCACACAGAGAGCTGTGATTGGCTGGAACCATCTGGCCAATCACAGCTCTGCGGGAAATATGAATATGTGTATATATACGTGAGTGCAGGGGACCATAGAAGAGCGGCCGCCGCATCTATACATTATACAAGAGGATTGCAAGGGACCCCGGCGATCTGTCAATTAGCACAGGAAACTACTACTCCCAACATGGAACAGTGTGTTCCATGCTGGGAGTAGTAGTACTACCTAAAAAATGTAAAAAAATAAGTGAAAAACACGTACACACTACATTTTTATTATTGTCGGCTACATTTTTAATGCTTTACCCGCTCACATAAATTGATCCCTGTTTAAAAATGAATAAACATTTCATAATAAAAAAGATACATTTCGTTAGATACAATCTTTTCCATCACTACTGTATCTTTTTTATTCTTCTTTTGTTATTAGAATGAATTCTGTACGTTCGTTTATGGATAACGAATGCATTCGTTATTTACCGCATGCATTCGGTAAATAATGAATGCATTCGTTATTTTACTATTCGTATTATCGTGGCTATTCGGGAATGTTCAAAATATGTTTTCGTGTATTCGGATTGGTCCGAATGCCCGAAAATGGTAAAATTCGGTCAATTAGACATTCGTGCCGAACCGAATTGCACATGTCTACTGTGTGCATCAAGGGCAAGTGGTGACTGAAGAAGTGTCCTGTACCACTAAGTGTATACCCCTTAAGTCAGCAGTTATTGTAAATTAAACAACTTCAGCATGTACTGTAGCTTGTAGCAGTCTGTTGACAACAAGTGTACCTCAGTGCTGACCATAAGGCTTTGCAAGTGCTGGTCACAAACTTGCATTGCCAGAAAGACTACTTCTCAGTTGTTAGCCAGAATGAACTCTATACCTGCCATAGGTATCCAACTTACCAACGCCAAACACTCCCAGTTACCCCACTGCTCTGTCCTTTCCTCTTTACTTGCTACTTTAAAGTTACTCATTTGTTACTGTACACATATTACCATATTTCCTCTGCCAGAAAATCCTGTAATGTAAGATGCTTCTACAGGATGGAAATATTTGAAACAAACTGTACGTAGAACTTCCCATTTTTGTATATTTCATGCATTCTTTTCCTTCAAAACTTACTAATTGAAATATAAATGCTTGATTTGGTGTATATTAATATGAGAATATGAGGCATTCTCTGCTGGAAGTCAGTAACCATATTAGTGAAGTGTTTTTACCAAATGTTTATAAAAACAAATTGCATAAAGTACAACACACACATGTACTTACGGTACAATCACATTAGCTGAATCATCATAGTTGTTTTGGGAGGAAGTAAGAAATGAAACTGCTGTTTCTCACCTGTTTCATGTTGGTGTTTATCACACTGCGGCAGCTGATTCGGTATAATAAAACACTTTATATTGCTAGTTTAATTTACGTATTTGTCTCAGATTCCACACTAACAGCTGCCATGGAAAATGAATACTCCAGCAAATCGTAGGTAAATGTCATATGACCATTTTGGCACCACACTGAGTCTAAGCTTCTGAATTAGGGAATGTAATTAAGGAAAAGCTATAATCAAACCATGAGATTGCATTTGATAGGATTAAACTATTTCAATGTAATAATATCGCAGGATGATGGCTTTGATTTGGCATATATTTTTCTATTATTATACATACTAAGAGTTATTCTCAGATATAATATACAGCACATGCCCCTCTTATTGTCACTCATTATATTACATTTTAAAATGCTGTCTTGGGCTGTGATCGCTTGTTTACTACAGACCTTTGTGGTAATTGGATTTGGATTGATGGAAATAATTCACTCATATTGTTTCACAAATATTTCTGTGAAATAAAGATGAATGTGATATCAGTTTAACTTCTTAATTTTATATTACAGATTTTATAGGGTGTGATGACCCCACATATATTTGCAGGAATTTCAGAGAAAAAAATATTTTCAAATAAACTGTACAAGAAAGTTATTCAGAATTGTAATTTACTTCTATTGAAAAAAAATAAAGATTCAGTGTGCCCTAAATTAAGTCATGTAGTTCCTTGCAGTTTGGCACTGCACACCTTGTTGTTCCCTCTGTCTATGTTGGCAACTGTCCAGAGTAGGAGAAAAACCCCAAGGCATGGATGGAGGTGGTAGCAGGGAGCACTATATTGTATTGGAAATAACTACATATTATATTCCAGGGCATACAGCAGCTGATAAGTACTGGAAAGCTTGCCTTTTTTAAATAGAAGTATTTTACAAATCTATATACCTTCCCGGCACCAGTTGATTTGAAAGTCATTTATTTTCTCTGGTCTGGAATAGCCCAATTGGAAGCTCACATAAATTAACAGAGAATCCCACCTTAATATTTATTATGTTAATTCTTCTCCTCTTAATTTCTTTGTAATTCCTCATGGAAGTGTATAATTAAATCGACAACTGAGCGTTACCATTCCTTTTGTCAATCTGGTTCATCTCTTTACATTCTAATAATGTCATCACTGATTGGACAACATCCTATTAGCAGCAATATGATCAATAGTAAATAGGAATAGTAAATTGTCAATTGTTTCACAAATGTATTTGTACTTTTCATAAAGAAATAGCAAACAAACAGCACTCGCATAGTCCTATGGAAAAATGTTCCAGAATTATCATTACATGAGGAATACAAGCATATGCTAAACAAGACATGCCAACAGAGAGACATATAAAAGTGTAACATTTATCAGTTATTAGCTGAGTACCCGGCGTTGCCGGTTTTTCCTTCCTAATCCTTGTTGGGGAGGAAAATCAACAAAGGAGGATGCTTTTGACTTTATATCAAAAATTCATATATCTTTGTCATATCCCAACCCCATATCCCGTCCTCATATCTCAACCTCATATCCTGTCCTCATATCCCAACCTCCTATCCAGAACTCCTGTCCTGACCTCCTATCCTATCCTCATATCCCATCTTCATATCCCGACCTCATATCCTATCCTCATATCTAGACCTCCTATCCCGTCCTCCTATTTCGACCGCACATCCCATCCTCATATCCCGACCTCATATCCTATCCTCATATCTCGACCTCCTATCCCATCCTCATATTCCTTCCTCATATTCCGTCCTCATATCTCAACCTCATATCCCATCCTCATATCCCGACCTCCTATCTCGACCTCATTTCCCGTCCTCCTATCTCGACCTCATATCCTGGCCTTATATCCTGACCTCATATCCCGTCCTCATATCCTGTCCTCACAACCCATCTTCATATCCCGACCTCATATACCATCCTCATATCCCGACCTCATATCACGTCCTTATGTCCCATCCCCATATCCTGTCCTTAGGTGGGACTGATTTGTGATGTAGATATTTTAAGCTGAAAATATAAGGGGACATGGCTTTGTGGGACTGGGTGTGATTTTCAAGCCAGATCTATGCACAAAAAGGGTAGATAATAAAAGGGGTGTAGCTGAAACAGTGGGCATGTCTTTGTGAGATGGAGTGTAGCTTACAAGCCAGACTGACACATTCACCAGGAGATGCAAAGCAGAGCTTGTGGAGTAAGGTAACGGAAGTCCCATATATTTGCATGGGACTTGAAACAAAAACCCATCTTTTATATAAGGGTGTAGGTAAGGGTTAATTTAACTATCATATCTTTTTATTTGACATATAAAAATGTGTGTACCAGGTATTATTAAAATACCTCCAGCCGTACGGAAGTTATGTGGGAACATACATTTCCCATTGATACCTTTAATGCAAATCTATGGCGGGGGTGTCACGCCCCCTCCCATAGTCTTGTATTGAGGGGGTTGGCCGTGACATCACGAGGGGCGAAGCCGTGACGTAACGATGCTCCGGCCCCTGTACTCGCCTTGTGCAGTAATGATAGCGCGGTGCCACAGCGGCGATCTCGCGGGTCCCCAGCAGCAGGACCCCGGTGATCTGATATCTTATCCCCTATCCTTTGGATAGGGGATAAGATGTCTAGGGGCGGAGTACCCCTTTAAGGACAAGGCCAATCTTTTCCTCCTCATCTTCAAAAAATCGTAACTCTTTTATATTTTCATCCACAGACTAGTATGTTGGCTTGTTTTTTGTGCAACCAGTTGTCCGGTGTAATGACACCACTCATTTTACCATAAAATGTATGGCGCAAAAAAAAAAAAAAAAATACTATTTGTGTGGGGAAATCAAAAGAAAACCGCAATTTAGCAAATTTTGGAAGGCTTCGTTTTTACGTCGTACAATTTACGGTAAAAATGAAATTTTTTCTTTATTCTGTGGGTCATTACGATTAAAATGATGCCTATGATTATACAACTTTTTCATTTTTCCGTATAAGCAGCGGTATGAGGGCTCATTTTTTGCACCATGATCTGCACTTTTTATTGATACCACATTTGTGTATATAAAACTTTTATACATTTTTTTATTATTAATATTTATTAATAACATATGACAAAAAAATCAGCAATTTTGCTTTTTTTATACGTTCACGCCATAGTTAGGACATTTACGCACGTGGCGATACCAAATATACCTATCATTAATTTTTTTACACTTTTTGCTTTCATTTTTACACTTTAATAGTCCTCATAGGGGAAGACTGATTGCTAACACTGTTCAGTGCTATGCATAGGGCATAGCACAGATCAGTGTTATCGGTGATCTTCTGCTCTGGTCTGCTCGATCTCAGCCCTGAGCAGAAGACCCGGGGAGATGGCCAGAGCAAGGTGAGGGGACCTCCGCCGCCATGCTGGATGATTGGATCCCCGCGGCAGCGATCATCCATTTAAAGTACTGCACTGCCGCAGATGCTGTGATCTGTATTGATCACTGCATCTGAGGGGTTAATGGCGGACATCCACGCGATCGCAGATGTCCGCCATTACCGGCAGGTCCCTGGCTGCTGATCGCATCATGACGGAGCGTAAATGTAAAGTACCACGGCACCATGACGTACATTTACATCCATTGTCGTTTAGGGGTTAAAGACCAGGCCTGTTTTTTCAAATTGCGGATGTTTGACTTTATAGGAGAATAACTCTGGCAACGTTTTGCCAATCAGGATAATTCTGACATTGTTTTTTTTTGTCACAAGTTGTCCTTTATGTACATAGTAAATGTAAGCCAATACCATTTGTATTTTTTTTTACAAAGTAAAAAATCATGAAATAAAAAAATATATATTTTTTTTGCTATTTTAACATTAAAAGGTTGCATATATTTATACTTACTGACCAAATAGTTTATGAAACTTATACTTTCAGATGTCTACTTCATTTTGAAAGCATTTATTTTTTTTTTATTAACATTTTAAATGAATTAGAAGCCTAACAATTTTGAAATTTTTAAAATGTTGAAAATTGGAAAAAACTTTTTTTATGTGTTATGCAAAATTTGCAGACATTTTAAGGTGGTAGAGCATAAGTAGAGATGAGCAAATTTTTAAAAAAAATTTGGTTCGGTCTGAATTTATTAGCGGCAAATTTGCTATTAAAAACGGCTATTTTTTTGCCTACAGAGAGGCTCAATAGGGGTGTAGAACGATTTGCCTTGTCCTAACACGCATATTGAGTTTGCTGTGATTGTGAAATAACACTGTTATTCAGTATGACATGCAGATTACAGGCATCGCTATTAGAATCACTGCTGCAGAGGGTCAAGACGTGGCAGATTTTTTATCTCAGTTTTATTTAATTTAATTTGAATTTATTTTAATTTTTTGATTACCAATTCTGGTGATCATAAAGCCGGCAGTCCTGCCTCTCATAGCACCCCCATATTCTGAGTGTCCACTTGAAAAGGGAGGGACTGCAGTACCAGCAACTTAGACAGAAGCACATTCAGCTTACGTGCCATTGGATAAGTGGGCGTATAAAGCTAGAAGGGGCTGCAGTGAAAAAGCTAGTACTTGTATCTTAAAATCGAGCTGGCGATCCTCTGCCAGGTGAGATACCACCAGTTCCCGCCCCTGCCTCTCAGCACCCCCCTGATTGTGAAAGTGTGAATGTTTCCTTTCATCAGTTATAGTTAATTGTTATCGCTCCAAGCTGTTTCATTGGATTCTTGTGATAATTCCACAGGTAATATGACATTGACGACTATAGGGCGTCAATCTTGAAAAGATTACATTGATTTTTATAAATTTAAATGTAAGATTTATATTAGATTCCCAAGTTTAATGTCCCGGTGTCTCCTTTGAACTAGTACTGTATGACCACAAACCCCAATCTAACAAAGAGTCACATGGCAGCACAATGACAGAGCATAGAGGTAGCAGCAGCATGAGACCATAATCTGGCAGAATGACACAGCCTGGAATTGGGGGAAGAAAGAGGTGACCATATAGTGGCTGAATGACACAGCCTGGAGTTGTGAGAAGACCATAGGGCCTCACAATCCCTAAGATTAAAAGCTACATTTTACAATTAAAATTGAAGAATTATGATAGATAGGGCTACCATAAAAATGTTTTGGCAATGTCCCAGGCCCAGCAGCATCAGTAAACCATATAGTGGCTGAATGGCACAGCCTGGAGTTGGTGGAAGCATTAGGAAACCATATAGTGGCTGAATGGCACAGCCTGGAGTTGGAGGCAAGATCAGTAGAACAGCTAGTGGCAGAATGGCCACCTGGAGTTGGGGGAAGCATGAGTAGAACATATAGTGGCTGAATGGCACAGCCTGGAGAGGTCGGAAGCATGAGGAGACCCTATAGTGGCCGAATGGCACAGCCTGGAGTTGGTGGCAGCATTAGTAGAACATATAGTGGCTGAATAGCACAGCCTGGAGTTGGCGCAGCATGAGAAGACCATAGGGCCTCACAATCCCTGAGATTAAAAGCTAAATTTTAACTTTTAAATTGAAGATTTATGATAGCTAGTGCTACCATAAAAAATGTTAGGCAATGCCCCAGGCCCAGCAGCATCAGTAAATCATATAGTGGCTGAATGGCACAGCCTGGAATTAGCAGAAGCATGAGTAGAACAGATAGCGGCTGAATGGCACAGCCATGAGTTGGTGGAAGCATGAGGAGACCATATAGTGGCTGAATGGCACAGCCTGGAGTTGGAGGCAGCATGAGTAGAACATATAGTGGCTGAATGGCACAGCCTGGAGTTGGGGGAAGCATTAGTAGAACATATAGTGGCTGAATAGCACAGCCTGGAGTTGGCGCAGCATGAGAAGACCATAGGGCCTCACAATCCCTGAGATTTAAAGCTACATTTTAAAATTAAAATTGAAGATTTATGATAGCTAGTGCTACCATAAAAATGTTAGGCAATGTCCCAGGCCCAGCAGCATCAATAAATCATATAGTGGCTGAATGGCACAGCCTGGAATTGGCAGCAGCATGAGTAGAACATATAGTGGCTGAATAGCACAGCCTGGAGTTGGCGCAGCATGAGAAGACCATAGGGCCTCACAATCCCTGAGATTTAAAGCTACATTTTAAAATGTAAATTGAAGATTTATGATAGCTAGTGCTACCATAAAAAATGTTAGGCAATGTCCCAGGCCCAGCAGCATCAGTAAATCATATAGTGGCTGAATGGCACAGCCTGGAATTGGCAGCAGCATGAGTAGAACATATAGTGGCTGAATAGCACAGCCTGGAGTTGGTGGAAGCATGAGGAGACCATATAGTGGCTGAATGGCACAGCCTGGAGTTGGAGGCCGCATGAGTAGAACATATAGTGACTAAATGGAACAGCCTGGAGTTGGAGGGAAGCATGATTAGAACATATAGTGGCTGATAGTGTTGCTCGCGAATATTCGCAATTCGAATATTATTCGCGAATATCGCATATTCGCGAATTCGCGAATTTCGCGAATATAGCGCTATATATTCGTAATTACGAATTTTCTTTTTTTTTTTTTTTTTTTTTTTTTTTTTCTTCACAGTACACATCACAGTGATCACCCCTCTCTGCTTCCAGCTTGTGTGGTGTAAAGAAGGCTCTAATACTTCTGTGTGAGACTGGCGTGCGAAAATTCGCATATGCGAAAATTAGTGTATGCTAATTTTCACATATGCGAATTTTCGAGTATGCGAATTTCCTATATGTTAATTTTCACATATGATAATTTTCGCATACGCGAAATTTCGCATATGCGAAAATAAAACGGAAATATAACGAATATGCGAATATTCGCGAATATATGACGAATATTCGTCCATATATTCGCGAATATTCGCGAATTCGAATATGGCCTATGCCGCTCAACACTAGTGGCTGAATGGCACAGCCTGGAGTTGGAGGCAGCATTAGTAGAACATATAGTGGCTGAATAGCACAGCCTGGAGTTGGCAAAAGCATTGGGAGACCATATAGTGGCTGAATGGCAGAGCCTGGAGTTGGCGGCAGCATGAGTCGAACATATAGTGGCTGAATGGCACAGCTTGGAGTTGGCGGAAGCATGAGGAGACCATATAGTGGCTGAATGGCACAGCCTGGAGTTAGCGGAAGCATTAGGAGACCACATAGTGCCTGAATGTAAGAGCCTGGAGTTGGCGGCAGCATGAGTAAAACATATAGTGGCTGAATAGCACAGCCTGGAGTTGGCGGAAGCATGAGGAGACCATATAGTGGCTGAACGGCACTGCCTGGAGTTGGCGGCAGCATGAGTAGAACATATAGTGGCTGAATGGCACAGCATGGAGTTGGCGGGAAGCATAAGGATACCATATTGTGGCTGAATGTCACAGCCCGGAGATGGTGGCAGATGAGGAGACCATATAGTGGCTGAATGGCACAGCCTGGAGTTGGCGAAAGCATTAGGAGACCATATAGTGGCTGAACGGCACAGCCTGGAGTTGGCGGCAGCATGAGTAGAACATATAGTGGCTGAATGACACAGTCTAGAGTTGACGGCAGCATGAGTCAAACACAGAGTGGCTGAATGGCACAGCCTGGAGTTTGCGGCAGCATGAGTAGAACATATAGTGGCTGAATGAGACAGCCTGGAGGTGGCAGCAGCAGCATAAGGAGTCCTGAAAGTAACCCAATGACAGAGTGGTATGGTGGGTGGCAATACCAGTACCCGGTGATGAAGGTGGGCGAAAAAAGGTCTGATGCGGAGGAATGTTTGTAACTGGGGAGCAGCGCCTTAAATCTGAATGACACTATACATATTTGTGAAGTGTTGGTGCGTCACCTTGGTCAATCTACTCTGATGCATCAGGGATTGGTGGGTGGAAATCCTGGCTGATCCTTGCCAGATTCATCTTTACAAAGGTCAGTGTCTCCACATTTTTCGTGGACAGATGAGTTCTCCTTGGGGTGACTATGGCCCCGGCCGCACTAAACACCGACTCTGATGCCACACTACTGGTCGGGCAGGACAGCTTTTCCAGTTCAAACTCTGCTAGTTGCGCCCACAAATCAAGTTTGGCTGCCCAGTCTTCAAGGTGTGTTGGCATGGGCATGTCAAGGAATGCCACCACCTGCTGGTTCAGGTCCTGCTCCAGGTCTACCTGCTGTTAATGAGTTGCTTCACTATGCGGGTGAAGAAAGGTACTCATCAGCGACTGTAGACTCAGGCTGCTGCTGATGAAGCTGGTACTGCTCCTGTCATCCCTACCCTCCCCAGCAGCCATGCAGTGGAAGGTGAGTGCAGAGGGCCCACCAAGTCAGACCTGCGAGAGGATGGACAATGGTGCCGATAGGCATTGGCCAACTGACTACGTAGGATGTCTCTGTAGTAGGTCAGTGTGTCCTCCCTCTCAGTGGGTGTAAAAAAGGCCCCCATTTTGTGGCGGTAGCGAGGGTCCAGTAAAGGGGAGAGCCAGAAGTGACAGTTCGGCGGTAACTATGCAAGCATGTGAGCATGCATCGTGCCATTTGTGCAAGTGACTTGGAGGGACTCCCTGCCGCCATCTCCACTGCATACTGCCATGGTGTTTCTGGTTCCTCGGTCTCGCCTTCCTCATAACCCTCTAGCTCCACTGGCTGCTCCTGCTCTTCCTCTCCTGTCAGAAGACTGGTAAAATCCTCCCATTTTGCAAAACCTAAAATGTGCTCCACTGTGCCCCTCCTCCTCCTCCTCCAGTTCAGCCCCAACTGGGTCATGTGACCGTGAGATTTAGGCGCCACATCTCCAGTGCCCTGACCAGCCATCGTTTACAACACGTGTTGTAGGAAATGAAGCAGTGGAATGAGTATGTTCAACCCGTAATCCTGACGATTGACTAATAATGTGGCTTCCTGAATGGCCCTGTGCAAACACAGGTGTCAGGTATGAGCTGCACTGGTTGACATTGAAGTTACACAGGGGAGTATCCCTATCCACTTGGATCATCAAGAAATCAGTTATGGCTTTTCTCTGTTTGTATAGTCTGTCCAACATATGGAGGCTGGAATTCCAACGTGTGGCAACGTAGCAAATTAGACGATGTTTGGGGATACCGTTCTGATGCTGCAGCTCAAGAAGGGTGTGCTTTGCAGTGTACGAGTGGCTGAAGTGCATGCAAAGTTTTATTCCCATTGTTAGGATGTCTTGCAAATGGGGGAACACTTAAGGAACTGCTTTACAACCAGAATGAACACGTGTGCCATGCAGGGTGCATGGCACAGCCTTCCCTGTCACAGCGCAGACAAGATGTTCTTCCCGTTGTTAGTCACCATGGTTCCCATTTCCAGTTTTTGTGGAGTAAGCCATGCTCCGATTTCTTTATGAATGACTTTTAGAAGTTCCTCCCCTGTGTGACTCCATTCGCCAAGGCAAACCATGTGAAGAACAGCGTGACACCACCGTGCCCTGCACACATGGTATGCTGAAGGGGCACTGAGACTTGTCTGTGCAGTGGAGGCTGAGGACACGGTGGAGGATGAGGAGGTGGAGTTGCACACTGTCACAGGACCAATGGCCTAAGAGCGTGGAGGAGGAAGCGGTGTGACCTGTACAAGTTGATGTTGTTGCTGTGCAGGAACCACATTCACCCAGTGAGCCTTAAAGGACTTGTATTTTCCCTGACCATAGTTACAGCTCCACACGTCAACGCTGCCGTGCACTTTAGTACACACCGACAGGCTCAAGGATTGGCCCACCTTCTCTTTCACAAAATTGTGCAGGTCTTGTACTGCTTTCTTCGCAAAGAAATGACAGCTTGGTACTCTCAACCTTGGCTCGGCACAAGCCATCAGTTCTCTGAAAGGTACAGAGTCCACCTCTTGAAAAGGGAGGGACTGTAGCACCAGCAACTTGGACAGGAGCACACTCAGCTTCTGCGCCGTTGGATGAGTGAGCACCTACTGTTGTCTCTTGGACATGGCTTCGCCGTTGTATTGCTGGCAGAATGACTGACTAAAAGTAGGAGGATCAGGAGCATCTGGAGCGAGAGAAGGAGGGTATGACACACAGCTCCATTCGGCTGAGGTGGTGAAGCCTTGGCTGGCTGAAAGAGGGAGCGGTGTGGCACTGGTGATGCAGCAAGCATGCAGCAGTTTGGACCACTACATCAGAGCCACGGGTCTCCCAGGCTGCTTTATGGTGGCGCAGAATATGCTGAAGCAGGGCTGTGGTGCCAACATTAGGACCCTGGCCACGCTTCAACTTCTGCAGACTCATCTTGTATGTGGCTATGTTAACCTCCTCGGGATAGATGATGAAAAACTGCCACACTGCTGAGTAGCTGATTTTCCCACCATCAGTCTGCACTAATTGACTGCTACTGCTGACATCTCCAGGAACCCCTGTTCCACTACCTCTCGGGAAGGTAGGCTGCCGCGAAGCATATGGTCTCCCCCGGGCACATTTGGCTCCAGAATTTCCACTTACCACCATGCTGACTGCAAACCATGCTACCACCTTGCTGGCTCAGCTGCTGCCTCACGAGCAACCTGCAACACTCTACTCCTGATGATGAGGATGATGATGATGATGATGAAGCCCGTTCTGCACCCGGCTCCCAATTGCGATCGGCTTCATCCTCATCAACAAGTGTCTGCATGTCACTGATGTCCTCCTTAGGTTCCTCAACAGTGTCTGCTTCAAGACCCTGAACGCTGGCAACACCACCTCCCACGTCACTCTCCTCATCACTACTACCCACTAAAAAAAAGAAAAAACCTTGCCAACAACAGCAAGTACTGGGTGCCGAACCAAAGAAAATGCACCACCACAACAGATTTATATATCAAGATATAAAAGAATAATCTTTATTTAGTCACATATTAAAAAATAATACATATTTAAAATATACATAGACAGTACAAAAGAGCAGCACCAGATACATACACGTACAGGACGGGGGAGGCTATCCCGCAGAGCATACATAAAGGATGGAACAGGTCAGAGGTAAAGAGTCAATATGGCATACTAGCCAGAATAAACAATATAAAGTGCAAGCATAATAGCTAATGAGGACCTGGACACAAAAAGGTAAGTACAATATGATAAAGGGATGCCAACCGTACCTATACAAACCCAGGGGTTTGGATAGGTACGGTTGGCATCCCTTTATCATGTTGTACTTACTCACGGTTGGCATCCCTTTATCATGTTGTACTTACTCCCTGTCTATGTGTATTTTAAATATGTATTAATTTTTAATATGTGACTAAATAAAGATTATTCTTTTATATCTTGATATATAAATCTCCTCATCACTATTTGCCCGCCGAGCAGAGAAAGCGGCGGATGTCTCCTCCACTTCTTGGCTGGGCAGTAGCTGCTGACTGTCCTCTATTAGATTGTCCTCACTGAATAGTAGAGCTGAACCCACAGCATAAGATACATTTTAGGGGAGGAAACAGCATAGACTAGAGGCAATGGGAGGACAGTGACTGCTCCCGGGCCATGCCAACTGAGGGTTGTGTCTGAGGAACCCACCGACTGTTGACTGGGCTGCCAGATGTCACTTGTGATGAAGTGGATGACCGTGTTAACCATTCGATGACAGCAGATGGAATGCTAGTCGAGACACGAATGCAAGCTGATACCGGGAGATCAGGCCTCTCGCTGTGACTCCTGCTGCCACTCGTCCCTAGTCTGCTGCGACCTCTGCCTGCGCCTGATGAATTTAGGCCTTGCCACTCTTCTGTGCTCGTCCTCGCACTTCTCTGCCTGACATACTTAGTGCGTATATGAGGGGAGTACAATACGCTTCACTACGTTTAAAACAGTATTCGTCTAGAACAGCAGCAGGTGTTACTTTTGGCTGTCCTTTCACAGTATCTAGGCCCTTGAGAGTATAAAACGTACAAAATAGTATACCACTTAGATGTAGGTATGTGGTATGCACTTATGAGGGGAGTACAATACTCTACAGTACGCTTAAAAAAGTATTGGAGTAAAACACTAGCTGGTGATTACTTTTGCCTAGCCTTTCACAGTATCTTGCCCTTGACAGATTAACAGGTACAAAATAGTACACTACTTAGATGTATGTACGTGGAATGCCCTTATGAGGGCAGAAAAATGCGCTACAATATGCTTAAAAAGTATTTGTGCACAACACCAGCAGTAGACACCAGTGCTGCAGCACACAGTTGCTGTGTACTACAACCAAAATTGCACTTCCTCTCTCAATCTCACTCCCTTCCCTATCAGTGATTCTAGGCAGGATTTGTGCTTGAGCTGAAACGCTGCTGTTCTTCTCTGCAACACACTGCTCTCTGTAATAGAACACTGTAGACAGTGACTGGGAGGTGAATTGCTGCAGTAAGAATGCTTTTCTGTGAAATACACACTGCTTTTTTACTCTCTCTGTGCAACAGAACGCTGACTTGACTAGGAGGTGAATTGCTGCTGGAAAAAGCTTTTCTGTGTAACACAGAGCGCTGTCTGTCCCTATATTTTTCTCTGCAGTGAAAGGATGAAGCGACTGGCCACAATATGGCTGCCCATTATATAGGGCTGGGACATCACAGGTGTGACTGGCTGCTGAAAGGCTGCATCCTGCCTTCCCAGGATTCCTTGCTTCATGTCTTCACATGTTGATCTGCCACTTTAGATGCCCTGGAGCTTGGACCACACTAAATGGAATTTAAAGGGGTTCTCCGGTGCTTAGAGATCTTATCCCCTATCCAAAGGATAGGGGATAAGATGCCTGATCGCGGGAGCCCGCAGCTGGGGACCCCCGTGATCTTGCACGCGGCACCCCGTTTGTAATCAGTCCCCAGAGCGTGTTTGCTCCGGGTCTGATTACTGTCGATCATGGGGCCGGCGACATGTGACGTCACGCCTCCGCCCCCGTGTGACCTCACACTCCGCCCCTCAATGCAAGTCTATGGGAGGGAGCGTGACACGGGGGCGGAGGCGTGACGTCACACGCCGTCGGCCCTGTGGTCACCGGTAATCAGACCCGGAGTGAACACACTCCGGGGACTGATTACAAACGGGGTGCCGCGTGCAAGATCACGGGAATCCCCAGCGGCGGGACTCCCGCGATCAGACATCTTATCCCCTATCCTTTGGATAGGGGATAAGATGTCTAAGTACCGGAGTACCCTTTTAATGAAGCCATTTGCGAGATAGAATCGCGGATATTCTCATTCATTGCAAATCAAATTTTTCCTGTTATTCATAACAAATTCGGATTTGTCAGATTTATTCGCTCATCTCTACATATAAAATTTAGATATAGATTTTGTTTCAATGTAATTTTGAAGTGGATAACATGGTTAAAATAGATGACAATAAAATGAAGAACAAAAGAATGTTTATTAGTAAAGATGGTGATCATAGCAATAATAATAACTTCCAATCATAATTATAATAGAATTTAAGGACACTTGAAAAACTCAACAATCATTCGGGCAGTTTGTGCTGTTCTGCCCTTAAAGGGGTATTCCAGGATTTTTTTTTCCATTTGACTAGGCTACAGGGGCTGTAAAGTTTAGTGCAGTTCACAGTATAGTGTATGTACATTTGTTTCAAGATGGTCACACAATTCTTCTGTGATTTTTCCCCAATGTTTATTTTTTGTAGCATACAAAATTACTATCATCTCAGGTTTTCCCAGGTTGCTGTGCGGCCCGAGACATAATGTCACTAGTCAAGTGTTCAGACTAGTGGAGGCACTGGAGGCACCCTGGTTAGAAAACATTGGAAAACATTGGTTTATTGCATTGAAGGGGGAACAGGTGTGTTTCAATGTGTGAGGTGGCTGATGTGTGGGAGGGAAAAAGAGACCTCACACTTACAAATAATGAATCATGGGACTTGTAGTTTAACCCCACGTTATAGTAAGGGAGCGGACTCAGGGCTTACAGGTACGCCCTGCGTCCTTAACCCCTTAACGACAATGGACGTAAAAGTACGTCATGATGCCGTGGTACTTAAGGCAATATGGCGTACATTTACGCTCCGTCATGACCGCGAGCATCGGACCGTCATGCGCGGCAGGTCCCTGCTGCTATCAGTAGCCAGGGACCCGCCGGTAATGGCGAACATCCGCAATCGCCATTAACCTCTCAGATGCCGTGATCAATACAGATGAGGGCATCTGCGGCAGTGCAGTACCGATCATCCAGCATGGCGGCCGGAGGTCCCCTTACCTAGCTCTGGCCATCTCCCGGGGTCTTCTGCTCTGGTCTGAGATCAAGCACCGATAACACTGATCAGTGCTATGCCCTATGCAAAGAACTGAACAGTATTAGCAATCAAATAATTGCTATAGATAGTCCCCTATGGGGACTATTAAAGGGTAAAAATGAAAGTATAAAAAGTAAATAAAAAAAAGTAAAAAAGATGTGAAAAATCACCTCCCCCAATAAAAATGTAAAATTTCCTTTTTTCCCATTTGACCTCCATAAAGTGTAAAAAAAAAGAAAAAACATTTTATACACATATTTGGTATCACTGCATGCGTAAATGTCCAAACTACTAAAATATAATGTTACTAATCCCATACGGTGAACGGCCTGAACGTTAAAAAAAAATGTAAAATTGCTGCTTTTTTGTCACATTTTATAAAAAATAAAAAGAATTAAAAATATAATAAAAGTTTTATATAAACAAATGTGGTATCAATAAAAAGCGCAGATCATGGCACAAAAAAATGAGCCCTCATAACGCCACTTCTACGGAAAAATTAATAAGTTATAGGTCATCAAAAATAGAAGGATTTTAAACATACTAATTTGGTTAAAAAGTTTGTAATTTTTTTAGCGCAATAATAATAGAAAAGTATATAATCATTGGTATCATTTTAATCATATTGACCCACAAAATAAAGAACACATGTAATTTTTACCATAAATTGTACGGTGTGAAAACAAAACCTTCCAAAATTTGCAAAATTGTGTTTTTCTTTTTTATTACCCCACACAAATAGAATTTTTTGGTTGCGCCATACATTTTATGGTAAAATTAGTGATGTCATTACACAGGACAACTGGTCACGCAAAAAACAAGCCCTGACACTAGTCTGTGGATGAAAATATAAAAGAGTTACGATTTTCAGAAGACAAGGAGGAGAAAATGAAAATGCTAAAATAAAATTGGCCTGGTCCTTAAAGGGGTACTCTGCCCCTAGACATCGTATCCCCTATCCAAAGGATAGGGGATAAGATGTCAGATCACCGCGGTCCCGCTGCTGTGGACCCCGGGGATCGCCGCTGCGGCACCCCGCTATCATTACTGCACAGAGCGAGTTCGCTCTGTGCGTAATGACGGGCGATACAGGGTATCGTGACATCACGGCCTGCCCTCTTAATGCAAGTCTATGGCAGGGGACGTGACGACCGCCACACCCCCTCCCATAGACTTGTATTGAGGGGGGTGGGCCGTGACATCACGAGGGGCGGAGCCGTGACGTAACGATGCTCCAGTCACTATATATCCTGTCATTACACGCAGATCGAATTCGCTCTGTGCAGTAATGATAGCGCGGTGCTGCACCAACGATCCCAGGGGGTCCCCAGAAGCGGGACAGCGGCGATCAGACATCTTATTCCCTATCCCCTTATCCCCTACATTCATATAGGATGGGGAAACCTCCCGCTGTTGCAAAATTACAACTCCCAGCATGCACTGACAGACCATACATGCTGGGAATTGTAGTTATGCAACAGCTGGAGGCACATTGGTTGCAAAACACGAGAGTTTGTTACTTAACTCAGTGTTTCGCAACCAGTGTGCCTCCAGCTGTTGCTAAACTAGAGCTCCCAGCATGCACAGTCTCTCAGTGCATGCTGGGAGTTGTATTTTTTCAACAGCTGAAGGCACACTGGTTGCAAAACACTGAGTTAGGTAAAAAACTTCACAACCAATGTCTCCAGCTGTTGCAAAACTGCAACAATCAGCATGCATTGACAGTCAAAGGGCATGCTGAGAGTTGTAGTTTTGCAACAGCTGGAGGCACACTGCTACAACTCCCAGCATACCCTTTGGTAGTCTGTGCATGTTGGGAGTTGTAGTTATGCAACAGCTGGATGCACTTTTTCATAGAAGGCTAGCAAAGGGCATGCTGGAAGTTGTAGTTGGAACTCCAGCTGTTGCAAAACTACAACTCCCAACATGCCCTTTGGCTTTGCATGCCGAGAGTTGTTGCTAAGCAACAGCAGGAGGTGAACAGTACTCACCTCCTGCTGTATCCTGCCGCCGGGACCGCCGCCACTGTATCCAGCCGTCCAGACCGATCCTGCTCCTGCTGTCGCCACCACGGATCCTGAGGGGACCCCTGCCGGACCAGGGCAAGGTAGGAGACCCCCGCCGGCACCAATTTCCGCTCCGATCGCCGTCCCGATCACCAGTGACCCGATTGACCCGGTATCCAGGGATGCCTGCTGAACGATATCAGCAGGCATCCCGGTCCGGTCCCTGCTTGGTGAGTGGCAGGGGCCGGAAGAACGTAGGGCATACCCATATGCCCTGAGTCCTTATTCCCTTAAGGACTGAGCCCATTTTCACCTTAAGGACCATTTTTTGCAATTCTGACCACTGTCACTTTAAACATTAATAACTCTGGAATGCTTTCAGTTATCAATCTGATTCCGAGATTGTTTTTTTGTGACATATTCTACTTTAACATAGTGGTAAAATTTTGTGGTAACTTGCATCCTTTCTTGGTGAAAAATCCCAATTTTTTTTTTAACTTTAGCATTTTTCTAACTTTGAAGCTCTCTGCTTGTAAGGAAAATGGATATTCAAAATATTTTTTTTTAATTCACATATACAATATGTCTACTTTATGTTTGCATCATAAAATTGATGAGTTTTTACTTTTGGAAGACACCAGAGGGCTTCAAAGTTCAGCAGCAATTTTCCAATTTTTCACAAAATTTTGAAACTCGCTTTTTTTCAGGGACCAGTTCAGGTTTGAAGTGGATTTGAAGGGTCTTCATATTACAAATACCCCATAAAAGACCCCATTATAAAAACTGCACCCCCAAAGTATTCAAAATGACATTCAGTCAGCGTTTTAACCCTTTAGGTGTTTCACAGGAATAGCAGCAAAGTGAAGGAGAAAATTCACAATCTTCATTTTTTACACTCGCATGTTTTTGTAGACTAAATTTTTGAATTTTTGCAAGGGGTAAAAAGTAGAAAATGTTTACTTGTAATTGAAACCCAATTTCTCTCGAGTAAGGACATACCTCATATGTCTATGTTAATTGTTCGGCGGGCGCAGTAGAGGGCTCAGAAGGGAAGGAGCGACAAATGGTTTTTGGGGGGCATGTCACATTTAGGAAGCCTCTATGGTGCCAGAACAGCAAAAAAAAACACATGGCATACCATTTTGGAAACTAGACCCCTCAGGGAACATAACAAGGGGTAAAGTAAACCTTAATACCCCACAGGTGATTCACGACTTTTGCATATGTAAAAAAAAAAAAAAAAAAAAAATTTCCCTAAAATGCTTGGTTTCCCAAAAGTTTTACATTTTTAAAAAGGGTAATAGCAGAAAATACCCCCCAAAATTTGAAGCCCAATTTCTCCCGATTCAGAAAACACCCCATATGGGGGTGAAAAGTGCTCTGCTGGCGCACTACAGGTCTCAGAAGAGAAGGAGTCACATTTGGCTTTTTTGAAGGAAATTTTGCTCTGGGGGCATGCCGCATTTAGGAAGCCCCTATGGTGCCAGGACAGCAAAAAAAAACACATGACATACCATTTTGGAAACTAGACCCCTTGGGGAACGTAACAAGGGGTAAAGTGAACCTTAATACCCCACAGGGGTTTCACAACTTTTGCATATGTAAAAAATAAAAAATAAATTTTACCTAAAATGCTTGGTTTCCCCAAAAATTTAAATTTTTACAAAGGGTTAAAGCAGAAATTACCCCCCAAAATTTGAAGCCCAATTTCTCCCGATTCAGAAAACACCCCATATGGGGTTCAAAAGTGCTCTGCTGGCGCACTACAGGTCTCAGAAGAGAAGGAGTCACATTTGGCTTTTTTGAAGGAAATTTTGCTCTGGGGGCATGCCGCATTTAGGAAGCCTCTATGGTGCCAGGACAGCAAAAAAAAACACATGGCATACCATTTTGGAAACTAGACCCCTTGGGGAACGTAACAAGGGGTAAAGTGAACCTTAATACCCCACAGGGGTTTCACAACTTTTGCAAAAAAAAAATAAATTACCTAAAATGCTTGGTTTCCCAAAAAATTTACATTTTTACAAAGGGTTAAAGCAGAAAATACCCCCCAAAATTTGAAGCCCAATTTCTCCCGATTCAGAAAACGCCCCATATGGGGGTGAAAAGTGCTCTGCTGGCGCACTACAGGTCTCAGAAGAGAAGGAGTCACATTTGGCTTTTTGAAAGCAAATTTTGCTCTGGGGGCATGCCGCATTTAGGAAGCCCCTCTGGTGCCAGGACAGCAAAAAAAAAAAACACATGGCATCACATTTTGGAAATTAGACCCCTCGGGGAACGTAACAAGGGGTTAAGTGAACCTTAATACCCCACAGGTGTTTCACGACTTTTGCATATGTAAAAAAAAAATTTTTTTTTTACCTAAAATGCCTCTTTTCCCAAAAATTTAACATTTTTAAAAAGGGTAAAAGGAGAAAATACCCCCCAAAATTTGTAACACAATTTCTCCCGAGTACGGCGATACCCCATATGTGACCCTAAACTGTTGCCTTGAAATACGACAGGGCTCCAAAGTGAGAGCGCCATGCGCATTTGAGGCCTAAATTAGGGACTTGCATAGGGGTGGACATAGGAGTATTCTACGCCAGTGATTCCCAAACAGGGTGCCTCCAGCTGTTGTAAAACTCCCAGCATGCCTAGACAGTCAGTGGCTATCTGGCAATACTGGGAGTTGTTGTTTTGCAACAGCTGGAGGCTCCGTTTTGGAAACAGTGGCGTACCAGATGTTTTTCATTTTTATTATGTGTATATGTAGTGTTTTTAACTTTTTATTTTATTGTGTGTTAGTGTAGTGTAGTGTTTTTAGGGTACAGTCGCACGGGCCGGGGTTCACAGTAGTTTCTTGCTGGCAGTTTGAGCTGCAGCAGAAAATTTGCCGCAGCTCAAACTTGCAGCTGGATACTTACTGTAATCCTCCGCCCATGTGAGTGTACCCTGTACGTTCACATTGGGGGGGGGGGGGGAAGAAACATCCAGCTGTTGCAAAACTACAACTCCCAGCATGTACGGTCTATCAGTGCATGCTGGAAGTTGTAGTTTTGCAACCGCTGGAGGCTCCGTTTTGGAAACAGTGGCGTACCAGACGTTTTTCATTTTTATTGGGGAGGGGAGGGGGGTTGTATAGGGGTATGTGTATACGTAGTGTTTTTTACTTTTTATTGTGTGTTAGTGTAGTGTTTTTAGGGTACAGTCGCACGGGCAGGGGTTCACAGTAGTTTCTCGCTGGCAGTTTGAGATGCGGCAGAAAATTTGCCGCAGCTCAAACTTGCATCCGGATACTTGCTGTAATCCTCCGCCCATGTGAGTGTACCCTGTACGTTCACATTGGGGGGGAAGAAACATCCAGCTGTTGCAAAACTACAACTCCCAGCATGTACGGTCTATCAGTGCATGCTGGGAGTTGTAGTTTTGCAACAGCTGGAGGCACACTGGTTGTGAAACACCGAGTTTGGTAACAAACTCAGTGTTTTGCAACCAGTGTGCCTTCAGCTGTTGCAAAAGCTACAACCCCCAGCATGTACGGACAGTGGAAGGGCATGCTGGGTCTTGTAGTTATGCAACAGCTGGAGGCATACTACTTTGGCTGGGGATGCTGGGGACTGTAGTTATGCAACAGCTGGAGACACACTGGTTTGCTACATAACTCAGTGTGCCTTCAGCTGTTGCAAAACTACAACTCCCAGCAGTCACCGACAGCCAACAGGCATGCTGGGAGTTGTAGTTATGCAACCAGAAGATGCACTACTACAACTTCCAGCATGCATTGTAGTTACACAACAGCTGAAGGTACACTTTTCCATAGAAAAAATGTGCCTCCAGCTGTTGCAAAACTACAAGTCCCAGCATGCCCATAAGGGCATGCTGGGAGTTGTGGTGGTCTGCCTCCTGCTGTTGCACAACTACAGCTCCCAGCATGCCCTTTTTGCATGCTGGGAGCTGTTGCTAAGCAACAGCAGGAGGCTGTCACTCACCTCCAACGATCCTCGCCGCACAGGTCAGTCCCTCGTCGTCGCCGCCGCCGCCGTCGCTCCTGGGGCCCCGATCTCAACATTGACGCCGGGGATCGGGGTCCCCAGCTCCCGGGGTGCACGTCCCGCACCCGCTCACGTCCTCCGGAAGAGGGGCGGAGCGGGTTGCGGGAGTGACACCCGCAGCAGGCGCCCTGATTGGTCGGCCGGTAGAGCTCTGTGTCCCAAAAAGTCATTTGCCCCAAATGATAGTGTTTTAAATCTGTCTCGGCCCACTCAGATAAAGGGAAACTGCAGTTCCCTATACAATTATACTAGTGAATTTACTCACAGTTATCAGAACACAGTGGACCCTGACATGAGATTTTAACGTTTTGGTCACAAATATTTTATCAGAGCACCATTAAAAGTTACGTTTTAGGGAAGTCTCCCTGCAATAGGGATCTTGCGCTCTGGGCTTTCTTTGCCCCGGGCTTTAGTAATTTTTGGTCTCAGAATAGACAGATTTTATGTACAGTATTTATAAGCGTATTAAGCTAAAATTTTAAGGGGCATCTGCAGCAAAAAAAAACTCATCCCCTACCTCAGGACCTCTCCAGGGGTTGACATGGGGTGCCTGCTGAACGATTTCAGCAGATATCTCGGTCAAGTCCCCGCCCGGCGAGCGGGGGGACCAGAATTCCCACAGGCGTACAGGTACACCTTGGGTCCTTAAATACCAGGGCATAAGGGCGTACCTGTAAACCCTGGGTCCTTAAATGAGCACTGTCATGAAGTACAAAAATTGATATGTTGTAGTACTTAAGTACTTGCTAAGTACTACAGCTTGCCTAAGTTTTCTTCAGGCAAGAGCGAGCACACTGATAGCTGGGGCTGCGCGCATTGGCCAGCAACACTGGCCTTGCGCGCGGCCCCGCCCCCGTTACCCTGTCAGGAGGCAGCGCGAGCACTCATTGCTGCGCTGATCCTCCGGATGGGTAAGTCTGATCTAAGGTCTTATATTAGCCGGTGTGAGGTGGATGCATGGATCTACGGGGCGCAAAAAACCACCTCACACCGGCTGTAATATCGTGCACGGCAGGCCGGCGATGCTTCTCTACTCCTCCTCCCTGGATAGCACATGCACAGCTAAACAGGGAGGAGGAGACCCCCGGAGCTGCCTGCCGTGCTATTGGCAGATCGTCTATGCAGCGCTCCTGACAGGAGCGCTGCATAGACGATCTGAGGGCGGAAGCAAGCGCCCAGCAAGGCATCAGTGACGTCGTGCCTGCTGGGAAGCGCTGCTTCCTGCCCTTCTTGATAGAGCAGATTTAGAAGCACTAAATCTGCTCTATTAAAGCGATTTAAAATGTTTTTAAAACCAGGTAGGGGGTTAGGGCTAGATTATTAATAGGTAGGGACATATTAGATTATATATAACTTGGTGGGAGCTACCCTTTAAGTGGTCAAGGGAGCATTGAAACCATATAAACAGCCTAATCTACTTATTATAGTTGAAATGAATGCTAAAATTAGATAAAGGAGCTTATGAATGAGAAAAGTATATTTCCTGAAATGTAACTACCACATCCTTCATCTTAACATTAGTCTCTTAATCTCCTGCTTCTTTTTTCACTTTTCTCCTTTCAAACATTCTTTCTGTTGTCACAATGGAACTCCCGCTGTTCCTAAATCCGTACAGAAAAGTATTCATACTGAAAGAGCTGCTGTTTCTTCAGCATATGTGTTTTTTATTGTCAAAAAAATCATATACCTTTTTTTAGTATATATAGGGTCTCTTAACCCCTTAAGGACCAGGCCAATTTTCACTGTAGGACCAGAGTGTTTTCTTCACATCTGACCACTTTCACTTTAAGCATTAATAACTCTGGAATGATTTTACCTTTCATTCTGATTCCGAGATTGTTTTTTTCGTGACATATTCTACTTTTTGTCAGTGGTAACATTCTGTCGATACTTGCATCATTTCTTGGTGAAAAATCCCCAAATTTGATGAAAAAATTTAAAATGTTGCATTTTTCTAACTTTGAAGCTCTCTGCTTGTAAGGAAAATAAACATTCCAAATAAATAAAATTTTGATTTACAAATACAATATGTCTACTTTATGTTTGCATCATAAAGTTGACATGTTTTTACTTTTGGAAGACATCAGAGGGCTTCAAAGTTCAGCAGCAATTTTCCAATTTTTTGCTAAATTTTCAAAATCTGTGTTTTTCATGGACCAGTTCAGGTTTGTAGTGGATTTGAAGGGCTTTCTGAATAGAAATACCCCATTATAAAAACTGCACCCCTCAAAGTATTCAAAATGACATTCAGTAAGTGTGTTAACCCTTTAGGTGTTTCACAGGAATAGCAGCAAAGTGAAGGAGAAAATTCAAAATCTTCATTTTTTACACTCGCATGTTTTTGTAGACCGAGTTTTTGAATTTTTATGAGGGGTAAAAGGAGGAAAAATTTGTAACCCAATTTCTCTCGAGTAAGGAAATACCTCATATGTGTACGTCAAGTGTTCGGCGGCGCAGTAGAGGACTCAGAAGGGAAGGAGCGACAATGGGATTTTGGAGAGTGAGTTTTTCAGAAATGGTTTTTGGGGGGCATGTCACATTTAGGAAGCTCTATGGTGCCAGAACAGCAGGAAACTTCCCACAAGGCATACCATTTTGGAAACTACACCCCTCAAGGAACGTAACAAGGGGTCCAGTGAGCCTTAACACCCTACAGGTGTTTGACGACTTTTCGTTAAAGTCGAATGTGTAGATGAAAAAAAAAACATTTTCACTAAAGTGCAGTTTTTCCCCCCCAAATTTACCATTTTTATAAAGGGTAAGGGAGAAAATGTACCTCCAAAATTTGTAACCCCATCTCTTCTGAGTATGGAAATACCCTATTTTAGGACATAAAATGCTTTGCAGGCAAACTACAATGCTCAGAAGAGTCACATTTGGCTTTACGAAAGCAAATTTTGCTGAAATGGTTTTTGGGGGGGCATGTCACATTCAGGGAACCCCTATGGTGCCAGAACAGCAAAAGAAAAAAAAACACATGGCATACTATTTTGGAAACTACACCCCTCAAGGAACACAACAAGGGGTACAGTGAGCCTTAACACCTCACAGGTATTTCCCGACTTTTTGTTAAAGTTGGATGTGTAAATGAAAATTATAATTTTTTCACAAAAATGCTGTTTTCCCCCCAAAATTTTACATTTTTATAAGGGGTAATAGGGGAAAATTACCCCCAAAATGTGTAACCCCATTACTTCTGAGTATGGAAATAACCCATGTGTGGATGTCAAGTGCTCTGCGGGCAAACTACAATGCTCAGAAGAGGAGGAACACTATTGAGCTTTTGGAAAGGTAATTTGTTTGGAATGGAGGGGCCATGTGCGTTTACAAAGCCCCTCATGGTTCCAGAACAGTGGACCCCCCACATGTGACCCCATTTTGGAAACTACACCCCTCACAGAATGTAATAAGGGGTGCAGTGAGCATTTACACCCCACTGGCGTTTGACAGATCTTTGGAACAGTGGGCTGAGCAAATGAAAAATAAAATTTTTCATTTTCACAGAACACTGTTCCAAACATCTGTCAGACACCTGTGGGGCGTCAATGCTCACTGTACCCCTTATTAAATTCTGTGAGGGGTGTAGTTTCCAAAATGGGGTCACATGTGGGGGGGGGGTCCACTGTTCTGGCACCATGGGGTGCTTTGTAAACAAACATGGCCTTCAATTCCGGACAAATTTTCTCTTCAAAAGCCCAATGGCGCTCCTTCTCTTCTGAGCATTGTAGTATGCCCACAGAGCACTTTACATCCATATATGGGGTATGTTCTTACTCAGAAGAAATGGAGTTACAAATTTTGGGGGGCATTTTTCCAATTTTCCCTTGTGAAAATGAAAAATTTAGGGTAACACCAGCATTTTAGTGAAAAAATATTTTTTTTTCATTTTCCCATCCAACTTTAACGAAAATTCGTCAAACACCTGTGGGGTTTTTAAGGCTCACTATACCCCTTGTTATGTTCCTTAAGTGGTGTAGTTTCCAAAATGGGGTCACATGTGGGTATTTATTTTTTTGCGTTTATGTCAGAACCGCTGTAAAATCAGCCACCCCTGTGCAAATTACCAATTTAAGCCTTAAATGTACATAGTGCGCTCTCACTCCTGAGCCTTGTTGTGCACCTGCAGAGCATTTTACGCCCCCATATGGCATATTTCCGTACTCAGGAGAAATTGCGCTACAAATTTTGGGGGTCATTTTTCCTTTAACCTTTTGTGAAAATAAAAATTATGGGGCAACACCAGCATGTTAGTGTAAATTTTTAAATTTTTTTACACTAACAGGCTTGTGTAGACCCCAACTTTTCCATTTCATAAGGGGTAAAAGGAGAAAAAGCCCCCCAAAATTTGTAGTGCAATTTCTCCCGAGTACAGAAATAAATGTTGCCCTGTTTCCTTGAAATACGACATGGCTCTGAAGTGAGAAAGCGCCATGCGCATTTGAGGACTAAATTAAGGATTGCATAGGGGTGGACATAGGGGTATTCTACGCCATTGATTTCAAAACAGGGTGCCTCCAGCTGTTGTTAAACTCCCAGCATGCCTGGACAGTCAGTGGCTGTCCGGAAATGCTGGGAGTTGTTGTTTTGCCACAGCTGGAGGCTCCTTTTTGGAAACACTGCGGTTCAATAAGTTTTTTATTTTTATTGGGGGGGAACAGTTTAACCCCTTAAGGACCAAGGACGTACCGGTACGTCCTTGGTCCTGCTCTTCTGAAATAACGCGGGGTTACACAGTAACCCCGCGTCATATCACGGCGGGCCCGGCATCATAGTGAAGCCGGGACCCGCCTCTAATAGCGCGCGGTGCCGCGATCGGCGCTGCTATTAACCCTTTAGCCGCGCGCTCAGAGCTGAGCCGCGCGGCTAAAAGTGAAAGTGAAAGTTCCCGACTAGCTCAGTCGGGCTGTTCGGGATAGCCGCGGCTAATCGCGGCATCCCGAACAGCTGACAGGACAGCGGGAGGGCCCCTTCCTGCCTCCTCGCTGTCCGATCGCCGAATGACTGCTCAGTGCCTGAGATCCAGGCATGAGCAGTCATGCTGCAGAATCGTTGATCACTGGTTTCTTATGAGAAACCAGTGATCAACATAGAAGATCAGTGTGTGCAGTGTTATAGGTCCCTATGGGACCTATAACAATGCAAAAAAAAAGTGGAGAAAAAAGTGAATAAAGATCATTTAACTCCTCCCCTATTAAAAGTTTGAATCACCCCCCTTTTCCAATAAAAAAAAAACACAGTGTAAATAAAAATAAAAATAAACATATATGGTATCACCGCGTGCGGAAATGTCCGAATTATAAAAATATATCATTAATTAAACCACTCGGTCAATGGCGTGCACGCAAAAAAATTCCAAAGTCCAAAATAGTGCATTTTTGGTCACTTTTTATATCATTTAAAAATGAATAAAAAGTGATCAATAAGTCCTATCAATGCAAAAATGGTACCGTTAAAAACTTCAGATCACAGCGCAAAAAATTAGCCCTCATACTGCCCCATACACCGAAGAATAAAAAAGTTATAGGGGTCAGAAGATGAC
Source organism: Hyla sarda (assembly GCF_029499605.1). NCBI lineage: Eukaryota > Metazoa > Chordata > Amphibia > Anura > Hylidae > Hyla > Hyla sarda. Next base: position 282,691,337 of record NC_079192.1, read on the forward strand.
AATTTTAAACATATTAATTTTCCTGCATGTAGTTATGATTTTTTCCAGAAGTCCGACAAAATCAAACCTATATAAGTAGGGTATCATTTTAATCGTATGGACCTACAGAATACATATCAGGTGTCATTTTTACCAAAAAATGTACTACGTAGAAACGGAAGCCCCAAAAAGTTACAAAACAGTGTTTTTTTTTTCAATTTTGTCGCACAATGATTTTTTTTCCCACTTCACCATAGATTTTTGGGCAAAATGACTGACGTCATTACAAAGTAGAATTGGTGGCGCAAAAAATAAGCCATCATATGGATTTTTAGTTGCAAATTTGAAAGAGTTATGATTTTTTAATGGCAAGGAGCAAAAAACGAAAATGCAAAAACGGAAAAATCCCCGGTCCTTAAGGGGTTAAGGGGGTGTATATGTTTTACCCTTTATTATGTTATTATGTTAGTTTAGTGGATTGTAGTGTTTTTAGGGTACCTTCGCACTGGTGGAGGTTTATAGTGAATTTCTACTAGGAGTTTGGACTGCGGCTAAAAATTTGCCGCATCTCATACTTGAGGCAGGAAACTTACTGTAAACCCGCCCGTGTGAATGAACCCTGTACATTCACATGGGGGGGCAAACCTCCAGTTGTTTCAAAACTACAACTCCTAGCAGGTACTGACAGACCGTGCATGCTGGGAGTTGTACTTTTGCAACAGCTGGAGGCACACTGGTTGGAAAACCTTCAGGTTCTGTTACCTAACTCAGAATTTTCCAACCAGTGTGCCTCCAGCTGTTGCAGAACTACAACTCCCAGCATGTACTGATCGCCAAAGGGCATGCTGTGAGATGTAGTTATGCAACAGCTGGAGGTACGCAACTACAACTCCTAGCATGCCGAGACAGCTGTTTGCTGTTTGAGCATGCTGGGATTTGCAGTTTTACAACATCTGGAGGGCTATAGTTTAAAGACCACTTTCCAGTGATCTCCAAACTGTAGCCCTCCAGCTGTTGCAAAACTACAAATCCCAGCATGCTCAAACAGCAAACAGCTGTCTGGGCATACTGGGAGTTGTAGTTTTGCAACATTGGAGCATGGAGGGCTACAGTTTAGAGACCACTCTATAGTGGTCTAAGACTGTAGCCCTTCAGATGTTGCTAGGCAATTTGCGGCAATGGCCTACATGAGGGGTGTCTGATGACCCCCCTTGGCATTTGCGCAGGGTGACTGCTGATCGATATTAGCAGTCACCCCGGTTCGGATCCCGCCCGTCGCGGGGCAGGGACCGAAATTCCCACAGACGTACGCGTTTGTCCTTGGTCCTTAACTACCATGGAGCTTAGACGTACGCGTACGTCCTTGGTCCTTAAGCGGTTAAACAACAATTTCACTGTTGTGTGGTCTTACAACTTAACTTTTATTAACCTCTTAATGACCACGGATGTAAATGTACGTCCTGGTTTGGCGGTACTTCACGCACCAGGACTTACATTTACGTCCTGTGTATGACCGCTCGCATCAGAGCGGTGCTCGCATCATACACGGCAGGTTCTGGCTGCTATCAGCAGCCAGGGACCCGCCGGTAATGGCCGACATCCGCCATCGCACAGATGTCCGCCATTAACCTCTTCACGACGCAGGGCATATGCATACGCCCTGCATCCCGAGTCTTTAAGGATGTGGGGCGTATGCATACGCCCGTGGGAATTCCGGTCCCCGCCGCAAGCCGGTTGGGGACCAGACCGGGATGCCTGCTGGAATCATTCAGCAGGCATCCCGGCACATCGCCGAAGGGGGTCCTGAGACCCCCCATTTCGGCGATCGCAGAAAATCACATGTCAATTCAGACATGCAATTTTCTGCTACTCCGGGCTGATCGGGTCTCTGGTGACAGCCCTGATCATCCTTAGGGATAGGAGCGAGGTCGCAGTGCTGCAATCTCCTCCTATCCCCTGCCATTGATCAGAACTGATTCTGACCAATGGCAGCGCAGGACAGTGGGTTGCCATGGCAACCCCCCATTCTGCCCACCCCTGAATGTCGGGCAGACCGGTGGAGGAGAAGATTGAGGCCAGTACCTAAGAAGAAGATGGCGTGGGGACCACAGATCGTCGCTGGAGATAGGCGCAGGTGGGGAAACGACGGGGGGGGGGAGGAAGGGGGCAGTAAGCGATATTTACTGCTGCCCTTCCTAGTGGGTGCCAAACTGCAACTCCCAGCATGCACAAACAACCAAAGACTGTCTGGGCATGCTGGGAGTTGCAGTTTTGCAACATCTGGAGGGTCACAGTTTGGAGACCACTTTTACAGTGGTGCCCAAACGGTAGCCCTCCAGGTGTTGCCAAACTACAACTCTCAGCATGCCTACACTGCCCAGGCATGCTGGGAGTTGTAGTTCTGTAACATCTGTCCCTTCAGATTTTGCAATTTTCATGACATTTTTGAAAATTGCTGCTCTACTTTGAAGCCCTCTAAATTTTTAAAATAGTAAAAATATTTCCATTTTATGATGCCAACATAAAGTGGACATACTTTATTTGTGAATAAAAATAAAATTTATTTGGAATATCCATTTTCCTTACAAGTAGAGAGCTTCAAAGTTAGAAAAATGCTAAATGTTCTAAATTTTAATGAATTTTTGGGATTTTTCACCAAAAAAGGATGCAAGCAACAACAAAAATTTACCACCAAAATAAAGTAGAATATGTCACGAAAAAACAATCTCAGTATCAGAATATTCGGTAAAAGTGTTTTAGAGTTATTAATGCGTAAAGCGACTGTGGTCAGAATTGCGAAAAAGGGCTCAGACCTTAAGGTGAAAAAGGGCTGCGTCCTTAAGGGGTTAAGCCCTCAGATGCCGTGAGCTGTGATATGTTCATTTGCAAAGTTCAAACGCTGATTTTTGTGGTGAGGACGTAGAAGAGGTTTTCTTCTGATGACTCTTGAAGACTATTGTGGAATAGTGTACCACAACTCAGTGTCTTCCAGTTCTTTCTGGACGGATTGTGCAGTCAAATGTGGGTTTTGTATTGTTTTTCTCACAATCCTGTGAGCTGTTCTGTCGGATATTTTCCTTGGTCTTCCAGATCTTGCTTTAACTTCCACTGTTCCTGATGACTGCCATTTCTTAATTACATTCCGAACAGAGGATATTGACATCTGAAAACGTTTTGCTATCTCCAGCTTTGTGAGCGTCAACTATTTTCAGTTTCAGCTTTCTAGACAACTGCTTAGAAGAACCCATGGTGCTGATTGTTGGGGCAAGGTCAGATGAGTCTGGGCATTTAAAACCTTTGAGATTGACATCACCTGGTCTTCCCAGAGGATGATTGAGAACAATCCATGACACTGGCAGGTCTTAGCTTTGCAAAGGGGGCAGTGCATGCTATAAATTCTGCAGGGTGCCCAAACTTTTGAAAGTGTAAAGGATGGAAATAAAATCTAACTTTTGCTGACATATTATAAGAATGTCTAATCTGTAATTTGATGCCTTTTGGAGATTTTTCCATCTCCAGCTTTCCCCAAATGCCTTCAGCCCCCCATACACACACAATGTCTCCAGCCTTCTCCCACACACAATGGCCCTCATTTACTATTGCAAACCCAACCCTAACTCTCCATTTTACTAAGGAAACCCAAAAATGGGGACGTGGTCACCGAAAAGGGGCGTGTTCCAGACATTTTCGCAAAAACCCAACATATTTACTAAAGTTTACACAGAAAATGTGGTGGATTTCAGCTGAGGAAAACCCTACAGATCAGAGAATGTGTAAAAAAAAGCAAAATGTTGGGAAAGTGGAAAATGTAGGGAAACCTTAGTAAATACCATGGAAAACTTTGTAGGGAATTAAAACCCACAAAGAAACCTATAACTCTTAATAAATCAGGACCAGTGCCTCTAGCCTCCCTCTCAAATGTCTACATTCTCCCATAAATATTTCCAACCTCCCTAAAATGTCTCCAGCCTTCCCAAATTGCCTCCAGCTTTCCCACTTCCCAAACACACACAATGGCTCCATCCTTCCCCATATACACATCCCCTATATACACAGCCACACACAATGGCTCCATCTTCCCCCATATACATATACAATACCTCCAAAAATGCCTCCAGCCCCCTGTTCTTACACACATACACCTCTAGCCCTCCCCAAATGTCTTCAGCATCCCCAAATGTCACTGGCCTCCCTGATATGTGTCCAGACTCCACTAAATGCCCCCAGACTCCCTCCCACTTCTCCCTTAAATGCCTTCAGCCTCCCCCAAATACCTTCAATGTCTCCATCCTCCCCTTTGCAAATGCCTGCTTCCGACTCCACCTCCAATGGCCCATCATCCCCTCTGCAAATGGGTCCATCCAATTTCTCTCTCTACTTGTTTCTTTTTTCAGTGTAACGCTGTACTGATCTCTTTCCAGCAGCCTCCTCCTTATCATCACAGCCAGAACAGGAAGTCTCAGTTTTTTTTTTTTTTTTGCCTAGTGGTGAATTTGAACACAGCAACATTTTAAGATTATTTTAAAATATTGATAGTAAAATGGTAAATTGGTAGAAAAAAAACAAAACTTGATTTAACTTCTTCCCAACCCATTACGTACATGCATGTCATAGGTCAGGTGAGAGGAAAATGGCACGAGCCTGCATATTGGGTCCACTTCATAACTAGCAGATGCCCAGCAATAGCGATCATGGCATTTAAACATTAAATGCCAGTAATTCCTGGTGTCTAGGGGACCCTCTGTGATGTTATCACGGGGTGCCGATGGGTTGTTGTGGAAGCCTGGAGTCCTACCTGTGCTCTGTGCGCTTCCATGGCTATAAGAATGTTAAAGGCTGCCTTAGGCAGCCCTTAGCAACCGAATGCCAATTACATGGAATACATGGATCAATGTAAAAGCATTACTTTGATCCATGTAAACCATCTACTGTTGGCTTATAAATTACACTGTAAAAAAGAATAATAAACATATTTGGTAATATTGCATGCATAATTGTCAGAACTATAAAATTATCACATTCCTGATCTTGTGTGGCCAATGACGTAAATGCAAAATAATTCCAAACACCAATTTTTTTTTCTTTTTTAAGCTTTCAATTTTTTTTAACTGTAAAAAGAAACACAAATGATCCAGGTTTGGTATCATAGGAACCATACTGACCCACAGAATAAAGGTTTTACTGTATTATATACTCAGAAAAAACTATTGTTGCACAATTTGCCCTACATTTTTTTTTATGGCTTCGTAATACATTATATGATTAAATAACCTAAATACAACTGTATTTGGAAAGTGGAAAATAAAGTTATGGGTCTTAGAATGACGAAAAAAGAATAAGTCAGAAATCAAAATATGCTTAGCCCAGAAGGGGGTAAACAATATGTGATCTTCTGATTACAGATTCCCTTCTGATTACAGATTCCCAGAATTTGCAAAATATACAAATGTATAAAGATTTTGATGGCAAGCCTAGAGAGGTGGAACAAGGAAATGTAATGCTATGCGTCAAAGTCACAAATATAAATGTCTTAGCTTGAAGGTTTATTGAAGATATGAAGGTAGTGATCCTTTGCAAATAAAATATTGTTATACAGCTATTGTATATAAGATAGCAGTGTATGTAGTTGTGCACTGGAATGTAAAAACAGCTGAACACATGCAATTGTATACACTGAAATAAATTGAGGTAGCTTTATAACACATGATCAGCTATGCTATACCTACATGTGCAATTGAGTGAAAAATATGAAGTTACAGCATACATCTAAAAATAGGAAGGTCACAGTGTAGGCCATCTTTTTTTTCAATGCAAAATTGCTAAGTTTTTCTATGTAGGAATTTACGCAGGATTTGAATAAATTACATACTCTGCATTTAATATGTTTAGTCATTCCTGATAGGCATCATGCAAACAGTAAAGGCATGGGCATGGAGGTGGTACCTAGTTACTCCATATTTTGCATAATAGTGCTGCATAATGCTCTTCTGACATTGAATTTGGTAGGTCATGATTTTTTTCCCAAGACAAATCCATATGCCTACAAAAAATACAGTAGTAGATTCTCTTTAGCTCTTCATGATTTATGAAATTAAATTTCATAAAATGTCATTTTAAAAGGGTTTTCCAGAGATACACTTGATTGTGTCAACTTTAACCTCATTCATTTTATAAAAGGAGACACACTATTGTTTTTCCTTCCTCCTCCCTTCTCTCTCCTTAGTCCAGCTGTCCATCTCTGTAAATCTAGATTCTTTATCTTCCTACATCCTACATCCATTAACTTTACTGTTCTTGCCATGTCTTTTTAAAAACCCTATATTAATTAATATTAATTGGTTATCCAACCTAGGGTGGCTTTAGTAATTAAAGCGTACCTGTCATAGTGCAAAAAAAAGAAAAAAAGTGATATGTTACTCATGACCCAATCCTGAACATGTGCATATAATTTTTATGTGTCTCGGACCTATATACCCAGAGATATAAACATTTATCTGCTGGTGAGTTACTTTTTCATTGTGCAGGCTGGAGGGGGCGTGTCAGTCTGTCTCCCTCACAGGAGCAAGCCTGGGCAGTCAGCCAATCAGTACTCTCTACTCTGTAACCCTTTCCTCTCTGGTTTCATGCTGTACATGTTACACAAAGGAAGATGCTTGGAGTTTGCCTGCAGTAATCAGAAGACATTATGGTTAATTCATAACAGGATAACATTTATAAATATAAGAATTGATCTTTATAAAATTAGTGCAAGGATATTTTAGATAAAAGTACAGCATTTTTATGAATACATGTTCTATCTTTTTTATCTTCTCCTAGTAAAACTGGATGCTAATCAGCATAGCTGTCAATATGTGTGTCATTCATCTTTCACAGACTCCTGAATGTCTGATCAACTTCTTTGTCATTCAGGAGTCTGAGAAAGCTTTGACTATTTCAGCATGCTGGGAGTTGTAGTTTAGTAACAACTGAAGCTGCAGTGTTTGTAAATAACTGTGTTAGAGCAGTGTTGCCCCCAGCTGTTTTAAAACTACAGCTCCCAGCATGTCCACACATCCTTTATCTGTAGTTTTGCATATACTCAATAGAAATCTCCTATACTGGATACCGGTATGCTTTACGGCCGGTATCCAGTATGCTGTAAAACCTAGACTAGTCTGTTTGGCTAAAAGACAGGCGACCCCTAGTGGCGGCTATTTTTAACTTGAATTTCAGGTGAAAATTTGAATTTCTTTTAACAGGTGTATATTTTGAAATGTCATGTTACAATGAGTCCTGCAATATATGAAAAGTTTTTAACAATGACAGTGCCTCTTTAAGTGTCATACAATAATGGGCATGCTTATCAATGATCTGTGCTTGTGTTGGTGGTCTATAGCCATGTCCTTTGTCTGTCATCACACTGCTGGCTTGTTGTTGGGAACTGGCTACTTCCTGTTTATGTGGCCCCCTCACACTACAATACCCAGGATCCTTTGCTTCAAGGTGGGAGGTGACTCATTTCCCTCCTACCCATCGGTCAACCACCCATTGCAGCACAGCACAACCTGACACACAATCTGTGGATCTGTGTAACGATGAAGCCATGCACATGTGCATGGATAACATCATCAGGGGGCTGGTTTCAGGCACAACAGACAAATCAGCCAAGCTGTATTTTAACATTTGACTTGTGATGTATTGTCTCAGGCTGCAAAGCAAGCTGGAAAAGGTCCATACAACACTGTAGTCTGCAGAAAATGAACTTCTAAGGAAAAGAAAGAAAAAGACATTAGATACCAGCCACCAAACAAAGGTAAGTGAAGTATATTAGTTACTAGACTAACTTCAGTTCATTTTAACAGCAGTGCCACCACAGGGAAAATAAAGCATTGCACAGTGCCCATTTCTTATTAGTCCTGCTCTTTAATTGATTTTCTGTTGCTATTCAAGAAAGTAATATGAGATCATTGGGGTGCTAGCCTCCAGAATACCTGCTAACCAGCAGAATGAAGAATACCCAGCTTGTCCAGACATAGTGCAGCTGTATATGCACATGGTACAAAATATTCTGAAAAATACACAGCAAAATTTTAATCTTGCATTTTGCAACAGATACAGATGAAAATGAGCTCTATTCAGTTTGTGTCCTGGATTTCCCTGCATATTTGATCTTCAAACAAAAATATATTTGATCTAAATTGTGAAGCCCAGTGGGTATTTCCAGGTAAAAACAGACACGTGAGACAGTGGGTGGAAGTAGCTTTGTCTCGCTTGTTTATTTTTACCAGCTAGATTGAAATAAAAGTATTTTTGTGCATTGGTGAGTGCTGCTCAGAGTATCTTCTCTACTACACCTTAATGTTGGCTTTGTTCTTCATATGGGCTAAGCACCATGGATTGACCAGCACCCTCCAGCACTGAACCTGATTGTTCGCTACACTCCTGGTAAATTAAAGAAAGTCTCTACTCTTAAAGGGGTAGCAACAGCTTTGTTGTTTCTCCACTGCCTTACACATAGAAAAACTTTATAGTCCAGACTTATCAAAATGCCTGAGATAAAAAAAAAAAAGATTTGCCAATACCAATGAATCACATCTCAGCTTTCATATCTTAATGATCTCTGGTAAAATGAAAGCTGGGCATGATTATATTCTAAAACTGCATCTGAACCCACTTATTTGACTTGAGCCGAATTTGAGGGGTAAACCAGAGAAGGATACTTATAGAGCAGGTTCTGCAAAGTAATTGTACACCTCCCTGTACACTTGAATGCTTTGTTTTCGCTTCTGTTGACTGTCTATTAACCCCTTAAGGACTCGGACAATTTTAGTTTTTGCACTTTCGTTTTTACTTTCCTAAAAATCATAACGCTTTCAGTTTTGCACCTACAGACCTATATAAGGGCTTGATTTTTTACATCACCAATTGTACTATGTAATAATATCACTTATTTTATAACATAATCTGCGGTGAAACAAATAAAAAAACTTATTTGTGTAGATGCCATTTTGTAAAGTTGGGGGTTTCCGTTTCTACACAGTTCATTTTTGTGTAGAAATGAAACCTTATCTTTATTCTGTAGGTCCATACGGTTACAAGGATACTCAATTTATGTAGGTTTATTTTATTTTAAAATTATAACTACATGACAAAATTAGTATGTTTAAAATTGTCATCTTCTGATCCCTATAACTTTTAAATTTTTTCTGCATATGGGGCTATTTGAGGGCTACCGTATATACTCAAGTATAAGCAGAGTTTTTCAGCACAATTTTTCGTGCTAAAAATGCCCCCCTCGGCTTATACTCGAGTGGAAAAAAAAATTAAATTGGGGGGTGGGGGTGAGGGGGGGTTGGCCGGGCCATCCATCTTCACTGCAGGGACCATCCGACTAGTGATGCTTCATTGACGCCGCAGCACAGGGACATCCGTGCGCAGCAGACGTCCGTGACGTCAGGGGAGTCCCTGCGCACGGACGTCCCAGCGCGGCGGCATCAATGCATCATCACTAGTCTGGGGCCTGGAGCGGAGAAGAGGGCCTCCCGGTTAAGAGTGATGGCCCAGAGCGGCTCACCCTCCCCACCGGAATGCGGACGGTCCCTGCAGCTACTAAGCAACAGGACAGAAAGAACTGGAGACAAGAGGTGAGTAGACAACGAGGGGGCCTATATGATGACGGAGGCCCGGGGCGATCTGGATGATGGCAGGGGGATATAGACTGGGGGTGATGATGACAGCGGGTGATGATGACGGGGGTCTGGATGATGACAGGGGGGGTCTGGATGATGACAGGGGGGATGATGTATTTTCCCCCTAGGCTTATACTCGAGTCAATAAGTTTTCCCAGGTTTTGGGGGTGAAAGTAGGGGCCCTGGCTAATATTGGGGTCGGCTAATACTCGAGTATATACGGTCATTTTTTTGTACCGTGGTCTGTAGTTTTTTTTATTGGTACCAAGGGGGTAAAACTTTTATTAAGGCAGGGGCTTAGTCACATTTATTAACTTTTTTTTTTTGTTGTTGTTGTACACATTTCACTTTTTTTTTTTGTCCCCCATAGGGGGCTATACCAGGCAATCTTGCTGTTTCATGCACTGTTTAATGCTGAGCTTTGGCTCAGCATTGATTAGTTTTATCGGTGCTCTGCTGCTCCAGCATGTGGAGGCTGGAGACAGCAGAGGATCACCGATTGGATGGCGAGGAAGCAGGTAAGGGCCCTCCCGCCATCCTCTCAGCAGATCGGGACATCGCGATTTCATTGCAATGGCCTTGATTAGCTCTGTTTATCTGCCCACATTGTGTTACTTTCATGTTGGACGCCACAATCAAGTTTGATTGCGGCATCTAAAGGGTTAATGTTGGGCACTGGCCCGATCCAGCAGGTTTTGTAAAAGGGACTGCGCACCTGAAACTCGTTAACCATGTTATTCCTCAGCTACATGGAGCCTGCTTTTATACATAGTATCCTGCTTTAAATTACCTACAATAAACTTGAAGATTTTGTCGGCAATCCAAGTTATTTCTCCTATTGAGTGTGGCCATGCACCCGGGAGCTGACGTGTATTCTCTTTCAATAAAGAACTGTTTGCTTTTACTACTTTCTGGAGTTCTACTGGACTTTTTGCATTTAGATTTACTATCACAGTCTGCGACTGGGACTGTTCTGTTGTCCGCTTGCACCCTGCAATGCTTGTACATTATTTGGTTGTGCTGCCTCTACATCTGTTGCTATTCTTCAGGGATGTAGTTAGAGAGATGCTGATGGGGCATGTCCCCTGGTTCCTGGGAGCCAGAAGGGGCCTCAAAAAGTCACTCTGTCTTGGCCAGGATATTAAGGTATAGAGCTAAGGCAGTGTACATAATATTTTGCCCTAGATAAGGAGAATGTAGCAATCACAGCTGCTGCATAGTGTAGACTACCTAGCAGGGAACATGCAAAGAAGGGACAGCTATTGTTAAAGAGGGACCCTTACATAGATCCTGTTGTTCTCCTGATAGGAACAGGTGGAAGAGAGATCTGCAGCACAGTAAAGGTAGTCCGAGTACCAGTGCTGCTGTGGCTGATAACACTTAAGAGATAGCCGCTACACCATGAATTACTTTCCTCCGGACATGAACATTCATTAATAATGTCTCAGCACAGGGTCAGATCTCATATACAGAGTTTTTTTGGGGAATTCTGACCCTGCTCTTAAAGGTTATCATGGACATCCTTGCCAAGGGAAAAGTAATAGTTCACTACTAAGAGATACATGAATGAAAAACATACTTTAGATAAAATGTATCTAAGCTAAACTGCATCACAAGTTGGAATTATTATTCTTTTTTCTTATTAAATATGCTTTGTCTTAGTTACAAATTGAGCTATTCTGGGTAATCTGGGACAAAGAAGCTCATGCCGTGATTTATACAAAATGTCATTTAAAAAAAAAAAATACATAATAAGAAGCAGAGATACATTGAAATATTTCATGCTAAAATATACAGAATAATAAGATCCAATAGTAAACTGAATAAGAAATTGAAGGATTTTATGGAGAAATGTGCTGGAAAGAATCTGCTATTTTTAGGTGGTAGTTTCAGTGATCTGTATCTTCACATTTCTTTCAGGGCTGTTCTTCTCCTCATTCCAGATACTGTATGCAAGCAATGTAGCAGTGATCCGCCTTTCAAATGATGCTGCAAGCTTAGGGTTAAGGTATTATTCCAGGTAACAAAAGCCAATGAGAGTACACCAAGATGATGTTTGTGACATCATCTCAGAGAGTAGCTAGAACAGCTGAGGTAGCTTTCAGCTTCAGCACCATTGCTATTATGATGGATGTTTACATCTCTTCATTGAGAGCCAATTATCTCGCTTTTGTGTGAGGCCCAAGGATCACTCATGCTGCCCGTCTGGATACAGCAGTCTTGGATCTAGCTGAACGAATAGCTTTTCTCTGTGCATGGTAAGAGAGGCTTTTCTTTTTTGTCTTCTCTTAGATATTCTAGCTGATGTGTGTGTATCGTGCAGAGGAAAATGCTGGCACAACCCTATGCTTTAGTACTGGAAGACTTAGCTACAGCATTTCCAAGCTTTCTGCTATTGATTCAAACAGTCTTTCTATGCATGCATATTCATATTTAAGCTCATTTCATTAACAAATGCTTTCATTCAGCTATCTTTTAGATTTCTATAAATGAAATTGTATCTAGTGACCATGAATGTAGAAAAACATTACATTCTGTAAGGTGTGATATAGTGTATTACAGGAGCCTGGGATGAGATATACTCCCTGCAGTGCTGATAATTTGACATTTACAGGGTAATAAGTTATTCAAGTTCCCAGACAAGTTGCGGTAGCCTTCTTTACCTTTCAAGGAATTCAAAGTAGATCAACATAAGCAACAATGTAAAAAACTGCACGTTAAAAGGTGAGGACAGTAGCTGAATTTCTAAGGCTTGTCTTCAGATGCTCTTGTATTATCTAGATGAATGTTATTTAAGGATGCAGACCGTATATTGTGCCACCGGTGCAGGTTTGTTATTATACATTTCTAGTGGCATGTCTAGTCGGTGCTTGTTACAAAACGGAAAAAAAAAGGCATTTTCTTCTGAGTTGATGTGGATTTAGGAGATTAACAGTGACATTGACACTGACAAATCAGATACAATAAGAGATTTAATTGACTGAGTGAGTACACTCGATGCTGGATGAAGGATTCAATAATCACAGGAACGGGAACAGAACCTGAGTATAATGAATGAAAAATTTCTCATGCCTCAGAAAGGTGACCATACCATGTACAACACTGTGGCGACATAACATTTCTGTACTTTATACCATTTTTGGGGTTTAGAAAGCCAAGTTAATAATGAGAATGGCATGGCTTTGTATAAACAAAGTATTCACCTGTTAGCTGGATATGGCACAATGCAACAATACGTTGATGATATCTCAAAAAAAAAAGGAGTGCTACCCTCTGACTTTTAGATTTCTCTCATTTTCTGCAGCTATTCAATATCCCGGAAATAATAACTCTTATTTATGAGGATGCCAATTGTAAGTTGACGGTCTTATTATGTGTCAGGTGCACTGATGGCATTTTAACAATGCTTATTCTAAGAAGTGCTATGCAGAATGGAGACTTTGCTTTAACTACCCAGTGTGAACTGATTGCTTTACTTCCGAGGCAATTCAATTATATTTTTCCGATAAATAGAAACAAGACAGATAGTGTACTTTATGTATTAAACTATGCCGTTCCTTTTCCTTTACCGGAACCTGTACAATACACTATGCAAAATAGAGTTAATGTAACTAATGCAATAAAAAGCCAGTGACTTTCTGTTTATTTTTACCTAATTAATTGATCTTAACTTTATGCTTTTTTTTTTTTTTTTGTCACAGTGCCACTCACTGTACATAACTAACTAAACCTGGTGTACATCTTAACCTAGAAGAGTGTTTTCCAACCAGGGTGCCTACAGCTGTTGCAAAACTACAACTCCCGGCATGCCCGGCAAGTTGTAGTTTTGCAAGAGCTGGAGGCACACTGGTTGGGAAACACTGCTCTTGAGAAGATATTTATGAAGTTACCAGCTCCCTTAAAAACTTCAAAGCTTTATTGGTTACATACATTGTTTAAAGTATCACTGCTAGTGCCAACATGTTTCGGACAAATTATCTGTCCTTAGTCATGGCTATAAACACATTGGGTATTGTAGTTTCACAACAGCTGGAGGCACCCTGGTTGGGAAACACTGCTCTGGAGAATATATTATAAAGTCACCAGCTCCCTTAAAAAACTTAAAAGCTTTATTGGTTACATTGTTTAAAGCATCACTGCTAGTGTCGACACGTTTCGGACAAATTAACTGTCCTTAGTCATGGCTAGAAAACACATTGGGTGTTATAGTTTGGCAACAGCTGGAGGCATCCCGGTTGGGAAACACCGCTCTCAAGATATGTTAAGGTGCCTAAAATCTGAATGAAAACTTAATGACTTGTATCGAAACTAATGTAGTATGGAAGGATATTATACTTTAGGCTTTTTACTGCAATATCCTGACAGCATGCTTTAATATGTCTGAACACTGTATTACATCTTGTTACTTGCTTGTTTACTAGTAGGACACACTACAAAAGGTCAATCCATACAGCTAACATACAACTCTTTTGACTCTTTAACTAATATTGCTAATTCCCGACAGCCATTGCAATTTGCGGGTATTTTACCTACAATGAATACAAAAGTAAGTTAGCTGAGCCATTGGAGTATCTTTAATAAACCAATGGCTGGTTTGAGGAAGTGTTTTGGTCTACTTTAGTAGAACTTTGTTGAGTATACTGAGGACAATGTCTAAAAGACAATATTAAACCATGCCCTCCAAGCTATGCCTGTTTAGCTGTAAACTGACAGCAATATTAAAGGGATTAATGTTTTTTCACCACCACCAAGACATTGAAATACGATATTCTTCATCTAACTAGATACCTTGGGGCTATTAGGGACTGTGTACAGGGGTTTCTCCAGGATTAGAAAAACGTAGTTGCTTTTTTTCTAAAACAGCACCACTCTTTTCCTCAGGTTGCGTGTGGTATTACAAATTGGCTCTATTCACGTTAATGGAACTGAGCTGCAAGATAACACACAAACTGAGGATAGGAGTGGCACTGTTTTTGGAAGAAAGCCACTATGTTTTTTTTTTTTTTTTATCCTAGATGACCCTTTAAATTACTCCACAAACATTGAGGTAAATTGTGAAGGTATTAGAATAGAAACATAGAAACATAGAATGTGTCGGCAGATGAGAACCATTTGGCCCATCTAGTCTGGCCAATAGTTGCACCCATCTCAGTCCTGTCCTTTGAGGCAGCATTTAACAATAGTATCACTTTCTTTTGACTGGAAATGTTTATTTTCATCTGGGAAATGGAAATACCATTATTTATATTTTATTGAAAATAGAATTTTTGTTGTATATAGTATGTATTTATTGGAAACCTTTCTTTTAAGTATAGGTTAATTTAACTGGGTGGGCTCTGTGATGTGATTCTACTATGTATGTGATTCATGTGATTCTCCTCGAACATATGTATTATGGGGTCATAATGATGATATCTATGGGTTACTATAATATGTCTTTTAATATGCACATGATGTTTTTATTATGCAATGTTTTTTTTTCTTAGCCATGACTAAGGACAGTTAATTTGTCCAAAATATTTCGGCACTAACAGTGCTATTTTAAACAATATAACCAATAAAGCTTACAAATTTTTCAGGGAACTGGTATCTTGATAAATATATTCTCCAGAGCAGTATTTCCCTACCAGTGTGCCCCCAGTTGTTGCAAAACTACAACTCCCAGCTTACACGGACAGCCAATGGTTGTCTGTGCATGCTGGGAGTTGTAATTTTGCAACAGTCAGAAGCACACCAGTTGGAAAGCACTACTATAGAGGCATCAATTGTAAATCATCTAACATAAATAAAATCTAATGTAGGAATGTGTAAAGAGGGAACTCTCTCTCTCTGACTGGAGTTAAAATGTAACATATATAAGGCAGTTAAATAATTAAGTTTACCATTAGCCATTTGTAACTCCTTTATTGTAACACAAAAAAAAAAGATCATAAATAGAGAAATTGAAGGCAAATGTCTCGATCCAAACATGATAAACGGGATTTACGGATTCACTTATGTTCATAGTTAAATAATCAGTAGATACAAATAACCATTTACATGTCTTCTGATGTAAGTGGGGTACTAGATGGTACCCCACTAGTAACAGTCACCCAATCAGCATAAGCACCATTAATAACCACCCTCTGTTTCCTATCATTGAGCCAGTTACTTACCCACTTGCACACATTCTCCCCCAGCACAAACCTTCTCATTTTATGCACCAACCTTTTATGTGGAACCGCATCAAATGCTTTGGAAAAATCCAGATATACGACATCCGGCGATTGCCCCTGGTCCAGTCTGGAGCTCACCTCCTCATAAAAGCTGATCAGGTTAGTTTGACTGGATCGATCCCTCATAAAGCCATGCTGATACGGGGTCATACATTTATTTTTATCAAGATATTCCAAAATAGCATCTCTTAGGAAACCCTCAAACAATTTACATACAACCGAGGTTAAACTAACAGGTCTATAATTCCCAGGGTCACCTTTTGACCCCTTCTTAAATATTGGCACATTTGCCATGCGCCAGTCTTGGGCAACAGTCCCTGTCACTGTAGAGTCCCTGAATATGAAAAATAGGGGTCTGTCTATTACATTACTTAATTCCTTTAGAACACGGGGGTGAATGCCATCTGGACCTGGTGATTTGTCTATTTTGATTTTTTGTAGGTGGCACTGTACTTCTTCCCGGATTAGACAGGTGACCTGTACTGGGGAGTTTACCTTATCACACTGTATTTCACCTGGCATTTCATTTTCCTTTGTCTGGTCTGGTCAGACAGAAAGGAACTACACAACTTCCTCTGTAGTATACAGCAGCTCATAAGTACTGGAAGGACTAAGATTTTTAATAGAAGTAATTAGCAAATCTGTTTAACTTTCTGGAGCCAGTTGATATGAAGAAAAAATGTTTTCCACTGGAGTACCCCTTTGATAGTTAAACATAAATCTACGCATTCTACCTCTACTTGGTATTGACCCTATTACTTTGCCTCATGCAATTCTTAAGGAGAATATGCCCCTATTTTTAGCAGAAACCTGCAGTAGGAAAACAAATCCTTATATGTTTGTGTATGTCTAGGCCCTGGAAGGATATGTAAAGACCTAACGTCTGTGTTCTCATAACAATAAAAAAACAAAGTTTCCCCATTTAAGTGATAGTCACAATGTCCCCATAAAGTTTAAAAACCAGGCAACACTTTACTCTCCACATACCCTTACTATGCTGCCCTAGTAGGATGATACTGTTACCAGTCAATCTGCAACTTTTCTTACAGTTATGTAAATAGTGAAGAAAAATAAAACATGGCACTCACCATAAATTCATATCCATAATATCAATGTGTTTATTGTGAAGTGGCAAACATAGGATATTGCTTACCGTAGATGCCAAGGAGATCATGCAGGTGCAGAGGTGAGGTTAGGCGAGGTGCGTTTCGCATCTACTGGCACTTCATCCAGTATTCTGTATGAAACGTCAGTAGATGTGAAACGTATGTCACCTAACCGTGCCCCTGCACCTGCACAATCTCCCTGACATCTGTGGTCAGCAATATCCTATGTTTGCAACTTCACAATAAATATATGAATATTATGAACAAGAATTTATAGTGAGTGCCGTGCTTCATTTTTCTTCGCTATTTTCAGTGATTACATGCTTCTGATACATAGCACTGAGCATCTCATACCTTACCTGACCCAGAAGTCCTGAGGCTAAGTTTCTACTTTTTCTTTTGGGGGGGGGGGGGGGGGGGATCACCAAGAAAAATGCCAACTCTGCCGCAAAATTGCCAACTCTGCCAAAGAACGCTGTGGCCAGATGTTAGCTGTAAATCAATGAGAAATTGATAAATACTTTTTCCACTAGGCGTTTTTCAGTTTGGCATTTTTTTTTTAACCCTTTTGGCGTTTTTTCACTCTATTTTAGCTCCTTGGCAGTTTTGCAAAGTCGCAGCATGTTGAGCCAATGGCGTTTTTTCCCCTGAAATCATGCCATTTTTCTCCCATAGAAGACTATGGGAGTGAAAATACACCAAGGAAAACGACACGTGGATTTTAACTTTGGCATTTTTGCAGGCCGTTTTTTTTGGACTTTTTTGGATCCAAAAAAGTGATGGAGATACATTTTTTTTAAATAAAATTTCATAGGGTACCATTAAAAAAGAAAAAAGATACAGTAGTGAATGAAAAAATTGTATCTAACAAAATGTATCTTTTTTATGAAAATGTTTTATTAATTTTTAAAACAGGGATCAATTTATATGGGCGGGTGTGGACCTGAAAATGTAGCTGACAATAATAAAAATGTAGTGTGTGTGTGTGTTTCACTTTTTGTTTCTTTCCATTTTTTTTAAGTAGTACTATTTATTACTCCCATCATGGAACACACTGTTCCATGATGGGAGTAGTAGTACCTGTACTAATTGACAGATCACCCGAGTCCGTTGCGATCCTTGTAAAATGTATAGATGCGGCCACCGCTCTTTTATGGTCCCCTGCACTGACGTATATACACCTATTCATATTTCCCGCAGAGAGCTGTGATTGGCCGTATGGTTCCAGCCAATCACAACTCTGTGGGAAATATGAATAGGTGCATATATATATATATATATATATATATATATATATATCAGTGCAGGGGACCATAGAAGAGCGGCCGGCCGCATCTATACATTATACAGGAGGATCACAGCGGGTGTCAGGAGTGACATCTGCTGTGATCTTTCCTTGACTGCAGGTACTACTGCGTGTGCTCCATGTTGGGAGTAGTAGTACCTGCAATTAAGGACAGATCACAGCGGTGATCACTCCTGACACCCGATGCGATCATCCTATCTATTGCAGAGATGTGGAGCGGCTCTATACAATGCTCACATTTCTGCACTATACTCCGGCCAGTGATGTGAATAGAACATCGCTCATTCATATTTCCCTCAGAGCTGTGATTGGCTGCCACCATCCGGACAATTCACACTCTGGGCGGAAAATATGAATAAGTGATGTTCTATTCACATCACTGGCCGGAGTACACAGCAGAGATGCGAGCGCTGTATAGAGCCGCTCCGCATCTCTGCTACATTATGGATGATTGCATTGGGTGTCACGACTGACACCCGGGGCGATATGTCTATTAGTACAGGTACTACTACTCCCATCATGGAACAGTCTGTTCCATGCTGGGAGTAGTAATACTACCTAAAAAATAAAAAAAATAAAATAAAATAGAGAAAAAAAAGTGAAACACACACTTTATTAAAAATGTATAAAAATTTTGTTATAAAAAATATAAATTTCGTGAAATACATTTTTTTCCATCACTACTGCATCTTTTTTTTTATTTTTTAATTTTTTTTTTTGGGTACCCAACTAATTTTGGGTACCAAAAAATGCCAAAGGGGCCAAAAATGCAATTTCCACTCAAATGCAAAAAACGCAAGAAAAAAACGCCAAACACAGGAAAATGCTGTGACGTTTTTTCAGACTTTTTTTGGCCACAAAAATAACAAGTAGAAACTTAACCTAACAGTGGTTTCAATAGTATGAGTATTTTACTAGCTTGTTTAACTCTAGCAGTGCCTAGCCATATTATATAGATGTCATGATAAAAGCATTTGTTTGGATTTTGCAAAGGTCTATGTTAATAAATATTTCAATCAATCATATGCAGTTATAGGAAAATATTAAATGGGAATTAGCAAAAAAAAAAAAAAAAAAAAATATATATATATATATATATATATATATATATATATATATATGTTATAATAACATTATATTTATATTTGTAATATACAGTATTTTTTGCCCTATAGGACGCACCGGCATATAAGACGCACCCAATTTATAGGTGCAAAATCTAAAAAAATAAAGATTTTGAACCCAATAGTGGTCTTCAACCTGCGGACCTCCAAATGTTGCAAAACTACAACTCCCAGCATGCCCGGACAGCCAACGGCTGTCCGGGCATGCTGGGAGTTGTAGTTTTGCAACATCTGGAGGTCCGCAGATTGAAGACCACTGCATAGGAGGTAATACTCACATGTCCCCGCCGCTCTGGACCCGTCACCGCTGCCCTGGATGTCGCTCCATCGCTGTCGCCATGTCCCCTTCGCTCCGGAACGTCTCTGCTGCCGGCCGGGTATCCTCGCTCTCCGTCGCCGCCATCACGTCGTTACGCATGCCGACGCACATACGCGACGACGTGATGACGAGGAAGGAGAGCGCCGGCCATACAGGGGATCCCTGAACGGAGAAGACACTGAGGAGGCAGGTAAGGTCCCTCCCGGTGTCCTGTAAGCACTAACCCGGCTATTCAATCGGGCTGTTCGGGACCGCCGCGGTGAAATCGCGGCGGTCCTGAACAGTCCGACTGAACAGCTGGGTTAGTGTAATTTTCGCTTCAGACGCGGCGGTCAGCTTTGATCGCCGTGTCTGAAGGGTTAATTGGTTAATACAGCGCATCACCGCGATCGGTGATGTCCTGTATTAGCCGCGGGTCCTGGCCATTGATGGCCGCAGGGACCGCCGCAATAGGGGTGTATTCGCCGTATAAGACGCACCGACTTTTTCCCCCCAGTTTTGGGGAAGAAAAAGTGTGTCTTATATTGCGAAAAATACGGTATATTGGTTAAAAAATATGTATATGTTTGGGTGAGGAAAATATACTGTTCCTGTAGAGATTACACTGAGGACAAGCAGGGCTCTGTGCATTAAGGACAGGCAGGGCTCTGTGCACTGAGGACAAGCAGGGCTCTGTGCATTAAGGACAGGCAGGGCTCTGTGCACTGAGGACAAGCAGGGCTCTGTACACTGTGGACAAGCAGGGCTCTGTACACTGAGGACAAGTAGGGCTCTGTACACAGAGGACAAGCAGGGCTCTGTACACTGAGGACAAGCAGGGCTCTGTGCACTGAGGACAAGCAGTGATTTGTACACTGAGGACAAGCAGGGCTCTGTACACTGAGGACAAGCAGGGCTTTGTACACTGAGGACAAGCAGGGCTCTGTGCACTTAGGACAAGCAGGGCTCTCTACACTGAGGACAAGCAGGGCTCTGTACACGGAGGACACGCAGGGCTCTGAGCACTGAGGACAAGCAGGGCTCTGTGCAGTGAGGACAAGCAGGGCTCTGCACACTTAGGACAAGCAGGGCTCTGTACACTGATTACAAGTAGGGTTCTGTGCAATGAGGACAAGCAGGGCTCTGTGCAGTGAGGACAAGCAGGGCTCTGTGCAGTGAGGACAAGCAGGGCTCTGTGCACTGAGGACAAGCAGGACTCTGTGCAATGAGGACAAGCAGGGCTCTGTGCACTGAGGACAAGCAGGCGCTCTGCGCACTGAGGACAAGCAGAGCTCTGTGCACTGAGGACAAGCAGGGCTCTGTACACTAAGGACAAGCAGGGCTCTGTACACTAAGGACAAGCAGGGATCTGTACACTAAGGACAAGCAGGGCTCTGTGCAGTGAGGCTCTGTGACATGCTCCTGGCTCACACAGCAGGATGATTGACTAGCCAGAAGCCTGCACAGCCTGCTTGTTCTGCCCTCCCCTTCTGTTATATCTCTCTGGACAGACACGCACAGGCAATAGCTACAGAGACAAGACAGCATTTTTTCACCCAAAAATATTAAAAACATTTTAAACATTGTATATTATATAAAATGTTTAAAAAAAATGGCAGGTATGCTTTAAACTGCTTTGGTCATACCAAAATAAGTTTATAATCTTTTTTTCCAATGTCTTTAGCACATACTAGGATGACTTTCTTGGAAATTTTGGTCTGTAGAAATATGCAGAAAGTGAAGGAAAGTACATACTGTAGTCCATAAAGAGTGGAATGAAGCCATAAACTCATTATTAAAGGGGTTGAAAGTCAACAATAGTGTTTTGGTATTATACTCTATATATCTATTGTCCACAAGACTGTGAAATGATCTCAGTTTACTCTAATTTTCAGTTACCTGTGATACAGAAAGAGTTACTTATATTCATTAGTATAGAATCAGAAGGCAGCATCCCCAGGGACATGCTCAAGAATGGATTAAAGTCTCGTAATACTTACACTACTGTGTTTCTATTTAATCCCTTGCATGAGAAAATGGTTTTGTTGGTTGATATAGATTATTATGACATCTGCACACTAGGTTTTATATAATACTATCATTATTGTTGTCTTGTAAGACTTGTTAACAAGCAATAATTGCAGAAGTAGATCATTATTTGTTTATTGGTTGTTCTATCACCAATTTCTCTTTCTTTTACTTAGGTCTGGTGAAATATAGAAATATACACTCATCATAGTTTTCAATAATAAAGAAAAAACATTTATATGGCTGTATTCATAAACTGTGTCAGTGGGTGTATCTTTAACCCCTTGGGGACACAGCCTATTTTGGCCTTAAGGACACAGACAATTTCATTTAGCATTTTTGTTTTTTCCTTCATGCCTTTTAAGAGGCATCATTTTTTTTATTTTTCCATCTTCAGACCCATATGGGGGCTTGCTTTTTGTGTGACCAACTGCACTTTTGACACCTATCTCTTTACCATAAAATGTGTGGTGTAAGCAAAAAAATATTATGAATTCAAATAAAGAAAATGGTCGCACACCTACAACATGCACAGTGATCTAAGGCTTCTCAGTAAACTTCATTAAACTAACAGGCCATTAATGTACTTGATGATCATGAAGTACAAGCCTGCTAGTCACATCACGGCCACCTGTACGTAGTGGGTCCCTAACATCCCTAGCATAAAATAGCGCCGCACTGAGCGGTGACAACCACCGCCACAACACCAGTTCCTACAAAGGTAACAACCCACTGGCAGAGCAGCCCCATTGCTGCCCAATCAATCTCTGGGCCATGCCACCTCACAGATATGGTGCCACAGCAGCAATGGACACCGCAAAGCACCATGTTAGTTAGAAGGCAGACCAGAGAAGAAGATCACAGCAGTCGGCCAAAACAGGTGAGTGGAGCTCCACCGGCTATCTTAATGCTTCGGACCACCGTGATTGCACCACGGGTGCTCAGATGTGTTTGTTTATACCTTCACAATACTTCAGATGTCCTGATTGGTAATGATCCTGGAATATGAAAGGTTATTGGCGGACATCAGCGGGATCGCATGGGGGGGCGACGTGGTGATCGTGGTGACGTTGTGATCGTGGAACTGCGGAATGTACACGTACATCCCTGTGCGCTAAGTCCCATGGCCCTCAAGGGGTAAAAACTAGTGCAAAATAAATGGCAGTGTTTACCATAACTGTTCTTCAGATTCTATGTTGCATTGTGCCAGATTTAACCCCTTAAAGGGGTACTCCGGTGCTTACACATCTTATCCCCTATCCAAAGGATAGGGGATAAGATGCCTGATCAAGGGAGTCCCTCCGCTGGGGACGCCCGGGATCATGCACGCGGCACCTGTTTGTAATCAGTGCCCAGAGCATGTTCGCTCCAGGTCTGACTACGGTTGACCGCAGGGCCGGCGGCGTGTGACGTCATGCCTCCGCCCCCGTGTGACGTCACGCTCCGCCCCTCGATGCAAGCCTACGGGAGGGGGAATGACAGCTATCACACCCCCTCCCGTAGGCTTGCATTGAGGGGTGGAGCGTGTCGTCACATGGGGGCGGAGGCGTGACATCACACGCCGCCGGCCCTGCGGTCGACCGTAATCAGAACCGGAGCGAACACGCTCCGGGCACTGATTACAAACGGGGTGCCGCGTGCATGATCCCGGGCATCCCCAGCTGCGGGACTCCCACGATCAGGCATCTTAACCCCTATCCTTTGGATAGGGGATAAGATGTGTAAGCACTGGAGTACCCCTTTAAGGATTTCCTTTTTTCCTCATCCCCTTCTAAACATCATAACTCTTTAACTTTTGCACCTAAAATTCCATATGATGGCTTATTTTTTGCGCCACCAATTCTACTTTGCAGTGACATTAGTAATTTTACCAAAACATGCACAACGAAACAGAAAAAAAATTAATTGTGCAACAAATTTGAAGAAAAAATGACATTTGATAATTTTTGGGCGCTTCCGTTTCTACGCAGTGCATTTTTCAGTAAAAATGACACCTTATCTTAATTCTGTAGGTCCATATGGTTTACATGATACCCTACATATATAGGTTTGATTTCGTCATACTTCTGGAAAAAAATCATAACTACATGCAGGAAAATGTATACGTTAAAAATTGCCATCTCCTGACCCCTATAACTTTTTTATTTTTCTGCGTACAGGCAGGTATGATGGCTAATTTTTTGTGCCGTGATCTGAAGATTTTATTGGTACTATTTTTGTATTGATGGGACTTTTTGATCTCTTTATATTAATTTTTTCATGACATAAAAAGTGACCAAAAATACCCTACTTTGGACTTTGGAATTTTTTTGCGCGTACGCCATTGACCAAGCGGTTTAATTAACAATATATTTTTATAATTCGGACATTTCTGCATTCAACGATACCACATATGTTTATTTTTATTTACACTACATTTGTTATGGGAAAAGAGGGGTGATTCAAACTTTTATTAGGGAAGGGGTTAAATGACCTTTACTAACTTTTTTTCCACTTATTTTTTGCAGTGTTATAGCTCCCATAGGGGGCTATAACACTGGACACACTGATCTTTTACAATGATCCCTGCAAAGCTATAGCTTTGCATTGATCAGTGTTATAGGCGGTCGATTGCTCAAGCCTGGATCTCAGGACATGACGGAGGCAGGTAAGGGGACTGAGCTGCCGGGAAGCTTTCACTTTT
This sequence comes from Hyla sarda, assembly GCF_029499605.1. NCBI lineage: Eukaryota > Metazoa > Chordata > Amphibia > Anura > Hylidae > Hyla > Hyla sarda. Next base: position 282,715,744 of record NC_079192.1, read on the forward strand.
ATTTTAGACGCGGCGATCAACTTTGATCACCGCGTCTAAAGGGTTAATAGCGCGTCACAATGATCAGTGCCGCACGCTATTATCCCAGGGTTCCGGCTATCATTAGCCACCGGGATCGACCCGATATGATGCAGGGTCATGGCGTGACCCCACATTATATACCGGGACCGGGCGCAGGGCGCACAGGTACGTCCTGCATCCTTAAGAGGTTAATAAATCTCCCCCATATTTATTTATTCTTTATTATATACTATATATACAAATATATATATATATATAGAGAGAGAGAGAGAGAGAGAGAGAGAGAGAGAGAGAGAGAGAGAGAGAGAGAGAGAGACACTTTTTACAATATATCAAGGGTAGACAACTTTTTTTGCAGACAAACTACAACAAGTAGTCTGTTTTGGAAGACTGCAGTTACAATGCTAGCAAGAAGTGTGCATAGGGTTTTGCATGTGTACTTATTCAGGGTGATATTTATCGTCGTTGCTTTGGTAGGCAAGTTATGTAGGCATTTTTTTCTTGCTTTTGGTTTTGCTTATGTGTGTCATATTTATTATACTATCACCGGGGGTTGATGAATTTGGCTTATATAAGCAAAAAAATTTAAATACCATTTTTTTTTTCTTTTTTTTTTTAAGCACACAAACAAAAACCAATAAATGACTCAAGAACACCACTGGGAAACCCCACCTCCTCTCCTCTGTTAAAAATGTGACATATATATATATATATATATATATATATATATAACAAAGCTTGGCAAAGACAGCGAGAGGCTGTCGAAACGTAGCTCACGATGGAGTGAATAAAAGACATAACTTTGCACTGAATCAACGGGAGTGCCCCTGTTTCTTTTTGGATATATACATACACATATATATATATTTATATTTTTACCCTTTAATTTGAAATTTCTTTTTTTTTTCTCCTCACCTTCTAAAATTCATAAAGCTTTCGATTTTCCACCTTACATATAAGGCCTTGTTTTTTTTGCACTGCCAATTTTACTTTGTTATAACATCAATAATTTCACCACAACATCTATGACGGAAAAAAAAATGGAATCAGACCCCCCCCCCGCCATTTTGTAACTTTTAGGACCTTTCATGTCTACCCAGTGCACTTTTCAGTAAAAATGACACATTCTATGTATTCTGTAGGTCCATACAGTTGAAATGATATCAAATGTAGGCTTCTTTCACACTGCCGTTGTGACACAACAGTGTGACGTCAGTGGAGGAACCCAGGGAGAATAGCAGTAGGAAAAATACATCATGCAACATTTTTTCCTCCCGTTACTATGTAACAATGGTCCTCGCCCACCCTGGTAATGTCAGGCTGTTGCTGCTTGGTTGGTATCTGGCTGAGAATGAAAATATGGGGAACCCCCACACAAATTTTGCATAAAAAAATATTTTTTTTATTCTCAACCAAATACCAACCAAGTAGCAACAGCCTGACGTTACCAGGGTGCAACCAGGGTAAATAACGCCAGCCTGTTACCGTTCAGGCCCAGGAGTGCCACAAAAATGTGTGTCATCGTTGTAGTTTTCCGAATCCAAAGTAGTCCTCTGCATATACGGATATGAAATGATAAAAAAAGATTAAGAATATGGGAGGAGAGGAGATGAGGGGACGGGGCAGCAGAGGGCTCCCAGAAATATGAAACTACACTGTAGTTTCATATTTCCCGGGTGGTGCCGTGATTGGCCGAGACCAACTGGCCAATCACGGCACCATCCGGGAAATATAAAAATAATAGTGTAGTTTCACATTTCCGAGAGCAGGCCAGCTCTGCTGCCCCCACCACTGGCCTGCATCAACCACTTGCTCAAGAGTTGCAACTACAACTCCCAGCATGTCCTCACTGTAAGGGCATACTGGAAGTTAGTGCGGGTGTGAAATTAACAGCGGTGCTGGGGCAAGAAGAGCTGCGGCAGCACAGGGGGAAGATGAGCGGCGGCGGGGGGGAGATGAGCAGTGGCGGGGGGAGTGAGCGGCGGGGGGATGAGCGGTGGTGGGGGGAGTTGAGCGACGGGGGGAGATAATCGGCGGTGGCGGGAAGATATGAGCGGCGGCGGGTTAAGATTATGGGGGAGACATGTGATTTATAGGGGTGGTGTGAGGGGACATAGGAGATGAGCAGGGGCCCAGATTCCTTTATACAGCTTTGATTTAATATTTCCCGTCGGAACTGTGATCTGATGTGTTATGAAATCCTGCTCTCCAAAGCAAGTTTTTTAAGCCAGCTCCAGACTTTGGAGGCGGTTGCAACTTTTTGTGTGACTTTCGCACTTGATAAATCCCTGACCACTGCAAAGTGGAAACTGAAATTTGCTTTGGTAAGCTCTTTTGTAGATTTTTGCTTACAGACAAAAGTTGCACAAAAATTTGCTTAGGCACCAATGTGACTTTTTGTGCGACTTTTGCAAGCAAAAAAAGAGCTCTAAATCCCTTGATAAATGTCCCCCTCAGCCTTTAAGATCACATTCCATGCAAAGAAATGCTGGAACATCTGTATGCCCTGAATGTTGCTCTTAGAGAAAACATTAATAATACATTTATTAAACCCAGAAAAAACAATTAATTGTCAACAATTAGTTGTATAATATGCAAAATACCATTTACCACCCATTTAAATTGTAATTATGTCATGTCATAGATTTGCGTTCGGGCTTGAAAACAGCTAACATTAAACATATCCTATACCACATTGTGCATATATATACAGGAAAAAATGCAAAGCAAGCAGTACCTTAGTGCACTAAAAGCTTTTACAGCAGCCTTTTGATTTACAATGTAAAATGATGCCAACTATATTGTAATGGGATATAGAGCACTATGTGTAGTGTTCCCAAGAGCTGGAACAAGAAATGTTGAACAACCAATTATGTATTAAATAAATGTGAAACACATAACCTTTAATAACGGCCTTTAAATGCAGTAGTTAATGTATCTCCCCATGTATCCTTATATATTTCTCTCACACAATATCACAGTTTTGAGAGCTTAACAAAAATGTTTACTATTTAAAATAACATAGGTTAATTTTTCATCCTGTCCCCCCCCCCCCCCAAAAAAAAAAAAATAAATAAATAAAAATAAAAAAAACTGTGCTTCCTGTTGCTCACCTAAGCTTTAATACACTATACATCTCCGGCCTAAACCTAAGGCCACTTTTACACAACAATATTTTGGTCAGTATTTTGCCCCAGTATTTGTAAAGAGTAGCATGGCAATTTAATGATACTGTCAATGACCAGAAATTAAAAGGGTACTCCGGTGGAAAACTATTTTTTCTTTTTTAAATCAACTGGTTCCAGAAAGGTAATTACAAATCTGTTTAACCTTCTGGCACCAGTTGATTTGAAAAAAAATGGTTTTCCACCAGAGTACCCCTTTAAGGTAAAGCTCAAATAGGCCCCCGGCATTCCGCTTCCATGCAAAGCTGTTCCCCCTTACTACCCCCTTGGTACTAGAAGCATATTTTTTGCAAAAAAAAAAAGAAGGTTTGCACAAGATCCACAATGTTTCAAAAAAATATGCTACACTTGACGCTTAGTAAATCTTACCCTACATGTGCCTATTAGACAGTCTGCCTAAGATTTCCCAGTCTTTAGGTGTTTAGAATTTGGAAAGTGTTGATACTGATCTAAATACAATAGAGGCTATGCATTCCCCTTTCTCCTTTCCATATATTGGAGTATGCCCACACTAACCAATTTGTGTGTCTTATAGAAAACAACTTATCATGATGGACCAGTTTATGGAGACTATACATTTCTATAGAACAAACTGCTGCCAAGGTGTACCACTATGCCCTAATCCAAAGATTTAAGGGGGGATTTGTCAAACATTGTACAAAGGATCATTGAAACAGTTGTCCACAGCAACCAATAAGATGGCTTCTTTCATTTTTCAAAGGCTTGAAAGAAGCACTCTAATTGGCTGCTATGGAAAAGCACTTTACAATCATTCCCAAACTGTATTAACACATACAACGGGGGGGGGGGGGGGGGGGGTATTCTGACTTTTGAATACCAGGGGGCACCAAAAAGCCCCTCACCTGTTCATTCAGATACATGGCTCATCCAAGCATATTAAATGTGCATTTCTGCATTCGTATTATTGACACAAGTCCCAACCTGACCATGTCTCTAAAGACCTAAACTGACATCTGTCAGTTCAGGACATCACACCAATGGTTAGGCCAGGACTTGAATCGGTAATCTGAATGTAAAAAAAAGCACATACAATGCTTTCATGTGGAACTGACCTAAGTGCTAGAGTAAACATCTTTTTTGAAAATTTTAAACCACATTATAATTATTGAAATGTATTTTTATTAAATTCTTATATACAAATGTTGGATTCATAATTCATTAGGGGAAAGGAGGTATAAACACAGAAATGTATGCTGCATTGATCGGTGAACCTTGTACTGCAGTGCAACTTGTATAAACATTTCAGAATTCCAATATACAGCATGTGACAAAGCTGAAATTATTAAAGGCTTTATCCTCAGGTCAGCATACAAATAAGTCATGTTCTATACAAATGTAAGCATTCGAAATATTTTTTATTGTTATTTTCAAGATAAAGAAGACAGTATCTGCGGAATCTATGTCACAACACTGCCACCTGCCAGCATCTTGTGATAAAATGTTGGAAAACAAAGGATCATTCTTCAGTTCATGCGCTCAGTTCTTTGATTTCAATCATGCACTAATATATATATATATATATATATATATATATATATATATATATATATCATAACAAAATAACAATACTAAAATATAATAATCTGAATATAATAATAATGTAATAACAGCAACGACAGCACATTCATCTAGTCTTATTTAGCAGTTGCAGTCTACCTTGCAGATGGTGAAGCCACACATTCTTTTAAATCAATCTGTGCCCTGCTGAATTCATAATAAAATATTTAGTGCTCGAGGCACTAGGAGATAATGTGAGTTGCTCAAGGTTACAAGGAGAAGACCTAGCAATAAATCTACGCTCCTCAGTTTGAGACTTCCTTTCTTAGTGTTTCAATGGAACAAATCAAATTACACTCTGCATTAAATAGCAAACACAGCATTTTAAAGATGCTCATAAAACCATGTAACTGTGTCTTTTTCCCTCTCTTGTAATTTTTGCTTAGATTTAACTTAGATTTTAAAGTCTTCATAAATTGTAATTTGCTCAAATAGTCTAATTACATGTGTACATATATCTTCAAAGTAATATCTTTGGTTGAGTTAAGAACGCCAGGAGTTTAAGGAATCTAAATTAAGGCAACTATCATACTGTAATAGCCAACAGTGATAGTACTCAAGAAGACCACGTCTTTCAGATGATCACCTCCGTATCCAGACAATATTTCTGGCAAATTTTCAGATCCACTAAATATTACGCATACTTATACCATCTTCTTTGAGGAACACCCCCTCCATCCCCTTAGAAAACTATTTTTCAATGCAATTTTGGGTGATTGTTCCAAAGAGATTTTCACTGTGTATTTGATGCCAAATAATTATTGTTTATTGGCAAATAATCCTAACATTAGATGATAGATCGGTATATAGAATTTAGAATTTTTATGTGTAAAGTGGTTCCTCAAGTTACAATATTAATCGGTTCCAGTATGACCATTGTATGTTAAAACCATTGTATGATGAGACCATAACTCTGTGGGAATCTGGTAATTGGTTCTGAAGCCTCAAAATGGCATCCATAAATAGGAAAAAATAAGAAGTAAGAAAAATAAGAGATATCCAATATAGATAAATCTAAATAGTTAGGTAAAAAAATGGGGGGCGCTCCCAGAGTGAAATGCAAATGCAAAGTCTGTTGCCAGATCTTGCTGGTAGCTCGCCAATTGTAGTTGTGAGCTGGTGGATGAAAGCTGCTGCACTACGACCGGGTCTAGGCTCTTATGCAAGAGCCAGTGGAGATACGGGATAGGTAGCACAGGGCTACAGAAAAGGTCGGTTGATTGGGGAGGGGCTGCTATTTGTGTGTGAAAGGACGGAGAGACTCAAGCCAGCACAGGTAAAACTAGTTTATTTAGCAAAAATGTTGTCCACATTTTTGCTAAATAAACTAGTTTTACCTGTGCTGGCTTGAGTCTCTCCGTCCTTTCACACACAAATAGCAGCTCCTCCCCAATCAACCCGCCTTTTCTGTAGCACTGTGGTACCTATCCCGTAATATAGATAAAGCATGTGCTGATTGGTTGCTATGGACAACTGGACGACTTCAACTGTGTCTCAAAAAGTACAATAAAGCCTCTCTCACCTAGCATCCAAAGAATCAACTAACCCTGAAACAGTTAAAGAGTAGTACAGAACATGGACTAGGGAGGTGCTTCCAGATAGCCAGTCACTTCAGTAACACAGTAATACACAGTAAGTGAAATGCCCATCCTGATTGATAAGTTCTTCCAGCCATTGACATGTTTGGCAGATCTGGATTGTGCATAGCATTGTATTTTGACTCTGGTTTTATGTTACAATGGTCCAGAAAATATTGTATGTTAAAAATATTGTATATTTTGGCCATTGTAAGGTAAGAGATCACTGTATGTAGTGTTTTGTCATGCATAGGTATCATGTTGTGACAGTAGAGTGAGACTTTCAGAATACATTTGGCACATTTTACTTTGAATATCTGCTGATACCTGAAACAACATTTCACCAATGATACACCCTAAGACTTCTTTCTGTGGGACTATATCAAATACTCAGGCTATGAGCCCCCAACTCATGCCTCCCACCCAAAGCCACAGAATCTGAATGACCTGAGACAACACATCAGTGAAACAGTGGAGTCCATGTCTAAATACATGCTGGCATGTGTCTGACAGAACTGAACTATTGCCTAAACATCCTCTATTTCACCAATGGAAAATACTTTGAATGGCTGTAGTGTATAGATAAATAGATGTAGTGTGTATATTTTCATGATAGTTCATTTGCATTAGGTTCTGTAGGTTACGAATACCGAGGCTAATACATGTCATTCATGTTTCTTGCCAATTAGGCTACTCAATAAACAAAGGGCAATTACCTGGCAACTAAATAAAACATTTCACCTGAGGGTTTCCAATGTTAGAATGGCTGCCTGAGGGTTTCCAATGTTAGAATAGCTGCTATTGCTACTGGATTTATTATGATTTCTTGTTCTTTTCTTAACTTGCCCTTGTCATATGCATTTTTCTGCTGTCAGAAAGCCATGTCAACCATGCACTAAGACTCTTCAGAATTCTAGTCATAATATTTTTTCTCTCGAAATTTTTTAGCATCGAGATATAAACCTTTTTGCTAATATCTAGATGAGGCACATTTGCCCTGGGGTGTTCCCCAGGATGGCACATCGCCCAGGGTTAGTTAGCCCATCTCCTTTTATTCACCACCTCTGTCCTCTTTGTCAATAACAGGAGAGTAAGTAGATGAAATTAATGAATACGAAGAGATTGGCACAATCGGAGGTTAATTGGGGGGAAGATCAGGGGTTAAGTCCTGAGAAAGAAATCTGGGAACTCACCTAAGATTGAGCCCTGGTACAAACTCTCAACAATAGGTGGGTAAATCCACAGTAAGTGAATTTAAACATCCGATGACAAATATATAACTGTAACTATATTAAGATAAAAAAGAAAATGTAAATAATATAAAAGCAGACTAGATGGACCTGATGCTGTTGATCTGACAACATTCTTCAATGTTTCTACGTTTTGTGCCACACAAGTCTATGGCACAAGGATAGGCATTCTGTTTTTTTTTTGTTTTTTTTGCCCCATAAAAAAAAACTGAATAAAAATACGTGTGAATCTCGTCTATGACAAGCTTTTGCTGAGCTCTAGACCTGTCTCATCTGGGACTGAAGTTTCCTAATCATATGCAGAAAACCCATTGCAGATTATTACAAAGCTCTGCTTCAAATACTGTAATGCAGTGTTCAAAGCTCCTCTTATTCTACATGATTCAAGACTGTCACTGCTGCAGGCTTTACTTTACTCTCTTCAGTCTGCTTATGCTGCATGTAGATTGTTTTGGCATATGACAGGTCACTGTCATCTAAACAGGACTGACTTTAACCATTTAGATTCTTCCGTTTAGATTCTTGGACTAATTTATGTCTCTATATATTGCCAAAGTATTCAATAACATGTATTACAAGAAAATCCATAAAATGTATGTAAAACCATGTAGCATTTATAAAGAATGAAATTGTATAATCTGCAAAGAGCCAGTGTTCACAGTGTAAATACATAGCATGAAATAGACACATGCCCATCAAGTTTTCTCAGATATGGCTATTACATTCAGTCAAGGGCAAAATAAAATCACTAGACCAATTGTGGTAAATTCTGCATCTCAGGAAAAGAAAAATTTACTGCTTCCAAGGACTTTTTTTTTATTTATTTTTTTATTAAAAATCTTTCAATGGCAGCTACAACTTTCAGCAAAGTAAGAAAAATGAGGTTATCCAGAATATGCAGATAGGATGGCACTCCTTCCATTACAGATCACAACGGATTAAGGTGAATGTCATAGCCATGAATAATGTAACGCTACTGCATGCAAAACAAGGGATAAGAATCCGACAAGAGTAATTTTTGGTATTTTTTTTTTTTTACTATAGACTACATATGAGCCTTATATGCATATGACATAAAATATAAACAAAATAGGCAACACCTTATAACAGTTTTACACAAGGGGAAGATTAAGCAAAATCTGGTGGAGCAGTGGTCTGAGAGATTCCTCAAAAGCTGTCCAGAGGAAAAGTTGCTGAGTTGCCCATAGCAGCCAATCAGATCGCTTCTTTCATTTTTGAAAAGGCCTCTGAAAAATAAAAGAAGCAATCTGATCGGTTGCTATGGGCAACTCAGCAGATTTTCTTCTGGACATGTTTTGATAAATCTCCCCCCAAACTGTGGCTCTCCAGATATTTCAAAACTTTAACCCTCAGCATGCCCGGACAGCCATTGGCTGCAGCCAATGGCTGTCCAGGCATGCTGGGAGTTGAAGTTTTGCAACATTTGGAGGGCCACAGTTTGAGACCACTGGCGTAGAGGAAGAGTTGTGCAGTTGCCCACAGCAACCAATCAGTGCTTCTTTAATTTTTAACAAGGCTTTTGAAAAATTAAACAAGAATTCTGATTGGTGGCTATGGCCAACTGCACTACTCTTCCTCTACATAGGGTTTGATAAATCAAGGCCCCCATAGAGTAAACTTAATCTTAAAGTATTATGGTAAAAGTCACAGCCCACCAAATGTTGATGGTTTCTATTATTAACCCCTTCAGGACCAAGCCCATTTTGGCCTTAAGGACCGGAGCGTTTTTTGCAATTCTGATCACTGTCACTTTAAACATTAATAACTCTGGAATGCTTTTAGTTATCATTCTGATTCCGAGATTGTTTTTTCGTGACATATTCTACTTTAACATGGTGGTAAATTTTTGTGGTAACTTGCATCCTTTCCTTGTGAAAAATCCTAAAATTTGATGAAAAATTTGAAAATTTTGCATTTTTCTAACTTTGAAGCTCTCTGCTTGTAAGGAAAATGTATGTATATTACAAATAAAAAAAAATTTTATTCACATATACAATATGTCTACTTTATGTCTGCATCATAAAAGTGACGAGTTTTTACTTTTGGAAGACACCAGAGGGCTTCAAAGTTCAGCAGCAATTTTCCAATTTTTCACAAAATTTTCAAACTCACTATTTTTCAGGGACCAGTTCAGGTTTGAAGTGGATTTGAAGGGTCTTCTTATTAGAAATACCCCACAAAAGACCCCATTATAAAAACTGCACCCCCCAAAGTATTCAAAATGACATTCAGTCATAATTTTAACCCTTTAGGTGTTTCACAGGAATAGAAGCAAAGTGAAGGAGAAAATTCACAATCTTCATTTTTTACACTCGCATGTTCTTGTAGACCCAATTTTTTAATTTTTACAAGGGGTAAAAGGAGAAAATGTATACTTATATTTGTAGCCTGATTTCTCTCGAGTAAGCACATACCTCATATGTCTATGTAAAGTGTTCGGCGGGCGCAGTAGAGGGCTCCGAAGGGAAAGAGCGATAAGGGGATTTTGGAGAGTACGTTTTTCTGAAATGGTTTTTGGGGGGCATGTTGCATTTAGGAAGCCCTTATGGTGCCAGAACAGCAAAAAACCCTCACATGGCATACCATTTTGGAAACTAGACCCCTTGAGGAACATAACAAGGAATAAAGTGAACCTTAATACCCCACAGGTGTTTCACGACTTTTGCATATGTAAAAAAAAATATTTTTTTTTCACTAAAATGTGTGTTTCCCCCCAAATTTTACATTTTTCCAAGGGTTAATAGCAGGAAATACCCCCAATATTTGTAACCCCTTCTCTTCTGAGTATGGAGGTACCCCATAAGTTGACCTGAAGTGCACTATGGGCGAACTACAATGCTGCGAAGAGAAGGAGTCATATTTGGCTTTTTGAGAGCAAATTTTGCTCGGGGGGCATGTCGCATTTAGGAAGCCCCTATGGTGCCAGAACAGCAAAAAAAAACACATGGCATACCATTTTGGAAACTAGACCCCTTGAAGAATGTAATAAGGAATAAAGTGAGCCTTATTACCCCACAGGTGTTTCACGACTTTTGCATATGTAAAAAAAAAAAAAAAAATTCCACTAAAATGTGTGTTTCCCCCCTAATTTCACCTTTTTGCAAGGGTTAATAGCAGAAAATACCCCCCAAAATTTGTAACCCCATCTCTTCTGAGTATGGAGGTACCCCATAAGTTGACCTGAAGTGCACTATGGGCGAACTACAATGCTCAGAAGAGAAGGAGTCATATTTGGCTTTTTGAGAGCAAATTTTGCTCGGGGGGCATATCGCATTTAGGAAGCCCCTAAGGTGCCAGAACAGCAAAAAAAAACACACATGGCATACCATTTTGGAAACTAGACCCCTTGAGGAACGTAACAAGGGGTACAGTGAGCATTTGCCCCCCACTGGTGTCTGACAGATCTTTGGAACAGTGGGCTGTACAAGTTTTCATTTTCATGGACCACTGTTCCAAAGATCCGTCAGACACCTGTGGGGGGTAAATTCTCACTGCACCCCTCATTACATTCCGTGAGGGGTGTCGTTTCCGAAATGGGGTCACATGTGGGGTTTTGTTTTTTTTGCGTTTGTCAAAACCGCTGTAACAATCAGCCACCCCTGTGCAAATCACCTCAAATGTACATGGTGCGCTCTCCCTTCTGGGCCTTGTTGTGCGCCCCCAGAGCACTTTGCGCTCACATATGGGGTATCTCTGTAGTCGGGAGAAATTGCGTTACAAATTTTGGGGGGCTTTTTTCCCTTTTACCTCTTGTGAAAATGTAAAGTATAGGGCAACATCAGCATGTTAGTGTAAAAAATAAAAAAAATTTACACTAACATTCTGGTGTAGACCCCAACATTTCCTTTTCATGAAGGGTTAAAGAAGAAAAAGCCCCCCAAACCTTGTAACGCAATTTCTCCCGAGTACAGCGATACCCCATATGTCGCCCTAAACTGTTGCCCTGAAATACGACAGGGCTCCAAAGTGAGAGCGCCATGTGCATTTGAGGCCTAAATTAGGGATTTGCATAGGGGTGGACATAGGGGTACTCTACGCCAGTGATTCCCAAACAGAGTGCCTTCAGCTGTTGCAAAACTCCCAGCATGCCTGGACAGTCAACGGCTGTCCGACAATACTGGGAGTTGTTGTTTTTCAACAGCTGGAGGCTCTGCTTTGGAAACAGTGGTGTACCGGACGTTCTTATTGGGGGAGGGGGGCTGTGTAAGGGTATGTGTATATGTATTGTTTTTAACTTTTTATTTTATTTTGTGTTAGTGTAGTGTAGTGTTTTTAGGGTACAGTCACATGGGCGGGGGATTACAGCGAGTTTCCCAGCGCAAAATTTGCTGCATCTCAAGATGCGAGAAACCCACTGTAAAAGCCTCGCCCATGTGAATGTACCCTGTACATTCACGGGGGTGGCGAGGCGGGGGGGGGGGGGGGCTTGCATCAGCTGTTGCAAAACCACAACTCCCAGCATGCATGGTCTGTTAGTGCATGCTGGGAGTCATAGTTTTGCAACAGCTGGAGGCACACAGGTTAGGAAACACTGAGTTAGAAACAGACAATGTTTCCCAACCAGTGTGTCTCCAGTTGTTGCAAAACTACAACTCCCAGCATGCCCAGACAGCTGAAGGGCATGCTGAGAGTTGTAGTTCGGGAACATCTGAAGGGCCAGATGTTGCTGAACTAAAACTCCCAGCATGCCTGGACAGTCAGTGCATACTGGGAGTTGTAGTTTTGCAACAGCTGGAAGAGCACAGATTGGAGACCATTATACAATGGTCTCCAAACTGGGGCCCTCCAGATGTTGCAAAACTACAACTCCCAGCATGCATGGTCTTTTAGTGCATGCTGGGAGTTATAGTTTTGCAACAGCTGGAGGCACACAGGTTAGGAAACACTGAGTTAGAAACAATGTTTCCCAACCAGTGTGTCTCCAGCTGTTGCAAAACTACAACTCCCAGCATGCCCAGACAGCTGAAGGGCATGCTGGGAGTTGTAGTTCGGCAACATCTGAAGGGCCAGATGTTGCTTAACTAAAACTCCCAGCATGCCTGGACAGTCAGTGCATGCTGGGAGTTGTAGTTTTGCATCAGCTGGAAGAGCACAGATTGGAGACCATTTTACAATGGTCTCCAAACTGGGGCCCTCCAGATGTTGCAAAACTACAACTCCCAGCATGCCCAGACAGCCAAAGGCTGTCTAGGCATGCTGGGAGTTGTAGTTTTCAGACTCCTAGAAGCAGCAGTGAAGATCTTCACTGCTGCCTCTGAGGACTACATACTTACCCGTCGCTGCTCGTCCACGTGGCCGGTCCTGCCGCTGCTCCTCGGTCCCGCTGCTGCTCCAGGTAAGTCCGCCGGTTCCCACGTGTTCCCCCCGAATGCTGCAGGTCCCCGCGAGCCCCTGCAGCCTTCGTCCCCCGTTCTGCCCGACTTCCAGGGGCGGGCAGTGCGGGGGATCTGAACTTTCACCCCAGATCACTGTGATTGGTCCACAGGGACCAATCACAGTGATCGCTGACCAGGACCATCAATTGATGGTCCTGGGGGTGAAGCAGAAGTTGTCCCCTGCTGGAAACAGCGGGACTTCTGCCAGTTAACCCGTGCGATGCTGCGCATCGCCGGGTTAACTGCATGTCATTTATAAACGCCGGGATGCGCGAACGCACTGCACAACCCGGCGTTTATATATGACATTCTGCGGGAAGGGGTTAAGGACCCCAAAGTTATCCAAAAGAAGATAGTGAGTACGGTATATGATATCGATATCCAATTTCTCAAATATTGCAGATATAGAATATTACAGACTTTACATTGTCTCTATCTTTTGGATGATTTCTTAATCTTCAATATATTCAGTAACTTACCTTAAGTGCAACCATCAAAGTTAAGTGTGCCAAGGTTTGTGACCTTATTATATCAAATAGCCTAAGGTAACAATCTCTAAGTTCCCCCTTGACAGCGTGGGATCCTTTTAAGCCATAGAAAGACATTCACAGATAAAGTTTACCTTTGATTCCTACCCCTTATCTTGAGAAAGAGACAGGAGGTCAGTAGCAAATAACTTGAAGTAATATTATCTTCCTATATATATAATGTAAAAATGTGCACACCCTGTTTTACCCATCAGACAAGCACTTTTAGAGTTGTCTCTGTTGGAATCCTTAGTATTGGCAGGACCCATGCGTTCGGCACATGCTTTTCTGTTGAGATCTTGATTAACCTTATCTTACCAAGAGCATCAAATAGAAACTGGAAACATTCATTCAGTAACTTTCCTTATGCATATGTGGTCAGAATACTTTTAATGACATAAAAATGCCAAAAATCTTATCCCCCTATGCAAAGGATAGGGAATAAGATGTCTGATCACAGAGGTCCACCACTGCCATCCACTACGATCTCCGGTGCAGCACCACAGTAATCCGGTGCACGGAGCAAATTCCGCTCCATGCTGGATGACAATTGACCACAGCTGTCACGCCCCTTCATTCATGTATATGGGAGGAGGCGTGATGGCTGTGTACTAGCCATCACACCCCCTCCCATAGACATGAATGGAGAGGGCGTGGTGCGATGTCACGAACACGGAAGCTCCAAGCGTCTGTGTTCAGAACATCGTGGCGCCGGCCTGGAGATCTGGGGGGGCCTCAGTGGCAGGACCTCCTGCGATCAGACATCTTATCCCCTAGATAGTGATTAGATGTTTAAAGGCGGAGTACCCCATTAAAGTGGTTGTCGAACTGCATGAAGTTTTTGTAGCAGCAGCATACAATAGTACAATATAATAAAAGGAATAGTACACATCTTGTCAATCCCCACCAGTCCTTGTTTGCTCAGTCTGTCACCAAAAGACACAACATAATTAATTATTGGCTGCATCAGTGACCTGAGTATTTGTAAGCATTTCACCACTGCTGCCAGTGATCAGCAAACACAGTCTCAGGACTCGTGTAAAATAAAGGGTTATTGTCATTTGTAAAAAATGTTGACATGTAGTCCTAGATTGCATTGGATAGGTGCACTTCACTAACCTGTCAATCAAATCTGACTCTTTCCCTGCATTAGTCTATGGAGTGAAAGAGTTCAAGCAGGCAAACACCATTCCATGTGTTTTTGTCTGACACAAGCATACAAAATTGCAACTTTGCCGTATTACCGGACACATACCAACCTGGCCTTACATTAAATTTCATTTGTAGTAGAGTTATTCTTCCTAGTGTAAACAGGGGAACAATGTTTTTTCACTTAGCTTTAGTAGAGCACGCCGTTTTTGTGCTGGGTGCTAACAAGCTACTCTGATTATTTGCTTCTTTGCTGCAGGTGAAGGTATAATAAGAATCTTCTACCTCTCCTCTTTCTATGTGATTCGGTTTTCTCCATGCTGTTCTTATAGTCATTCTCCTTTTTCTTTTGTGTAAATATAAACAAGAACACAAAGTTTAACCATTAAAGTAGGGATTTGGGGATCCCACCAAACATCTCAGCTGTGCTTACTCACTTTCCATACTTTTCCTCATTTATTGAAATCTGGTTTATTGTTTTATTTATTTTATTTTTTTCTCAAATTATTGTTATTTACAAATTTTTTATAGGCACTTGGTGGAAATTGCCTCCTTATGGTTTGTTAATTATTCTACGTGTGTCTTCCAATTTGGACTTGCTTCATTGTTGTGGTAAGACTGCCAACTAAAACAAACACATGAGGCATGCCTTATGGAATCTTTCATGTTTTTACACTTTCAGAGAACAATGCAATTAATATAATGACTGTGACTTAAGGAACAGATTGTTGTAATAATGCCAAGCTCACCCAGGTCAATCTGTATAGTTGAACACATAATATTAAACAGCATTGCAGCGCATTCTGACTACAGCATGTGAGAGGGATTTAATCATGACCTAGAAAAAATATAACTCAAAGAATAGATTTTATGTTAAGGGTAAGAAACTTTTTGGGGGGATTTACTATGTGTGGTGTTTTCATATGCTGCACATAAGTAAAGTTCCTCCCATTTTTAATTTACTGGATTTGCTAAGAGGCGCATGTCTCATAAAATATCCGACGGTACCGTGACTGCCATTGCACCCAGCGGAGAACCCTGCACACCCCCTTTGGCCATTTTCACATGGCCTGAAACATGATACAGCAGCATTACGACTGTTCCAAAATGTGTCATCTTCATAGACGGCAATGCATTCCCGAGCAGAATCTGCATAAACATTGAACAGGTAATGGAAGAGTTCTGTTTGAATTGAATATGAAGTCACTTTCTAACTATACTACGTCTCTCTCTACTCATGCCTATACTGTATTATGCAACTGAGATGTTCAACTCTATAATGGCACAGTGTTTGTGCCTTTCCTTACAATAACCTATGTTTGTTTTCTCATGTATATTATGGACGATGTCTGAATATGGTTCCTATTCCAGCACTAAGTAACATGTTTTTATATTTCAATAAACATTGAGTTATAAAAAAAAAAAAAAAAAAAAGATTTTCCATGAAATAAACATTTGTCACTGAAATTCTGCCGTGTGCACAGTGCAGAATAGGATTCTGCTGCAGCAGAATTCCAAACCGTGCCCCCTTCCAGCCCTTTTTCTTCCTCCTTCCCTCCCCCTTTCCTGCAAGTGGTATATTTAATTAAAAATAAATATTATTGTGCACAAATCACAATTTTAGTGCAAAATCTGCACCTTTAGAGCATATATGACACCAATGTCTCCCTTTATCTCTAAAAGCATAATGTGGACAGAGTGGTCTGAATACTACAAAAAAATTTAAAACATATACATTACATGGATGAATGAAGTTTGATTTCTGTCCTTGGTGAATCAACCTTGTGAAAATAACCAGGAGTCTGACCAAGAGTAAAATCATGTGTGATCAATCCAGACAGTAGGGATATTGGGGGAGATTTATCAACCTGTGCAGAGGAAAAGTTGCTGAGTTTTCCAGAGCAACCAATCAGATCGCTTCTTTCATTTTTGAAAAGGCCTCTGAAAAATGAAAGAAGCAATCTGATTGGTTGCTACGGGCAACTCAGGAACTTTTCCTCTGGACAGGTTTTGGTAAATCTCCGCCAATGTCTCCTTTGTCTTTTCTACATACATAAGTAACGTAAAGTAGATTTTCTACCCTATTTTTGTCTAATATTTTTTTTGTATGAACCTCTCATTGATACCCTCTGCTCGTATCATCATGTATAATAGGGACTTGTATTAAAGGTTTATTAAGGATTTTAAAAAAAGATTATGCATTTCTTATGTCTGTGTCTGGCATTGAAAGCATGTGTGATATGAGTCTTTTGTTACCTTTGTGTGTGTGTTTTTTTTTTTTTTTATGCAATCTTAGAAGTCCTGCCCACACTACTTCTTGAAGAAGGTGGATGTAATACACTAACTCCAAAGGGGAGAATTATCTAAACCTGTGAAGAGGAAGAGTGGTGCAGTTGCCCACAGCCACCAATCAGATCGCTTCTTTTATTTTTCGCAGGCCTCTGATTGATTGGTTGGTTGCTATGGGCAACTGATTGGTTGCTATGGGCAACTGCACCACTCTTCCTCTACACAGGTTTTGACACTCAATTATCACCACAAAGACCTGTTAGAGTGTAAACTTTAGCTACATAAGGAAGTTCTTAAAGTTCACTCCAGAGTTTCTAATTGTGGAATGCATCAGCAGATGGAGATTGCAAATACACAGATGTACTATTCTGAGTGTAATGGAGTCTAAGAATGAACCCCCACCTTATTTAATCATCATTGATCACAGCAGGACTGCTAATCTTGTATAAAGACCACATGCAAATTGTACGATCATTAAATTGAAAAAATATAGATGATACAAGAGAATTTATAGATTATAGAAAGCTTAACAGGCAGTTTGTCGATTTTTCATCCAATGCTTCTAGATGCATTGATTTCTATTGAAAACAAAGCAGAAAGAGATGTTTCTACCATGCTCAGTGATGTCCCTGTCGACTAGCAGTCCTTGTCAGATACATTGCTTACAGACAAAAACACTTATACTAGATTGTGTTTCATATTCTACATCCATATACATTTCTATACAGTGAGGCATAGGAAAGGAAGAATCCTGATTCTGCGGACCATGATAGAGACCAGAGAGTTTTCCAGAAATACCTGAGAGAAGTCAGTTAACTGGGTGATAAATGACTGTGGTGACAACCAGGCAGCTTCTTCCTGTTTTAGAGGCAAAGGGCAGTTAAAAAGGGACTCAGAGGAACACAAGATATGCCCTTTGCACAGCAATTGGGCCCCTTATCTGTACAAGGCCAAGCTCTTATGCTGAGCTCACATGAACGCTCAGGCCTCTACCTTCTTTGACGCGCTGATGTGAAGACCCAGTCAGCCAATCACCAGAGGAGATGGGGGTCCAATCTCAGCCAGCAATTCACGGAGTGGACCCTTACTCTTGCTTGTCTCTGTAGGTGGGGGTAGAAGTACTCAGGAGTATGGCAAGTTGAGTAGCGAGAGCCAGGCCCTGTACACACAGGGGGCCCCAAAGGTCAAACTCCCCACGATCAGACTCTATGGATAGGGAATAAGTTGTGTTCCCTGGAAAACCCATTAAAAGAGGATCTGTGGCCAACCTCCAAAAAATTGCGCATTATTATTAAATAGCTCAGGTTTCCGTAATCAAACAAATTTTTACAGTTTCTTTATATGCCTTCCATTGACGGGATATGAAGATTTATAGTTTTTCCCATTGTGGGAATCAGTCATATAGGCATGAACTTAATTTGATTAATGGGAGTGAATTGGGATAAATATCGGGTGACGGGCGGGATAACACAGTCGGGTGTATTAGGACTGTATAATCCCACCCATCTCCTGATATTTATCCCAATTTTAAAATTAAGCTCACACTGATCTAGATGATTTCTTGAATTTTCAGACAAACTATAAATCCACATATTTCGAAAACCGGAGGGTGTCTCAAACAACTGTATAAAACTGTGTGATCAAGGCAAGTTGTTTAATGACATTAAAATCTAAACTTTTGGGGGTTAGCCACATGTCTTAAATATTTTAACAAAAAACAGCTAAGGTTATAGGAGAAAAAAGTTAGAGTTAGATTTTATTTAGATATATTTAATAGGATCACGAAACATAGGAAATCCCCCCCCCCCCTCCAAACAGAAAAAACTAATGCAGATAGTGACCACCAACATTAATGGCAGTGCAATACTATGTGACCATGGCATGCTACACTTTTGGTGTAACATACCATGGAATATATATATATATATATATATATATATATATATATATATATATATATATATATATTCAGGAATTATTTCTCCCTGGACTTCTTCCTCTTGTATGTACCTTAAAGGGGTATTCCAGGTTAAAACTTTTTTTTATATATCAACTGGCTCCGGAAAGTTAAACAGATTTGTAAATTACTTCTATAAAAAAAATCTTAATCCTTCAAATAGTTATTAGCTTCTGAAGTTGAGTTGCTGCTTTCTGATGACTCACGTCCCAGGAGCTGTGCAGCTCCTATGGGGATATTTTCCCATCATGCACAGCTCCCGGGACGTGACATCATCATTGAGCAGTTAGACAGAAAACTTCAGAAGCTAATAACTATTGGAAGGATTACGATTTTTTAATAGAAGTAATTTACAAATCTGTTTAACTTTTTGTTTAAGTTTTTGCCTGGAATACCCCTTTAATAAGCATACAGCTCTCACACCCAACACCAACAAATGGACGTAGCAGTGATCCATTTAACAGGTAAAATAGAAAGAGCCACAGCTAGAGATGTCCTAATTTACTTACAGCAGGAATGTTCATTTTTCAAATACAAAGAAGAAAATGTGCAAATGTTTCAAGTCCGTAAAGTACACTCCTTGAGAAGGGCATTTGGTTAATTATTTCTTTCTAACTTTGTATGCATGACATGATCCCCTCAGACACAAAAACCACAAGTTCACATTTTCTTGACAGTGGCTTTGATAATCGCTGATAACATTCACTAGCTTGCTGAGGACAGTTCCCCGAGGATTAGGCATAGTCAGTCAACAGACTGTGTTTGTCTAGTTTGCCTTTGCTGATCCTAACAAGAATTAATTCTGTTTCACCCAAGTGAATGCATAATAAGCCTTGCTCTACCTAGAGATATATAATCATTTTGAGGATCAGGCATTCAAAGAATTGTGTTTTAGTGGGCCCAGTTGTGGCCTTTGTTACGTTGTATATTTATGACATGTTACTTTTGTAGCAGATGGAACTAGAAATTGTATAATTGTTTGATACTTTAGAAGTTGTTTCAGGTATATTTACATGTAGCTGATCTGTTGCAGAAATTAAGTGCATGTAGACTCTAGTACTTTGTAGTTTATTGTCATTATTTGCTTTTTTAATTATGTTTCAATTTGTTTTCATTCTGTTGCTACCTGGAGACAGCTGCTTATCTACTTGTTTATGGTTTGTAGCTTGTAGCAGGAGATGATTTTGTACACAGAATAAAATGCGTTAAACATTAGAAAAAAAAGATGACTTATATTACAAACATGCCAGATTTTACCAGATTATTATGAGAAATAAATAATTAAACAAGACTGAACAACTATGAAGCGCCATAAAACATTTAAAATTCTTGGAAGTATCATGTACTGTTCACATCTGCTCAGTGCTTTGCTTTGTAAATAGAAACCACTATACAACACATACCAATAAGTACCAGAAAGCCCAGAGGAAAGGTTTAGCAGATGGACCACACAGACCATGGATTTTTTTTTAACTCCAGGGAACATTTGCAACATTTGCAACTGCATTTTAGAGCTCAGCTCTACATGTCCAATGGAGATATAGCAGAATCTCATTAAATATATTTTGGTCAAAATAGGGACAATCTAGTGGAATATGCAGAACCTCTCTGTGTCGTGCTAAATGAATCAGTAAAATGTCTCAAAATTATGTACAACAAGTCTGGAGATGGGCCAGTCTAATTATAAACTGTACAACACTGATGCAGAGAACAAGACTGCTTGGCACTGGGGTACAGTATAAGTGTACGGGAAAGTTAAACGGGATGTCTTAAGAAATGTACAAACTTGCATCACGGGTTGTTAGGATTCGGCAGGCTGGATCTGGATCCTCTGTGTCAGCGAGGGATTGGCGTGGACCGTACTGGTGGACCGGTTCTAAGCTGCTACTGGTATTCACCAGAGCCCGCCGCAAAGCGGGATGGTCTTGCTGCGGCGGTAGCAACCAGGTCGTATCCACCGGTAACGGCTCAACCTCGCTGACTGCTGAGAAGGAGTGGGACAGAAGGACTAGACAGAGGCGAGGTCAGACGTAGCAGAAGGTCAGGGCAGGCGGCAAGGTTCGTAGTCAATGGTGATGGCAGAAGGTCTGGAAACACTGGTATGGCAATCACAAGAAACGCTTTCACTAGGCACAAGGACAACAAGATCCTGCAATGCTGGGAAGGGGAAGTGAGGTTATATAGAGCAAGGAGGAAGCTAATTACTGTGATTGGGCCAGGCACCAATCAGTGGTGCACTGGCCCTTTAAATCTTAGAGAGCTGGTGCGTGCGCGCCCTAGAGAGCGGAGCCGCGCACGCCAGGACGTGAAAGCCAGGGACCGGGACAGGTAAGTAGCTTGGGATGCAATTCACGAGCGGGCGTGTCCCGCTATGCGAATCGCATCCCCGTCGGCAGTGTCAGTGCAGCGCTCTCGGTCAGCGGGTCTTACCGGGGCGCTGCAGAGAGGAAAACGCCGCGAGCGCTCCGGGGAGGAGCAGGGACCCGGAGCGCTCGGCGTAACATGGGTGGTGCTAAAAGGCCAGACATAGGTAGTTCATGGATGTAGCTGAAAGAATAAGCACTCACCCCTGTTCAGATGGAAAACGTGAACACTTTTGTTTCGGTCAACTGTTGCAGGTTACATCAAGGATGTTTAACCTACTCTGTTTCACAGTTAAACTCTGTTTTGTCATGTCTTGAAGGCAGGACCAAGAGGAGTTTTACTGTTAAATGGAGCCACGCTCCTCCTCTGAGCTCAGGGAAACGTGTTGTTTCTTTCTCTAACATCCTTGTTGTAACTTGCACCACTTAACCAAAATAAGAGTCTTCACAATTTGCATCTGAATGGGGGTGAGTGCTATGCTATTGCTATCCTTTCAGCTACTATTTATAAACTTTGTTGATCAATATGTTGATCCAAGTTGGACCTTACAGATTTAGCTGGAATCCATGTAACAATCATCACTGGCATGATTTATATTCTTTCAGCTAGAAAATATTGATAGTTGTCTACAAGACTGTGAGATAAGACTGATGACTTTCAATGCATTAGGATGGAAATGTAAATCCTTTGTATAGCTTATCCACAGGAGAAATAAAATAATGCAAATAAGCATGTCAAAAATATCCCATATGAGCATAAAAGTAAAAAAAAAAAAAATCTGCTATTCTTCAAAGGATTCTGCTTTTCCATTCTATTTCTAATAATTGTTTTCAGTACTGTGCAGGTGCTATGTATGGTTCAGTTAGCACCAAATATGCAAAAACATGCACAATATAAAAGGTTGAACTAAAAAAAACAGTAATGATTGTTAACAAGGCTGTTTATTTCATAAAGACTATTCGCAAATACTTTAGAACACTATCGTAGTCAAAGTCGATACTATCTGCAAAGAGTGGCTTTAGCTCAAGAGGACTTTTTCCATTCATGAATTATACTGCAGCTCATGGGGTACTTTGTAAAGATTTATTACTCCAGTGGCAAATAAATACGTAAAGCAAGATTCCCATGCAGATTACAGCTAGTCGCTATGGACTTTGACACAGTTTGACACCATAAACTGTTCAATGATGTGGGACCCTTTCAATAAAAATGTATTCTTGCAAAGCAGACAAATCCAAAGAGTAGCTAGTCAAAATGACTAAAAAATAAAACCAAATGTCTTAAAGGATCTCCAAGAGTCTAGGTTGCCAGATTTGCTGCAAATTTGGAACTCGGAGAACTAATTTTATAATTTTATTTAAAATATTTTTTAATTACAAAAATACTTTTTAGCAAACATGGATAATAAATAGTGCATCATTCATTTCTATGCAAATAACTTGTTTTGGTGCCACATTTTTATACTTGAAAATATTTAGATCATATATGGTATATTGTTAGTTGTAAGTAAAATGATTGATAGATAGATAGATTTTTTTTATAATATTTACCCTCAAACATGCCCTTTTAGCAACTATTATGTTTTTGTATTTCAAGATTTAAACTATTTCTATGATGTTTGTAAACAAAAACTACAATAGTTACTAAGGCAATTTTCAAATTAACTTGGAGCCATGTAAAGGGAGCTAAACCTTTAGTACCAATATTTATTTCACTAAGGTCTTAAATGAGACTTTGCAGAAAACATTGGGGAAGATTTATCAAAACCTGTGCAGAGGAAAAGTTGCCCAGTTGCCCATAGCAACCAATCAGCTCGCTTCTTTGATTTTTAACAAGGCCTCTCTAAAATGAAAGAAGCAATCTTATTGGTTTCTATGGGCAACTGGGCAACTTTTCCTTTGTGCAGGTTTTGATAAATCTCCCACATGGTGTTTAAAAGTATTCTCAATCCTCTGGTGCCATGAGAAGCCCTTCACAAATTGACTACACCTTGTGGCAGTACTCTGCCGATTGTGCAACGTTTCAACGGCTGCTGTCCCCTTTGCCAAAGCAAGCAAATTTGCATGCATGCAACGCTAAGCCAAACTGTGACCTTACATCAAACATTCTTCCAATCTATCCTTAAAGGGCTACTCTGGCCCTAAGACATCTTATCCCCTTTCCAAAGGATAGGGGATAAGATGCCTGATGGGGCCCTGCCACTGGGGACCCCCGCAATCTTTCATGCAGCACTCCGCTATCATCAGCCTTGGAGGGAACATTGCTCTGGGTCTGAAGAATCACGATCAAGGGGCCGGAGTATCGTGATGTCATGGCTCCGCCTCGTGTGATGTCATGCTCTGCCCCCTCAATGCAAGCCTATGGGAGGGGGCGTGGCGGGACCCTCGCGATCAGGCATCTTATCCCCTATCCTTTTGATAGGAGATATGGCTGCTTTCACACTCTAAAAATACCTCCATTATAAACGCCATTAATAAAAACCCTGGAAATCGTCCTTTAAACAGCTGTTAGAAAATCCCGTCATAGTCTATGGGATCTTTCCAATAGCAGTTTTAACCCGTTATTGCCCGTTATTAATAACGGCCTTTATTTTGTGACAGGCGATAGTAACGGGAGAAATAGTGCATGCACTATTTCTTCCGTTACTATCGCCCATGACAAAATAACGGCCGTTATTATTAAAG
The DNA here is from genome assembly GCF_029499605.1 of Hyla sarda. Taxonomy (NCBI): domain Eukaryota; kingdom Metazoa; phylum Chordata; class Amphibia; order Anura; family Hylidae; genus Hyla; species Hyla sarda. The sequence continues at coordinate 282,739,721 of NC_079192.1, forward strand.
GGCGTTAACGGGTTAAAACGGCTATTGGAAAAATCCCATAGACTATACTGGATTTTATAATGAATGTTTAACGGCCGATTTTCAAGATTTTTATGACGGACGTTCATTATGGATGAATTTTTATAGTGTGAAAGGCACCTAAGATATCTTAGGGCCGGAGTGCCCCTTTAACTCTGCTGCTATCCACATTCTACTGGCTCATCTGCCTCTCCTCTTCCAATCCATTAACTGGCTACCCATTACCCAGTGAATTCTGTTTAAACTTTTAACAATGACATACAAGGCTGTCTCCTTCATACAGCTCTGACATGATCGATAGATCCCCTCTCATACTCTCTCATCCTCTATCTGTGCTCTGCTTTTGTCTGCTCCCCATTCAACCATCTCCATGATTTTTCCTGTGCTTCCCCCATATTGTGGCTTTGTCATGAATTTTAACCTTTAATCTGATGTACAGAATTCTTAAATAATGTTGCTCTATAAATAATAATAATACTAAAAATAATAATAATAATAATTATTATTATTATTATTATTTTATGACCACACATCCTTTCTCAGCTTTTGCTTACATCTGCAGGTTACATCTTGTTTCTTTAAGGCTAGGTTTCCACTTTTTTTTTTCTGGCAGTTTTTGGATATCTGCCACTGCAGTTTTTGAGCCAAAGCCAGAAGTGTATTCAAAAGTAATAGGACATATAAAGGAAGGACTTAAGACTTCTCCTCCCTTACGGATCCACTTCTGACTTTGGCTCAAAAACTGCAGTGGCAGTTTTCCAAAAACTGCCAGAAAAAAAAACAAGTGGAAAACTAGCCTAACAGCAACCCTATGATGATACACTTGAATGTACATTGGACACCCAGATGTATCTAACGCTAAGTTTCCACTTGTTTTTTTTTCTGGCAGTTTTTGGAATATTGCCACTGCAGTTTTTGAGCCAAAGTCAGAAGTGGGTCCATAATGGAGGAGAAATGTAAGTCCTTCCTTTATATGTCCTATTCCTTATGAATACACTTCTGGTTTTGGCTCAAAAACTTCAGTGGCCATTTTCCAAAAACTGCCAGAAAAAAAACAAGTGGAAACTTAGCCTAAGGATAATACCAGGTACTAAATTACAAAACAATTTAAAAAAATAAGTATGGATTTCTGAATAATTTGATATAACCTGCCAGTAGGAGGGGATATGTTTAATTCAGTAGTCTGAAGCTAAACCAGGCTTCTTCTGAGTTTTTAGGTAATCTTTGAACATGGCTAGAATTTAATTTGAAAATGTGGCTTTTATTGCTCCGTAGGTAATTATTTGCATTTCTGTGCATTCACAAATGAAGTTCTTCTAAGAGTTTTGATTACCAAATATGCAAACACACCAATTCCCACCAGTAAATAACCTAGGACTCATTAATCATAATTTACACATTTTTATACCATTATGCTGATTCTTTCATTAATTATGTACTTAATGTAATAGAGGAATGGTTGGGATATAGCAGACCTGCTACGTTAAAGTGCTGCTGTCATTATACCTGTTCTTTCTCTTCAAGTAATGTATATTCAAACATGGTCCATGAGATTTCAAAGGAAATGTAATAATGTTAAATGCTATATACTTGTTTGCATAAAAACTACTATGAGTAGAAAAGCTGAAAATAGTCAAGACTTAAAGGGGTACTCCGGTGAAAAACTTTTTTTTGTTTTTTGTTTTTAAATCAACTGGTGCCAGAAAGTTAAACAGATTTGTAAATTACTTCTATTAAAAAATCTTAATCCTTCCTGTACTTATTAGCTGCTGAATACTACAGCAGAAATTATTTTCTTTTTGAAACACAGAGCTGGTCTGCTGACATCACGAGCACAGTGCTCTCTGCTGACATCTATGTTTGCTATGGGGATTTCCTTTTACGCTGGACAGTTCCTAAAATGGACAGAGATGTCAGCAGAGAGCACTGTGCTCGTGATGTCAGCAGACCAGCTCTGTGTTTCAAAAAGAAAATAATTTCTGCTGTAGTATTCAGCAGCTAATAAGTACAGGAAGGATTAAGATTTTTTAATAGAAGTAATTTATACATCTGTTTAACTTCCTGGCACCAGTTGATTTAAAAAAAAATTAGTTTTTCAGCAGAGTACCCCTTTAAGATAAAAGCTGGAGATAAAAGTACTAGCTTGCTATTTGGAAAGATTACACGAGTCCATATTACACACAGTGGGGGAGATTTATGAAAACTTGTGTAGAGGAAGAGCGGTGCAGTTGCCCATGGCAACCAATCAGATCGCTTCTTTTATTTTTCACAGGTCTCTTCAAAAATGAAATAAGCGATCTGATTGCTTGCCATAGGAAACTGCACCACTCTTCCTCTGCACAGGTTTTGATAAATCTCCCCCAGTAAGTACTATTACTACATTAACTCAGATGTACAATGTATTTTTCATCAACAAAACTTTGGTTGGGGGAGGGGGATGTAGCTGTATTTTGTTGCAATGCTAACACCCAAAAACCAGTACGTCTTGACAGGTTACGCTTTAAAATATGAAAATGTTATGTGTATTCAATGGTTCTCAGTTAGTAAAATAAATTGCATTATAATGGCTTCTTCAGTACTTATTTTACCAAACAGCAAATGCTTTTTATACTGTAAACTACCGTATAAGACACTCGCCATATAAGACACTCCGGCATATAAGACGCACCCAATTTTAAAGGATGAAAATCTAGAAAAAAAAGATTCTGAACCAAATACAATGTAAAGTATAGGACAGTGATCTTCAACTTGCTGACCTCCAGATGTTGCAAAACTACAACTCCCAGCATGTCCGGACAGCCGTTGGCTGTCCGGGCATGCCAGGAGTTGTAGTTTTGCAACATCTGGAGGTCCGCAGGTTGAAGACCACTGGTATAGGAGGTAATATTCACGTGTCCCTGTCGCTCCGGACCCGTCACCGCTTGTCACCGCTGCCCTGGATGTCGCCCTCCATCACTGTCGCCGCATCCTCGGGGTGTCCCCGTTGCTCTGGAACGTCTCTGCTGCCCGGTATCCTCGCTCTCCGTCGCTGCAATCACGTCGCTATGCCGCTCCTATTGGATGTCGGGACGGCGTGCGCGTCGACGTGATGACGACAAAGGAGAGCGCCGGCCATGCAGGGGATCCCGGCACGGAGCAGACACCGAGGAAGCAGGTAAGGTCCCTCCCTGTGTCCTGTAAGCTGTTCGGGATGCCGCAATTTCACTGCGGCGGTCCCAAACAGCCCGACTGAGCAGCCGGGTTAGTGTCACTTTCACTTCAGATGCGGCGGTCAGCTTTGATCACCGCATCTGAAGGGTTAATACAGGGCATCACCATGAGCGGTGATGTCCTGTATTAGCCGCGGGTCCTGGCCATTGATGGCCGCAGGGACCACCACGATTGGACAGGGTTTTAATGTGTATTTGCCGTATAAGACGCACCAACTTTTCATCCCCAGTTTTGGGGAAGAAAAAGTGCGTCTTATACGGCGAAAAATATGGTATCTTCTTTTTAGACTGAGCAAGTCATTAGTTCTTCCCATGTTTTCATGATCTAAACTCAATTACATTGAAATACATTGATATTAGATGGTAGATAGACATGAAGTGTAGACCCCCTCCCTTTAATACTTTGCCTTTAAATGCTAAGTATGGACCTGATATCCTGTTCAATTTCTAATAATTATTCAAACTACATTTTATCTGCTGCATTGATATTTAAATGAGCTATTTCCAATATCAACCGTCTATGCTGTGACAAAGGGACAAACACGCTCACACCTCCACGATTAGCATATAAGAAGAATTTAATAAAGGAGATAACTGCATCTTCTTCACCCAAACTCTATCCTTGAATACAGATTTTAGGTCTCGCTCCTGAAGGCTGATTAGAATGTTCCCAGCAATGAATAACTGCATAAAATCAAGCATTAACATTAAAATACTAAAGATGTTATCTTCCATATATAAATGTATTTGCTGAAATTTAGCCACAAGCTGTTTGCAGAGTTGTTACCTTCTCTTGTTATTTTAAATCCATAAATCAGACATCTTCTGTACAGCAGACATGTATAATATTATTTAATGGAGGCGGAATGTTGTCCTCATATATTAGCAGCTAGGTATATTATTGATTTTTGTTCCATAACCCAGTATATGCTGTGTGAAATGTACAATATTGATTCTTATTTAATATTCTTCCAGACTGAATGCATCATTTTAATAGATTATCTAGGACTGGTTACCTGTGATTCCCCATATTACTTACTAAGCACTCATGCCTAAGACTTAAAGGGGTACTCCGGTGGAATACATTTTTTTTTTTTTCAAATCAACTGGTGCCAGAAAGTTATACAGATTTGTAAATTACTTCTATTTAAAAATCTTAATTATTCCAATACTTATCAGCTGCTGTATACTCTACTGACACCTCTGTGCCAGGAACTGTCCAGAGCAGGATAGGTTTGCTATGGGGATTTGCTTGTACTATGGACAGTTCCTGACATGGACATATGTGCCAGCAGAGAGCACTGTGGTCAGACAGAAACAAACTCCAGTAAGAAATAAAACTTCCTGTGGAAAATACAGCAATTGATAAGTACGGAAAGCATTAAGATTTTTAAATAGAAGTAATTTACAAATTAACTTTCTAGAACCAGTTGATTTAAAAAAAATGGTTTTCCACTAGAGTATCCCTTTAAACTCTTGAGCTTTCCTGCAGGTATTCTATATGTCAATCAGTAAAAATGTAGAATTTAAATGTGCAAAGAGTTTGGCAGAGTAAAGTGAGTGTTAAAGGTCAATTCAATTCTTTCTTTTCCATTGGCTCCACAAGAAAGAAAAAAATAATTGACTCTTGCATGCTTGTACTGTATATTTTACTGATAGAATATGGTTATTATTTCTTTATTTTTCTAATGATTATTATCTCAAAAAGATAACGAAAATAGGCAACAAACAACTTGTCAGTGTTTTGTCATTTGTTTGAAGATTATGTTTATAGACCTACCTGCAACACGATATCTAAACCCCAAATAATGAAACTTAGGCTGGGTTCACACAGCATTCTTTGTGTACAATCCAAGTATGCATTAGCATCCTGTCAAAAAAGGTTGCTGACATATATTGCAGCAAACAGCAGCAGATCCATTCACTTTATTGGCCCAAACACAGCTAGAAAAAAGTTGTGGTTCTGTCCGATTTAGTTCTGCTAAAACCTGCATTTTACCAAAAGTGTCCTGTCTAAGTGATCTAAAATCCCTGTATAACACTGTTAGGTCCTTCTAAGCTGTTTTTAAGGCAAAGTTTTAAATATACACCAACCTGTATGGCTATTGGTAAACGGATAGTACCCAGTGTTAACTAGCATTGTCCCGACGGTCCCGGCGGCTAATGGTAGTCGGGACCCTGGGCTAATAGCGCACATCACCGATCACGGTGACGCACACTATTAACTCTTTATATGCAGCGATCAAAGTTGATCACCATGTTTATAATGTAAAAAAAACATTCCCAGAATCTCATTAGAACCAAGCAAATACTCCTAAGTGTCTCAGGACAAAACAATGAAAATTACAATTTTAGGGACACATCCCCGAAGGACTGCCCTAAACTAGAGACTACTTAACTAAATTAATAAAACTTAACTTTTATTATAACCACTAAATTATAAGTTGTGCTTTTGGTACCATAGTGAAAAAATGTTAAAAAGTCCGGTCATCCACCATGTGACTACAACTTAGGTCAAAGTTGCCCAGATGTCTTGTGATCAGTGTCACAGTGGAAAGGTCTAATTAAGCCAGACAGTGTCGCCACCGCTGACTATAGAAAACCCCCACCCTATTAGAATTTTGCTATAGTGTCACTAGGATACCGATTATTAAAAACATTATAGCCCCTCTTGCTGACGTTTCGCCAGTGTACCCAGTGGTCCTCACTTCTTTGAAAAAGCCAGGGTACACTGGCGAAACGTCAGCAAGAGGGGCTATAATGTTTTTAATAATCGGCATCCTAGTGACACTATAGCAAAATTCTAATAGGGTGGGGGTTTTCTATAGTCAGCGGTGGCGACACTGTCTGGCTTAATTAGACCTTTCCACTGTGACACTGATCACAAGACATCTGGGCAACTTTGACCTAAGTTGTAGTCACATGGTGGATGACCGGACTTTTTAACATTTTTTCACTATGGTACCAAAAGCACAACTTATAATTTAGTGGTTATAATAAAAGTTAAGTTTTATTAATTTAGTTAAGTAGTCTCTAGTTTAGGGCAGTCCTTCGGGGATGTGTCCCTAAAATTGTAATTTTCAGAATCTCATTAGAGCTGATCGGGAACAACTGCTGTGAAACTGCGGTGTCCTGATCAGCTGGGATACAAGCAGGAGGGCCCCTTACCTGCCTCTGGCGCATCCGATCAACGATTGATTGCTCCATGCCTGAGAACCAGGCTGGAGCAATCGACCACTGATAACACTGATCAATGCAATGCTATGGAATAGCATTGAACAGTGCAGGCAATCAATGTACTGCATGTTATAGCCCCCTATGGGGGCTATAACATTGCAAAAAGAAAAGTGTAAAAATAAGAGTTAATAAATGTGATTTAACCTGTTCCCTAATAAAAGTTTGAATCAACCCCCTTTTCCCATAAAAAAAAACATGTAAATAAAAATATATAAACATATGTGGTATTGCCGTGTGTGTAAATGTTCGAACTATAAAAATATATCATTAATTAAACTGCACGGTCAATGGCGTTTATGTAAAAAAATGCAAAGTCCAAAATAACGTATTTTTGGTCACTTTTTATACCCTAAAAAAATGAATAAAAGAGATCAAAAAGTCCAATCAAAACAAAAATGGTACCAATAAAAACTTCAGATCATGGCACAAAAAATTAGCCCGAATACATCCCCGTATGCGGAAAAATAAAAAGTTATAGGGGTCAGAAAAGGACCTTATTAATTTTCGTGCATGTAGTTATAATTTTTCCCAGAAGTAAGACAAAATCAAACCTATATAAATAGGGTATCATTTTAATTGTATGGACCCACAGAATAAAGAACTGATGCCATTTTTATCAAATAATGCACTGAATAGAAACGGGAGACCCCAAAATTTACAAAAGCATTTTTTTGGGTCACACAATGATAATTTTTTGGGGTTTCACCGTAGATCTTTCAGTAAAATAACTGATGTCATTACAAAGTAGAATTGGTGGCACAAAAAAAAAAAGCCCTCATATGGGTCTGTATGTGCACAGTTGAAAGGGTTATGATTTTCAAAAGGTGAGGAGGAAAAAACGAAAGTGTAAAAACAGTGTAAAGTGTAAAAAATTAATGTAACAATGCTGTGGATCCACTGACCTGAGTGGCTGATGACATTGGCCGTATCGGGGAGCAGAGTCTAAGGTGCCGCAGGTCTTCACCAGAGCCCGCCGCAAGGCAGGATGGATTTGCTGCGGCAAGCCACATCCAGTTTGCTACCCCCGATATGACTCGAACACACAGGTAGTTGGGCGAGGCTAAGTACAGTAGGATCAGGCAGAGGCGTAGTCTGACTTAGCAGAAGGTCAAGGCAGGAGGCGTAGTCAAATAACATAGTGGAAGGGTCAGAACACGGACAAGGCAAACAGGCAGTATGGAATGCTTAATCTCAGGCAAATGGCATTGAAGATCCAGCAGGGAACAGTGGGAGGTGCAGGGACTTATAGAATAGTGTCAGGTGTTTCACATAAATATGGGCGTACTGGCCCTTTAAATTTCAGAGCTCCGGCACGCGTGCCGGAGCTGAGAGGCAGGGGAAGAAGCAGCAGAGGAGTGTGGTAAGTGACGGGCTGCGATTCACATACAGGTGCGTCTCGCAATGCGAATCCCTGCCTTGCCGGCAGCAGGGGAGAGGGGGACAGTGCGCTCACGGCCAGGGGAAGTGGCCTGAGCGCAAGGTGTAACAATAAAAAGACACTGCACAGATATTTTATACTTTTTTAAATTTATGTCCAAAAGATCCTTTTTGGAAGCAGATGCCTTCTGGTGTTTATATGCACACAGAGGTATCAAAAGAAGCAACCAATGGCTTATTTCAAGTTATCCGTAAATTATGCCTTTTTGGTAGTAGCAACAGGTTTTTTGCCTTAAAAGGGGAGTACTGTCTTTTTACAAGCAGTGAAAATGTTTTCCTATTTTGAAACCTAGCAACAGGATTGGCCTCCTAAAAAGTGCACAAAAGTAACACAAAACCCTCCATACATAGCTTTTTTACAATTAGTGTAAAAAACAAAAACAAAAAAACTGTCACACTTAACTTACAATTAAAACAGATTTTGCACTGACAGAACAGACGTGAAATGCTCTCTGCAAGTGCTGTGTTATCACAATTATATATGTGTGGTTCAACTCCTATGTGTGCTTAATGTCCCTCACAGACATCTTCACCTAACACCTGCTATCTCTAAAATGGCTGCTACTGCTATGTGCATTTGCTTTTTTAGTGGCTTTGACATCCACCCTTTACTACATTATGAGTGGCTGTGTGAGCTGTTTAAAAGGCATAATGAGGTTCCTTAAGGTCATGTGATCTTTCCTACTTTAACTTTCGGCCTTGTGACTTTTAACCGATACAGCCGTACTGAGCTTTTAGCAATGTTCTGACCTGATCTCAGGTTCTTTATTTCACTAATCTCTGAAGAAAAGCTCTAAAGAATGAATCATAAGACCTCATGTAGGCCATAAGATCAAAATATTGTGTGTTAACCAACATAGATAAGTTCATGTCAAATTTGGCAACTTCCATTGACAGGTGTCCTTATTCTGTAGCAAACACAATGAAACCTTTCCACCAGTAAATAATGTCTGTCTTTTACATTGCCTCTATTGATTCTGTACTTTTACATGTTCTGTACTAACTGAATTTCCCAGTCACTGGACATTAAGCATTTTTTGTTACATTCACACAAACATGTTTTTATTCAGTTCAGTTGCCAAAATATCAGGCAGTGATGTACAGTGATTACCACATTTAAATTCTTTCTGTCAAGCATATGCTTACAATCCACAAGATTTTTATATTTCTCAAAGCAGCTCAGTGATTAACACTTTTGCTTGTGGTGCTTTGGATTCCCTTGAGTGTGTTTGTGATAGGGAACTTGGACTATGTGTCTCTTAAGAGACAGGGACAGATGTGGATGGTGGCCATCTCTCTGCTGTTGCGGTACAGTATAACCACCAAAAATGAATACATTCCTTAAAGTACCCACAGAATAACACACACACACACTATATATATATATATATATATATATATATATATATATATATATATATATACTAGTAAGTCATAATGTTTAAGCAAATAAAATTTATTATTTTCTAACAATGGTCCCATTTGATAAGAGTCAAGTATTTATGGCTATACTAATGGGATAGAGCATCTCCAACACTATTTGTTTTTTTTTTCCAGTATGCAGCAGCTAAAACCTACTGAAAGTTATCTGAGAAAAGACAAGTAGTAAACAGGCAATAGGTTTATTAATGCACGAGGCTTATTGATGCACATGGAGAGCAAAGGTTGGTCTGCCTGGTCCAATGCCATGGAAGAGCTACTATTTTTGTATTTATGGGACAAATGGGACGATACAGCTGCTGACTGGTCAGAGTGCCTATGTTGACCTGTGTCCACCATTGAAAAAATGCTTACAATGGACATGTAAGCAACAAAACTGGACCAATAGAAGGTGCAGGTGGGATTCAGCCAGTTCTCCATATTTTGTCAAGACTTATTTTTAAAACAACAGCCAGTTCAATGAATCGTGGAGAAGCTCAATCCCTATAACGGTTCCCTGGTTGCATGCAATTGTACCACATACTCAGGATCACTGACTTGAGGTGTACAGGAGACCTTGGCTCCCTGAAATGCTACTAGGCACTCCTTGCAGGTGATAGGTAGCAGGATTACCTAATCAGGTTGCCTACATCCCTATCTGGGTGCCAAGGCTTTCTAGTTGAGGCCAGAGAGAGCGATGAGCAGTGAGAATGTTTTACACAGGTCCAAGTGCCTTGTTTATTGTAGGCACACAGAATTATAAGTTTATTGTTAGGGGCATAGTATAAAGTTTATTGTTAGAGGAATAAAAATGTTTATTGTGGGAGCACTGTTAATTATTGCAGATAAAAATAGATTATTTATTGTTGAGGGCCACAGTATGTTATGTTTATTTTGGGGAAGCGGTATCATTTGTTGTGGTGGCACATTATAATATTTTGTGGTGGCACAGTGTATTTAATTTATTCTGGGGGTTACATTGTTATTTATTGTAGGACACAGTGTATCAAACTTATTCTTGGGCACAATTTGTTCAATTTATTCAGGGGCCACAATGTTTATTTTGGGGACACTTATTTATTTAGAGACATGATTGGTGATGGGTGACAGACGAAGCCCCTCTCCCTGTCAATCCTATAGAGGCTGTGGTCAGTATTGATCACGGCACCTGTGGGGTAACACTGCCAAGACTGGTGCGATCTCTGTCTCGGCAACTGAAGCATCAGTCAGCTGATCTACTGCAGTGTCATTGAAACGTACCCACCAGTTGGACATATGCATACATCCAGGGACGTGCACAGACATTTTGGGGGGCAGGGGCTGAACTAAAAAAAAAAGGACACTTCATATAACTGCCCATGTAATGATGCTAGACTGCCCAGGGCCCTTATAAGAGGTACATCAAAAGGGCAGGGGCTCAAGCCCCCTTTCTAATCAACATGTGCACGTCCCTGCATACATCCTGCAGAGGAAAGGGGTTAATGGTGATTGCATCCTTTAGCAGGATAATGTACCCTTTCACACTTCAAAAATTGTTCAGTAATGGTTTAGGAGCATGACACGGCATTGACTTGACATTTAAATTTGCCAGATCTTAATCAGACTGCGCATTTGTGGGATGTGCTGAAAAAAACTAGTTGAATCTAGAAAAGTCCAACTTCATAATTTACAGACTTGAAGGGCACTGCTGCAGATGTCTTGGTTCCAGACAGCACAAAACACCTTTAAAGGGGTTCTCCAGTGCTTACACATCTTATCTCCTATCCAAAGGATAGGGGATAAGATGCATGATCGCGGGAGTCCCGCCGTTGGGGACGCCCGTGATCATGCACGCGACACCCCGTTTGTAATCAGTCCCCGGAGCGTGTTCGCTCCGGGTCTGATTACGGGCGACTACAGGGCCAGCGGCATGTGACGCCAAGTAGGCTTGCATTGAGGGGCAGAGCGTGACATCACAGGGGGGCGGAGGCGTGACGTCACACGCCGCCAGCCCTGTAGTCACCCGTAATCAGACTCGGAGCGAACACGCTCCGGGGACTGATTACAAACGGGGTGCTGCGTGCATGATCTCGGGCGTCCCCAGCTGCGGGACTCCCGCGATCAGGCATCTTATCCCCTTTCCTTTGGATAGGGGAAAAGATGTGTAAACACCAGAGAACCCCTTTAAAGGCCTTTAAGAGTGCAAGCTTTGAAGTGTCAAAGCTGTTTTGGCAGAACTAGGAGGGCCTACATTATATTAGAGAGGTGGGAAATAATGTTCTTATAAAGCATACAACTGGCTGTATGAACTTGATCAACAAAAATAAAAGCCAAAAATAATAATAATTAAAAAGGCATTGCAGGTCAGATTTACGATCTTCAGTAACCCAACGTTAAATACGTGAAAATTTTTATTATACATACAAGGTGCCTGTGATGCTTTTGTCTTATTCATTACAATGCCTGCCTAAGGCAATTCAATTACTTTTCAGTTCAGTGAATGGAATTTCAATGCAGCATTGGAAGGGCTATCCTAAAGACTGTGCAACTTAGCAATCAATTAAAGGAAACAATCTTATACCTTTGAGACATTCATTATTTATGTTTAAATTCAATACAGTTGAAGAGTGCTTTCCTGCAAACCATGTCAACTGCCTTAAAGCTTAGATATACAGCAGGTTTGGACTGACCCACCAGGGAGCTGGGGGAATTACCTGGTTGGCCTCTAACTTCATAGTTACACGCAAAAACAAATACAATGCATACCATCTGCAAACAAAGACAGTCTCCTTTTCTCCGTCCTGAATCTAATTCATCTTTACTGCAGGACGCCCTCATCTATCATGCTGCAGCTTTATCTTACTTTTCAGTACATAATCATGTCATGCAGCTTGCTTGGTTCTTGGCTCCCTATCACAGATTGCAGATAGAGATGCCCTACCAAGAATTAGGTACATATCTAAATTTTTTCAATGATTCTGCCATTAAAGGGGTTCTCCGGCGCAAATACATCTTATCCCTTATCCAAAGGATAGGGGATAAGATCCTGATCGCAGGGGTCCCGCCGCTGGGGAGCACCACAATCTGTCATTCAGCACCAACCTTTGCGAGCTCTCTGCAACGCTGGAGGCTCCAAGTGTGCAGCGCGATGACCACGAGGCCAGAGTATCGTGACGTCATGACTCCGCCCCCCCCGTGTGACATCACGTCCCACCCCCTCAATGCAAGTCTATGGGAAGAGGTGTGACGGTCATTCATCTTATCCCCTAACCTTTGGATAGGGGAAAAGATGTATTAGGGCAGGAATTCCCCCTTTAAATGTTTCTATCACCATCCTTTTTGAAACCTACAACTCCCAGCATGCTCTGACATTTGACTTCTAGGATCTGCTAAAATTTGTAGTGTATCTTAACCCGTTCAGGACACAGGATGCCCTGGTCCCATTACCGGTGTTTGAAGCGTGCTCAGGAGCTGAGCACGATTAAACCAGGTGGGTCCTGACTGCTATCAGCAACCAGGACCCAGAGTTAAAGCCGGGCATTGACGATTAGGCCGATTCCTGGCATTAACCCCTTAGACGCTGCCCTGATCAGCCGAGAGGATGGCAGGAGGGCACTTACCTGCCTCCTCGCCATCCGATCGTGCTCTGAAGCTCCTCCACCTAATTCTACCTGCAGCCCTCAGGCTACCAAGTCTGACAATGATTATTACCATGTACATTATATCACCATATAATATAGAATAACTTTTTTACGCAAAGACAGTAAAAATAAATGTGCATGAGGCTGAGTACTCAACTAGAAGCAATATTTTCCTTGCTTGAGGGAAAACTTCTTTTGATATGAAAGAGTGCACAACACAATTCTGTTTTGCACAATGTGTTCATGTGCAAAAGGACTAAAAATAAACAGGTAATATGTCCATGTAGCTGAAGGGTGGGCTTCTGGAATCAATTCCACTGGTGAGCCCGAGGCAACCTTATCCAGCACTGATTTACAGTACATACAATGAAATGATGTTATTCACAAATGAATGCTTTTTATCTACATGTCTATTTACTGTACCTTCTATTTAGCAGCATGGATTTCAGTGAATTTCTTTAGCATTGTATACAGTAATAGAGTCTTTTAGAGTGAATGGGGGAGATTTATCATTATTTGTCTATTGTAGACACAGCTCTACCCCTTTACACTGCTTGTCTATTGTACACTCTTGCTCAGAATTTACAAAGGCTGTGTACTCCTTTGATAAATCTTGTGGAAATATAGAAACGCCCCCTCCCCCCCTCGCTCTACCTTGCACTCCTTCTCTACCTCACAGGAAAAGTGGACGTAGGGATTTTGTTCTATTGCTTTGAGGTCGGATTCCATTGAGGTTTTTTGTCCATCATAAAAAAAACGGCAGAAAAACTGCGTTTGTCAGTTTTTCTTGCATTTTTGCTGGTGTGTGGAAACAAAAAAATGTACTAAACTTTTTTTTTTTCTTTGAGATTTAGATACGTGAATGCGGAGGACTATGCCAGATCTTGTGGATTGTGACGATGAACAGCGTTTTTTTTAAATGTCAATAAAAGGTTTAATGAGGGCCATTTTTTTTGATACATTTTATTTTTCAATGTGTTGTGTTTTTTTATAATTGAATTTTCAGGTTTAGTAGTGAAAGACGTCTTGTAGACAGAATCCATTACTAAGCTGGGGCTTAGCGTTAGCCCCCAAAACAGCTAGCGCTAACCCCCAATTATTACCCCGGTGCCCACCGCCACAGGGGTTCCGGGAAGAGCTGGTACCAAAAGGCTCGGAGCGTCAAAAATGACGCTCCTGGGCCTAGGCGGTAACAGGCTGGCATTATTTAGGCTGGGGAGGGCCAGTAACAATGGTCCTCGCTCACCCTGGTAATGTCAGGCTGTTGCTGCTTGGTTGGCATCTGGCTGTTACTGAAAAAATTAGGGAACCACACACTTTTTTTAAATTTATTTATCAAAAATAAAATAAAACGCATAGGGTTCCCCCTATTTTTAGTATTAGCCAGATACCAACCAAGCAGCAAAAGCCTGACGTTACCAGGGTGGGTGAGGACCATTGTTATTGGCCCTCCCCAGCCTAAATAATGCCAGCCTATTACCGCCTAGGCCCAGGAGTGCCATTTTTTTTTTACGCTCCGGGCCTGTTGGTACCGGCTCTTCCGGGCACTCCTGTGGCGGTGGGTACCAGGGTAATAATTAGAGGTTAGCGTTAGCTGATTTTGGGGCTAACGCTAAGCCCCGGCTTAGTAGTGGATTCCGTCTATAGGACAGCTTCCACTACTTACCTTGAAAATTCAATTTAAAAAAACAAGACACTTTGAAAAAAAAAATTATAAAAAAAAAAAAAACACTCCCCCACAGCCCTCGTTAACCATTTTATTGAAATAAAAACGCTGGTCATCGTCACAGTCCACCGAATCTGACGTAGTCCTCCGCATTCATATATCTGAAATGAGAAAAGAAAAACAAGAAATATGGGTTAGTACTTTTTTTTTTTTGCTCTCCCCTTGGAAGAGCGCACATAATGCAGCGTGTTCATAAACAGGGAGCCTCCAATTTTTGCTAAACTACAACTCCCATCATGGGGGCTGTAGTTAAGCAACAGCTGGAGTCTCCCTGTTTGGGAAGACACTGCCAGAAAGGCTCTGTTCCCATAATGCAAAACGCAATGTGAACAGAGATCTGCCCCTCTGCCCTTGGACTACTACTCCTATCATGGGACAGAGCCTGTCCCATGATGGGAGTAGTTGTAGTACCGCAGCTCTGCTGAGGGATGGCATTTGAACATTCCCCGGCTGCAGGACTTTTAGGACTACTACTCCCATCATGGACAGACTTTGCCCATGATGGGAGTTATAGTCCAGGGGCTTAGGTGCAGATCGCACCGGGTCATTCTGCAGAGACCCGCTGCAATCCGCATTTAAGTTAACAAGCCAGCGGTACATGCATCTACACTGCGCTGCCGCCGGCTTCTATATGCAGCTGTCATAATTCATAATCCCCTCCACTGGGAGAGGGGAGCTCTGATTGGTCAATAGCTATCCACCAATCAGAGCTCCCCTCTGGTGGTGGGGATTATGAATTATGACAGTGTATATACAAGTTGGCGGGCAGCGCGGTGTAGACGCATGTACCGCCGGTTTGTATAGTTAATAAATGCGGATCGCAGCAGGCCTCCAGAGAATGATCTGCTGCGATCCGCATTTAAATGAAAAAGCCGGCGGTACATGCAGATACACTGCGCTCCTATATTCACTGACATAATTCTTAATCCCCGCCACCGGAACACGGGAGCTCTGACTGGTGGATAGCTATTGACCAATTAGAGTGCCCCGCTCCTGGCAGCGGGGATTATGAATTATTACAGCTGTATATAGAAGCTGGTGGAAGCGCAGTGTAGACGCATGTACCGCCGGCTTGTTCTCTTAATAAATGCGGATCGCAGCGGGTCTCTGCAGAATGACCCGGTGAGATCTGCACCTCAGCCCCTGGACTATCATTGGCAGAGTCTGTCCATGATGGGAGTAGTAGTCCTAAAAGTCCCACAGCCAGGGGATGTGCAAGTGCCATCCCTCAGCAACACTGCGGTACTACAACTACTCCCATTATGGGACAGACTCTGTCCCATGATAGGAGTAGTAGTGCAAGGGCAGAGGGGCAGATCACTCTCCTGCAATCTGCATTTATTAACTATACAAGCCTGAGGTACATGCGTCTACACTGCACTGCCGCAGGCTCCTATATACAGTTCTTATAATTCATAATCCCCACTGGGAGAGGGGAGCTCTGATTGGTGGATAGCTATTGACCAATCAGAGCTCCCATATTTCGGTGGCGGGGATTATGAATTATGACAGTGTATACAGGAGCGGCGGGCAGCGCAGTGGAGCCGCATGTAGTGGAGCCGCTTGCATAGTTAATAAATGCGGATCGCAGTGGGTCTCTGCAGAATGACCCGGTGCGATCTGCACCTTAGCCCCTGGACTACAACTCCCATCATGGGCACAGTCTGTCCATGATGGGAATAGCAGTCCTTACTGTGTCAAAATAGACACTTTGGTACGTGTCCTCCGAGGTGGTGTATATTTGCGCCAAAAAAATTATGAAATTAGTACATTCGATTCTACAGTAGAAGCTGCTCTATGGTAAGCTTAACCATAGACAAGGGGATCAAAAATCAAAATTTGCGCAAAAAAAGACGCAAAAAAACACTTGCGCAAATTTTTGCGCAAAAAATAGACACAAAACCGCTCTATATACAATGATAAATTCTCCCCAATATGTACAATAATATTGGGTGCGTAGCACTTTCTTACAATGTAATTATGTGTGTACTAATCCAAGCAGGTACACCTGGGCTTTACCATCAGAATAGCATGTACGAGACTGACAGACATTCAGGGCAAGAACTTAGATATAGGGGGTGCAAAAGTAGCAGTTGCACCTCAGACTTCGTGTCTGAAGGGGTACAAAAGCTTCTCTGCCACATAAGAAGAAACTCTAGTAAGTAAATGACCATATTGTTTGTTTGGATGGGGAGAAGGGATGTTCTTTTAGGTTCAGGATTTTGTCAAAGCCAAGTTCTTATGGACAATGAGGAGTTTGTTGTAGATACATTTGCACATCTGGTTCTGATGTTACAGTACAGTACACGTTACCAAAACTGAATTTTTCATGATCATGTTTTCATATGCATATTTTATTCACATATTTTTGTTATTATTGTTATATCTGCAGGTGTGATGGATAAAATGCAATGTAATGCACTAATTCTCAATTTAGTTCTGTCGTTCACCATATACATATATATATGTTTCCACATGAAAGCTGTTTTAACACAACATGCTTTCAGAACATTCTAAAGGCTTTATTTATTTGGCAATCACTGTGTCTTCAGTTATAGAGAAACAGAACACATTTACTACTGTAACTTGTGCTACAAAAAGGAAGTTGTCTTATATCACTTGCACCATGTTCACTATGGGGATTATATACTAAGACCAGCATATTACATGGGGGTCATAAGTAAACTCCCCATGAGGTTCGAACACTAAATAATTTATTTTTATTCACTGCAATTCTTAGTAAGTGTTCTTAAAGGAAAACTGTCAGCTTTCTCCCCACACACTAACCAGTGGAACTGGCTGGTAGTGCGGTTGACGCTGATCAGTTTGATGTTTACCATGCCCGAGTCCGCCTCGCCGTTCGGACGTAATCTTCTATTTTTGGTATATGCTAATGAGGTGCTAACTGGCACTGGCCGGGCTAACTGACACTCTGACATCAGTGCCGCTAATTACAGAGTGTGGAGAAGAGGGAGAGGCGGAGGGAGGGGAGGAATATTTATGAGCTGGGCTCATTAGCACCTCATTAGCATATACCGAAAATAGAAGATTACGGACGAACACCACAGCGGATCGGGGTACGGTAAGCATCAAACTGATCAGCGTCCCCCACATTACCAGCCAGTACCGCTGGTTAGTGTGGGGGGGAGAAAGCTGACAGTTTTGCTTTAATGTCTGTGCTGTGTTTGCTAACTCTTTTCTGAATGTATTAGAGAACAATACAAAAGAAACAGCAAGCACTGCCCAGAGTAAAATCTTAGGCTCATCTGCTAAGGGTATTGTAAGATGTTGAATCTGCCATGGGGTTTCTGCCATAAAAGAAACATTGTCGGCATTTTACATGTGATTAACCCCTTAAAGACGCAGCCCATTTTGGCCTTTAGGACAGCCTATTTTATTTTTGGTGTTTTTGTTTTTTCCTCCTTAACTTTTAACCCCTTAAGGACTGAGCGCTTTTCCATTTTTGCATTTTCATTTTTTCCTCATCACCTTCTAAAAATCATAATGCTTTCAATTGTGCACCTAAAAATCCATATGATGGCTTATTTTTGCGCCACCAATTCTACTTTGCAGTGACATTAGTCATTTTACCCAAAAAACCACGGCGAAATGGAAAAATAAATCATTGTGCGACAAAATTGAAGAAAAAATTTCATTTTGTAAATTTTGGAGGTTGCCATTTCTACGCAGTGCATTTTTCAGTAAAAATAACACCTTATCTTTATTCTGTAGGTCCATACGGTTAAAATGTTTCCCTACTTATATAGGTTGGATATTGCCGTACTTCGGAAAAAAATCATAACTACATGCAGGAAAATGTATATGTAAAAAATTCTCATATTTTAACCCCTATAACTTTTTTATTTTTCCGCGTACGGGCCAGTATGAGGACTCATTTTTTGCGTCGTGTTCTGACGTTTTTATCGGTACCATTTTTGTATTGATCGGACTTTTTGATCGCTTTTTATTAATTTTTACATGATATAAAAAGTAACCAAAAATACACTATTTTGGACTATGGGATTTATTTGCGCGCACGCCATTGACCGTGCAATTTAATTAACGATATATTTGTATAGTTTGGACATTTCCGCACGCGGCGATACTACATATGTTTATTTTTATTTTTATTTACACTGTTTTTTTTATGGGAAAAGGGGGGTGATTCAAACTTTTAATAGGGAAGGGGTTATTCACTTTTTTTTTTCAGTGTTATAAGCACTGCACACAGTGATCTCCTATGCTGATCCCTGCAAAGCCATAGCTTTGCAGGGATCAGTCAGATAGGGGCTCGATTGCTCAAGCCTGTAGCTCAGGCTTGGAGCAATCAATCCCCGACCTGACGCCGCGGAGAGAGGTAAGGAGACCTCCGCCTGCGTCCCAGCTGATTGTAACATTGCGATTTTATCGCGGTGTCCCGATCAGCCCGACTGAGTTGCCAGGAACCGTTTACTTTCGTTTTCAGACGCGGCGGTCAACTTTGATCGCCGCGTCTGAAGGGTTAACAGCACACGGCACAACGATCGATGCCGCGCGCTGTTAGCCCAGGGTCCTGGCTATCGTTAGCAGCCAGGACCGAGCCTGTGTGATGCGGGGTCACGGCGTGACCCCGTTTTCACACCGGAACCGGGCTTAGGGCATACAGGTACGCCCTAAGTCTTTAAGAGGTTTATAGACATAACTCTTTTATTATGTTGTGCGGTAATAACTCAATTATGAATGATGCATTATGGTCATAAAAAATATGAATTATGACAAATTTAAAATTTAGAAAATTATCAAAATTATGACCTGGTGAATTGTAAACAAAGCCAATCAATACAATTCATATCTGAGTCCGACTATTTCCTCAGATATCAACAAGTTCTTTTTATGACGGGATCACATTAACGCTTAAGGATGTAGTTATGCAATATACAGGGTAGGCCATTTGTATGGATACACCTTAATAAAATGGGAATGGTTGGTGATATTAACTTCCTGTTTGTGGCACATTAGTATATGTAAGGGATGAAACTTTTCAAGATGGGTGGTTACCATGGCGGACATTTTGAAGTTGGCCATTTTGAATCCAACTTTTGTTTTCTCAATAGGAAGAGGGTCATGTGACACATCAAACTTATCGGTTTTAACGTAACTTTATTCTTTCATGAGTTACTTACAAGTGCTGCCCATTGTGTTGGATTGCCAATGCAACTCTCTTCTCCCAATCTTCACACACTGATAGCAACACCGCAGGAGAGATGCTAGCACAGGCTTCCAGTATCCATAGTTTCAGGTGCTGCACATCTCGTATCTTCACAGCATAGACAATTGCCTTCAGATGACCCCAAAGATAAAAGTCTAAGGGGGACAGATCGGGAGACCTTGGGGGCCATTCAACTGGCCCACGACATCCAATCCACTTTCCAGGAAACTGTTCATCTAGGAATGCTCTAGGAAGATGGTGCACCACCAGATTATGGGTGTCATGGCCCACCCTGTACAATAATACACAGAAATTATATGCAGATTTATTGGTTACAAAGTTATAAACATAAATGAGTAATAAACACAATGATGTATGCAAATTCATATAAATTAGATATATTAGTAAGCATTACAGGTTTGTTCATTGACTACATACAGTAGAACAATACATGTGAGTAGTGAGCAACTATGTTACAAGATAACAAAAGCTACTAGGTTAGGAATAACATATAAGAAAAAGGTTACAAATCACTCTGTCCAGAGGAAACCTCATGATATCAAGAGGGGCAATAGCTAATCATAGACATCTCAATATGGAATGCTAAATAAACTCCCCGCCCCCTTGTAACCAACTACACATCACATGACTACATGAATGGGCAAATCCATCTAAGGATATAAACATGGAAAAACTTTGATATACTTCCACCCCATTCTGGACTATTTTATACATGATCTTGGTAAGATTATTAAGACTAATAGGTGAAATATTTGACCTTGCAAGACATTATTTTAGGAAGAAGAACTTGAAGCAAGTTTCCTGTGTGGAAAATTTAAGTATAACACTTAGTTTGGCGAGCAGGAGTTCTATCAATATGTATAAGCAGTAATTTAATACTTTGATAGATTATGAGTCTTGATTCTTCTGCAGTTAGAATGAAGTCTCACAATATCCTAAAACTATAATCTCAATATGGAGATAATTAATTATTTTATACATTTATTCACCAATCTAAATTGTATAATTCCATCCACATTATCCAAATTAGTCTTGATTAAATGGAATACCAGTTTTGTGTCTCTTACCAAGTCTATGTAAGAACCTCATTTCTTGTCCTAGGAAAGCTGAATGGCCCATCTTATTGGCATGGATAGCCATTGGTCTGGTACCATGTGATCAGCTTGCTGGGATCTCACATGGCTTTTCCACCTTGTTGGAATATATAAATAACTAATGTTCATTTGGATAAGACATAATTATTTCACAGTTTCTTATCTCAACCCCCTTCTCTCCATTTCAAAGTTTCTTATCTCAACCCCCCTTCTCTCCATTCACCCCCCTTTACCTTGGGTGAATAGTAGTAGTGTCATCTAAAGAATAAGTCTCTATTCTTCAGTGAAAACTTAATTAAACTCCTCTGTCTTATCACTGTTGCAAATCTGGAGTGACTAAAGAGGTACTCCCCACAGACTGGGACATTTGTAGAGAAGAAACTCTGAACACTTATTTAAAACATAAATAACATGGCGGACATCATGCTATTATGCTATGAAACAAAGTGATTCATTTTTAGGGCCTACAATAAGCACGACAATTAATTCATCCACATGTCCATATAGGCTTGTTTTTTGAGCAACCGATTGTTCTTGGTAAAGACACCTTTCATTTTACCATAAAATGTGCAGCAAAACAAAAAATATATATATATTATTTGTAGGGAAAATTTTAAAAGAAATCCGCAATTTTGCAACTTTTGCTGAGTTTTGTTTTGGCGCAGTGCACTTTATGGTAAAAATTACATATATGTTTATTCTGTAGGCCTATGTAATGAAATAATACTCAATTTATATAGTTTTTCAATTATTGTACTTTTTTTGTTTACATAATGTGCTCAAAATGATGACCCCTATACATTTTTTTCTATAAACAAGGCTGTATGCGGGCTACGTTTTTTGCTCTGCGATTTGTTGTTTTTGTCGGTGCGATTTTTGTCTTGATGGGACTTTTTGACCACTTTTTAATGATTTTTTTGTGATATCATTACTGTTTGGTATTTTTTAAGGTTTACAATATTCTTCACACGGGATCATAAACATTATATTTTATTAGTTTGGACAATTTCACACAAGTCATATGATTATTTTTTTTATGAGAAAAGAAGATTTCATTTTTTACTAGGGGAGGGGCATATAACATTTAAAATTACACTTTATGTAATTTTATTTGACACCTTTTTAAGTCAGGGAATTTAATATGCAATCAAAAGATTGCATTCACTAAAATGCTTAGCCAGGCAGCATCATTGGAGCATCAATCAGGAGGCCAGAGGCAGGTAAGGGGACCCTCCATTGCAATTTATACTCTTAGACACCATAATCTGCATTGATCACGGAGTCAAAAGAGTTACTTGTGGACAGTGGTGGAATCACCACTGCCTATGGTCACTCACTGAGTGAAGCTTCATAGTCAGTTAATGATCCAGGGAGTACATATACCCCCTGGTGCATTAGGTCCTACAGGATAAGGGCATACATGTAATCCCAATGTTGTTTAGTGATTAATTTTTACTTACATGATTATTTATTTGTTTGGATTAATGAATTCATATTTTCATTCTTAAAATGTTGTTTTAGTATGTCTGAAAATATGGTCCTGTGAATGCATCCTTGCATTTCTTCATATAAGATGCAGATTCTGTACACAATTAACTGGTGAAGAAAATATCCTCTTTATTAGTAAATGAAAACATCAGCAGTAATGCAAACACAATTTTGATGTCCTTGTGTTTGTTACTGCTAATGTTTCAATTTAATAAAGAGGATATTTTCCAAGACAGTCGCTTCTGCTGGTCCTACACCATTCTTATTGGACTTTGCTGCAGGCTGTTTTGCAGACCTCTGCACAAGAACAGGTGAGACCTAGTCTATCTATATTTTGCTAACTCTTCATATACTTACTTTACTTTTCATTAGAGATGTATTTCGATTTTTCTTTACTTTAAAGTTCATTGATAGTAAACCAAATTAATGCACTTATTAGACAGGGCATAGCTTTAGAAAAGAAAGTATATCACAATACAACTAATGGCAACATTTATTTTCTAAGGATCATGTCACCATCCTATGTAATCTCTTGATGAGCACAAGAGAGATGCTCTGCCTGGGGATTTGGGTAATTAGGAAAGAAAGAAGGCCAGCTTCTTTGCAAACAGTGGCAATAACCTCTCTCTACCAAAAGTCTTAGCTAACCACTGCACGAAAAACTATAATGATCATTCTCCTAATTTCTTTTCAGAACTTCCACCAACCTGATATTATTATTATGGCTAAATCAGTTCCATAGATCGTCTGTTTTTGCCAAGATGGCTGCAATAGTATGCAAATAGGCTTTAACATCCCTGCAAAGAGGCAGCATAGAGCCCTCCAACATGCTCACACGGCCCTCACTCCAATTCCTTTTTGCAGATCATGATGCATTATGGAAATTTCTATCTGACAGAGTAATTTATTCAGGGATGCATTACATCTGTTTTCTGCCAGCAGAACATCATCAACAAATTGTGACCACATGGCCTGTAGTATATCTGGACATCTGCATGAGTCTATCACCAATGGCAACAAGATTCCATGGCAATGTCAGCTCACATCCCTTATTAGGCCATACCGCCTACACAATATTATTTTATTGCCAGTGTTATGATACATCCTCCATCATTCTACAGAAACCATGTGCTTATGTGTATGAATATGTCACAGAGCGATTGCAGAGCTAGCGCCACTATAAGCAGACAAACAGAGCTACCGAGCCACAGCAGGGGGCTCGCTCTGCAGTCACGCTGTTACTGTTGGCGGTGCATCTACAATGTCAAATACGGTGTGGGTGCACCCCGTGTTACCCTGCCCTAAATCTTTTTGCTGTCTGCAGGGATATCACTTTTTTTTTTTTTACCTAGAACAAGGCCTTGACATGCCCCACATTCTTGTCTATCCTACATTCATTAGTAAGACTGTATATGGATCATATTGTTGGTATTTTGTGATAGTATATTTGTTTGTACAGTGATCCCTCAACTTACAATGGCCTCAACATGCAATAGTTTCAACATACAATGGTCTTTTCTGGACCATTGTAACTTGAAACCAGACTCAACATACAATGCTACGAACAGTCCAGATCTGTGAAACATGACAATGGCTGGAAGAACTGACCAATCAGAATGGACATTTCATTTTACTGGTAAAACCCCTGTATTACTGAATCATATGCACTGACTGGCTGTCTGGTAGCGCCCCCTACAGTACAGGGAGGTATTACATGTTCTGTACTACTCTTAACCTATGTCACGGTTAGCTGCTCCTTTGGACATGAAGTTAGGGCAGCTCCCTTACTTTATTAGGACATTGCGTGTACTTTACAGAACCCTGAAGAAGCTCATGTCCTTTACATAAAAAGTGATTTACAGCTCACAACAGCTCTTTCTTACTTTTATGTGTAAGGATTTGCTTTATCTGTATTAGCTATCTACTCATTTTTCTTTTATCTTCACTTTTTTTTTCTTTGGATGACAATTTGGTGGCTTCAGAACCAATTACCATGTTTCCATAGAGTTATGGTCTCAACATACAATGGTCGTCCTGGAACCAATTAATATTGTAACTTGAGGGACCACTGTATATGAATATACACCAATACACACCTGTGATCTAGAGGTGTCCCCTTGTGAATGCTGTCTCTTCTGCTTAATTCTGTATGTGATTGTTAGACCAGTAGGGCATCAGAACTTGTAAACATCAATGCAAGAATTATAAAACCTAGAGCGTCCATAGAAACTACTGTTGTAACATCATAATAGCACCATCATTTGTACTGTTCTTTTCTAACAAAATATTGTGTCAGCTGTAGAAAACTTTCCAGCTAAAACCAAAAGAAAAATCTACACAATACAGTTATCTTTATAAGTTGTTATCTAATCTGAAATATATTATGTCTCTATATTTTAGGATGAATGCAGAAGTATGAAAAAAGACCCCAGCTGATACTCGACAAAACAGGAGTGAGTAATACTAAAGGTGAGAATTGGGTAGGGAATGTTTCATTAAATAACACTAACAATACAATTCAGAATAGGACCCTAATACTCAGGGGAAATATGTGAAGCTAAGTCAGGTTGTAGCAGTGTAAGTTTTGTGCTGTATCTGTCCTTCATTTTCATAAAATGGAAAAAAGAATTGGAACTTTTATAGATCTATTATAAGCCAGCAGACTAATAAGTTGTAGATGTGCATACACTATAAATAAGGTGAATTACAAGGTTAATTACAATATTCAAAATCCATAATCATTATAGTCTGAAAAAAAGTGACTGCATTGCCCATCCATGTTTCCTATTAACCTGTTCCTGCCAGGCATGAACCATAGGGAACACAGCTTTAGATAACACTGCCAAAATAGAGGTGCAAAACACCATAAATGGACAATGAGGTATACAGGAGGTGCCAGACCTTACCCACCAGACCCCAATGATCATTTCGCTTCAAATGCTTCCTCAGGGGCATAATATATATATATATATATATATATATATATATATATATATATATATGTAGTGAGATTTAGATCAATGATCATCCTTTTCCGTAGCCACAGGACATGTTTTTCACCTCATAAAGCAAGTCCACACCAACTCCTTCCTCTTCATGCAATCTGAACCTCGGTCAGGTTTATTGGGAAAGGTTGCAGTACAAAATGAAACACAATTCACACCGGAACAAACAAAATCCTAGGCCATCTAACCACTGACTACACATTTACAGTCCCTGTCTGCCAACTGGTGGTCTTATCCCTGCCAGTTAAGAACACATGTTCCTGCAACTTTTACTCACTGTTCACACAAACAGTGTTTATATATATATATATATATATATATATATTTATATATATATATATTTTTTTATTACAATAAATTTGTGTTGTGCAACCTTATTCTGAGACCCAGAACATTTTTTTTCCAATCAATGGACCTAAGTACACACCATTAGCTATGGGGTGAGCTTTAGTTTTCATTCGTACAATTCTGATGTACATATAACTTTATGGCCTTATTTTCTCAATCACAGAAGATTACCTTCTCACAATCCCTCTTCCTCTCTGCTATGACATGACATTATTAATGTTAGGGAAGGTGCACTGAACTGAACAGGCAAGAACTGTGCTGTGGGTTCATTTATGGTATAATACTTTATTTACTATTTTTGGGGAGAAGTGGTTGTTGGTGTGTTGGGCTTGCAATATGCTATGTGAACTGTAAGACAACAACCAGAGGATCAAAACAAGGAAGAGGTTACAGCACAAAAGCAGCCCTGATCTAAGCAGTGAATTGTTGCTGATTAGGATAAAGGAAGGGGAGGAGAGAATTTTTGGATATCAGCGATAAAAGGATATCAGCGATAAAAGGAAATCCTTGACTGGTGTATCAAGCACAGTGTAGATTCTCTGGAGAACACTGAAAGGTACAGGATGTATACACACAAGCCTTTTCTCCTTCATAACAGTATCTAAGTCTGTCTCTCTGCTACTATAAATATATATCCCCTAGCAACAGGCCTGGTCTAAAGCCTGTTATAGTAGTCCTTAAAAGATCCAAGGCAGCCCAACAAAATGAAGTGTCCCTTTATTTTATGCCCAGTACTGTTTTGATATGAATACCTTTCTCAAGTAGTAAACACAATGGTCAAGAGTTATCAACCTGCATAAGACAAAAATGTGTCTGCATTGTCCATTGCAAGCAATCCCAGCTCTGGTAAAATGAAATTTGAGCTGTGATTGGTTGATATGTGTAAAGCAGATACATCTTTGTCTCATGCAGATTGATCATTCTAGGCCACTTGGTGAATTATTGTCACATTTATCCTATCTTTGTAAACCCTTTAGAATGTTTTATATTTTTGCATGAATTTTACCTTAAACTATACCAGATTTTCACAACACTCCAAACCATATAAGTCCCAAATATTAGACTTGGTAATCTATTTGATGAGGAAAATAATTAAATATCACATATTTTTAAGAAGCCAAAGTATTCATTAGAAGATAATTTCAGGTGTTTTCCATTAACGGAATGACAATCAGATGTTAGAGGATGACGAGTTTTATAATAGGAACAGGGATTTATCAAAGTCTGATCTTTACAACACTTGTTTGTGGAAGTCTATTATGGCATGGGCAAAACAGATTTCTGAGGATCGCAGAAGAGAAGTTGATGATGCTTCTAAGGCTGGAAAAGGTTACAAAACCATATGATATGCTAGTACACACAGGATATGTCAATTTGATTCACAATGGTGCAGTAGCAGAGTGAACAGCACCATTAAAGGGGTTCTCCACTGGCCAGCATTTGGAACATTTAATTCCAAACCCTGTGTGCGCACTGCAGGGGTCAGCCACGCCCCTCATGATGTCAAGCCATGATGTCATGATGTCTTCCATTGACTTGAGGAGGCGTGGCTTGACATCACGAGGGAGCATGGCCAACCCCCGCAGCGCACACACAGCGTTTGGAACTAAATGTTCTGAATGCTGGCCAGTGGAGTACTAAATGTATTAGTAAATGTAGGCGGCAATGTATAAAGCACCTCTTGTTTACATCCTGGCCAGTGTACAGTACTAGTCCTGAACACCCAGAGCAGAGAGGCATACATTGTACAGCAGATGTATAGAGTGTGCTTATATTTGAAAAAAGTCCCTGTTACTTCATGTCTTTCTGTGACAACCTTTGCCAAAATTATAATTTTTTTAATTCAGAACAAATTTGATTAATTCCAGATTGATTCTAGCCATGTGGGTATGTCATTATAATGAGTTGTCCTCAAACTGAATACTATATTGTGAATACAGATCCACTTTAAATTGGAGCTCCAGTGTAGAGCTGTCTACTTTGAGTATTATTTTAGAGGGCTGTTCACACTCATTAAAAACTGTAACTGGACTGCTTGAGAAGATGAATAATAAGTGATGAGTTCCTCACGGCAGGATATACTTAATTTACAATGTCATTCTTATATATTTTGTATGTGTAGAGCAATTTAAACAAAATGAATTGAATATTGTAACAGTGGACATTGTTAGTGTAGGAAAAATGAAAAAAAAAAAAAATATATATATATATATATATAATCTTCATGACAGATAAGGCTTGTTTGTCTTAATTAAAAAAATAAAGTTGTATTAACACAGATGCTAGATAGTAACACATTGCCCTCAATTTGACTAAACTTGTAATTAAAGTATCTTTACCGCTAAGCAAGTGCTACTGGAACAACATATCAACTTCTGTTATCCCAGTGGAAAATGACTTAATTACATCCGTCCAGCTCAGAATTCAGATGTTTTCTAATGAGAGTCTTAGATAGTCTATTTGCTGTAGGAAATAGCTCCATGAGGATTCTGTCTCATAGTTATCTTTAGAATAATGATAGGAAATCAAATAAACTTGAATTTCTATAGGAATGTGCAAGAAATATTGCTCATAATATATACTTATGAGAAGACAGTTACTAATGTTATCAGCTGCAGAATGCTCACTTACTTCAGTTTAAATTAAATCACTTG
Source organism: Hyla sarda (assembly GCF_029499605.1). Taxonomy (NCBI): domain Eukaryota; kingdom Metazoa; phylum Chordata; class Amphibia; order Anura; family Hylidae; genus Hyla; species Hyla sarda. Next base: position 282,768,185 of record NC_079192.1, read on the forward strand.
GTTTATAATGAATGCTTAAAGCTTTCCAAGAAGCCTTCACTACAGAAACATATTCTCCAAAGACTGAAACTTGAGTTGAAAAATAACTTAACTGCTTTGGAAAGAACACAAAAAAACGGGTAGTGATATATTCAGCTGTTGTAATAATTTAAGAAACTGAAGTCTGAGCACTGAACTGTTATAACAAAGCAACACAACAAGCTTGGCGAACGTCTTCAGAGGTTATAGAGAAGTACACCACTTGCAGCTGGCTAAATCTGATTATATGCACTGTTTGAGTCTTATGTATTTTTATATGTTGGCATAAACTTGAAGGTTATGTACCACTGTTCAACCATTTTGATTTTCTGAAAAAAGAATCAATTTTGGGCATAATAATAATTAAAAATCATTTACCCATTTCTGTTGATGTGTCTCCAAGATTGTAGACTAAAACAAAAGCTGGACTGCAATACATTTGGAAAGTCTTCAGACTCTTTTTGATTTATCAAAATGTTGTTGTTTTGGTTTTGTGTTGATATTTAAAAAAAAAAAGGGGGGGGAGGAAAAAAAGTGTTCCTCTATTATTCAGCAGTCAATATCACATACTGCAAAAATGGAAATGTAATTTAAAATGTTTGTTAACTTTAAAAAGGAAAAAAAAAGAAATGTGCAGACCCATTGCTATGACACTTGAAATTTGGTTCTGGAGGCTTAAAGGGGTATACCAGGCATAACCTTTTTTTATATATATCAAATGGCTCCGGAAAGTTAAACAGATTTGTAAATTACTTCTATTAAAAAAAATCTTAATCCTTCCAATAGTTATTAGCTTCTAAAGTTTTCTGTCTAACTGCTCAATGATGTTGTCACATCCCAGTGCATGATGGGAGAATATCCCCATAGGAACTGCACAGCTCCCGAGACATGAGTCATCAGAGAGCAGTTAGACAGAAAACAACAACTCAACTTCAGAAGCTAATAACTATTGGAAGGATTAAGATTTTTTAATAGAAGTAATTTACAAATCAGTTGATATATAAAAAAAAAAGTTTGTTGGACATGATTTGGAAAGATATAGCCCTGTCTACATAACGTCTCACAGCTGGCAATGCATAGCAGAGCAAAAGCTGTAGAGCTCAGAGACAGAATTGTGTGGAAACACAGATCTGGAGAGGGATGTTAAACATTTTGCTACTCTGACATTTCCCAAAATTACTCTGGACTCTATAATTCTTATATAGATGTAGTTTGGAACAACCAGGACTCCTTCTAGAGCTGTCTGCCCCACTAACCTAAGTAATAGAGGTGACCAAGAACCCAATATCCAATTTGGCTGTACTCCAAAGATCCTTAGTGCAGATGGGAAAAAAACTTCTAGGAAGTCTCTGCAGCACTCTACTGATCTGGACTATATAGCCAGAGAGAAGCTTCTTCTCATAACATAAAGGACTCTCAGACTTTGAGAAACAAGGTTTTCTGGTCTGATGAAATCATGATTGAAATTTTTTGTCTGTTTTTCAAATGGCATATCTGGAGTAATCCAGGCACTGCTCATTCCCCTGCCTAATATCATCCCTATGGGGAAGCATAGTTGTAGCAGCATTATGCTGTGGGGGTGTTTTTCAGCGGCTGGGCAAGGGTTGAGGAAAAGCTGAATGGACTAAAATACAGAGATATTCCAAAACAAACAAACAAAAAAAAAAAAACCTAAGCCTACAGTCCAGACAATACAGGAATGGACTAGGGGCAACTTTTTGAATGTCTCTGAGTGGCCCACCAACGGTCCCCACCCAACCTGACAGAGCTTGATCTGCATAAAGAGTGATAGAAAATCCCCAAATCTAGCTGTGCAAGCCTTTTGGCCTTATACTTAAGAAGACTGGAGGAGGCTGTAATCACTGCCTAAGTACTGTCAGAATACTGTGTAAACTAAGGGTTTGAATACTTATATCCATGGAAAATTTAGTTTTTCCTTCTCAATAAATTATCAAAGATTTTTAACATTCTGTTCTCACTTTGTCATTAGGGAATATTAGATGCAGAATTATGGGGAAAACCTTTTTTGTTTTAGCACAAGGCTGCAACATAAAAAAAAAAAAAAAGAATAATAAAACTATAAAATAAATACCGTAGATAAAAATTAAAAAATAAACAGTAAAATGGTACAAATACTTTACTAATGCACTATATATGAAGAATATTAAGGATTTACTAAATCAGAAATATAATTGAGAATAATTTTTTTGGTATTAAAGGCTGCCCTTTGGAAATGGGAATACTTATAACATGCTTTCTATGTACCTTATTAATCGGCGTATAACACGCACTTTTAAAACTTAAATTTAAGACAAAAGGCCTGCCTGCGCGTGATACGCCGATAAATCTTCTGGTCACTGATTTAAAGCGGCCGCAGCAGCGGCTGCTTGTTAAGTATTAGCAGCACGGCCGCGGCCACTTTAAATCAGTGACCAGTGGCGTCTCATCCCTGCTCTGGAAAACTGTCACTTGTTTTTTCCCGCACTATCCACAGGTACTGGTGGATAGTGCGGGAGACGCTGATTCAAATGAGCCTTACCTTGTACGGATCTGCCCTACCTTTTAATCAGAGTCTCCCGCACTATCCACCAGTACCTGTGGATAGTGCGGTAGAAAACAAGTGACAGTTTTACTTTTCCTTTTCCCTACCTCCCCCCTTCCTCATCATTCCCCCTTTTCCCCCACTTTTTATAGTTTTTTTTTATTTTCCTTACCTGGCTGCATTTCGGCAGGTCAGGTCAGATGGCAGGTCTTGCGGGCTGCGTCAGTGAAGCAGGTGAGTGACATCCTCTGCCGGCTTCTCTGCACGGCATCAGTGAAGTCCCTTTTCATTTTCTCTAGTCGCCTGCGAAAAGTGACCTGATGCCGCGCAAGGAGCCGGGAGAGGACGTCACTCATCTGCTTCACTGACCGCAGCCCGCAAGACCCCCCCCCCCGCCGCCTGACTTGACCTGCCGAAGCGCAACCAGGTAAGCAAAGGGGAAGAGTGGTGGTCTTCAACCTGCGGACCTCCAGATGTTGCAAAACAGTTGGCTGTCCGGGCATGCTGGGAGTTGTAGTTTTGCAACATCTGGAGGTCCGCAAGTTGAAGACCACTCATAGGAGGAACATGATGGGGGGAGCATGAGACAGGGGGAAATGATGAGGGGGGGAATGATGGGGGGATGACGAGTCAGGGGGAAATGATGAGGGGGGAATGATGGGGGAATGATGAGACAGGGTGGGGGATGATGAGGGGGAATGATGGGGGGATGATGAGACAGGGTGGGGGATGATGAGGGGGGAATGATGGGGGACATGATGAGACAGGGTGGGGGATGATGAGGGGGAATGATGGGGGACATTATGAGACAGTGGGAAATGATGAGGGGGGGGAATGATGGGGTGCATGATGAGACATGGTTGGGGTTGTTGAAGGGGGAATGATGGGGAGACATGATGAGACAGGGTGGGGGAATGATGAGACAGGGGGAATAGTGAGGGGGGGAATGATGGGGGACATGATGAGACAGGGGGAAAGGATGAGGGGGGAATGATGGGGGACATGAGGAGACAGGGTGGGGGATGATGAGACAGGGGGAAATGATGAGGGGGGGAATGATGGGGGGCATGATGAGACAGGGTTGGGTATGATGAGGGAAGAATTATGGGGGACATGATGAGACAGGGTGGGGGGGGATGATGAGACAGGGGGAAATGATGAGGGGGGAATGATGGGGGACATGATGAGACAGGGTGGGGGGATGATGAGGGGGGAATGATGGGGGACATGATGAGACAGGGGAAAATGATGAGGGGGGAATGATGGGGGACATGATGGGACAGGGTGGGGGGATGATGAGACAGGGGGAAATGGTGAGGGGGGAATGATGGGGGACATGATGAGACAGGGTGGGGATGATTAGACAGGGGGAAATGATGAGGGGGGGAATGATGGGGACATGATGAGACAGGGTGGGAGACAGCCTGGAGTTGGCGGCAGCAAGGGAAGACAATACAGTGGCTGAATAACACAGCCTGGAGGTGGCGGAAGCATCAGTAGACCATATAGTGGCTGATTGGCGCAGCCTGGAGTTGGCAGCAGCAAGAGGAGACCATATAGTGGCTGAATGACACAGCATGGAGTTGGCGGCAGCAAGAGGAGAACATATAGTGGCTGAATGACACAGCCTGGAGTTAGCGGCAGCATGAAGAGACCATATAGTAGTTGAATGACAGAGCCTGGAGTTGGTGGCAGCAAGAGGGACCATATAGTGGCTGAATGGCACAGCCTGGAGTTGGCGGCAGCAAGAGGAGACCATATAATGGCTGAATGACAAAGCCTGGAGTTGACGGCAGCAAGAGGAGACTAGACTGAATGACACAGCCTAGAGTTGGCGGCAGCCAGAGGAGACCATATAGTGGCTGAATGGCACAGCCTGGAGTTGGTGGCAGCAGGAGGAGACCATATAGTGGCTGAATGACACAGCCTGGAGTTGGCGGCAGTATGAGGAGACCACATAATGGCTGAATGATACAGCCTGGAGTTGTTGGCAGCAAGAGGGACCATAAAATGGCTGAATGGCACAGCCTGGAGTTGCTGGCAGAAATAGGAGATCACATAGAGGCTGACTGACACAGCCTGGAGTTGGTGGCAGCAAGATGAGACCATATAGTGGCTGAATGACACAGCCTGTAGTTGGCAGCAGCATGACGAGACCATATAGTGGCTGAATGGCACAGCCTGGAGTTGGCGGCAGCAAGAGAACACCATATAGTGGCTGAATGACACAGCCTGGAGTTAGCGGCAGCATGAAGAGACCATATAGTGGCTGAATGACACAGCCTGGAGTTGGTGGCAGCAAGAGGGCCCATAAAGTGGCTGAATGGCACAGCCTGGAGTTGGCGGCAGCAAGAGAAGACCATATAGTGGCTGAATGACGAAGCCTGGAGTTGACGGCAGCAAGAGGAGACTAGACTGAATGACACAGCCTGGAGTTGGCGGCAGCAAGAGGAGACCATATAGTGGCTGAATGGCACAGCCTGGAGTTGGCGGCAGCAAGAGAAGACCCTATAGTGGCTGAATGACACAGGCTGGAGTTGGCGGAAGTATGAGGAGACCACATAATGGCTGAATGATACAGCCTGGAGTTGATGGCAGCAAGAGAGACCATATAGTGTCTGAATGACACAGCCTGTAGTTGGCGGCAGCATGAGGAGACCATATAGTGGCTGGATGACACAGCCTGGAGTTGGTGGCAGCAAGAGGAGACCATATAGTGGCTGAATGACACAGCCTGGAGTTGGCGGCAGCAAGAGGAGACCATATAGTGGCAGAATGACACAGCCTGGAGTTGGCGGAATCATGAGGAGACCATATAGTGGCTGAATGACACAGCCTAGAGGTGGCGGAAGCATGAGGAGACCATATTGTGGCAGAATGAGCTCAGGCCTCTTGCTGCGACTCCTTCTGCCACTCGCCCCTAATCTGCTGCGACCTCTGCCTGCACCTGATGACTTTAGGCCTCTGCCACTCCTCTATGCACGTCCTGGCACTTCACTGCCTAACATACTTAGTGCGTATATGAGGGGAGGCAAATGCTCCACTATACTTAAAACAGTATTTGTCTACAACCCCAGCCGGTGTGTGTACTTTTGGCTGGCCTTTCACAGTAACTAGGCCCTTAGGACTTTAACAGGAACAAAATGGTACACCACTTAGATGTACGCTCCTGGTATGCACTTATGAGGGGAGTACAATGCATTCCAGTACGCTTAAAACAGCATTTGTCTACAACACCAACAGGTGTCTACTTTTGGCTGGCCTTTCACAATAACTCGTCCATTAAGACTTTAACAGGAACAAAATGGTACACCACTTAGATGTACGTATGTGGTATGCACTTATGAGGGGAGTACAATGCGCTCCAGTACGCTTTACACAGTATTTGTCTACAACACCAGCAGGTGTGTACTTTTGCCTGTCATTTTACAGTAACTAGGCCCTTGAGACTTTGACAGGAACAAAATGGTGCACCACAGGTTGCACTTAATAGAGGACAACACGCTTTTAGTGCTCTGCTCAACCTAACTAGCTGGCTACCTTTTCAGTTGTTGTACACACCAGTGCTGCAGCAAACAGTACACCCAAAATTGCACTTTCTCTCTCAATCTCACTCCTTTCCCTATCAGTGCTTCTAGGCTGGATTGGGGCTTGAGGTGAATTACTGCTGTAATACTATCAAAATTGCACTTTCTCGATCAATCTCTCTCCCTTCCCTATTAGTGCTTCTAGGCTGGATTTGGGCTTGAGGTGAATCGCTGATGTAAAAAAGCTTTTCTGTGCAACACACTGCTCTCTATCCCTCTATCTCTGCTGCAATAGAACGCAGATGTGAGTGGCCGCAAGATGGCTGCCGATTATAAAGGGATGTGACCTCACAGGGGTGGCTGGCTGCTGATAGGCTGCATGTGATTCAGGGTCATCCCGCCGATCCTTGTTCCTGCCTTCCAAGGATTCCTTGCCCCATGTCCTCACATGTGGATCCACCATTTTAGATGCCCTGGAACACACTAAATGGAGTTTAATGAAGCGTTTTGCGCAATCGAATCACGGCAATATTCGTATTAGTTTCAAATTTAATTTTTCTTGAAGTCCGCAACAAATTTGGATTCGTCAGATTCGATTCGCTCATCCCTAGTGGTCGACCAATAGATCTTGATATACCAGTAGACCTCAAAGAAGGTAACAGTAGATTATACTTTTACATTGTCCTGGCAAACACATTAGATATCTGATGGCTGAACATCTATGTTACCTGACTCCCCCATAAATATGCACTCACATCTTTGATGAAAGTTGCATGTTATTTCAGTAGACAAAATATATCAAAACTAAAGACCGAAGAGAACATGCTCTCTTCGTGTACACTGTTGAGAGATCCCATCATATAATTTTACTAGCATATAGGTCATTTTTTATTTTGTCTCATTAAAGAAGTACTGTGGTGCAAAAAGTTTTTAGCCCAAAATGCTCCCTGTGACCGTACCTCTATGTGCATGTCCTTCTTTCTTCAATCGGATCAGCCGCTCTCCCGCTGCAGCACCGCAAATTTCCCGATACTTCCGGGTTATGGTGGTGTGGATGATGATGTAAAAATCATCATCCCCCATGCTGCCTTGCTCCAGCTTTCTGTCCCTCGGTGCCTCAGTCCTCCACACCCCCTCCCCTTCCTCATCCTTACCCCTCCCTAGTAATTATATTAAACCCGCCCTGTTAAAACATTGCACATTGATATCATGTGTAACTTGTTTGAAGAATATTCCTGTTAGTAACGGCACCTTAACTAGCCGGGATTTCATTGGCCAGGAGTGATCACATGTTCAGTCCGGGGGGCATTGCTGAGTGCTCCGGCACACTCAGCTTGATGTGATAGGCGGGAGGCATTCAGTGCCATTTGCGCAGTCCAGCCAATGAATATATGAACATGTAAAATATGAGAGTAACCGACTCGCGGCTAGGGGGGCCGTGCAAGAGCAGGGAGGATCTTTACAGTGATGACGTTTCATTACCAAGATGGCTGCGGCAGGCTGAATACAGGGGTACAAAATTCATAATTGTGAGATACTGGTTGTGCTTCCGGTTTTCCGAAAAGTCGCATGAGCGCGCAGTTAGCGCAACGGAGGTAATTTAGGATACTATATAACTTTGACCTAGCTTTACAATGGGCTATAAATATTCTGCTCAAGAGTACTCCTTTAACATGAAAAGAGTATTCCAAGATTTTGTTTTTTTATACAACACTGGAGCTGCTGTAAAAATTAGAAAACAAAATCATATTTACCTTACCCAGTTCCCTGCAGTTCCTTCTGCAGCTCCTTATGGTACCTTACTGCTCATCTCTCCTTCCTGTATTTCAGTTGATGCCTCAGAGTAGGACCTGCCTGCTCAGCCAATCACTGGCTGCAGTAGTGTCATGGCATGCCTGGTCCTGCTCCAACGTAGCTTCTCAGAAGCAGGAAGAACTAAGAAATAGTGTTGCTTGCGAATATTCGCAATTCAAATTTTATTTGCGAATATCGCATATTCGCGAATTCGTGAATATTCGCGAATATAGCGCTATATATTCGTAAATACGAATATTCGTTTTTTTTTTTTTTTTCACAGTACACATCACAGTGATCATCCCTCTCTGCTTCCAGTTTATATGGTGTAAGAAGGCTCTAATACTACTGTGTGAGACTGACGTGCGAATTTTCGTATATGCGAAAATTTACATATGCTAATTTTCACTTATGTTAATTTATTGTATATGCAAATTTTCGCATATGTTAATTTTCGCACCTGCGAATATTCGCATATGCAAAAATAAAACGAGAATCTTACGAATATGCGAATATTCGCGAATATGACGAATATTCGTCCATATATTCGCGAATATTCGCAAATTCGAATATGGCCTATGCCGCTCAACACTACTAAAAAATGCTAATTCGTTTTGTGTGAATTACTATAGTTACATGCACTTTTGGAGTGATTGCTGTTAAACATAGTTGAGACTATATTATAATGTATAAACTGAAGAAGAGCAATGTATGTGGTTTTTCTGCATTCAACATCCAATAACCTATATGCTTGTAATAACTCTGAACTTTCAATTTGCATTTTAGATGCATTTTTATCTGTCGTTGACTATTAAAGTTTTCTTTTAAGTGCTGATGTTGAACCTTTCTTTTGCTACTAAAACTTTTCTTCCTGTCTAGACTTCTCACTATTCCAACTTGCTAATTTTTTATTTCATACTAGTGTTGCTTTAGGCTTTTTGCATTAATATTTTTTTCTTGCTTAAGTTGCCATTTTCTGTGCTTTTGAAGTTATTCATTAAATCATGGAGTCTTATAAAAGCTGTTTACCCTACTCCCCTCAATTCCTGCTTGTAATGTTTTTGAACTATAGGGAATTTTTTTTGTGGAGGGAGCATTTGTTGGTGGAGGGAGTACTTTTGGTTTAAGTTCTTTATATTAAACATTAACACTCTTACTGGACCTAAGCCAGATAATGCAATTTAGAAGCTGCTTTTTATTTACATCAGTGTTAAATAATATTCAAACTTATGATCAAACAATTAAAAGAATTAAAAATATGTAAACATGACTTATTATTAGAAGATTACCCTTCTGTGCCAGTTCGCATACATGTCACATTAGCAATCAGTGACTATTTTGGGGACCAAGACCTGCAGATCTGACATGTTAAACCTAAACCTTCTTGCAGGGGCACCAGTTAAAGAACAGAGGGCCCCTTAGACTTAGCACCTCACTATAAGTGCCAAATTGGTTGTACAGTAGTGCGAAGTTTCACATTCCAAGGTACAGCAGCCACGGAGCCAACCGACACTGCTCAAGTGACTGCCCTGTCAGTGAATTTTGACAAGCCAATTTGGACGTGAAACAAGGGAAATGTTGTTAGCAAGAGACTGCACCCTTAAAGAGGTACTCCACCCCTAGAAATCTTATCCCTTATCGACCAAAGCCATCATGCCCCCTCCCATAAATGAATGGAGGGTGCGTGGTGTGACCGACCACAGCTGCCCAAAGCCGGTGTTCTTAACATAAATGTTTAGAACTCCAGGGTGCCTGCCAGTGGCCAGACCCCCCCCCCCCCCCCCCCCCGTGATCAGACATCTTATCCCCTATCCAAAGGATAGGGGATAAAATGTCTATGGGCAGAGTACCCCTTTAAGGACAACTAGGGAGATTTATCACAACCTGTCCAGAGGAAAAGTTGCCAAGTAGAAACCAACCAGATCACTTCTTTCATTTTTAAATCAGGCTTCTGAAAAATGAAAGAAGTGATCTGGTCGGTTGCTATGGGAAACTCAGCAAATTTACCTCTGGTCAAGTTTACCTCTGGTCAGGTTTCTTCTTTCTAATTTGTTTATACTGTACACACTTTCCTACAACTGAGAAATTCTTTCAGAAATTGCAAGCTCTTTTATTTGGATACATTGGAGGACATTTCTCAAGGTATTTAAAGCTTTTTTTTTTTTCTGCTTACTATGGGTGCAAACCCCTTACAAAAAGTTGCAAGTCTGTTCCAGGTCCACTAGTTTGCTTACGTGCTCCAAATTTATCAACCCACTGTGATAGTATGATAAATATGTAGCACATATGCAAAACTAAAGCAAAAAAAAATGTCTTTAGAACTTGCTGACCAAAGTAAACAATGATAAATGTCTCCCATTGTTGCTACTCAGAGTATAACCCCTTAATCCCTTCCCGACCTATGACATACCTGTACATCATGGGTGGCAAGGTGTTCCCGACCCATGACATACAGGTACGTCATGAACATTACTGCCGCTACTCGCGGCATCCCGCAGCGCCCGGAAAGATGGTGGCTATCGGTTTCATCCCCCACCCCCCCCAGCGATCGCTGCTCTCAGCTGGTCAAATCTGACTAGCTGATAGCAGCGCGGTGTGTGAGTCCGGATCACGGGGATCGGGACACACACAACGCTCTGCTAAGGGTCCCTGACCCGTCCCCTGGCGTCACTTACCCGTCCGAGCGGTGTCCCGAGCGGTCCCGGTGTCCTCCATGCGGTCCCGGCTGCGCTGCGTCCCGGAGGTGAGTTTGCAGCAGCAGTGCGGCATCTTCATTGGCAGCAGTGAGATCGCCGTAAAGCGATCTCACTGCTGCCTCTGAGAGTTTCAAAACTGCAACTCCCAGCATGCCCAGACAGCCTTTGGCTTTCTGGGCATGCTGGGAGTTGTAGTTTTGCAACATCTGGAGGCCCACAGTTTGGAGACCACTGTATAATGGTCTCCAATCTGTGCTCTTCCAGATGTTGCAAAACTACAAATCTCAGCATGCTCAGTCTGTCCAGGCATGCTGGGAGTTGTAGTTCTCTAACATCTGGAAGAGCACAGATTGGAGACCATTATACAGTGGTCTCCAAACTGTGGACCTCCAGATGTTGCAAAACTACAACTCCCAGTATGCCCAGACTGCCCAAGCATGCTGGAAGTTGTAGTTCGGCAACATCTGATCCTTCAGATATTGCCGAACTACAACTTCCAGCATGCCTGGGCAGTCTGGGAGTTGTAGTTTTGCAACAACTGGAGGCACACTAGTTGGGAAACATTGTCCGTTTCCTACCTCAGTGCCTCCAGCTGTTGCAATTGTTGCAAAACTATAACTCCCAGCATGCACTGACAGACCATGCATGCTGGGAGTTGTAGTTTTGCAACAGCTGGAGGCACACTGGTTTAGAAACACTAAGTTTGGTTGCAAAACACTTGAAAGTTTATTACTTAACTTAGTGTTTCCAAACCAGTGTTCCTCCAGCTGTTGCAAAACTACAACTCCCAGCATGCACGGACAGCCAAAGGGCATGCTCGGAGTTTGCAACAGCTGGATGTTTGCCCCCTCCCCCCAATGTGAATGTACAGGGTACACTCACATGGGCGGAGGTTTACAGTGAGTGCTGCAAGTTTGAGATGGCGCAAATTTTGCGCTGCAGCTCAAACTTCCAGCGGCAAACTTGCTGTGAACCTCTGCCCATGTGACTGTACCCTAAAAACACTACACTACACTAACACTAACCTAAAATAAAAAGTAAAAAACACTACATATACACATACCCCTACACAGCCCCCCTCCCCCCAAAAAATGAAAAACGTCTGGTACGCTACTGTTTCCAAAACGGAGCCTCCAGCTGTTGCAAAATAATAACTCCCAGTATTGCCGGACAGCCATTGACTGTCCACGCATGCTGGGAATTTTGCAACAGCTGGAGGCACCCTGTTTGGGAATCATTGGCATAGAATACCCCTATGTCCACCCCTATGCAAATCCCTAATTCAGGCCTCAAATGCGCATGGCGCTCTCACTTTGGAGCCCTGTCGTATTTCAGGGCAACAGTTTTGGGACACATATGGGGTATCGCCGTACTCGGGAGAAATTGCCTTACACATTTTGGGGGGCGTTTTCTTCTTTAACCCCTTATGAAAAGGTGAAGTTGGGGTCTACACCAGCATGCTAGTGTAAAAAAATAAATTTTTTACACTGACATGCTGGTGTTGCCCTATACTTTTCATTTTCACAAGAGGTAAAAGGGAAAAAAGACCCTCTAAATTTGTAACGCAATTTCTCCTGAGTACGGAGATACCCCATATGTGGGCGCAAAGTGCTCTGGGGGCGCACAACAAGGCCCAGAAGGGAGAGTGCACCATGTACATTTGAGGCGATTTGCACAGGGGTGGCTGATTGTTACAGCAGTTCTGACAAACGCAAAACAATAAATATCCATATGTGACCCCATTTTGGAAACTACACCCCTCACGGAATGTAATAAGGGGTGCAGTGAGCATTTACACCCCACTGGTGTATGACAGATTTTTGGAACAGTGGTCTGTGAAAATGAAAAATAAAATTTTTGATTTGCACAGTCCACTGTTTCAAATATCTGTCAAACGCCAGTGGGGTGTAAATGCTCACTGCACCCCTTATTAAATTCCATGAGGGGTATAGTTTCCAAATGGGGTCACATGTGGGGGGGGGTCCACTGTTCTGGCACCATAGGGGCTTCCTAAATGGGACATGCCCCCCAAAAACCCTTTCAGAAAAACTCACTCTCCAAAATCCCATTGTCGCTCCTTCTCTTCTGAGCCCTCTACTGCGCCCGCTGAACACTTTACATACGCATATGAGGTATTTTCTTACTCGAGAGAAATTGGGTTACAAATTTTAGGGTGATTTCTCTCCTTTTACCCCTTGTAAAAATTCAAAAATTGGGTCTACAAGAAAATGCAAGTGTAAAAAATGAAGATTTAGAATTTTCTCCTTCACTTTGCTGCTATTCCTGTGAAACACCTAAAGGGTTAAAACACTTACTGAATGTCATTTTGAATACTTTTGGTGGGTGCAGTTTTTATAATTCGGTCATTTATGGGGTATTTCTAATATGAAGACCCTTAAAATCCACTTCCAACCTGAACTGGGCCATGAAAAATTACGATTTTGAAAATCTTGAGAAAAATTGGAAAAGTGCTGCAGAACTTTGAAGCCCTCTGGTGCCCTCCAAAAGTAAAAACATGTCAATTTTTTTTATGCAAACACAAAGTAGACATATTGTATATGTGAATCAATATGTAATTTATTTGGAATATCCATTTCCTTTCAAGCAGAGACTTTCAAAGTTAGAAAAATGCTAAATTTTCAAAATTTTCATGAAATTTTTAGATTTTTTACCAAGAAAGGATACAAATATCAGTGAAATTTTACCAATAACATAAAGTAGAATATGTCACGAAAAGACAATCTCGGAATCAGAATGATAAGTAAAAGCATTCCAAAGTTATTAATGTTTAAAGTGACAGTGGTCAGATTTTCAAAAAATGCCCAGGTCATGAAGGTGAAAATGGGCTGGGTCATGAAGGGGTTAAAGGAGTACTCCAATGCTAGTTTTTTTTTATATTAAACTGACCCTAAAGCAAAGTTTTATAACATTGTAAATTACTTACCTTATCCATATCGCTCTTTTCCTGGTCTTCTCCCGCATTTCTCCTCCTAACGGAAGCTGGCTCCTTTTTCTTCAGTCTATGACGCTCGACCGCTGTTTCTTCTGCACCATCGCCATCTTAGCCCGGTGACTCATCGCTCCTATGAGTCACCTCGGGCTCTGCCGTCCTCCTAATCCCTAGTCGGCTGTGTTTTTATTTATTTTACCATGATGGGATGGTGATTGGTGCACTACGCCTGCTTCCTCGGCACGCTGCTGCTCCGGCACTACAGCATCAAGCGATGTAAGCTTTACGTGCTCACATCGCTAGATGAAGCGTGCGCATGCAACGGCGGGCGAAAGCTCATTGGAGCTGACCGATCATGTGAAGAGGACGTATTTTCTGAGGAGGGGATAGGGAAATTAGAGGGAGCTGAGGGGGCGTGAATTATTATAATTTCAGGAGGGGGGCGAGCAGGGGAGCTATAGGGGGAGGGCAGGAGCTGGCCGGATGTCAGGAGCGGGCATGCTGGGAGATGTAGTATTTCACAGCACGGGCCAGGAAGAGAACCCGGAAGTAGCAGAAACTTTGGGCGGCCATAAGAGGAGAACGGATGGGCCATTTAACATGATTTAGGGGTCGTTGAAAAGGTTATTAAATGGGCTACATTGTGGCATGTTTTTTTTGGGGGGGGGGGTGCATCGGAGTACTCCTTTAAAGGGGTACTCCATTGCTCAGGGTTTGGAACAAACTGTTCCAAACGCTGGAGCCAGCGCCGGGGGCATGTGATGTTATAGTCCCACCCCCTCAATGCAAGTCTATGGTAGCTGTCACGCCACCTCCCAGAGACTTCCATTGAGGGGGCGGGGCGTGACATCATGACGGGCAGGGCTATGACATGACGAGTTCCCGGCGCTGGCTCCAGCATTCCGAACAGTTTGTTCCAAACGCTGAGCAGCGGAATACCCCTTTAAGGACACAGCCCTGATCTTAAGGAACAGAGCATTTCTTGCACATGTGACCACTGTCATTTAAGTATTAAAAACTCTGGGATGCTTTTCCTAATCATTCTGACTCCAAGATAGTTTTTTTGTGACATATTCTACTTTAACATAGTGGTACATTTTCAACGATACTTGCTTCATTTCTTGGAAAAAATTCCAAAGTTACAAATTTTTAAGCTCTCTGCTTTTAAGGAGATTAGACATACTAAATAAATTATATATTGATTCACATATACAATATGTCTACTTTATGTTTGCAACATAAAGTTGACATGTTTTTACTTTTGGAAGACATCAGAGGGCTTCAAAGTTCAGCAGCAATTTTCCAATTTTTCACAACATTTTCAAAATCGGAATTTTTCAGCGACCAGTTCAGTTTTGAAGTGGATTTGAGGGGTCTTCATATTAGAAATACTCTATAAATGACCACATTATGAAAACTGCACCCCTCAAAGTATGCAAAATAGCTTTCAGAAAGTGTGTTAACCCTTTAGGTGTTTCACAGGAATAGCAGCAAGGTGAAGGAGAAAATTTAAAATCTTCATTTTTTACACACATTTTCTTGTAGACTCAGTTTTTGAAATTTTACAAGGGTTAAAGGGAGAAAAAACATCGTAACCCAATTTCTCTAGATTAAGGAAATGCCTCATATGTGGATGGTGCTGTGCGTGTGCACTACGAGGCTCAGAAGGGAAGGAGCGACAATGGGATTTTGGAGAGTGAGTTTTTCTGAAATGGCTTTTGGGGGGCATGTCACATTTAGGAAGCCCCTATGCTGCCAGAGCAGAAAAAAACAACAACTGGGCATACTATTTTGGAAACTAAACCCCTCAAGGTATGAAACAAGGGGTCCAGTGAGCCTTAACACCCCACAGGTGTTTGACAACTTTTCGTTAAAGTCGGATGTGTAAATAAATTATAATTTTTTTCACTAAAATGCTGGTCTTCCCCCAAATTTTACATTTTTAACAAGGGGTAATAGGAGAAAATGCCCCCAAAATGTCTAACCCCATTTCTTCTGAGTATGGAAATACCTCATGTGTGGACGTCAAGTGCACTGTGGGTGCCCTACAATACTCAGAAGAGAAGTCACATTTGGCTTTTGGAAAGCAAATTTTGCTGAAATGGTTTTTGGGGGGCATGTCGCATTTAGGAAGCCCCTATGGTGCAAGAACAGCTAAAAAAAAAACACATTGCATACTATTTTTGAACTTACACCCCTCAAGGAACGTAACGAGGGGTAAAGTGAGCCTTAACCCCGCACAGGTGTTTGACAAATTTCCGCTAAAGTTGGATGTGAAAATGAAAAATTAGATTTTTTTAAATGCTGGTGTTACCCCAAATTTTACTATTTCACAAGGGGTAATAGGAGAAAAGCCTCCCAAAATTTGTAACCCCATTTCTTCTGAGTATGCAAAAAAAAATGTTATACTAACATGCTGGTGTAGACTCCAACTTTACCTTTTAATAAGGGGTAAAAAGAGAAAAAGCCCCCCAAAATTTGTAACATCATTTTTTCCAAAATACCCCATATGTGGCCATAAACTGTTGCCTTGAGATACAACAGGGCTCCAAAGCGAGAGAGCGCCATGCGCATTTGAGGCCTAAATTGGGGATTTGAATCCGCCACAAAAATACCCTACAGCAGTGTTTCCCAAACAGGTTGTCTCCAGCTGTTGCAAAACTCCCAGCATACCTTGACAGTCAGGGGCTGTCCGGCAATACTGGGAGTTGTTGCTTTTCAACAGCTTAAGGCTCCGTTTTGGAAACAGTGCTGTAAAATACTTTTTTTTTTATTATTGGGGGGGGGGGGACTGTGTAGGGGGGTATATGTAAATGTGGTGTTTTTAGGGTACATTCACACTGGCGGGGGTTTACATTGAGTTTCTCGCTGGGAGTTTCACATGAGGGGGAAAACCTCCAGCTGTTGCAAAACTACAACTCCCAGCATGCACTGGCAGACCATACATGCTGGGAGTTGTAGTTATGCAACAGCTGGAGGCACATTGGATGCAAAACACTGAGAGTTTGTTACTTAACTCAGTGTTTCGCAACCAGTGTGCCTCCAGCTGTTGCAAAACTAGAACTCCCAGCATGTACAGTCACTCAGTGCATGCTGTGAGTTGTTTTTTATTTGCAACAGCTGGAGGCACACTGGTCACGAAACACTGAGTTAGGACACAAACTCTTTTCACAACCAATGTGTCTCCAGCTGTTGCAAAACTGCAACACTCAGCATGCATTGACAGTCGAAGGGTATGTTGAGAGTTGTAGTTTTGCAACAGCTGGAGGCACACTGCTACAATTCACAGCATGCCCTTTGGTAGTCTGTGCATGCTGGGAGTTGTAGTTATGCAACAGCTGGATGCACACTTTTTTATAGAAAAAATTTGCCTCCAGTTGTTGCTTAACTACAACCCCCAACATGCACAGACTACCAAAGGACATGCTGGGAGTTGTAGTTGGAACTCCAGCTGTTGCAAAACTACAACTCTCAGCATGCTATTTGGCATGCTGAGAGCTGTTGCTAAGCAACAGCAGGAGGTGAACAGGCCTCACCTCCTGCTATATCCGCTGCTGCCACCGCTCCTGCTACTCCTGTCGCAGCTGCCGCACCAGAGGGGACCCCCGCCAGACCAGGGAGAGGTAAGAGACCCCTGCCGGCCCCAATCGCCGCCATGATCGGCGCCCCGATACTGCCCAGCAAGTTCGTGATTGGTCGGTCCTTCCGACCGATCAATTACGTGATTGTGAGGTGGCACCCGTGCCGCCTTACTCCTGCTAGGTAAGGGTGAATGGAGCTGTTTCGGACAGTCCCATTCACCCTTTTATTCCGGGTCACCAGAGACCCGATTAACCCAGAATTGCCACAAATCGCAGGTCTGAATTGACCGCCGACTTGGGGTGGTGTCAGGACCCCCCAGGGGTTTTCTCGGGGTGCCTGCTCATAGATATCAGCAGGCATCCAGGTCAGGTCCCCGTCTGCCGAAATTCCCACGGGTGTACAGGTACGCCCTGCATCCTTAAGTACCAGGATGTCAGGGTGTACCTGTACGCCCTATGTCCATAAGGGGTTAAGTTCCAGAAAACAAGGGCGTACGTGTACACCCTTGGTCTCCAACAGGTTAAAGAGTTTAAATTGGCACTGTCAGATACAAAAACTTTTTATATGTTGTAGATCTTGGCAAAACATTGACATTTCAGATATACTTCATTAGAAAACTTTATTTCCTTTGTATAGAAATCATGGCTTATAAAATCATGGCTTATAAAATCATGGCTTTGTCCGAGCTGAAGCACAGGCATGGACAAACTCCAGTAAGTGAGGGTGGGCTAGATCTCCTCTGTGTATGATAGGACAGGAAAGAGCACAGAGGAGTCCTATCAGACAGGAGAGAGCACAGAGGAGTCCTATCAGACAGGAGAGAGCAAAAATTAGTGCTATCAGACAGGAGAAAGCACAGAGGAGTGCTATCAGAAAGAGGAGAGCACAGAGGAGTACTATCAGACAAGAGAGAGCACAGAGGAGTCCTATCAGATAGGAGAGAGCACAAAGGAGTACTATCAGACAGGAGAGAGCACAGAGGAATCCTATCAGGCAGGAGAGAGCACAGAGGAGTACTATAAGACAGGAGAGAGCACAGAGGAGTTCTATCAGACAGGAGAGAGCAGAGAGGAGTGCTATCATATAGGAGAGAGTACAGAGGAGTATTATCAGACAAGAGAAAGCACAAAGGAGTGCTATCAGACAGGAGAGAGCACAGAGGAGTGCTATCAGACAGCAGAGAGCACAGAGGAGTGCTATCAGACAGAGGAGAGCACAGAGGAGTCCTATCAGACAGGAGAGAGCACAGAGGAGTATTATCAGACAGGATAAAGCACAGAGGAGTCCAATCAGACAGGAGAGAGCACAGAGGAGTCCTATCAGACAGGAGAGAGTACAGAGGAGATCTAGCCCACCCTCATTTACTGGTCTTTGTCCATGCCTGTGCTTCAACTTGGATATGCATTGACAATCCAACACAATTGATTGACAATCCAACACAATGGGCAGCACATTGAACACATTTTATAAGTGGTCAGAAACTTGTAAATAACTCATGAAAGAATAAAGTTATGTTAAAACCAAGCACATCATTGTTTTTCTTGTGAAATCCCCAATAAGTTTGATGTGCACTTGACCCTCTTCCTATTGAAAAAACAAAAGTTGGATTCAAAATGGCCGACTTCAAAATGGCCACCATGGTCACCACCCATGTTGAAAAGTTTCCCCCCTCACATATACAATGTGCCACAAGCAGGAAGTTAATATCACCAACCATTCCTATTTTATTAAGGTGTATCCATATAAATGGCCCACCCTGTAGAACAGAATTATTGCATTTGTGAAGGGGAATGAATAGTGGCGAAGTGTGCTTGGAAGGGGTTAAACACTCTGTCAGCATCTGCAGGTTAGATACAGGACCTCCTTAAATTCTTACATTCTTTAGCTTCAGGTAAAGCATTACTGTGTTTTGGAGTTGGCAAAACAGATTTTAGGTAGTCCACCAAAATCTTAAAATATTTATTTATCTACTTCTTGAATTTCATGGCTTTCTGATAAAAATATAACGTGAAGTAATTTTTTTCCAACAGTGGAATTGATTCATTGTGTTTTAGTTTCACATTAAAATGCGTTGCATGTTTGGCTGATAAATGAATTATAGAGATAGGTGAACTAAATGTCATTGCGATTGTTCTGTTACACAATATATACTAAAGCTGATTTCATCTTTAGCTGGCATGTGAGTCTATTCAGTCATCACCACTGTGCTCTGTCCAAGGCTACGATATTGATCTCAGAATGTATTCTTGTACTGTCATTTTTATTACAATTTGCTAATCTGAAGGAGCGAATATTAGATTTTTATAAAAATCGTTGCTGCGGGCATTTTCCTCCTATCTTTTGTGGCATTAGAAAGCTTTTTCACTGCTAATTAATTCATTAGGCTTTGATAATAGGATTACAAGTGTATGACATGACATTTATAAGTGACATTTTAGTGGATTTTAGAAATCCATGATGATTTAGTTTCTTACTATAGTAGATGACAACCTGAAGAGATGCACTTGCTAATCCTCATAAATAAAGCAGGTGATAATTACATTATGGTAACTAATACTTAAAGGGGTGCTCCACTGGAAAACATTTTTTTTTTCATTTAAATCAACTGGTGCCAGAAAGTTAAACAGATCTGTAAATTACTTCTATTTAAAAATTGTAATCCTTCCAGTCTTTATCAGCTGCTGTATGTTCCACAGGAAGTTCTTTTCTTTTTGAATTTCCTTTCTGTCTGGCCACAGTGCTCTCTGCTGACACCTCTCTCCATTTTAGGAGCAAATACCCATAGCAAACCTCTCCTGCTCAGGACAGTTCTTAAAATGGACAGAGGTGTCAGCAGAGAGCACTGTGGTCAGATAGAAAGGAAATTCAAAAAGAAAAGAACTTCCTGTGGAGCAAAAAAAAATATGTTTTTCGGAGGTGTACTCCTTTAATAGTTCTAGCTATTGTAGTTGAAAAAGACACCTGTCCATGCAGGGCCGGCATGAGGAGGAGGCAATCCGGGTAGTTCCCAGGGCCCCCCATTCAAAAGGGGGCCCCCTGAAAAGCTTTAGAGCTCTACTAACACTACTACATTTTGCGGCAATTTGCGCAAATTCGTGGTAAAATCGCTGCGTTTTTGCCACAGTTTTGAGCACATTGCAGCAAAATAAAGTAGTGTGAGCATAGCCCTAAAGCTGTTCGGGCTGCATATAGCCCATAGACATACTTACATAGACTTACTATGTACTTGCTAGGACCTGCGATGACTCCTATAGGCTAGCACTCCTGATGATCTTGGCAGATACATAGTAAGTCGGTGCTGTGTATGGCAAAAGGTAAAAGGGGAATGTATAGAGAGAGAGGGAGGGGGTTTAAAATATAGCACATATATTGCTGCCAAACCAGTGCGGTACCAGTAACAGATATTGTGGGAGGTGATTTAAAATTGTAACTCTTTGAGGACACAGCATATTTAGATTTTTTTCATAACCAACAATTGTACTTTGTAATAACGCTTTTCAATCTACCATAAAATGTATGGCACAACCAATATGGCGCAACCAAAAAAATATTATTTTGTGGGGAAATTGAAAAGAAAAATGCAATTTAGCAAATTTTGGAGGATTTTAGTTTTTATGCAGTACACTTTACGGTAAAACTGACATGTTCTCTTTATTCTGTGGGTCAATACAATTTAAATGATACCCATGTTACATGTTGTTCTATTATTGTTCTACTTATAAAAAAAAAAAACTCTGACTTTTTAACAAAATAGGTTTGTTTAAAATCACCCTATTCTGACCCCTGTAATTTTCTCATTTTTATGTATACAGGGCTGCATGAGGGCTCATTTTTGCGACGTGATCTGTACTACAGTGAGGAGCACGAAGGTAGGCATTATTACATAGTAAAGGACACAAAAGGGGCATTATTACAGTGTGGGGCATGAAGAGGTAAACTATTACTGTGTAAAGAATAAAATGAGCGCTTTTATTGACAGGCAGCACTGAGAAGATCACTGTTATAGTATATATGGGCGCTATTACTGACAGGCAGCACTGAGAAGATCACTGTTATAGTATATGTGGGCACTATTACTGATAGGTAGCTGTAACGCCGAATGCTCCGGGTCCCGCGGCTTCCCCGGAGCGCTCGCGGCGTTCTGTTAACAGCAGCGCTCGGGTCTCTATCTCTGACCGCGAGCGCTGCTGTGTTCGTGCCGGCGGGGACGTGATCCGCGTGGCGGCTGATAGGCCTTAGGAAGGCCGAGCAATGGAGAAGCGATGGAGACTTGGCTAGTAGGTACTGACTTAAGGCAGCGTGTGTGGCAGGAAGAGCCCCAGGATTTAATGTCCCCAGTGGTCCAGTCGAGGGTAGGAGAGTGACACTGGAGCCAGGGTAAGCCTAGAAGGATGTCAGAGGTACAGTTTGGCAGAACAAAAAATTCAATAGTTTCTTTGTGGAGAACCCCCACAGTCATATGCACGGGTTCTGTGCGGTAGCGCACTGTGCAATTCAGGTTTTCTCCGTTAACCGAAGAAATTAAGAAAGGTTTAACGAGACGGATAACAGGGATGTTAAACCGGTTGATGAAGGAGGCTTTAATGAAGTTTCCTGCTGAACCAGAGTCCAAGAAAGCCCCCGCAGAGAAGGAGACTTTAGTGGCTGGATAAATCCGCACTGGAATAGTCAGGCGTGGAGAGGAAGAATTTACACCCTGTGACGCCTCTCCCACGTTCACTAGGTGCGAGCGTTTCCCTGACACTGAGGACGAAGGGGACAGTCCTTTAGGAAATGTTCAGAGCTCGCACAGTATAAGCATAAGTTCTCATTCCTCCGGCGAGTCCTCTCTTGCTGGGTCAGGCGAGACCGGTCCACTTGCATGAACTCCTCAGCGGGAGGCACAGTAACAGGCTGCAAAGGATGCTGGAAGAGAGGAGCCAGGCGTGGGTATCGCCTGGTGCAAACAAGATCTTTCTCCTGGCGGAGCTCCTGACGTCTTTCAATGTAGCGCATATCAATGCGGGTAGCCAACTGGATTAGTTCAGAGTGGAGGGTATCTCTCGTGCGGCCAGACAATCCTTAATGTGGCTGGATAAACCTTTTTTAAAGGTCGCGCAGAGAGCCTAATTGTTCCAGGCCAACTCAGAGGCCAAAGTACGGAATTGTATAGCATATTCACCCACTGTTGAGTCTCCTTGGACAAGGTTCAGCAAGGCAGTTTCCGCGGATGAGGCACGGGCAGGTTCCTCAAAGACACTGCGGACTTCAGAAAAGAAGGACAGGACGGAGGCAGTGGCAGGATCATCGCGGTCCCAGAGCGGCGTGGCCCAGGCCAAGGCCTTCCCAGAAAGTAAACTGACCACGAATGCCACCTTAGACCGTTCTGTGGGGAATTGGTCTGACAACATCTCCAGGTGCAGGGAACATTGGGTCAGGAATCCCCGGCACTTCTTAGAGTCTCCGTCAAACTTATCCGGGAGAGACAGGTGGACTCTGGCAGAGGTAGCGGCAGCTCGGAGAGGAGGAGCTGGCGGAGGAGATGGTTGAGGCTGTGGAGGCAGAAGCTGTTGAATCATGGCGGTCAACTGCGACAGCTGTTGTCCTTGTTGGGCAATCTGCTGGGACTGCTGGGCAACCACGGAGGTGAGGTCACGAGGCTTGGCAGCGGCACCTCAGCGGGATCCATGGCCGGATCTACTGTAAGGGTCCGGACTAGTGGCTGATGAGGACACTGGAGTTGGATCCTCTGTGCCAGAGAGGCGATGACGCGGGTCGTACTGGGGAATCGGTTCTAAGCAGTTACTGGTGTTCACCAGAGCCCACCGCAAAGCGGGATGGACTTGCTGCGGCGGTAACTACCAGGTCGTGTTCCCCATTAGCGACTCAACCTCTCTGACAGCTGAGACTGGCGCGGTACACAAGGACTAGACAGAGGCGAGGTCAGACGTAGCAGAAGGTCAGGACAGGCAGCGAGGTTCGTAGTCAGGGCCTATCAGGACTTTTCTGACGTCTTTTGCAAGAAACAGGCAGAGGCCTTACCACCACATAGGCCCTACGATTGTCCTATTGACTTGCTCCCTGGTACCACACCGCCCCGTGGCAGGATTTACCCTCTCTCCGCTCCAGAAACTAAAGACATGACGTTGTACATTCAGGAGAATCTCAAAAAAGGTTTCATCAGAAAGTCTTCTTCTCCTGCCGGAGCAGGATTCTTCCTTGTTTCCAAGAAGGACGGGTCACTACGCCCTTGTATTGACTACCGCGGCCTCAATAAAATCACTGTAAAGAACCGCTACCCTCTGCCTCTCATCTCGGAACTCTTTGACCGGCTGCGCGGAGCAAAGATTTTTACTAAGCTTGACCTCAGGGGCGCGTATAACCTCATCAGAATTCCTGAAGGAGATGAGTGGAAAACCGCTTTTAACACCAGAGATGGTCACTTCGAATACCTTGTCATGCCATTTGGTTTGCAGTCTTCCAAGACTTTGTCAATGAAATCTTCCGGGACTTATTGTATACCTGCATAGTGGTCTTTCTTGATGATATACTAATCTTCTCCTCCAACCTAGAGGAACACCGCCTCCATGTTTGTCAAGTGCTCCAGCCCCTCCGCGTTAACCGTCTCTACGCCAAAATTGAAAAATGCCTCTTTGAACGCAGCTGTCTTCCTCTCCTGGGATACCTGGTCTCAGGACAAGGCCTTCAAATGGATCCCGACAAGCTCTCCGCGGTCTTGGATTGGCCACGCCCCTCGGGACTTCGCTCTATCCAGCGCTTCCTCGGATTCACGAATTACTACCATCAGTTCATCCCCCACTTCTCCACTATCGTGGCTCCTATTGTGGCACTGACAAAGAAAGATGCGAATCCGAGATCCTGGCCTCCCCAAGCGGAAGAAGCTTTTACTCGCCTTAAGGCCGCTTTCGGCTCCGCCCCAATCTTGACTAGGCCCGATCCCCTGAAGCCATTCTTCCTTGAGGTAAATGCCTCTTCGGTAGGAGCCGGAGCGGTTCTTCTTCAAAAAAACGCTAAGGGAAAAAACGCCACTTGCGGTTTTTTCTATTAAACTTTTTCTCCTCCTGAAAGGAACTACGCTATTGGAGACCGTGAATTGCTGGCCATTAAGTTGGCACTAGAGGAGTGGAGATATCTCCTGGAAGGATCCCTTCACCCTATCACCATCTACACTGACCACAAAAATCTGTCCTACCTACAGTCCGCCCAGAGCTTAAATCCTTGCCAGGCCAGGTGGTCATTTTTCTTTGCCCGCTTCAATTTCCAGATCCTTTTCAATCCTGCAGACAAGAATGTCAGGGCAGATGCCCTATCTCGTTCCACCGATGCCACGGAAGCTGAAGCCTTTCCCCAACACATCATTCCCCCTGAGTGTCTGATCTCTGCTGCTCCTGCTTCTCTGGTACCAGTTTCTCCAGGAAAAACTTTTGTCCCCCCACGTCTTCGCCTCCGGACTCTTTAATGGGGTCATTCCTCCCACTTGGCGGGTCATGTTGGAATCAAGAAATCTATTCAGTTAATTGCCAGACACTACTGGTGGCCTGCCTTTGAAAAAGATGTGACTGAGTTTGTACGCTCCTGTACTGTCTGTGCATGTGACAAGACTCCTCGCCAGAGGCCTGCGGGTCTCCTCCTTGCTCTGCCGGTGCCCGAACAACCTTGGTCACACATAGCGATGGACTTCGTCCCTGACCTTCCTGTATCCCATGGCAACACTGTCATTTGGGTGGTCGTTGATCGATTCTCCAAAATGGCCCATTTTGTTCCACTTCCTGGTCTCCCTTCTGCGCCACAGTTGGCGAAGCAATTCTTTTTGCACATTTTTCGTCTCCACGGACTGCCTACGTATATCGTCTCTGAAATTATGGCACAGTATACTATATATTATAATTAGGGATCTATGATACCTATGTACAATTGTTGCATATGGCCCTGCTATACACTCCTTATACTAGGAACAAATACAAAAGAATGGGATGGAGTAATAAATTAATAAAAATATTATGACTTTATTGATAATTCATTACATATTAAAAACAAGAAAACACATCATAAAAAGGGAAAAGCCAACTTGTGGCGGAAAAGAGGGCGTCACTCCAGGGGGTCCACAATGTAAACTATAATATTGAACACATTTCATAAGTTGCACTACTGCTCATTCCATTGCACAATCCCATAGAGGATATACCTCAACAACTATAAAGTGCTTGGAGACAGTATACATACCAATAAATTAAATCAAGGTGCAAAAACAAGAGGGACCGCTGGAGAGACGCCACCCCAACTTACTTTTCGGGTTGTCCTTCGTCCTGGGGGTGGCGTCCTCTCAGCAGGAGCTGCTTTTTATATGGTCCCCGTCCAATAACATACATCCACGTCATTCTTACATATATTACCAGGTAGAACATACCTCTCTATCCGCGCATGACGCCGGGACCCGAAAACTCCGCTACTTCCGGAAGCCGCGTCCCCGACACGGCCATGATAGCGGTCACATGACCGCATCACATGACCGGCCGGATAGGATACAGCGCCGGAAGAGCGAAGCACGGGCACCCCGGCGCATGTATATCGTCTCTGATAGAGGCGTTCAATTCATCCCGAAATTCTGGAGAGCACTCTGCACCCAATTGAAGATTAAACTGAATTTTTCCTTCGCCTACCACCCGCAGTTCAATGGTCAAGTGGAGAGAGTGAACCAGATCCTTGGTGACTACCTGCAACATTTTGTCTCCTCCCGCCAAGATGATTGGGTCGACCTGTTACCCTGGGCTGAATTCTCGTACAATTTCAAAAACTCTGGGTCTTCCGCCAAGTGTCCATTCTTTGTGGTGTACAGCCGTCACCCGCTTCCCCCCCCCTCCCCATTCCCACTTCAACTGGAGTTCCTGCCATGGATGAATTGACCCGGGACTTTTCCTCGATTTGGAAAGAGACTCAAAAGTCGCTCTCACTAGCCTCCTCTCGATTTGAAGAAACATGCGGATAAGAAGAGAAGAATTCCTCCTGTCTTTGCCCCTGGTGACAAAGTGTGGCTCTCTGCCAAATATATTCGGGCCATTTAAAGTCAAAAGTCAAATCAACTCTGTCTCCTACAAGCTCCATCTTCCTCCTTCTCTTCGTATTCCTAACTCCTTTCATGTTTCCCTTCTCAAACCTCTCATTCTTAACCGCTTTTCCCCCCAAGGTCACCGTTCCTGCTCCTGTCACTGGGTCCTCTGACGTCTTCTCGGTAAAAGAAATCCTCGCCTCCAAGCTTGTCAGAGGTAAAACATTTTTTTTTTTGTTGACTGGGAGAATTGTGGCCCCAAGGAGAGGTCTTAGGAGCCCGAGGACAATATCCTCAACAAGGAGCTCATCCATAGGTTCCTGGGCTCCAAAAATAGGGGGAGACCTAAGGGGGGGATACTGTAATGCCGAGCGCTCCGGGTCCAGCGGATTGCCCGGAGGGCTCGAGGTATTCTGTTAATAGCAGCACTCCGGTCACTATCTCTGACCGCGAGCGTTGCTGTGTTCGTGCCGGCGGGGACGCGATCCGTGTGGCGGCTCAGGACCGCTCACTCTCCTCTGGTGTCTGTCTCGTCCCGGCCCGCGCGGCCCCGCTCCCTAGGGCGCGCTTGCGCCAGCTTTCTAAGATTTAGAGGGCCAGCGCACCGCTAATTGGTGCCTGGCCCAATCTGTTCAATCACTTCCCTACACTATATTAACCCATTTCCCCTTCCTGTCCCTGCTGGATCTTGTTACCTTGTGCCCTGAGAAAGTGTTATAGTGTGTTCTGCTGTTGCCCCTGACTATGAACCTCGCTGCCTGCCCTGACCTTCTGCTACGTCTGACCTTGCCTCTGTCTAGTCCTTGTGTACTGCGCCAGTCTCAGCTGTCAGAGCGGTTGAGTCGCTACTGGGGAACACGACCTGGTAGTTACCACCGCAGCAAGTCCATCCCGCTTTGCGGTGGGCTCTGGTGAACACAGTAACTGCTTAGAACCGATTCCCCAGTACGACCCGTGTCATCGCCTCTCTGGCACATAGGATCTACCTCCAGTGCCCTCATCAGCCGCTAGTCCGGACCCTGACAGTAGCATTGAGAAGATCACTGTTATAGTATATGTGGCCGCTATTACTGATAGGTAGCATTGAGGAGATCACTGTTATAGTATAGGTGGGTGCTATTACTGACAGGCAGCACTGAGAAGATAACTGTTATAGTATATATAGTATATATGGGTTCTATTACTGATAGGTAGCATTGAGGAGATCACTGTTATAGTATATGTGGGTGCTAATACTGATAGGCAGCACTGAGAAGATCAATGTTAGGGCATGTTCCCATGTTGGAATTTCCGTGACGGTTTCCACATTGAAATTTGGGACTAGGATTCCGCTGCAGCAGAGTCACGTTCAATTCAACGGGATTCTGCTGTGCTGCATACACAGAGGAATTTACGTACCAGATGTTTCCGGCACGGAAATTCCATTTTCTGTGTCCGCACAAAGAATGAACACATTCATTCTTTGTGCGGAGTATGCACAGAATGCATAGCCGACTATGAGACAGCGCATTCCTGTGTGGTCCTACAATGCTGGTGCCCCACAGTTTGCTGAATATCCATGCGGACATTCTGTTGTGTGAACATAGCCTTACAGTATTACTGATAGATAGCATTGAGAAGATATCTGTTCATATGTGTGCGGTGACTATTACTGTATAAAGAACAAGGTGACACTATTAGGTTAGGGCTACATGGCAAAAATGGGTTGCACCGTCAAAGATCGCCATGTTGTTTTCCGTGAATCATGCTGAATCGCAGCTAATGTAAGTAAATGTGGTCACACGTAGAGAAATCCAGCAAAAATCAGTTCTTGCTCTTTAGATGGTTTAATAAACGCTTAAAATGGCATCATAGAATGTATGGATTTCTGTGACCCTGTGGATTTTGCCCAGGGCCACACTTACGGTAGTCTAAAATCGGCCCTGTGTCAATGACGCAGAGGGATAGATATAGCATAGAGAATATGCGTCTTTTCTTAGTGTGCCATATTATGGTAAACAAGGATGCATTACTGATTATTGTCTGTCCATACATTCCATGGGCCTTGCCCAGCTATTGTAGGCTTAAATCGGAATAAACCATTGAATTCAAAAATAATTATTATTGTCTAACCTTCTGAAAGCAATTAAAAGAGTTTTGATCATTATTATTAAGCAGATACCTGGTTAGGCAAAGCCGGCTTTCATTGTGTAACCCCTTCCTTGCCATGATCCTCTTTGTTAATGTTCCCTTTCTGCTCACGTAGCACCAGTACATTATTAACACACTATACCCTTTCTGACATCTATAGTACTGTAAATCAACCCAATCAAAGTGCCAGGCTGGTAAGTCTAATGTGCTGCTCTCAAAATATGTGCACCATCAGTCATGATAGAAAGAAGGAGGCTTGTATATAGATGTCATTGGCCAGAAAAGTAAGAGAATGAAAGTCAAGGTGTGAGTACTGCTGGCAAACCAAGCTGTGATCACGCCCCCTAAAAATAGAAAAGAGCTGAGCTCCATAGATGAGACAATAGCAGAAGTAACAGCATTATGAGCCCAAAAAATGACGTTATTAACGATAAATGGCTAATGTAAGGTGAAACCATGAAGGTTTTTAAGATTATTTTAAAAATATTAGTATGTACTAATACAAGAGGAATATTGTATATATTGCATTAATCATATTATATCAGCATGAAAAAAATCACAAAGTCAGGTCTGGTTCTGTTGAGAAGCAATGAATGAAGCAATAATGACTGAAGTAAAATTAAATAAGAATCTTCCTTAGAAAAGTTTAGTAGAAATGAAAAAAAAATGCATAGCATCAATGTTTATTAATCCATAGTAAGTTTTAACGTCTCAAACTGGTTAGTTAATATAGGAACACCAATTAAACATTGATCATTATTCAGGCAATTTGTGAAATGATGGTTTTATACTAATCTCCATTATTTTTATAGCCAACATTTATGTATTCTTAGCAGTTAAAAGCTTTAATATGTATGTGAAAGGAGTTAATCAGCTGTAATCATTACACCATAACTGGAAGTAAATCTGTGGGAAAATACTTAAAATTCACAAATTCATAGTATGAAAAAGAAAAAGTACAATAAGAAAATAATGTTAACTATAATTGTATAACAACTGAAGGGAACATTGCCAATACATGAATAGATTACTGGCCTAAACAATGTAGGAATAACCCATGTTGATATGTGTTTTAATGACCTTGCATGTGGCCTAGAACAAAATTTTTTCTCTAATGTCCATATTTGCAGATAACATAGCAAAAGGCAAAATAATAGAGGCTGGATCCACAGCTTCCAAGTATGGTAGTACTCAATGTGGATCCCAAAAGACACAACTCAACTGATCATACCTATCTGGTTTATAAAACTGTTTTAAAAGAAGCTGTAAAGTCTCATTCTTTTTCCTTGACTCAAAAAAACTTGATTCCCATGTACAGTTTTTTGTGCAGTTTTTAAGGAAAGGTCAGAAATAGATCATATTTGAGGAAAAAGTATAATGGAAAGGCTAAAAGTTCTATTTTTTGCATCTAATGCAGGTTTTGACCAAACAGCCAAGTAAGTAGGCATCACTAGTAATCGGTAGAGATGAGCATATTTTAAAAAAATTTGATTCGGTCGATCTGCCAAATTTTTGAAAAAATGTGGTTCAATCCAAATTCATTTGCGGAGAATTGCTATAAAAAATGCCTGTTTCCGGGCTAGAGAGAACCTTAGTGTAGAACACTTTGCATTGCCGTAACGCATAGGGAGTGTGCTGGGTAAGTGAAATAATACTGTTATTCAGTATGACATGCAGATTCTTTTGGAAATGTCCTTCATGCCATGAGAATGTAGTGACAATAGTTACCTTCCATTCTGGACTTCTTACCTGGCTTTTGTGTATAGCAATTATTTATTTAAATAATATTAAATATAATTTAAAAATGTACAAGTCACTTTTCATAAATTATAAGATTTCTTTAAACAAAGTCTGCAAACTACAAAAGTTATCGAAAACTGAATCCTGAATGAAACACAATAAAATGTTTTGGACACTTTCACATTATAAACACAAACCAGCACTTTAACCCCTTAACGACGCAGGACGTATATTTACGTCCTGCGCCGGCTCCTGCGATATGAAACGGGATCGCGCCGCGTTCCCGCATCATATCGCGTCGGTCCCGGCGCTCATCAACGGCCGGGACCCGCGGCTAATACCACACATTGCCGATCGCGGCGATGTGCGGTATTAACCCTTTAGAAGCGGCAGTCAAAGCTGACGGCCGCTTCTAAATTATAATTGAAAGTGACCCGGCTGCTCAGTATTGCTGTTCGGGATCGCCGCGGTGAAATCGCGGCGTCCCGAACAGCTGACCGGACACCGGGAGGGCCCTTACCTGCCTCCTCGGTGTCCGATCGGCGAATGACTGCTCCGTGCCTGAGATCCAGGCAGGAGCAGTCAAGCGCCGATAACACTGATCACAGGCGTGTTAATACACGCCTGTGATCTTTGTAAAAGATCAGTGTGTGCAGTGTTATAGGTCCCTATGGGACCTATAACACTGCAAAAAAAATGTTAAAAAAAAGTGTTAATAAAGGTCATTTAACCCCTTCCCTAATAAAAGTTTGAATCACCCCCCTTTTCCCATAAAAAAATAAAACAGTGTAAAAAAAAATAAACATATGTGGTATCGCCACGTGCGTAAATGTCCGAACTATAAAAATATATCATTAATTAAACCGCACGGTCAATGGCGTACGCGCAAAAAAATTCCAAAGTCCAAAAAGCGTATTTTGGTCACTTTTTATACCATAAAAAAATGAATAAAAAGTGATCAAAAAGTCCGATCAAAAAAAAATCATACCGATAAAAACTTCAGATCACGGCGCAAAAAATGAAGCCTCATACCGCCCTGTATGTGGAAAAATAAAAAGTTATAGGGGTCAGAAGAGGACATTTTTAAACGTATAAATTTTCCTGCATGTAGTTATGATTTTTTCCAGAAGTGCGACAAAATTAAACCTATATAAGTAGGGTATCATTTTAACTGTATGGACCTACAGAATAATGATAAGGTGTAATTTTTACCGAAATATGCACTGCGTAGATACGGAAGCCCCCAAAAGTTACAAAATTACGTTTTTACTTCGATTTTGTCGCACAATGATTTTTTTTCCGTTTCGCCGTGCATTTTTGGGTAAAATGACTAATGTCACTGCAAAGTAGAATTGGCGACGCAAAAAATAAGCCATAATATGGATTTCTAGGTGGAAAATTGAAAGGGTTATGATTTTTAAAAGGTAAGGAGGAAAAAACGAAAGTGCAAAAATGGAAAAACCCTGAGTCCTTAAGGGGTTAATTAAATGATTTAATTGCTATGGACACCTATGATGTTTTTGTAAGAATTTCTTCACATTAGTGTCACTTCTACAGCACTCTTTATATCCAAGCTATCCTACTAATCTCCCACATTCACACTCCAATCCAGATAGCTGTGTATCTTTTTATTTATGTAAATAAGTGTTTATTTAAGTGCCTATTAAAATGTTAAATTATGATTTTTTAAGAAATTAACAAGTCACTTTTCATAAATTATAAAATGTCTTTAAACAAAGTCTGCAAACTATAAGGCTCTTATAATAGTGATCAGATAAGTGCTAAACATTGTTACATGATGTGCCTTACAGACGGAGCTGTAGCAAGCTCTTTTTGCTCCTGAGGCGAGAACAGAAAATTGTGCCCCCCCCCCACCCACAACCATTTTGGCTTGGGGCACTCCTTGGAAAAAATTACCGAATAATTTTTTTTATATATGTTTCTTATGTAGATAACAGTACAGTTTTATGCAGTGACTCATAAATGACATATTCACTGATCAGAGTAATTCTCTTTTTTCCTTCCCCATCTGGCACAGGACATCATGATAATCTGTTCCAGCCAAAAATCTTGGGCAGAACCTGCAACACAAACATATTAGTATTGGGCTCTGCACTTTTCCAGCATTATCCTTCCCTCTTCCCTACAAATGACTCCAGCCTCATCCAAACACAATCCCACCAGCCTTCCCACAGCGCACAAGGGGAAAGACTTATCAAAACCTGTGCAGAGGAAAAGTTGCCCAGTTGCCCATAGTAACCAATCAGCTTTCTTCTTTCATTTTTAACAAGGCCTTTGCAAAGTGAAATAATAAATCTAATTGGTTGCTATGGGCAACTGGGCAACTTTTCCTTTACACAGGTTTTGATAAATCTCCACCAATGTTTTTAGGCCTCACTCAAATGCCTCAAGCCCCCCCCCCCCCCACAAGTACACACAATGCCTCATGCCTCACCCACACACAATGCCTCCAGCCTTGCCCCACACAATGAATGGTGTACATGGGTGACAGAGGGGCATACAGGGGTGACAGAGGGGTGTAGATGGGTGTACGGGGTAACCGTGGGGTGTACAGGTGTGACTGAGAGGTGTAGAGGGGTGACAGAGAGGTGTAGAGGAATGAAAGAAGGATTGGGGTGGGGGTGCACTACCTGAAGCTGAGTGGGCCTCTGTTAGTGCTGCCCTTGCTCCTTCCCTCCATCCTCATCATTCTGCTGAGGGACCAGGGAGAATCCAGAGTCAAGAGCTGCTCCACATGAGAGGGAGGATACACATGGATTGAAGCTGCAGCATCCCGGAACTGCACACAGACTTTCCTCCCGTCTGGCCTGCACGCCTGTGACTCGCCTGGAAAGAAAAATCTAAAAATGTTGGAACCATATTTCCCACCAGAGTGTCCTGGCACCCTGGTTTGGAATCAATGGTTCAGTGTAATTTGTGACGCCCCCTCGCAACAGCACACCTGAGGCAACCGCCTCACTCGCCTCATCGGAGCTACAGCCCTGATTACAGAACATGCAAAAAATACAAACTTCAGAAAACAATAAAATCTGTGATAAAAGTGCTATAAAAAAGAGGTAATATTAAATGTGACAAGGTCATCAAGGGTGGATTTAAAAGGGGGGCAGTTTAAGTTGTAGAAATTTCTGCAACAGTCCGTTCCATAAACCTGAGTGAGAGGAACTGTAAGATTAATGTTTTGCCACCAGTTGGTTTCAAAACAACTATTTCCAGATTTTTTATTTTCTTCTACTTAAAAATCTTAATACTTCCACTACTTGGAGCTGGAACAACCGTGGCTGATGGCACCAGACTTGCCCTCCAATGGGTCTTCAAAAAAGGATTTACATTTTTTTTTTATAAATTAAAATTAATTTAAATAATAATGAAATAAAAATAATGTCTGTAATCTCCTCAATTGTGATGCCATACGGTCTCCCAACCCTGCTGCCACATCCTGACTCTCTGCCTCAGTGATTTTAATAGCGACGCCTGTAATCTGCATGTGATTTGTAAATTTTTTAATAATATTTAATATAATTTAAACAAATAATTGCTATACAACCCACTGACTGTTGACTGGGGGTGTCAGATATTACTTGGGATAAAGTGGATGACTGAGTTAACCAATTAATGACGGCAGATGGGTTTCTGGTCAGGCGAGACAGCTAGCTGATACTGGGAACCTCACGCTGCGACTCCTGCTTCCACTTGCCACTAGTCTGCTGCAACCTCTGTCTGATGAATTTTTGCCTCTGCCACTCCTCTGTGCATGTCCTGGCACTTCTCTGCCTGACATACTTACTGAATTTATGAGGGGAGTACAATACGCTCCATTACACTTAAAACAGTATTTGTCTACAACACCAGCAGGTGTGTACTTTTGGCTGGCCTTTCACAGTATCTACGCCCTTTAGACAAACAAAATGGTACACCACTTAGATGTACGCACAAGTTACACTTAATTGAGGACAATATGCTTTTAGTGCTCTGCTCACCCTAACTGGCTGGCTACTAGACTTTAACAGGAACAAAATAGTACACCACTTAGATGTACGCATGTGGTATGCACTTATAAGGGGAGGACAATGCGCTCCAGTACACTTAAAACAGTATTTGAGTACAACACCAGCAGGTATGTACTTTTGGATAGCCTTTCACAGTATCTAGGCCCTTAAGACTTTAACAGGAACAAATGAATACACCATTTAGATGTACGCATGTGGAATGCACTTGTGGGGGAAGGACAATGCGCTCCAGTACGCTTAAAACAGTATTTGTCTACAACATCTGCAGGCATGTACTTTTGGCTGGCCTTTCACAGTATCTACGCCCTTTAGACAAACAAAATGGTACACCACTTAGATGTACGCACAAGTTACACTTAATTGAGGACAATATGCTTTTAGTGCTCTGCTCACCCTAACTGGTTGGCTACTATTAGCTTTTCAGCTGCTGCAGCACACAGTCGCTGTGTACCACAACCAAAATTGCACTCTCAATCTCACTCCCTTCCCTATTAGTGCTTCTAGGCTGGATTTGGGCTTGAGGTGAATCGTTGCTGTAAAAAAAAACTATTCTGTGCAACACACTGCTCTCTGTCCCTGTCTGCAATAGAACACTAATGTGACTGGGAGGTAAATCGTTGCTGTAAAATGCTTTTTTGTGCAACATACAGCGCTGTCTGTCCCTCTCTCTCAGCAACAGAACGCTGATGTGACTGGGAGGGGAATCGCTGCTGTAAAAATGCTTTTCTGTGCAACACACACTGCTGTCTGTCCCTCTCTCTTTGCAATAAAAGGATGAAGTCACTGGCCGCAAGATGGCTGCCAATTATATAGGGCTGTGACATCACAGGGGTGGCTGGCTGCTGATAGGCTGCATGCTGCATGTGATAAAGGGTCATCCCACCTACCTGCCTTCTCACCTTCTCAGGATTCCTTGCCCCATGTCCTCACATGTGGATCCGCCATTAGATGCCCTGGAGCCTGGCCCACACTAAATGGAGTTTAATTAAGCAATTTGCCCAGTTGAATTACAGTGATATTCACATTCGTTGCGAATCGAATATTTCCTGAAATTCGTAACAAATTCAGATTCAGCAGATTCTATACGCTCATCCCTAGTAATCGGACCCAGGTTTTATGCCTGGTGCCCTAGATTGTTGGGTAAAAAACTGCTATACTGGTATTTGGGTAACACAACTCTACTTTTATGCTGTCTTGGGTGCCAGATTCACGTAGGTACCTGCCTTCTACCAATAAATCAGTACTTCAGGTGAAGTGTATTCTTTTTGAATTTAAACTTTATTAGCCATGTAAATTGTCTGTTTTGTAATAAAAAATTTTAACATATAAAA
The DNA here is from genome assembly GCF_029499605.1 of Hyla sarda. Classification (NCBI taxonomy): domain Eukaryota; kingdom Metazoa; phylum Chordata; class Amphibia; order Anura; family Hylidae; genus Hyla; species Hyla sarda. The sequence continues at coordinate 282,803,569 of NC_079192.1, forward strand.
ACATTTTGTGCTAGACCCTAGCGTTAGAGGTGACTTAACTAAATAGATAAAATGTCTTATAAATCAATACAGTGACCCCCCCCCCGACCTATGATGGCCCCAACATACGATAATTTCAACATATGATGGCCTCTCAGAGGCCATCGCATGTTGAAAGAGCCTGTATGGGGAGAAAAAATAGACCAGAGAGGGCGCCTCGTGTGATGCCGTTGGGGTGGTAGAGGGAAGAGGAAAAGAAATAGGAGCGGAGCTTGCAGGCCCCTTAGGTAGTAACTGCTCACCTTAGAGCAAGTATTAAACTTGCATATCAACCCAATGTTGGGGTTACAAGATAGCCGGAACCGCTGCTGAGCCTGAGGTGACAGGTGAGGTAAAACCGTCTCCTGGAGAAAGTAGGTGAGCATAAAAGAGCAAAATGACCTCGCAGATGGCGCTGCTGGTTCCGTGGGAATGTAGAAATAAACCAAATCCAGAGTAGAATATTGTAAAAGCTTGTGGATTTTATTGCAAATGAATAAAATCAATAAAAGCAATCATGAAGGCAGCATCAACATACAATGCTTTTGTATGTCAGGGGCATCACATAAACGGCTATCCGGATAGCCGTTTAAGGTGCCCCGTGTGGTCTGGTGAAGATCACTTACATGTCCCCGGCGCTCCGGACCGTCCTCTTCGGGATCCCCTGCATCGCCGTCGCACTCCATCGTCGTCGCCGCGCACGCCCTCCCGTTATCCAATAGGAGCGGGTGCATAGCGACGTGATGACGATGATAAGGAACAATGATCCCGGGCAGCGGAGACGATCTGGAGCGGCTGGGACACCACGGGGATGCGGCGACAGCGATGGATGGCGACATCCAGGGCAGCAGTGACGGTCCGGGCGTCGGGGACAGGTGAGTATACCTTCCTATATTTAACATTGCACGGATCCCTCAACATACGATGGTTTCAACAAATGATGGTTCATTTGGAACGAATTACCATCCTATGTTGAGGGGCCACTGTAATTTGTTATAATCACAGGTACAAGTTAAAGACAAAGAGAACAGACAAAATACATAAAAAAAGGTAGACAGTAATGCAGAATAAGTCGACAGTACATAACATAATGGGCCACATGTTCAAGAATGAGAATAATATTCATTTAATAAGGTCTGGTGTCCTACAGCATTCATCTTTTTTGTTGCTCACTGCTCTGCTCAGCTCTGCTGCAATGTTGGTCGGCGTCCTGATATTTCCATGGCCATCAGTCTCTCAGTCTGGAGGGCTGGTCTGTCAAATAGATCATTTCACCATCAGACCATTAAATAGCCTACCTTAAACCAAAGTGTTCAATGCTGGGTTAAGGCAGGGTGTTACAGTCTGACATCTAGAGAAGTTGATACATGGGATTTTGTTATTAGGCTGAGTGCCTGGACTTATCTTCTGTGTGTTTCTTTTGTCTATTTGACCTCCGAACTGTATACTTGGTAACCTAGCTGTCTCATAAGTCTGAGTCTCCTGGCTTCTTTTTTAGTTCAACAATGTAGCTGCTTTGCTTTGCCTGAGCCTATCTAAAGCTATCCTGATACAATTATTGCCTGGGACTTGCTCCTCCCTGTCTGCTTAGAAGCTGAGACATGACTAGTTTTCCATCTACATTACATTTGTGTCTTTCTGGAAGCCAGTGTCATTATACGCCATATAAAAGTTGCAAAACACAGTAGACAAACAAATCCTTTCCATGGGACTCTTCTAGCACCCCCAATGGCATTCTGGCCACTCATTCACAACACTCAGCTAGTCCTGAGGACTTTGAACAAGTACAGGAATTAACTCTGAAGCAGGTGTCCTAGAAACTGCCCTTCATACTGCGCCTCTCACAGTCAAAATTGATAAAATAAAGGTTGACCTGGGTCTTCTCTGGCAGAATTTTCAAAATCTTAGGTTGCATCTCTGCCCTTGAGGATTATCTGGCGCCTGTGCCTGAACATTTGTGGGCTTTCAAATACAAAACAGACAAGGAGCAGTAGGAATGTGATGACATAAAAAAAATTATATACAAAAGACAGGGGGCTTAGCATACTATGTGGGGTGCTCTCAAGAATATTGAACATAATACAACCAAGCTGAAGAATCAATGGCACTAATTTATGGCAAAGGAGACTTGAAAAATCGCCTGGGCAGCATTAACATCTGGATTATTAGTCTGCCTGCGGTGGAGCGAACTCATCATGTGCAGCAAAGCTTCCTCCTCCAGGTGCTCCACCAAGACCTCATCTTACCAATTCCTTACTTAGGGATCTTCTACTGGAGATGGTGAGGTGAAACAGACCATTTGCTATGAACATTTTAATGTAATTTCACAACTTTTTAGCAGATCTTCAAAAGCATAGAGCAATGTTCTTGTCTGTTAAATGGAGACCATGTGCCCTCAACTTCTCTTACTCCATGGCATATCTTGCTCGCCTGTGTGTTTTCAACAGCAACAAGGTCACTTTCTTCACCACTCCCACTGAAGCTGAGGACAGAGTGGTTCTCAAGGAGAGCCAAGGATGAGATTGAATCTCCCTTATGTTTGTGTTCACCTGATATCAGGACTTTATAATGTCTTCTCCTGTTGTCCCTCCACATTTTGGAGGATTGACTTTGTCCTAATTGAGCATGCTTTCCTGCAACTTCTCTGCCTCCTGCTGCTGGTCCTGGGTTGATAGTCCATACTGCTAGGACTTTAGTATTCTGTATATGAGGTTGTTAATCTATTTGTTAATTTAGTCTTCACACCTAAGGTGATTCAATTCTTTAGAATGTATGTTCTCAGTGATTTAGTTATCTCAGGTCTCATATCTTATGAGGCTCGGGTTATATACAGTGGTCCCTCAACATACAATGGTAATACGATCCAAGTGAACCATCGTTAGTTGAAACCAACGTATGTTGAGGGATCTGTGCAATGTAAAGTATAAGACGTTATACTCACCTGTCCTCGCCACTCCGGACCCTCACCGCTGCCCTGGATGTCGCCCTCCATCATTGTCGCGTCCCCGGGGTGTCCTCGCCGCTCCGGACCATCTCTGCTGCCCGGGATCGTCGCTCTTCCATTGCCGTCATCACGTCGCTGCGCACGCCGCTCCTATTGGATGACGGATAAGCATGCGCGCCGATGTGATCATGACAAAGGAGAGCGACGGTGATGCAGGGGATCCTTAAGAGGATGGTCTGGAGCGCCGGGGACAGGTGAGTGACCATCACGGGACCACACGGGGCACCTTAAACGGCTATCCGGCAGCTGCTGAAGCAGTATACGCTGCCAGAAAGCCGTTTATGTTATGGCCCCGACATACAAAAGCATTGTATGTTGATGCTGCCTTCAACATCAGTGGCCTCTGAGAGGCCATTGTATGTTGAAATTATCGTATGTCGGGGCCATCATAGGTCGGGGGGGGGGGGGGTCACTGTATTTACATATTGTAAAAGAAGTCTTAGATGCATATATATGTCCTTCTGGTATGCTTCTCCTTGCATGGCTAGAGATGAGAGAATCGAATCTGACGAATCCGAATTTGTTATGAATTTCATGAAAAATTTGATTTGCAACGAATGCGCGAATCACTTCATTAAACTTCATTTAGTGCGGTCCAGACTCCAGGGCATCTAAAATGGCGGAGGACATGGGGCAAGGAACTCTGGGAAGGCAAGAATGCAAGGCAGCTAGGCGGAATGATCTTGAATCACATGCCGGATGCAGCCTATCAGCAGCCAGTCACCCCTGTGATGTCACAGCCCTATATAATCGGCAGCCATATTGCGGCTCATCACTTCATTCTTTCACTGCAGAGGGATAGGACAGCGCTGTATGTTACATAGACAAGCTTTTTACAGCAACATTTCACCTCAAAGTCCCGTCAGCGTTCTGGTGGACAGAGAATAGTGCATTTTTCACAGAAAATACTTTTTACTGCAGCCATTAACCTTCCAGTCACTTTCTACAGCAGTGTTTTACAGAGAGGGGCAGAGAGCTGTGTGCTGTCTAATAAATTTGAACAAGCTGGCTCAGCTTGAGAAACAGCAGAGGATGGAGGAATACATTTTCAGCCCAACTCTGTGTCTTTGTTCCACAACAAATGGTCTGCTGGTTATATTAGTCTGAAGACGGTATAATACCCAGCAGTCCATTTCTAATAGTCTTTGAGAGAGTGAATTTTCTACACAGCAACAGTGTGCTGCAGCATTTTTGTGTACTGCTGTTTTTTTTAGTGTACTGTAGCGCATTTTTCTGCCCTCCTTTAAGTAGTGTACTATTTTGTACCTTACAATCTGTCAAGCACCTAGGTACTGTGAAAGGCCAGGCAAAAGTAATCACCGGTTGGTGTTGTACTCAAATACTTTTTTAAACGTACTGTAGCACATTTTTCTGCCCTCATAAGTGCATAGCACATACCTACATCTAAATAGTGTACTATTTTGTACCTGTTAATCTGTCGAGGGCCTAGATACTATGAAAGTCCAGGCAAAAGTAATCACTGGTTGGTGTTTTAATCCACTACTTCTTTAAATGTACTGTAGCGCATTTTATTGCCCACATAAGTACATACCACATAGCTACATCTGAGTAGTATACTATTTTGTACCTGTTAATCAGTCAAGGGCCTAGATACTGTGAAAGGCCAAGCAAAAGTACTCAACGGCAGGTGCTGTACTCAAATACTTTTTTTTATGCGTACTGTAGCGCATTTTTCTGCCCTCATAAGTGCATACCCCATGCGTACATCTAAGTGGAGTACTATTTTGTACCTGTTAAACTCTTGAGGGCCTAGATACTATGAAAGGACAGCCAAAAGTACGCAGCTGCTGCTGTTCTAGACAAATACTGTTTTAAGCGTAGTGAAGTGTATTGTACTCCTCTCATATATCCTCATAATCACTGGCTGATGTTTTACTCCAATACATTTTTTAAACGTACTGTAGCACATTTTTCTGCCCACATAAGTACATACCCCATACCTACATCTAAATAATGTACAATTTTGTACCTGTTAATTTGTCAAGGGCCTAGATACTGTGAAAGTCAAGGCAAAAGTACTCACCGGCTGATGTTTTACTCCACTACTGCTTTAAGCATACTGTAGTGCATTTTTGTGCCCACATAAGTGCATACTACATACCTACATCTAAGTAGTGTACTATTTTGTACCTGTTAATCTGTCAAGTGCCTAGATACTGTGAAAGACCAGACAAAAGTACTCACCTGCTGCTGTTCTAGAAAAATACTGTTTTAATCGTAGTGAAGCATTTTGTACTCCCCTCATATACGCACTAGTATGTTAGGCAGAAAAGTGCCAAGACGTACACAGGGGAGTGTCAGAGGCCTAAATTCAGCAGTAAGAGGTCACAGCAAACTAGGGGCGAGTGGCAGCAGGAGTTGCAGCCTGAGCTCCCGGTATCAGCTAGCGGTCATGTCTCGACCAGCAACCCTTCTGCTATCATCAATTGGTTAACACGGTCATCCACTTCATCACAAGTGACATCTGATTCTACCAGTCAACAGTCGATGGGTTCCTGAGACACAACCTTCAGTTGGCATGGCTCTGGAGCAGTCCCTGTCCTCCCATGGCCTCTGTCCTATGCTTTTCCCTCCTCTAAAGAACTATCTTATGCTGTGGGTTCAGCTCCACTATTCAGTGAGGATGATCTAATAGAGGACAGTAAGCAGCTGCTGCCCAGCCAAGATGTGGAGGAAACATCTGCCGCTTCCTCCGCTAGGTGGGCAAGTAGTGATTAGGAGAGTGACGTGGGAGGCGGTTTTGTCAGCATACAGGGTCCTGAAGCAGGCACTGTTGAGGAACCGGAGGAGGACATCAGTGATGTGCAGACACTTGTTGATGATGATTAAGTTGATCGCAATTGAGAGCAGGCTGCAGAAGGGGCTTCATCATTAGTGTTGCTCGCGAATATTTGCAATGCAAATTTTATTCGCGAATATCGCATATTCATGAATTCATATTCATTTATTCGCGAATATAGCACTATATATTCATAATTGCGAATATTGTTTTTTTTGTTTTTTTATTTTTTTCACAGTACACATCACAGTGATCATCCCTCTCTGCTTCCAGCTTGTGTGGCGTAAAGAAGGCTCTAATACTACTATGTGAGACTGGCGTAATTGCATATGCTAATTTTCGTATATTTGAATTTCCGCATATGCTAATTTTTGTATATGCTAATTTTCACATATGCTAATTTTCGCATACGCGAATTTTCGCATATGCGAAAATAAAACGAATATTACGAATATGCAAATTTAGCAAATATTTGACGAATATTCGTCCATATATTCGCGAAATATCGCGAATTCGAATATGGCCTATGCCGCTCAACACTATTCATCATCATCAGGAGAAGAGAGTTGCAGGTTGCCCGTGAGGAAGCAGCTGAGCCAGCAAGGAGGTAGCATGGATGTCAGTCAGCATGGTGGCAGAAGTGGAAATTCTGGAGCCAAACGTGCCTGGGATAGACCACCCGCTTCGCGGCAGACTACCTTCCAGGGAGGTAGTGGAACAGGGGTTCCTGGAGATGGCGGCAGTAGCAGTCAATTGAAGCAGACTTTTGGTGGAAAAATCAGCTACTCGGCGGTGTGGCAGTTTTTCATCAAGCATCCGGAGGAGGTTAACATAGCCACATGCAAGATGTGTCGGCAGAAGTTTAAGCACCACGGCCCTGCGTCAACATATGCTGCGCCGCCATAAAGCGGCCTAGGAGAACCGTGGCTCTGATGTCGTGGCCCAGCCTGCTGCATCACCCAGTAGCACACCGCGCTCTCTTTTAGCCAGCCAAAGCTCCACTACCTCAGCCGAAGGGAGCTGTTTGTCATACCCTCCTTCTGTTGCTCCAGATGCTCCTGCTCCTCCTACTTATAATCAGTGATTCTGCAAACAATCCATCGGCGAATTCATGTCCAAGACACAACATTATGCGCCCACTCATCCAACGGAGCAGAAGCTGAATGTGCTCCTGTCCAAGTTGCTGGTGCTGCAGTCCCTCCCTTTTCAAGTGGTGGACTCTGCACCTTTCAGAGAACTGATGGCTTGTGCCAAGCTGAGGTGAAGAGTGCCAAGCCGTAATTTTTTTGCAAAGAAGGCAGTACCAGCCCTATACTATTTTGTGGAAGAGAAGGTGGGACAGTCCTTGAGTGACTGTGTACCAAAGTGCACAGCAGCGCCGACATCTGGAGCTGTAACTATGGTTAGGGACAATACATGTCCTTTATGGCTCACTGGGTGAATTCAGTTCCTACACAACCACAACACCTACTTGGACAGGTCATGCCACTTCATCCTCCACGCTCTCAGGCCATTGGTCCTGTGACAGTGTGCAACTCCGCCTTCTCCTCCTCCACCTTGTCCTCAGCCTCCACTGCCCAGACAAGTGCCCTCTCAGTGCCCCTTCAGCATACCATGTGTGCAGGGCACGGCACTGTCACGCTGTTTTTCACATGGTTTGTCTTGGCGACCGGAGTCACACATGGGAGGAACTGCTAAAAGTTATCCATAAAGAAATTGGGGCGTGGCTTACTCCACGAAAACTGGAAAGTGGAACCATGGTGACTGACAACGGGAAGAACATCTTGTCTGCGCTGCGATTAGGAAGGCCGAGCCATGCGCCCTGCATGGCACATGTTTTCAATCTGGTTATCAAGCGGTTCCTGAAGTGTTCCCCCCATTTGCAAGACATCCTAACAACAGGAAGGAAACATTGCATACACTTCAGTCGCTCGCACACCGCAAAGCACACCCTCCTTGAGCTGCAGCGTCAGAACGGTAACCCCAACATAGTCTGATTTGCGATGTTGCCACTCGTTGGAATTCCACCCTCCATATATTGAACTGACTATATGAACAAAGAAAAGCCATCACCAATTTCTTGATGATCCAAGCAGATAGGGGTACTAACCTGTGTAAATGTCGACCAGTGGCAGCTCGGACCAAACCAAATTTTTTCGGAAAATTCTGTAAATCGGCCGAATCAAATTTTTCAAAAGTTAGCTCATCTCTATGCATGGCAGTTACTCAAAATCTACCATTGTTCTTTTGTCCCATATTCTACTTTTAGTCTAATGGCATTGACTACCACATTCATTGGTGGGGAGGGGGGGGGGGTATGTCTGGCATTGCCTCCCTCATTCCTCCCTTGAGGATTGATGTTACTCTCCTGGTGTATCTTATCTTCCCACTTCCCTCTGTATTATGCTACAGCTATTTTACTACATATTGGTGGCCAACATAAGAGGTCTGGGAATTGCTATGAATTGTAATATTGTCCTCTCAAGCATCCGTACTACCCAACCTCATTTGATTTATCTCCAGGAGACCCACCTGACCATGAATGCCATATGTAGACTAAATGTTTAAGGTTGAAGCCTTTTTTTTTTTATTGTATCTTAATGTCACATATCCCTAGGCTATACTGAAAGGCTGCTACAAGCCACTCGTTCTACTTTTGCCCTAACATCAGATAGATATGCAGGTGTAGACTGCATGTAGGCAGCTGGAACCTCATCCTGAGATAACTGGAGACATTAATTTATGGGTAATCTGGAGTTCCCCTATTTTCATTTATTCTGGTTTCTGTGTTCTGTGTTCTGTGCTAGAAACAGTTAGATGTTACCTCTATAGCCTATCTTGTTGATGTAGATGTTTTCAAATCTTCCACTTTATTCTGTAGAGAAGTATGCAGTTTCCCCATAGAGCTCTTTATCATTATTTTTAATTGTGACAATCAGTAGATTTCCCAACTTCATAAACCTAGACTATGAGGGAGATTTATCAAGGGATTTGGAGTTTTTTTTTTTTGCTTACAAAAGTCGCACAAAAAGTTGCCCGTGCGCCTATGCAATTTTTTGTGTGACTGTTGTGGGTGTGCATAAAGTACCAATCAGCTCTACATAAGCAATTGTAAGTTTTCACTGTGCAGTGGTCAGGAATTTTTCAAGTGCGAAAGTCACATGTAGGCAAAAAAAAGTCATGGCTTACCTGGCTTACAAACTGGCATACAAACTTGCCTTTGACAGTATTAAAAAAAAAAATCACAAAAAAGTGGAAAGCGTCGCACAAAAGTTGCAGAGAATGGGGTCACACAAAGTGGTGTTCTGAAGTTAAATTACAGAAAAATGTGTACTAGCCCCATTTTTATCACAGGCCCTGCACCATTTGACACATTTGGTGCTGGTACACTCCAAATACACCATCAAAACCTGTGTATAAAATCAGTGCACCTAGACTGACTTTGATAAATCTCCCCCAGGGTCCATCTGGATTGTTCTTAGCCAAATAGGCACACCTTAGTAACAAGATGTTATCTAATCAATTGCTTATGAAGAGTAGAAGGCAAGAGTTGATTCCCACTCTTTCAGATGAAGAGTGGGCATAAGGAGTTAAATTACATATGTATGTATCTCTTGCTGTACATTATACATAAAGGTTATCTCACCCTGGTCAGACTAAACAGAATGGCAAAACGACCTCATAACTACAGCAATAGTTACATTCATTTTGTGCCAATTTTTGGCATTTGCTCCAGGATTGCCTCTTTCTAGGTCAGTTTGGCCTGAGGTGGTAAATCTATTGTCTACACTCATGGCTCAGTTGGATGTCCTTATAAAATGTGCTTGTTAGGATTCCTCGAAAAGAAAGAATGGTCACATCATGATAGAATCTTACCATGGGAGGCTTTCTTTAAGGAACGGAAAGCAATGGCATTCAGGTGGATGGGTAAACAACCCCCGAGAGGATTCCAGTGAGATATTGGAGATATAAAAAAAACCACATGAGCACTTTATCTGTTTATTGCTGTATTTGTTACGCCGAGCGCTCCGGGTCCCCGCTCCTCCCCGGAGCGCTCGCTTCACTCTCCCCGCGGCAGCGCTCCGGTCACGTCCTCTGACCCGGGGCGCTGCGATTCCGCTGCCAGCCGGGATGCGATTCGCGATGCGGGTAGCGCCCGCTCGCGATGCGCACCCCGGCTCCCCTACCTGACTCGCTCTCCGTCTGTTCTGTCCCGGCGCGCGCGGCCCCGCTCCCTAGGGCGCGCGCGCGCCGGGTCTCTGCGATTTAAAGGGCCACTGCGCCGCTGATTGGCGCAGTGGTTCCAATTAGTGTGTTCACCTGTGCACTTCCCTATATCACCTCACTTCCCCTGCACTCCCTTGCCGGATCTTGTTGCCTTAGTGCCAGTGAAAGCGTTCCTTGTGTGTTCCTTGCCTGTGTTTCCAGACCTTCTGCCGTTGCCCCTGACTACGATCCTTGCTGCCTGCCCCGACCTTCTGCTACGTCCGACCTTGCTTCTGTCTACTCCCTTGTACCGCGCCTATCTTCAGCAGCCAGAGAGGTGAGCCGTTGCTAGTGGATACGACCTGGTCACTACCGCCGCAGCAAGACCATCCCGCTTTGCGGCGGGCTCTGGTGAAAACCAGTAGTGGCTTAGAACCGGTCCACTAGCACGGTCCACGCCAATCCCTCTCTGGCACAGAGGATCCACTACCTGCCAGCCGGCATCGTGACAGTAGATCCGGCCATGGATCCCGCTGAAGTTCCTCTGCCAGTTGTCGCTGACCTCACCACGGTGGTCGCCCAGCAGTCACAACAGATAGCGCAACAAGGCCAACAGCTGTCTCAACTGACCGTTATGCTACAACAGTTACTACCACAGCTTCAGCAGTCATCTCCTCCGCCAGCTCCTGCACCTCCTCCGCAGCGAGTGGCCGCTCCTGGGATACGCTTATCCTTGCCGGATAAATTTGATGGGGACTCTAAGTTTTGCCGTGGCTTTCTTTCCCAATGTTCCCTGCATCTGGAGATGATGTCGGACCTGTTTCCCACTGAAAGGTCTAAGGTGGCTTTCGTAGTCAGCCTTCTGTCCGGAAAAGCCCTGTCATGGGCCACACCGCTCTGGGACCGCAATGACCCCGTCACTGCCTCTGTACACTCCTTCTTCTCGGAATTCCGAAGTGTCTTTGAGGAACCTGCCCGAGCCTCTTCTGCTGAGACTGCCCTGTTGAACCTGGTCCAGGGTAATTCTTCCGTTGGCGAGTATGCCGTACAATTCCGTACTCTTGCTTCAGAATTGTCCTGGAATAATGAGGCCCTCTGCGCGACCTTCAAAAAAGGCCTATCCAGCAACATTAAAGATGTTCTGGCCGCACGAGAAATTCCTGCTAATCTACATGAACTTATTCACCTAGCCACTCGCATTGACATGCGTTTTTCCGAAAGGCGTCAGGAACTCCGCCAAGATATGGACTCTGTTCGCACGAGGCGTTTCTTCTCCTCGGCTCCTCTCTCCTCTGGTCCCCTGCAATCTGTTCCTGTGCCTCCCGCCGTGGAGGCTATGCAGGTCGACCGGTCTCGCCTGACACCTCAAGAGAGGACACGACGCCGTATGGAGAACCTCTGCCTGTACTGTGCCAGTACCGAACACTTCCTGAGAGATTGTCCTATCCGTCCTCCCCGCCTGGAAAGACGTACGCTGACTCCGCACAAAGGTGAGACAGTCCTTGATGTCTACTCTGCTTCTCCACGTCTTACTGTGCCTGTGCGGATGTCTGCCTCTGCCTTCTCCTTCTCTACAGTGGCCTTCTTGGACTCTGGATCTGCAGGAAATTTTATTTTGGCCTCTCTCGTCAACAAGTTCAACATCCCGGTGACCAGTCTCGCCAGACCCCTCTACATCAATTGTGTAAATAATGAAAGATTGGACTGTACCATACGTTTCCGCACGGAGCCCCTTCTTATGAGCATCGGATCTCATCATGAGAGGATTGAACTTTTGGTCCTCCCCAATTGCACCTCGGAAATTCTCCTTGGACTTCCCTGGCTTCAACTTCATTCCCCTACCCTGGATTGGTCCACTGGGGAGATCAAGTGTTGGGGGTCCTCTTGTTCCAAGAACTGTCTAAAACCGGTTCCCAGTAACCCTTGCCGTAACTCTGTGGTTCCTCCAGTAACCGGTCTCCCTAAGGCCTATATGGACTTCGCGGATGTTTTCTGCAAAAAACAAGCTGAGACTCTACCTCCTCACAGGCCTTATGATTGCCCTATCGACCTCCTCCCGGGCACTACTCCACCCCGGGGCAGAATTTATCCTCTCTCTGCCCCAGAGACTCTTGCCATGTCCGAATACGTCCAGGAGAATCTAAAAAAGGGCTTTATCCGTAAATCCTCCTCTCCTGCCGGAGCCGGATTTTTCTTTGTGTCCAAAAAAGATGGCTCCCTACGTCCGTGCATTGACTACCGCGGTCTTAATAAAATCACGGTTAAGAACCGCTACCCCTTACCCCTCATCTCTGAACTCTTTGATCGCCTCCAAGGTGCCCACATCTTCACTAAATTGGACTTAAGAGGCGCCTATAACCTCATCCGCATCAGAGAGGGGGACGAGTGGAAAACGGCATTCAACACCAGAGATGGACACTTTGAGTATCTGGTCATGCCCTTTGGACTGTGCAATGCCCCTGCCGTCTTCCAAGACTTTGTCAATGAAATTTTTCGTGATCTGTTATACTCCTGTGTTGTTGTATATCTGGACGATATCCTAATTTTTTCTGCCAATCTAGAAGAACACCGCCAGCATGTCCGTATGGTTCTTCAGAGACTTCGTGACAACCAACTCTATGCCAAAATTGAGAAATGTCTGTTTGAATGCCAATCTCTTCCTTTTCTAGGATATTTGGTCTCTGGCCAGGGACTACAGATGGATCCAGACAAACTCTCTGCCGTCTTAGATTGGCCACGCCCCTCCGGACTCCGTGCTATCCAACGCTTTTTGGGGTTCGCCAATTATTACAGGCAATTTATTCCACATTTTTCTACCATTGTGGCTCCTATCGTGGCTTTAACCAAAAAAAATGCTGATCCCAAGTCCTGGCCTCCTCAAGCAGAAGACGCCTTTAAACGACTCAAGTCTGCCTTTTCTTCGGCTCCCGTCCTCTCCAGACCTGACCCTTCCAAACCCTTCCTATTGGAGGTTGATGCCTCCTCAGTGGGAGCTGGAGCTGTTCTTCTACAAAAAAATTCTTCCGGGCATGCTGTCACTTGTGGTTTTTTCTCTAGGACCTTCTCTCCAGCGGAGAGGAACTACTCCATCGGGGATCGAGAGCTTCTAGCCATTAAATTAGCACTTGAGGAATGGAGGCATCTGCTGGAGGGATCAAGTTCTCCTGTTATTATCTACACCGACCACAAGAACCTCTCCTACCTCCAGTCTGCCCAACGGCTGAATCCTCGCCAGGCCCGGTGGTCTCTGTTCTTTGCCCGATTTAATTTTGAGATTCACTTTCGTCCTGCCGATAAGAACATTAGGGCCGATGCTCTCTCTCGTTCCTCGGATGCCTCAGAAGTTGAACTCTCTCCGCAACACATCATTCCACCTGACTGCCTGATCTCCACTTCTCCTGCCTCCATCAGGCAGACTCCTCCAGGAAAGACCTTTGTTTCTCCTCGCCAACGCCTCGGAATCCTCAAATGGGGTCACTCCTCCCATCTCGCAGGTCATGCGGGTATCAAGAAATCTGTGCAACTCATCTCCCGCTTCTATTGGTGGCCGACTCTGGAGACGGATGTTGTGGACTTTGTGCGAGCCTGCACTATCTGTGCCCGGGATAAGACTCCTCGCCAGAAGCCCGCTGGTTTTCTTCATCCTCTGCCTGTCCCCGAACAGCCTTGGTCTCTGATTGGTATGGATTTTATTACTGATTTACCCCCTTCCCGTGGCAACACTGTTATTTGGGTGGTCGTTGATCGATTCTCCAAAATGGCACATTTCATCCCTCTTCCTGGTCTTCCTTCTGCGCCTCAGTTGGCTAAACAATTTTTTGTACACATTTTTCGTCTTCACGGGTTGCCTACGCAGATTGTCTCGGATAGAGGCGTCCAATTCGTGTCTAAATTCTGGAGGGCTCTCTGTAAACAACTCAAGATTAAATTAAATTTTTCTTCTGCATATCATCCCCAGTCCAATGGACAAGTAGAAAGGATTAACCAGATCTTGGGTGATTATTTGCGACATTTTGTTTCCTCCCGCCAGGATGACTGGGCAGATCTCCTCCCATGGGCCGAATTCTCGTATAACTTCAGGGTCTCTGAGTCTTCCTCCAAATCCCCATTTTTCGTGGTGTACGGCCGTCACCCTCTTCCCCCCCTCCCTACTCCCTTGCCCTCTGGTCTGCCCGCTGTGGATGAAATTTCTCGTGACCTTTCCATCATATGGAGAGAGACCCAAAATTCTCTCTTACAGGCTTCATCACGCATGAAGAAGTTCGCGGATAAGAAAAGAAGAGCTCCCCCTGTTTTTTCCCCTGGAGACAAGGTATGGCTCTCCGCTAAATATGTCCGCTTCCGTGTCCCTAGCTACAAGTTGGGACCACGCTATCTTGGTCCTTTCAAAATTTTGTGTCAAATTAATCCTGTCTCTTATAAACTTCTTCTTCCTCCCTCTCTTCGTATCCCTAATGCCTTTCACGTCTCTCTTCTCAAACCACTCATCCTCAACCGTTTTTCTCCCAAATCTGTTCCTCCCACTCCTGTTTCCGGCTCCTCGGACATCTTCTCGGTCAAAGAAATTTTAGCTGCCAAAAAGGTCAGAGGGAAAAATTTTTTTTTAGTGGACTGGGAGGGTTGTGGTCCTGAAGAGAGATCCTGGGAACCTGAGGACAACATCCTAGACAAAAGTCTGCTCCTCAGGTTCTCAGGCTCTAAGAAGAGGGGGAGACCCAAGGGGGGGGGTACTGTTACGCCGAGCGCTCCGGGTCCCCGCTCCTCCCCGGAGCGCTCGCTTCACTCTCCCCGCGGCAGCGCTCCGGTCACGTCCTCTGACCCGGGGCGCTGCGATTCCGCTGCCAGCCGGGATGCGATTCGCGATGCGGGTAGCGCCCGCTCGCGATGCGCACCCCGGCTCCCCTACCTGACTCGCTCTCCGTCTGTTCTGTCCCGGCGCGCGCGGCCCCGCTCCCTAGGGCGCGCGCGCGCCGGGTCTCTGCGATTTAAAGGGCCACTGCGCCGCTGATTGGCGCAGTGGTTCCAATTAGTGTGTTCACCTGTGCACTTCCCTATATCACCTCACTTCCCCTGCACTCCCTTGCCGGATCTTGTTGCCTTAGTGCCAGTGAAAGCGTTCCTTGTGTGTTCCTTGCCTGTGTTTCCAGACCTTCTGCCGTTGCCCCTGACTACGATCCTTGCTGCCTGCCCCGACCTTCTGCTACGTCCGACCTTGCTTCTGTCTACTCCCTTGTACCGCGCCTATCTTCAGCAGCCAGAGAGGTGAGCCGTTGCTAGTGGATACGACCTGGTCACTACCGCCGCAGCAAGACCATCCCGCTTTGCGGCGGGCTCTGGTGAAAACCAGTAGTGGCTTAGAACCGGTCCACTAGCACGGTCCACGCCAATCCCTCTCTGGCACAGAGGATCCACTACCTGCCAGCCGGCATCGTGACAGTATTTTTATTGTGCCTTTCTTTGTATGGTTTACAAAGTGCTTCTGTTTATTGTTGATACATTACCTCTATTGGGTGGCATTGTCTACTGTGCTATTACCTATTTCTGTTATATACCTGTGTTGTTTTTCAATAAAAGGAGTTCAAAAAAATAATATGACTGAATGCACAATTTATTGTGGTTTTATAATGGTATATTGATGGATTTTCCTTTCTATTACTCTATTGTGTTGTGTCAAAGATTAGTCTTGTTAAATGTTACAATCCTCTTGTAATACTGCAGGGGTCTTGACCTGAATAAAATTAGGGCCCTCACAAAAGAATAATTTGTTGTAATGAAAATGAGTTGATGGCTGATTCTAGGAGAAATATAGACAGGCACCACCTAGTCTGGGGACCGTGGATTACTTTCCTATCGACAAACACCTGCAGAACCCTACATACTGATCCCCCCGGACTCTTGAGCCCCAATGTTTCTTGGACGTGTACCCTTGCATTAAGAGCCAGTCCGCAGCGCGAGAGAGGACCCACCTGTGCGCCCCGCCGGGACATTGTTCGCCTACACGCCTTTACTCCTTTCCCCTGCATGTCTCTACCTGTCCTCCCCCTCTGTACTGTCCCTCCCCCCTTTTCGTCCTTTCTGCCCCTCTACCCCGCCTTTTGCTCCACCCATACTCTCTTTTAGACATGCCGGAGCTTCCATTGTAGAACGACTGCGTTCCTATGGTCGCCTTACTATGTTGGTGACCCATGCGATGAGTGCACATCTTACAAGTGACTATCTGTATGGTATATTTGATACTGTTGCTTCTAATGTGAATACTTATGTTGTTCTCCATGGCGCACTAGCGCCTTTTGTTTTGCCTTCATTGCCAATTGCTCCATTACTCTGTTAACCTAAAAATGTTTTCAATAAAAACTTTATTCTGGAAAATGGTATCAATTATTTATAGAGGTGATTAATTAGACTTAATTTATGCAAGAGTTTAGTGGTGGAAACACAATTCTAACATATTCCTCTTAAGACTTATTTTTTTCACTTCAAATAGAAGTGTAAACATAAATACATTTAATAGTTTAATCTTAATCTTAATAAAATTTAAAATATTTATTTTATATAAAAAAAATCTCCCATTACCAATATACTTTGAATTTTAATTTTGATTATTGTCAACATCTGTGACAGATGATATTAGAGCTCTGGCTTGCAGTCTGTGTTTCCATTACATGACTTGAACCAATTTTTATCTTCTAAAAGTGAACAATGAAGGGTCTTACTAAATGAAAAGATTTGGAATGGGTACAGGCAATATTTTATTGTATATTTTTTTTTTTACTGTATTGTTGCTTCATTACATAAAATATTTATCTACTAAGTAGAACACCCCTTTAACCCCTTGCCGCATATGGATGTTTATAAATGTCCATAAGCGGCTCTAGATGTATGACACGCTCTCAGCAGGTGTGCGTGCATCATACCTGGTGGGCCCCTGTTGCTATGAACTACCAGGACCCATGGCTAATGCCGGACATCGCCTATCAGGCCGATGTCCAGCATTAACTCTTTAAACGCCACCATCAAAGTTGATCGCCACATCTAAAGTGAAAGTAAAAGCTTCTCGGCAGCTTAATCGGGCTGAACGGGACCATCGCCGTAAAATTGCGATGTCTTGATCAGCTAGACTGCAACAAGAGGGTGCCTTACCTGCCTCCTGCGCGTCCGATTGGCGATTGCTCAAATACTGAAGTCCAGGCTTGAGTAATCAATCCCTGATAACACTGATCAATGCTCTGCAATGCAATGGCAGTGATCAGTGTATTGAATCAATGTACTGCATGTTATAGTTCCCTATGGAGGCTATAACATTGCAAAAAAAAAAGTGAAAAAAGTTAATAAAGATGATTTAACCCCTTCCCTACTAAAAGTTTGAATCACCCCCCTTTTCCCATAAAAAAAACTGTGTAAATAAAAATAAATATAAACATATTTGGTATCACCACGTGCGTAAATGTCCTAACTATAAAAATATATCATTCATTTAACCACACGGTCAATGGCGTATGTACAAACAAATAAAAAATAAAAAATAGCGTATTTTTGGTCACTTTTTATACCATACAAAATGAATAAAAAGTGATCAAAAGGTCTGATCAAAACAAAAATGGTACTGATAAAAACTTTAGATCACGGTGCAAAAAGTGAGCCCCCATACCGTCCTGTATATGGAAAAATAAAAAAGTTATAGGGGTCAGAAGAGGACAATTTTAAACATATACATTTTCCTGCATGTAGTTATGATTTTTTTCAAGTAGGATATAATTTTAATCATATGGACCAACAGAATAAAAATAAGGTGTCATTTATACCAAAAAAAAATGTACTGCTTAGAAATGGAAGCCCCCAAAACGTACAAAATTGCGTTTTTTCTTCCATTATGTCACACAATGATTTTTTTTTCCCATTTTGCTGTAGATTTTTGGGTAAAATTACTTATTTCATTACAAAGTAGAATTGGTGGTGTAAAAAATAAGCCATCATATGGATTTTTCTGTGCAAAATTGAAAGGGTTATGATTTTGAAAAGTTAAGGAGGAAAAAACAAAAGTGCAAAATTGTAAAATCACCAAAGAGGGAAGGGGTTAATAAAAATGCTTATTACTAGAGATGAGCAAATTTTTGGAAAATTCTATTTGGCCAATTCACAGAATTTTCCCCAAAAATTCAGTTCGATCCAAATTTATTTGCGGCGAATCGCTATTAAAAACACCCATTTCTGGGCTACAGAGAGCCTAAATTAGGATGCAGAACACTTTGCCTTGTCGTAACCCTCATCGGGAGTGTGTTGTATTAGTGAAATAATACTGTTATTTGCCATAGCCATATGACTATGGCTTTTAGTGCTCACCCTAAATGGCCCCTATTAGCTTGAGAGTTGTAGTACACACCAGTTCTGCAGTACAGAGTTGCTGTGTAGTACAGCCCAGTACAGTATTATTAGGAACTAAAAGCAGGTGACTATTGCTTTTAGTGCTCATCCTAACTGGCCCCTATTAGCTTTAGAGTTGTTGTACACCCCAGTGCAGCAGTATAGAGTCACTATGTAGTACACCCAAAAGTGTACTTTCTCTCTCTCTCTCTTCCTTCCATGTCAGTGTTTTTCCACAGTGATTTGGGCTTGTGGTGAATCGCTGCTGTAAAGCTGTTTTTCTGTGCAACACACACTGCTCTCTCTGCAATAAAACGCACTCTCTGCAATAAAGCACTGAAATGGCTGGCTGCAGAAGGCTACTGATTTTATTTAGGGCTGTGACATCACAGGACTTGCTGGCTGCTGCATGGGATTCAGGGGGATCCCTCCTACCTTCCCAGAGTTCCTTGTCCCATGTCATCACATGTGGAACTGCCATTTTAGATGCCCTGGAGCCCGAACCGCACTAATTGGAGATTAATGAAGCAATTATTTTTATCGAATCGTGGCGATATTCGTATTCATTATGAATTGATTTTTTCATAAAATTCGTAATGAATTCCGATTAATCAAATTCGATTAGCTCATCCCTACTTATTAGCATAAAATTATAGTAAGAATGCAAACTATAACCCAATCAAATATTAAATCTAAAGAGAAAGACTATCCCAAGGAATTCCTGTAATACATGTTCCATATACTGTAATATGTTCAGAGATTTCCTTTTCATTAAAAAAGTCAACATTTGTATTTTCAACTCCTTCCCATTATATATATATATATCAGGGCTGTAGAAAATCTATTTAGAAGGCTTGAGGTTTCATATATATCAGAAAACACCTTTACAAGCTTCTTCCAGTGTAATTGATTATTTGCACAGAGCCATGTATCTGTGAAGTTCAGAATACCCCAGGGAAATAATGTAAAATAGATTAGAAGATTAAATGTGAGAAAATTGGTTTTTACTAGGCACATTATTAATCTCTTTCTAAAATGTGTTTTTCATCAAAGCTTGCCATTGAGCACTTCAGCTACAGTGTCTTGATCAATAAAGGAATTAATTCAAGAGAAAATAAATCAAAAGGGAATGTGTAAAAATCTCCAGTATTTTTTCTGCAATGTACACAGTTTTAAACTGTCATTTCTAAAGTACAATAAGACAAGAGAGGTGATTAATTTGGTGTCATAAATGTAAAATGTCTTTTAGAAAATGGCTTGGATAGTTCACATCTCCCCTGGGATATCTTAAAAATCCCTTACGCTCAGATTAATAAAAATGTTGGTATAGTAGGTTTCCCAATTTCCCAACTATACAGCCCATATATTTCACACTATTAAAATGATTTTTGTAGATGCTTAGACATAAACTGTCCCTGCTTTAGTATCAGAGTATAATTTAACCCCTTAAGGACTCAGCGTTTTTCCATTTTTGCACCTTCGTTTTTTCCTCCTTACCTTTTAAAAATCATAACCCTTAAAATTTTACACCTAAAAATCCATATGATGGCTTATTTTTTGTGCCACCAATTCTACTTTGTGATGACATCAGTCATTTTACCCAAAAATCTACGGAGAAACAAAAAAAAAATCATTGTGAGACAAAATGGGGAAAAACGCCATTTTGTAATTTTTGGGGGCTTTCGTTTCTAAGCAGTACATTTTTCGGTAAAAATGTTACCTTATCTTTATTCTGTAGATCCATACTATTAAAATGATACCCTACTTATGTAGGTTATATTTGGATTACTTCTGAAAAATTCATAACTACATGCAGGAAAATGTATATGTTTAAAATTGTCCTCTTCTGACCCCTATAACTTTTTTTATTTTTCCCACATACATTTTTTGTGCTGTGATCTGAAGTTTTATCTGTACCATTCTTGTTTTGATCGAACTTTTTGATCACTTTTTATTCATTTTTTATGGTATAAAAAGTGACCAAAAATACGTTATTTTGGACTTTGGAATTTTTTTGCGCATACGCCATTGATCGTGCGGTTTGAATATTTATATATTTTTATAGTTTGGACCTTTCAGCACACGGCAATACCACATATGTTTCTTTTTATTTACACAGTTTTTCTTTTTTTGTGGGAAAAGGGGGGTGATTAAAACTTTTATCAGGGAAGGGGTTAAATCATCTCTATTAACTTTTTATTCCCCCTTTTTTTCTTTTTTGCAATGTTATAGTCCCCATAGAGGACTATAACATGCATAACATGAATTCAATACACTGATCAATGCCATTGCATTGCAACGCATTGATCAGTGTTATCAGCGGTTGATTGCTCAAACCTGGATTTCAGGCTTGGAGCAATCAATCACCGATGGGCAGGAGGCAGGTAAGACGCCCTCCTGATGCGTCCTAGCTGACTTTTACCATGATTTTACCGTGATGTCCCGATCAGCCCGACTGAGCTGCCGGGAAGCTTTCACTTTCACTTTCGACACGGCGATCAAATTTGATCGCTGCGTCGTAGAGTTAATGATGGACATCTGCCTCAACGGCGATATCTGGCATTAGCCACGGGTCCTGGCTGCTGATAGCAGCCAGGACCATGCGGGTGTGATGTAAGCTTAGCTCCTGAGCTTGTTTCATAACCCTCCTATGCAGCAGTGCTGTTTATTAACAGGGGTTAAAGGGTTATCCAGGAAAAACTTTTTCATATATATATATATATATATATATATCTCAACTGGCTCCAGAAAGTTAAACAGATTTGTAAATTAGGATCAATATGGAAAAAATAATAAATGGGGCTCAAGGGTCAAAGATATCTGGTTTAATTGATAAGTATTTATTAATATAAAATGTAAAAAAGAACCAAATAGGGATGTACAGGGCCCTTGTACCTCCCTAATTAATTACATAACGATAAAATATAATAATCCCAATATAGAAACTAATAACAACTATAAAATTGATATGCAATTTGAGCCTGTAATATCAGTATAAAGATATAAAGATCTCCTGATCTTGAGGAACAGCACAGTATAAATGTTCATTCAAAAAACTCTTGTTTCCGGAGATCTTCAATATGGAAAAAATAAAATGTATCCGCTACAAGTAATCAATTGATGCGGTAGTGCTGTATCCGTCCAAATCTTGGCAACTACTTGCACCGAAACAGTGATACAATGTGGCACTTTATGAACAGTAGACAGTCATTCAAAATCACTCTTTAAGCATTTCTGCGTATGACATACATCAAAGAAGCCAGTTGGTAGTACATTACATATAATGCTCACCACTCCGAAATGTCACGGGTCTCCCTTCAGTATAGTCCTGGGGGCCGGCTGTTAAGCGTCTTATGGCCGGTGCCTTGCCTCTATCAGGGATCGTGCTGCTGGAGTCTCGGCCAACTCCTAAGATCGCAGCATTCGGTGGTGGGCACCGTTTGGGGGACTGCAGCGCTGTCAAGCGGAGTCCCTTGGTCTGGCCAACTTGAAATGATGGTGGTCTATAGACCTCAAGTCCTTATTGCAGATGGTCCAATTTGGCTTCTCACTGGTAGTTATTATATGCGATAAGCAGAGTGAATAACCCGGCGGCGTTCCTCGTGCAAAGTTCGCGCGCTCGGGAGATGGTTCACTGTGATGAATGCCTTGGATCTGGCGAATGATTGCTTATTCTCTCAGAAGAATGTTCTTTAATAACAGGCTCAATATCGCAATGTCTGAATTGCTGGACGCGTTTCAAAACCTTCCTCGGTTTTTTCTTCAGCAGCGGAACGTGTGGATTACAACAAACTAATGGTTTATATATCTTAAATCACGCCCCTTCCTAATGACCTAACTGATGACCTCACATCCTGAACAAAAAATCTATTAATTACCATTGTGGACACTATCCAAATATAAAAAGAAGAAGTAAATAGATAAACACTATTTTAAACTTATCTGTGAACATATCAACATTTTTATACAAACTATATAACATCATAAATCATATATACTACATATATAATTATAAGACATAAAGGAAAAAAAGGAGAAAAGCTGTTAATACTATTCAATACCAGTAAGACACTGGAACTGACGCTGAAATAGCATAATATCTAATTGTGAAAAGGAAATAATATATATATATAAACGAATATGTGTAAAAAATATATATAATAGAATGAAAATAAATAAATAAAAATAAAAATAAGAATGGAATATACAATAATAAAAAATAATGATTGATAAAAATATGTAAACATATATATATAATAAAAATAATAAAATAAAAGCTGGTAGCCCTAAATCTGCATGTACAAATAATATACACTTTTGAGTCTGTAGATGTCCCATTTTGCTACCATATTTACATAATACTATTTAGAGATGCCCGTTAGTCCATGAAATTTATTTCATATTTCTAATTCTATTTTTATTTCATTTTTATTTCAAAAACCTTTTATTTTTTGTTTTTTATTTTTATTTTATTTTATTATTTTTATTATATATATATGTTTACATATTTTTATCAATCATTATTTTTTATTATTGTATATTCCATTCTTATTTTTATTTTTATTTATTTATTTTCATTCTATTATATATATTTTTTACACATATTCGTTTATATATATATATTATTTCCTTTTCACAATTAGATATTATGCTATTTCAGCGTCAGTTCCAGTGTCTTACTGGTATTGAATAGTATTAACAGCTTTTCTCCTTTTTTTCCTTTATGTCTTATAATTATATATGTAGTATATATGATTTATGATGTTATATAGTTTGTATAAAAATGTTGATATGTTCACAGATAAGTTTAAAATAGTGTTTATCTATTTACTTCTTCTTTTTATATTTGGATAGTGTCCACAATGGTAATTAATAGATTTTTTGTTCAGGATGTGAGGTCATCAGTTAGGTCATTAGGAAGGGGCGTGATTTAAGATATATAAACCATTAGTTTGTTGTAATCCACACGTTCCGCTGCTGAAGAAAAAACCGAGGAAGGTTTTGAAACGCGTCCAGCAATTCAGACATTGCGATATTGAGCCTGTTATTAAAGAACATTCTTCTGAGAGAATAAGCAATCATTCGCCAGATCCAAGGCATTCATCACAGTGAACCATCTCCCGAGCGCGCGAACTTTGCACGAGGAACGCCGCCGGGTTATTCACTCTGCTTATCGCATATAATAACTACCAGTGAGAAGCCAAATTGGACCATCTGCAATAAGGACTTGAGGTCTATAGACCACCATCATTTCAAGTTGGCCAGACCAAGGGACTCCGCTTGACAGCGCTGCAGTCCCCCAAACGGTGCCCACCACCGAATGCTGCGATCTTAGGAGTTGGCCGAGACTCCAGCAGCACGATCCCTGATAGAGGCAAGGCACCGGCCATAAGACGCTTAACAGCCGGCCCCCAGGACTATACTGAAGGGAGACCCGTGACATTTCGGAGTGGTGAGCATTATATGTAATGTACTACCAACCGGCTTCTTTGATATATGTCATACGCAGAAATGCTTAAAGAGTGATTTTGAATGACTGTCTACTGTTCATAAAGTGCCACATTGTATCACTGTGTCGGTGCAAGTAGTTGCCAAGATTTGGACGGATACAGCACTACCGCATCAATTGATTACTTGTAGCGGATACATTTTATTTTTTCCATATTGAAGATCTCCGGAAACAAGAGTTTTTTGAATGAACATTTATACTGTGCTGTTCCTCAAGATCAGGAGATCTTTATATCTTTATACTGATATTACAGGCTCAAATTGCATATCAATTTTATAGTTGTTATTAGTTTCTATATTGGGATTATTATATTTTATCGTTATGTAATTAATTAGGGAGGTACAAGGGCCCTGTACATCCCTATTTGGTTCTTTTTTACATTTTATATTAATAAATACTTATCAATTAAACCAGATATCTTTGACCCTTGAGCCCCATTTATTATTTTTTCCATATTGATCCTATTTTTATACACCGTGGGTATAGGTGTGTGTTGGGTTGCTCGGGTCCTCGGTGATTGTCAGATAGACAGGAGCCTCTCCATTTTGTTTATAAGATTTGTAAATTAATTCTATTAAAAAATGTTAATCCTTTCAGTACTTATGAGCTTCTGAAGTTCTTTTCTGTCTAAGTTCTTTCTGATGACACGTGTCTCAGGAACCGCCCAGTTTAGAAGCAAATCCCCATAGCAAACCTCTTCTAAATTGGGCGGTTCCTGAGATAAGTGTCATCAGAGAGCACTTAAACAGAAAAGAACCACCTTAAAGGAGTACTCTAGTGCAGAGTATTCCTGCTCCGTTCCGCCCGGGCTGCAAAATAAATGAAAAGGATCCATCACTCACCTCCCTGGGTTCCCGCGGAGCGCCGCAACAGGTGTTCGGTCCTCCGGTGCATCTCCTTCATACTTCCGGGTGTAACGAAGCGTCACATGGCGCTCAGCCTATCGCCGGCCAAGGCTGAACATCGCGGCGGCCGGCGATAGGCTGAGTGCCATGTGACGCTTCGTTACACCCGGAAGTAGGAAGAGGATGGACCGGAGGACCGAACAGCTGTAGTGGCGCTCCGCGGGAACCCAGGGAGGTGAGTGATGAATCATTTTCATTTATTTTGCAGCCCGGGCAGAACAGAGCAGGAATACTCTGCACTAGAGTACTCCTTTAACTTCAGAAGCTCATAAGTACTGAAAGGATTACGATTTTTTAATAGAACTAATTTACAAATCTGTATAACTTCCTGGAGCCTGTTGATATATATAAAAAAAAGTTTTTTTTCCTGGATAACCCCTTTAAGGGCTTAAAGGAGTTATCCAGGAATAGAAAAAGAGATAATTTTTGTCTCCAGGTTGGGTGTGGCTTTATTACTTGGCTCCATTCACTTCAATGGATCTGAGCTGCAGACCAAACCCAACCTGGTGACGAATGTGGGGTGAAATTGAAAAAAAAAATGGTATTTTGTTTTGAGGTCTTCCGTTTCTACACAGTGCAATGTTCAGTAAAAAAAAAATCACCTTATATTTATTCTGTAGGTCCATACGATTACATGGATACCCAATTTAAGTAGGTTTTACTTTATTTTCCTACTTACTACTTTTTTCTACTTTGGTCATATCACATCCTACAAAAAAAATGAATTAAGGGTAGGGTAACACATGCCGTATTTTGCTGCATATTTGCTGCTGCTTATTTTCCTACCCATTGACTTTAATGTGTAGGAAAATACACAGCAAATACACAGTAAAATGCGGTATGTGTGACCTTACCCATAGGCTAAGTTTCCACTTCTTTTTTTTTCTGGCACTTTTTGGAAAACTGCCACTGCAGTTTTAGAGCCAAAGTCAGAAGTGGATTCATAAGGGAGGAGAAGTTCTTCCTTTATATGTCCTATTCCTTTTGAATACATTTCTGCAGTGGCAGTTTTCCAAAGACTGCCAGAAAAAAAAATGAGTGGAAACTTAGTCTAAAAGTGATCAAAAAGTCCCATTTACACAAGTGATACCGATAAAAACTACAGATCATGGTGCAAAAAAGAGCCCTTACACAGCCCAAATATGTAAAAATTTTATCAGAATAGGCTCAGACTCATACAAAGGCTCAGAATTTTAAGCATACTCATTTCCTTGCAAAAGTTTTTTTTTCTCTCAGAATATGCCAGTTTTACCATAAAGTGCACTGAGTAAAAACAACCAATCCCCCAAAGTAGCAAAATGTTATCTTATTTTCCATTTTCCCCCACAAATAATGCTTTTTTAATTTTTATTTTTATTTGTATTGCGCTGTACATTTAATGTAGAATAAAATGTGTCATTGCAAAGTACAATTGGTTGTGTAAAAGTTGAGTTCCCCTCATGGAATGTAAGAAGGGATGCAGTGAGCATTCATGCCCCACAGGTGTCTTACAGATTTTTGGAACAGTGGTCCGTGAAAACGACAAATGTAATTTTTCATTTGCACAGCCCATTGTTCCAAAAATCTGTCAAATGCCAGTGGGGTGTAAATGCTCACTGCAACCCTTAATACATTCTGTGAGGGGTGTAGTTTCCCCAATGGGGGTCACATGTAGGGGGGTTCACTGTTCTGGCACCACGGGGGGGCTTTGTAAATGCACATGGTCCCCAACTTCCATTGCAAACAAATTCTCTCTACAAGAGCTCAATGGCGCTCCTTCTCTTCTGAGCATTGTAGTGCACCAGCAGAGCACTTGACGTCCACACATGGGGCATTTCCATACTCAGAAGAAATGGGGTTACAAATGTTGTGGGGCATTTTTCCCTATTACCCATAAACCAGCATTTTAGTGAATTTTTTTTTATTTTTTTCATTTACACATCAGCCTTTAACATAAAATTGCCACACACCTGTGGGGTGTTAAGGCTCACTGAACCCCTTGTTACATTCCTTGAAGGGTGTAGTTTCCAAAATAGTGGGCCATGTGTTTATTTGCTGTTCTGGCACCATAGGGGCTTCCTAAATGCCACATGTCCCCCAAAAACCATTTTAGCAAAATTTGCTTTCCAAAAGCCAATTGCGACTCCTTCTTTTCTGAGCCTTGTAGTTTGCCCGCAGAGCATTTTATGTCCTAACATAGGGTATTTCCATAATCAGAAGAGATGGGGTTACAAATTTTGTTGGGCATTTTCTCCCATTACCCTTTATAAAAATGGTAAATTTGGGGAAAAAATTCGCTTTAGTGAAAAATTCTTTTTTTCATTTACGCATCCGATTTTAACGAAAAGTCGTCAAACACCTGTGGGGTGTTAAGGTTCACTGGACCCTTTGTTACGTTCCTTGAAAGGTGTAGTTTCCAAAATAGTATGCCATGTTTTTTTTTCTTTTCTGGCACAATAGGGGCTTCCTAAATGCGACATGCCCCCCAAAAACCATTTCAGCAAAATTCACTCTCCAAAACCCCATTGTCGCTCCTTCCCTTCTGAGCCCTCTACTCCTCTACTGCGCTCGCCGAACACTTCACATACACATATGAGGTATTTCCTTACTCGAGAGAAATTGGGTTACAATATTTTGGGGGCTTTTTCTCCTATTACCCCTTGTAAAAATTCAAAAACTGGGTCTACAAGAACATGCAAATGTAAAAAAATTTAGATTTTGAATTTTCTGCTACACTTTGCTGCTATTCCTGTAAAACACTTACAGGGTTAAAAAAAACTTTCTGAATGTCTTTTTGAATACTTTGAGGGGTGGAGTTTTTATAATGGGGTCATTTATGGGGTATTTCTAATACGAAGGCCCTTCAAATCCACTTCAAAACTGAACTGGTCCCTGAAAAATTCCAATTTTGAAAATTTCGTGAAAAATTAGAAAATTGATGCTGAATTTGAAGCCCTCTGATGTCTTCCAACAATAAAAAACATGTCGACTTTATGATGCAAACATGAAATATACATATTGTTTATGTGAATTAATACATAATTTATTTGGAATGTCTATTTTCCTTACAAGCAGAGAGCTTCAAGGTTAGAAAAAACTATCTCGGAATAAGACTAAAAAGTTAAAGCATTTCAGAGTTATTAATGCTTCAAGTGACAGTGGTCAGATGTGCAAAAAAACGCCCTGGTCCTTTAGGCGAAAATGGGCTTGGTCCTTAAGGGGTTAAGTAATGTCCGGATATGGGTATTGCAAGCTACCTACTTTTTGGATAAGCATGTCCTCATAATGCTATTCACTTACCTGGTGAGCGCTGTGGGGTCCGAAGTGGGAGCGTCTCCAGTCCCGTTGTTTATAGATGAGTGACCCTAGTTGGGTGTATACAATTAAGGTTAACACAGAATATGGAATAGCATCAATTCACATTATCTATATATTGACTCCTAATAGGAGAAGGAAACCTTTGTTATCTACACTTCTTATTTGTATTGTATGCTGCAGGAAGTTATGCATTCACTTCCTGTATTTAGTGTTTTGGCTCCCTTTAAAGGGGTAGTCCAGTGGTGAAAAACTTATCCCCTATCCTAAGGATAGGGGATAAGTTTGAGATCGCGGGGGGTCTGACCGCTGGGGCCCCCTGCGATCTCTCTGTACGGGACCCCGGCTCTCCGCCGAGATAGCGGGTGTCGACCCCCGCACGAGGCAGCGGCCGACACGCCCCCTCAATACATCTTACATCTCTATGGCAGAGCCGGAGATTGCCGAAGGCAGCGCTTCAGCTCTGCCATAGAGTTGTATTGAGGGGGCGTGTCGGCCGCCGCCTCGTGCGGAGGTCGACACGCCCCCTTCCCGCGGGCTGTCGGGGCTCCGTACAGGAGATCGCAGGGGGCCCCAGCGGTCGGACCCCCCGCGATCTGCAACTTATCCCCTATCCTTAGGATAGGGGATAAGTTGCTCACCACTGAATCACCACTGGACTACTCCTTTAACCCCTTCCCGCAGAATGGCATATATAAACGCCGGGTTGTGCAGTGCGTTCGCGCATCCCGGCGTTTATATATGCCATTCAGTTAACCCGGCGATGCGCAGCATCGCACGGGTTAACTGGCAGAAGTCCCGCTGTTTCCAGCAGGGGACAACTTCTGCTTCACCCCCAGGACCATCCATTGATGGTCCTGGTCAGCGATCACTGTGATTGGTCCCTGTGGACCAATCACAGTGATCTGGGGTGAAAGTTCAGATCCCCCGCACTGCCCGCCCCTGGAAGTCGGGCAGAACGGGGGACGATGGCTGCGGGGGACCTGCGGCATAGGAGGGGAACATCAGGGGACCGGCGGACTTACCTGGCGGGACCGAGGAGCAGCGCGGGACCGGCCACGTGGAGGAGCAGCGACGGGACCGGCAGGTAAGTACATGGTCCTCAGAAGCAGCAGTGAAGATCTTCACTGCTGCTTCTAGGAGTCTGAAAACTACAACTCCCAGCATGCCTAGACAGCCTTTGGCTGTCTGGGCATGCTGGGAGTTGTAGTTTTGCAACATCTGGAGGGCCCCAGTTTGGAGACCATTGTATAATGGTCTCCAATCTGTGCTCTTCCAGCTGTTGCAAAACTACAACTCCCAGCATGCACTGACTGTCCAGGAATGCTGGGAGTTTTAGTTCAGCAACATCTGGCCCTTCAGATGTTGCCGAACTACAACTCCCAGCATGCCCTTCAGCTGTCTGGGCATGCTGGGAGTTGTAGTTTTGCAACAACTGGAGACACACTGGTTGGGAAACATTGTTTCTAACTCAGTGTTTCCTAACCTGTGTGCCTCCAGCTGTTGCAAAACTATAATTCCCAGCATGCACTAACAGACCATGCATGCTGGGAGTTGTAGTTTTGCAACATCTGGAGGGCCCCAGTTTGGAGACCATTGTATAATGGTCTCCAATCTGTGCTCTTCCAGCTGTTGCAAAACTACAACTCCCAGTATGCACTGACTCTCCAGGCATGCTGGGAGTTTTAGTTCAGCAACATCTGGCCCTTCAGATGTTGCCGAACTACAACTCCCAGCATGCCCTTCAGCTGTCTGGGCATGCTGGGAGTTGTAGTTTTGCAACAACTGGAGAAACACTGGTTGGGAAACATTGTCTGTTTCTAACTCAGTGTTTCCTAACCTGTGTGCCTCCAGCTGTTGCAAAACTATAACTCCCAGCATGCACTAACAGACCATGCATGCTGGGAGTTGTGGTTTTGCAACAGCTGGTGCACCCCCCCCCCCCCCTGTGAATGTACAGGGTACATTCACATGGGCGAGGCTTTTACAGTGGGTTTCTCGCATCTTGAGATGCAGCAAATTTTGCGCTGGGAAACTCGCTGTAATCCCCCGCCCATGTGACTGTACCCTAAAAACACTACACTACACTAACACAAAATAAAATAAAAAGTTAAAAACACTACATATACACATACCCCTACACAGCCCCCCTCCCCCAATAAGAACGTCCGGTACGCCACTGTTTCCAAAGCAGAGCCTCCAGCTGTTGAAAAACAACAACTCCCAGTATTGCCGGACAGCCGTTGACTGTCCACGCATGCTGGGAGTTTTACAACAGCTGGAGGCACCCTGTTTGGGAATCACTGGCGTAGAATACCCCTATGTCCACCCCTATGCAAATCCCTAATTTAGGCCTCAAATGCACATGGCGCTCTCACTTTGGAGCCCTGTCGTATTTCAAGGCAACGGTTTAGGGCGACATATGGGGTATTGCCGTACTCGGGAGAAATTACGTTATAAGGTTTGGGGGGCTTTTTCTTCTTTAACCCTTCATGAAAAGGAAATGTTGGGGTCTACACCAGAATGTTAGTGTAAAAAAATTAAATTTTTTACACTAACATGCTGATGTTGCCCTATACTTTACATTTTCACAAGAGGTAAAAGGGAAAAAAGCCCCCCAAAATTTGTAACGCAATTTCTCCCGACTACAGAGATACCCCATATGTGAGCGCAAAGTGCTCTGGGGGCGCACAACAAGGCCCAGAAGGGAGAGCGCACCATGTACATTTGAGGTGATTTGCACAGGGGTGGCTGATTGTTACAGCGGTTTTGACAAACGCAAAAAAAACAAAACCCCACATGTGACCCCATTTCGGAAACTACACCCCTCACGGAATGTAATGAGGGGTGCAGTGAGAATTTACCCCCCACAGGTGTCTGACGGATCTTTGGAACAGTGGTCCGTGAAAATGAAAACTTGTACAGCCCACTGTTCCAAAGATCTATCAGACACCAGTGGGGGGCAAATGCTCACTGTACCCCTTGTTACGTTCCTCAAGGGGTCTCGTTTCCAAAATGGTATGCCATGTGTTTTTTTTTTGCTGTTCTGGCACCAGAGGGGCTTCCTAAATGCGATATGCCCCCCGAGCAAAATTTGCTCTCAAAAAGCCAAATATGACTCCTTCTCTTCTGAGCATTGTAGTTCGCCCATAGTGCACTTCAGGTCAACTTATGGGGTACCTCCATACTCAGAAGAGAAGGGGTTACAAATATTGGGGGGTATTTCCTGCTATTAACCCTTGAAAAAATGTGAAATTTGGGGGGAAACACACATTTTAGTGGATTTTTTTTTTTTTTTTTTTTTTACATATGCAAAAGTCGTGAAACACCTGTGGGGTAATAAGGCTCACTTTATTCCTTATTACATTCCTCAAGGGGTCTAGTTTCCAAAATGGTATGCCATGTGGGTATTTTTTGCTGTTCTGGCACCATAGGGGCTTCCTAAATGAGACATGCCCCCCGAGCAAAATTTGCTCTCAAAAAGCCAAATATGACTCCTTCTCTTCTGAGCATTGTAGTTCGCCCATAGTACACTTCAGGTTAACTTATGGGGTACCTCCATACTCAGAAGAGAAGGGGTTACAAATATTGGGGGGTATTTCCTGCTATTAACCCTTGGAAAAATGTGAAATTTGGGGGGAAACACACATTTTAGTGAAAAAAAATAATTTTTTTTTACATATGCAAAAGTCGTGAAACACCTGTGGGGTATTAAGGCTCACTTTATTCCTTGTTATGTTCCTCAAGGGGTCTAGTTTCCAAAATGGTATGCCATGTGAGGGTTTTTTGCTGTTCTGGCACCATAGGGGCTTCCTAAATGCAACATGCCCCCCAAAAACCATTTCAGAAAAACGTACTCTCCAAAATCCCCTTGTCGCTCTTTCCCTTCTGAGCCCTCTACTGCGCCCGCCGAACACTTTACATAGACATATGAGGTATGTGCTTACTCGAGAGAAATTGGGCTACAAATATAAGTATAAATTTTCTCCTTTTACCCCTTGTAAAAATTCAAAAATTGGGTCTACAAGAACATGCGAGTGTAAAAAATGAAGATTGTGAATTTTCTCCTTCACTTTGCTTCTATTCCTGTGAAACACCTAAAGGGTTAAAATGATGACTGAATGTCATTTTGAATACTTTGGGGGGTGCAGTTTTTATAATGGGGTCTTTTGTGGGGTATTTCTAATATGAAGACCCTTCAAATCCACTTCAAACATGAACTGGTCCCTGAAAAATAGTGAGTTTGAAAATTTTGTGAAAAATTGGAAAATTGCTGCTGAACTTTGAAGCCCTCTGGTGTCTTCCAAAAGTAAAAACTCGTCACTTTTATGATGCAGACATAAAGTAGACATATTGTATATGTGAATAAAATTTTTTTTTATTTGTAATATACATTTTCCTTACAAGCAGAGAGCTTCAAAGTTAGAAAAATGCAAAATTTTCTAATTTTTCATCAAATTTTAGGATTTTTCACAAGGAAAGGATGCAAGTTACCATAAAATTTTACCACCACGTTAAAGTAGAATATGTCACGAAAAAACAATCTCGGAATCAGAATGATAACTAAAAGCATTCCAGAGTTATTAATGTTTAAAGTGACAGTGGTCAGATGTGCAAAAAACGCTCTTGTCCTTAAGGCCAAAATGGGCTTGGTCCTGAAGGGGTTAATATAGCACAGTCTGTTTATCTATCCATCATGTGGATATTTGGTATTTCATCCCCACATTACATACCCCCCCCCCATATGCTTGTGTTAAATGCAGCTACTGCATTTACAGTTATATAATTTGCATATAATTTGCGCATCTGGTTATATATATATATATATATGCATTTAATTATAAGTACAATCTAATAAAGGTTTCTATGCATGACAGTTCACTATGGGGGGTATTTATCAATTTTGCCTGTTGACAGTTTCTTTTTACCCTTTTTTTTTCACTTTGGTTTCCGTGGACATGCACCAAATGTATCATTTGGTGCAAGTTGTTAGTAAGTTTGGCTCAAATGTTGAAATCAGCTGTTCACAGCGCCTTTTACACAGAACTTACAACCACAGAGGACAGTGTATTTTACCTTGTAGAGCAGCCATTTCGGAGTCCCTCCTGCAGTATATCAGCAAGCGACATGAATTATTTTCTTTTGTGGGGTTTGTAGCCACCAGGTGAAATGGATTTTATTTTCAACTTGAGTATTTTTTTTTTTTTTTGGTTACTTTAGTGCAGTGGTCTTCAACCTGCGGACCTCCAGATGTTGCAAAACTACAATTCCGGGTATGCTGGGAGTTGTAGTTTTGCAATATCTGGAGGTCAGCAGGTTGGAGACCACTGCTTTAGTGCTTACCTTTCCTGAACCTGTGCGGCCATGTCCAATGCTGGATCAACGGAGGGTGAAGGTTCCTCAGAGACAACTATGTCGCAGGATAGTATTGAGCAGCCCTTTTAAATGTATTTTGACGCCTTTACATTTTCTGACATTGCTAAGTGTGTTTTCCAAGTGCAAAATTTCTTGGCGATGATTTGTGCCCAAAAAACGTGATTTGCGCCAAAATTGCACCAAAGATCGATTGGCGGAAATGATGAATTACTGACTAAAGTTGAAATCACACACAGCACCGTGTGATTTTGAGAAAGTTGTAAAAATGACAGTGGAGAAGATGCGCCAAAGTATTGCGCCAAAGTTACGTGAAAAAACACACATAAATCCTTTGATAAATACCCCCCTACATCTCCATGATACATCCATACAGATGGCAATAATAGCAGATTCCTTATGTTAGCATCATGAACGAGTCTCCAATTTTCAACATATGTGCACAAGGAATTGACTCGGCAATGATATAGAGACACATTACTATGACGTAT
The DNA here is from genome assembly GCF_029499605.1 of Hyla sarda. NCBI lineage: Eukaryota > Metazoa > Chordata > Amphibia > Anura > Hylidae > Hyla > Hyla sarda. The sequence goes on from NC_079192.1 coordinate 282,837,530, forward strand.
TCTAAGTGCTAATACACGCGCAAAATTCATTATGCTTCCCATCTGACTCCAAGTCGGAGCTTAGGTATAATGCCGATATCGCATTACCTGGGTGGTGCGTGATTTAGCCTAAGTCATAAGTCATGCACATATATCGGAGGCTGTGCACTGATAACTGTGCACTTGAGCTGGACACAGATTAAGTCCGATGTCATGCGCACATACAGGCGGCAACTATATGTCCATACTGAAAACATACTAAGTCAGTTGTCCTGCTAGTACACCCATGGCTGCGCAATGATGTCTGCCCGGCAAGGGATTCTCATAAGTTTGCAGGCATGTGCGGCGATTTAATATGACATCAGAATAAGTCTGTACCAAATGATAAATATTATAGGCAGTGATTGGAGGAATCATTATGACACTTTTAGACGATGTCAGATGCCAGACTATAACCACGGCACGTCCGCTGGCCATTAGCCACCAGTCCTTCTGATGAAGCTGGGATCTCATCAAAATGTCAAGGAACTGGATATCTAGAACTTTTAAATAGCAGCTCATATAGTTAGCTTCTAAATCCTAACTAAATCGTCTGCCTCTGTATGGTCTTTTCAAATCAGTGCACATTCAAATCAGCAAGCAGCAGTGACATGCATCAGTTGCAATAGAAGCTATACCAGAGCTGTGTTTTTAAATCTGAGGTTTGATGTGACACTTTTTAGTATTAAACTCACATAACAGTTGTGTATTTAATCACCATTTATGATTTTTCTTTTTTTCTTTAAAGGAGCAAATAAAAGTTACATTTTAATAGGTCAATTAGTTTAGGGTACCCCATTGGGGGCTTCCCCTAAAGTTGTTGTAATGGTGTATCACCCTGGTACCTCCTGGGGTTTTGTTGTAGTATTATGTGATGAAGACTGTCTCATAGTGTAAGTTTATCCTGCTCACATAGACACAGGGCCAGAACTGATTTTTTTTGTGATTTTGCAGACACATAAAAAAACAACAACAAAAAAACGCTACCTGAAAAAACACTTTTGACTTGTATAAAAAGTAGATGCTATACTAAAAAATAGTTTGTAAATCCTTCATATGGTATAGTATAGGTTATAATTGCCAAATACAAATACAGAATTGTTGCAGTTGTAAACCAAATTTAAAGTCCTATGCATGTGTAAGCATAAATTATTTGTGTATCCTAAAGCAGCAAGAAAACACTCAGAGTCAATCAAGTACATTGTGCAACTGTCAGCAGAATTTAGGCCATTGCTGACAGCAACTGAATTTCTGCCTATGGCCATATAGTCAAAGGATGTTGTCAAACAATGTGTGTTTGCTTACGGGCTACAGGGGATCTACAAGAAATTTTAATCCCTGCAGCTCCTCTGCTATGTCCTGACATCACTCTTGCATATGAAGGGAGAACTTCTAGTTGTATACAGTAAGTTCATATGAAGAATTCTATTTATTTATGCTTCCTCTAACTCTGTATACCCCTACACATACAGGGGAAAATTTAGCAAGAGTGGTGTAGACACACGTTTTTTTTTTACTCCTTTAATTTGTGGTGTGGAAATTGTGCATATGCGCAAAATGTACTTAATGGTCCAAGGCATGGGATTAACATAGTGCTTTTTCATATTTTTTACTTCAGTATTCAACTTTGTACGATTCCTTCTAAGCGACTTCACTTGTATCTTAACTAGAGATGAGCGAACTTACAGTAAATTCAATTCGTCACAAACTTCTCGGCTCAGCAGTTGATGACTTATCCTGCGTAAATTAGTTCAGCCTTCAGGTGCTCCGGTGGGCTGAAAAAGGTGGATACAGTCCTAGGAAAGAGTCTCCTAGGACTGTATCCACCTTTTCCAGCCCACGGAGCACCTGAAAGCTGAACTAATTTATGCAGGTAAAGTCATCAACTGCCGAGCCGAGAAGTTCGTGACGAAACAAATTTACTGTAAGTTCGCTCATCTCTAATCTTAACACCTGTGCCAAAATGTGCGACTTTTTTAAAATGCTGTCCATGGCTAGTTTTGTAAGCCAGGTCAGGGCTGGTGTAGATTTGCTGGAAATAGATATAGGAAAGCTCATTCCTCTCTATTGACCAGTTAAGACTGAGCTAGCAAACACAAAACCTGCACCCAAGGTGTGAAAATAGCAAAGAACAATAAGAAAGTTGTTGACACTACAAAAGTCATGAAATATCTGGGCTACACCCATATTTGTTCAATATTTATTATTATGAAATAATAAATATTGTATCAACCACTCACCAGTAGGTCATAGGGCTCTTGTGAACCTACTTAGTGAAATGGTAATATAGTAAAAACCAATAATACAATAAAATAGTAGAGAATATGCCACCTTAAAATAAACAGCGATCCCTATAAATATCCAATGACTGCTTGTATCCTGATAAGTCCTCTTACATCTATTACACAGCCATAAGTCCAGATGTGAATATCCAACAATATATCTATATATTTATATAAATGTATATAATAAGCTGTTGCTCAATCCCAAATTGTCCCTTAACTGCAAGCCAGTAAATGGAGAACACAGAGCCAGTATTGCCTTAGCACTCCTACAGTGCCACTCTCTTTAATAGCTAAACCCAGATGTACAATCGGCCTGTGGAGCAAAGTTTTAAACAGTGCTATGCACAAAAATGCTTTGAAAATGCAAAAATGAAAAACCCTGATGTTCTTAAATGGGCATTGTCAGATAGAAAAACTTTTTATATATTGTACATCTTGGCAAAACATTAAAGGGGTACTCCGGCCCTAAGACATCTTATCCCCTATCCAAAGGATAGAGGATAAGAAGCCTGATTGCTGGGAACCCTCACAATCGCCGCTGGGAACCCTCACAATCTTTGATGCAGCACCCCGCTATCATCAGCCTCCGGAGTGAACATCGCTCTGGGTCTGATGAATCACGAGGGGGCGGAGCCGTGACATGATGTCACGATACTCCGGCCCCGTGATCGTGCTTCATCAGACCCAGAGCGATGTTTGCTCCGGAGGCTGATGATAGCGGGGTGCTGCAAGAAACATTTGGGGGGTCCCCAGCGGCGGGACCTTCGCACTCCTCTGTGCTCACCACCGTCCTGTCTATCAGACTCCTGTTTGAAAACAGAGAGGAGCAACCGACAGTCATAGGATGAAGAGACCCAGCACAGCAGTCTTGACTTAGGGAGGAAGTGCATACATGGTGCATAAGGGCATGCTCAGTGCTTGCCTTGCATATGCCCCTTTCAGATCAGTGGATGTCAGAATGAGTGAGTAGCAGAACTGAGGGGTTTCTAGGCCAAATACAGAAGGTAGGCCTTATCTGCATGACCTAGTAAGTAACACATATAAGCATTATTTTTTTTCCTGTCATGTAAGCTTTAAGGGATAAATGTTATTTTTTTGTACTGTGAACCAGTACAGATTAACTTGTATATTACAACTTGTGGTACCTATTGAATGAACCACAGTTAGAGGTTTGTGTATCTTTTCTGGACCCGCACATCTGTACTGTAGACAAAGGTGGATTTGTATAGTTCAGATAATTTGTTGTGGTTGTTGTTGGTGGTGTGACACTTTTCAAAAGCTGTACATTAAAAGTTATGTTTTAGTTTTTCAAAAATGTTTTTAACCAAAACAGTCTATCTATCCCTAGGAAGTGATATCAAAAACTAACATGGCCACAGGGAGCCAATTATTCTTTTTTATCCAAGGGGGCCTACTGTAGATATCTTTTTTCGCAGTTGGAGTGCATGCTTTGCTGTGTGAATGCTAGCTACTGCAATTATGTGTAGGATAGAAAGGATTTTCTCCATCATACTGTTGACCATTCTCTCGGGCCACTAATGAATATATTAGTGTGAAGAGCTGTAGCAGCAAGCTTCAGAAAATAAATTATCTGAAATTGAACATAGTATTTCAGTACTTTTTAAAACAACTCAGTACAATATCTAACAAATATCTGTGAATAAAGGCGTTAAAACCTTTTCAGTGCCTGTGATGAAAGAGTTGTGATAACGTTCATTTGTTTCATTCGTAGGGTGCTATAATTGTAAAGCTTTTTTTTTTTTTTACTTACAGAAAAGCTATCACATAAAAATCAGTATCTACAAATGTCACAGGGGTCCATAGACGCACTCATTAATCCTCCAAGCTGGAGATCTTTGTAAATGTTACAGATTAAAGCATATGGGGGAGATCAAAACCTGTCCAAAGGAAGATCTGCTGAGATGCCCATAGTAACCAGTCAGATCGCTTCTTTCCTTTTTCAGAGGCCTTTTCAAAAATTAAAGAAGCAATTTGTTTGGTTGCTATGGGCAACTCAGCATTGTTTCCTCTGGACAGATTGATGAATCTCCAGCATCTTGTGCATCAGAAGGTCAGGAAATGACGCAATGTTTTGGGGTCCACCCCCTTACTCTTGCGTACTAGATCCCTCACACCGATCTACCTTTGTATGTGCGAGCACACCTTCATTCAATACATTAGATTAGAACATTGTAAATACAAGTTTTCAACAACAAAAAAAATATTTATTTTTTAAAGCGTATAGATTTGTTAAAACTTGTATTACAAAAATGCTCTAAAACTACACAATTCATTTAATCCTGAGGGTTGTAATGTCTCAAATTTAGTGATCCAGAATGCTTCCCTTTGTGAGAGTCGCTTCTTATTGCTCTCCCTGTTCACACCTTGCGTAATCTGTTCTATCCGATGATCTTTTTCCAAAAAATGCCTAACTACAGATTTTTTTCCAAATTTACTTTCTTGCATTGGACAACATTTTGTTTCAAGGGCTTTATGTATGGCACTTTTATTTTCTGAAATTCTAACTTTCACCATTCTGCTCGTTTGCCCTACATACCCCATACCACAAGGGCACTTAAGTAGGTAAATCACGTTCTCACTCATGCACCTATAGTAACCCTTCACTGGAATTTTGTGACCTTTCTTGGGGTGATGAATATTTTCTCCTTTTATTATCCCATTACATTGCATGCATGCAAGACATGCAAATGTTTCTTTCTTCACACTAGCCAAAAAGCTTTGTTCAGTCTTCTTTTTTACTGCTATATCTCCTCTAACCTATCAAAAAGAGGGAGTTCCCAAAAGAGTACCATACTTTGGGTCGGACCTTAATAGACCCCAATATTTATGTACCACCTGTCAAATTATCGGGATATGTCAATCATATGTGCCTGTATACATGGCACAATTACATACCTTATTTTCTTTATTTTTCAACAATTCTTTCCTGTCCATTAATCTCACTTCCTTCCCTGTCTCCAACAACTGCTTCTTATCACAACCTCTGTCTATGAATTTCTGCATGATCTGTTTTTCTGATCTTTCATACTCACTATCTATACTCGATATTCTTCTTGCCCGAATCAACTGATCCTTCGGGAGCCTCCGAAAAACACTTGGTGAGTGAACCACATTGTTTTTGTCTGTTTTCTTTGTATACAACACTGTCTGATATGTGTCCTTATGTTTAATCACTTCAATGTCCAAAAACTGCCCTCTGGTGTATGTTAGGGTAATTTTATGAGAGGGATGTACAGAATTTAAAGGGGTATTCCAGGAAAAAACTTTTTTTTTATATCAACTGGCTCAAGAAAGTTAAACAGATTTGTTAATTACTTCTATTATAAAATCTTAATCCTTCCAATTATGATCAACTGCTGAAGTTGAGTTGTTCTTTTCTGTCTGACAACAGTGCTCTCTGCTGACATCTCTGCTTGTCTTGGGAACTGCACAGAGTAGAAAAGGATTGCTTTGGGGATTTGCTTCTACTCTGGACAGTTCCTGAGACAGGTGTCATCAGAGAGCACTTAGACAGAAAAGAACAACTCAACTTCAACAGCTTATAAGTACTGAAAGGATTAAGATTTCTTAATAGAAGTAATTTACAAATCTGTTTAACTTTCTGGAGCCAGTTGATATATAAAAAAAACATTCTTTGTGGATAACCCCTTTAACTTCTGAACAAAAAATAATAACTCTGCCTCCTCTCCCCTCCAGAGCATGAACACATCGTCCACATAGTGAAACCAGGTGGGCGACATGTTCATGCCCCCGGGGGAGAAGATTGCATCATCCTCCAACGCCGACATAAAAGCATTAGCCAAACTAGGTGCGACGGAAGACCCCATCGAGGTCCCATCTATCTGCAAATAATAATCCTGATCAAAACGGAAATAATTTTTAGTTAAAAGTTAATCAAGTAATGCCATAAAAAAAGCAATCATCTAATTTGTAAGCTTGCTATTTCTACACAGTAGCTTATGTACACTCCTAACACCTTCTGCTTGCGGGATATTGGTGTACATCATGGGTGCACAAAAACCGCATGCCAGCCACATCAACTTTCAGGAAGCTATCCACAAGGATTGCGAGCGGCTCCAACAGGGAACTCGATCCAGAAACAATCAGGCGACCTGGTGGGCGATCACGATCCTTGTGAATCTTTGGAAGCAAGTACAATATGGGAACCGTCATGCTAATGGACAGAGTCATGTATTTAGATGAGGCACATAAGCAGTGAAGCAATGAGAAGGTGGACAAAAGGTTAAAATCAGATCCCACTACAGTTCTAAAAAAGGAAATAGATTATTTTCTGCTGCAGAGTGTACATGAAGGCATTATTTCCTAGCATATGTTGAGCAATTTGAAGGTGGGTTTCCGTATTGTACTTGCTTCCCCAGGTCCACAAGGATCGTGATCACCCACCAGGTGCCCGATCGTTTCTGGATTGAGTTCCCTGTTGAAGCCGCTCATGATCTAGATGTCTTAAGGACTCAAGTCAGTTCCCATGTAAATTGAATCAAGTTGATGTGGCTGGCATGCGGTTTTTGTGTACCCTTTATGTACAAAGCTTGTACACCAATATCCCGCAAGCAGAAGGTGTTAGGAGTGTACATGAGCTACTGTGTAAAATAGCAAGCTTACAAATGAGATGATTGCACTTTTGATGGAATTACTACATTTTGTTTTAACTAAAAACTATTTCCATTTTGATCAGGATTATTATTTGCAGATAGATGGGACATCGATGGGGGTCTCCTGTCGCACCTAGTTTGGCTAATGCTTTCATGTCAGCGTTGGAGGATGATGCAATCTTCTCCCCCAGGGGCATGAACATGTCGCCCACCTGGTTTCACTATGTGGACGATGTGTTCATGCTCTGGAGGGGAGAGGAGGCAGAGTTATTATTTTTTGTTGAGAAGTTAAATTCTGTACACCCCTAAATTCACCCTTACATACGATGACACCAGAGGGCTGTTTATGGAAGTTGAAGTAATTAAACATAAGGACACATTTCATACAGTGATGTATACAAAGAAAACAGACAAAAACAATATGCTTCACGACGTAGTTTTCACTCACCGAGTGTTTTTCAGGGGCTCCCGAAAAGTCAGTTGATCCGGGCAAGAAGAACATTGAGTATAGATAGTGAGTATGAAAGATCAGAAAAACAGATCATGCAGAAATTCATAGACAGAGGTTATGATAAGAAGCAGTTGTTGGAGGTCAGGAAGGAAGTGAGATTAATGGACAGGAAAGAATTGTTGAAAAATAAAGAAAATAAGGTATGTAATCGTGCCATGTATAAAGGCACATATGATAGACATATCCCGATTATTCGATAGGTGGTACATAAATGTTGGGGTCTATTAAGGTCCAACCCAAAGTATGGTACTCTTTTGGGAACTCCCTCTTTTTGTTTACTCTAAAGGACAGTTGATTGGTGATAGGTTAGAGGAGATATAGTAGTAAAAAAGAAGACAAACTTTTTGGCTAATGTGAAGAAAGGAACATTTGCATGTCTTTCATACATGGAATGTAATGGGATAATAGAAGGAGAAAATATTTATCACCCCAAAAAAGGTCACACATTTCCAGTGAAGGGTTACTATAGGTGCATGAGTGAGAACGTGATTTACCTACTTAAGTGCCCTTGTGGTATGGGGTATGTAGGGTAAACAAGCAGAATGGTGAAAGTTAGAATTTCAGAACATAAAAGTGCCATACGTAAATCCCTTGAAACGAAATGTTGTCCAATACAAGAAAGTAAATTTGGAGAAACATCTGTAGCTAGACATTTTTTGGAAAAAGATCATCGGTTGAATGAATTGTGGTGGCAGGTGATAGAACAGATTATGCAAGGTGTGAACAGGGAGTGCAATAAGAAGCGGCTCTCACAAAGGAGCCCCGGGATCTCGGCTGCAGCACCCCACTATCATTACAGCACAGAGCACGCTCGCTCTGTGTGTAATGACCGGCGATACAGGGGCCGGAGCATCGTGATGTCACGGCTCCGCCCCCTAGTGACATCACGGCCCTGCCCCCTTAACAGAAATCTATGGGAGGGGGCGTGATGGCCGCCACGCCCCCTACCATAGACTTGTATTTAAGGGGGTGGGCTGTGATGTCACAAGGGGGCGGAGCCGTGATGTAACGATGCTCCAGCCCCTGTATTTCCCGTCATTACACAAAGAGGGAGTTTGCTCTTTGCAGTAATGATAGCAAGGTGCTGCAGCGGAGATCCCAGGGGTCCCCAGCAGCGGGACCCCGGCGATCTGGCATCTTATCCCCTATCCTTTGGATAGGGGATGAGATGCTAGGCGTGGAGTACCCCTTTAAATCTATATGTGTTGTCTTTTTTTTTATTAAAAACATTTTTTTTTTTAAACTTCTACTTCTGTATCTAATCTAATGTATTGAATGAAGGTGTGCTCGCACATACAAAGGTAGATCGGTGTGAGGGATCAAGTACGCATGAGTAAGAGGGTGGACCCCGAAACGTCGCCTCATTTCCTGACCTTCTGATGCACGAGATTCTGTAGCTTTTTGAAAAACTTCAAGTCATTTGTATCTTTTTGCATTTATTGTGAACTTGTGAAAAAAAGAAGACCGGATGGTCGTCAATCCCCTAATGAAGTCAGTAATTTCTATTTTGTTTTTGCAAAAATTACCCCTGCTATAGCAGTATTATGTGCCCTAGGATTTCTTATCTTACATGCTAAGGGAGTGTTCGGTGGAGCTCCACACCTGGGAGTTGATTTAAATTGTACTCTACACAACTGAGAAGCAATTATTCATTACTTTGATAAATCTCCCCCATGGTGTATAGGATCTTTATCAGCTAAACTAATTTCCTAACACAAGTGATGGGCATAAAAACAATGGAGCAAATGCACTAATTGTGTGTAGTATTTAGACAGTGTAAAGCAAGGTTTCTTGCAGTTTTTGAGCCAAAGCCAGAAGCAGATTCAAAAGGAATAGGAAATATAAAGGAAGGACTTATATTTCTCCTTTCTACTGGACTCCCCCCCCCCCCCCCCCCCTAAAAAATGCTGGGGAAAAACCTGTGTGGAAACACAGGCAATGTAAATGTGCTCATGCTATATAGGCGCATGTTTATGTGGTGTCCCATTACAGGATGTTGTCCTATGGGCTAAAGTTTGCTTTGGGCATCCCTGCTGTTATTGTGCTGGACTCATCACTCCATTGATGCCACAAACAACAAAAGGGTTAAAAATCAGGTGCTGACTTCTCCATACAAGTATCTGTTTGATACACTACAGACCTAATAGTAATGTTAGTGAAGCACTGCCGTGCGTATCTGCAGCATACCATGGTCAGGCAGATGGGAGAAAGCACTGTATTTAAAACACTAACTCTCAGCCCCCCTCAACATGTTTCGCTATCTACGTAGCTTTGTCAAGAGGACACAGGGCATTGCCTTTATTGCCCTGTATGCTCAGTACAGCGCTAATGCGCATGTTAAAATAGATGATCAGATCGCCCGCAGCACTGCTGCGGACTAATGGCAGACAGAGGTCCCCTCAACGGCCTCCCTCCGCCTCCTCGGGTCTTCTGCTCTGGTCTGAGATCGAGTAGACCAGAGCAGAAGATAGCAGATAATACTGATTAGTGCTATGCTCTATGCATAGCACTGAATAGTATTAGCAATTAAATGATTGCTATAGATAGTCCCCTATGTGGACATAAAAAGTGTAAAAAAAAGTTGAAAAATGTAAAAAGAAAAAGAAAAAAAGGTGAAAAATCCCCTCCCCAATAAAAATGAAAATTGCAGTTTTTTCTATTTTACCCCCAAAAAGCATTAAAAATTTTCATAAACTTATTTGGTATCGCCACGTGCGTAAATGTCCGACCTATCAAAATATAATGTTAATGATACCCTATGGTGAAAGGCGTAAACGTAAAAAATAAAAAAAATTCAAAAAATGCAGCTTTTTTGTCACATTTTATTCCCAAAAAATTTATAAAAAATTATCTAAAAGTTTTATATACGCAAATGTGGTATCTAAAAAAAAGTACAGATGACGGCGCAAAAAATTTGCCCTCAAACCGCCCTATATACGGAAAAATGAAAAAGTTATAGGTGGTCAAAATAGGGCAATTTTAAAGTTTTAGATTTTTTTAAAGCGGTGGCACAAAAATATAAAAGTATCTAGCCATGGGTATAATTTTTATTGTATTGACCCACAGAATAAAGAACACATGTCATTTATACTGTAAAGTGTACAGTGTGAAAATGAAACCCTCCAAAATGTGTAAAATTGTGGTTTTCATTTAAATTTCCTCCCTAAACAAATATTTTTTTGGGTTTGCCATACATTTTATGGTAAAATTAGAGGTTTCATTAAAAAGTACAACTGGTCATGCAAAAACAAGCCCTTATATGGGTCTGTAGATAGAAATATAAAAGAGTTATGGATTTTAGAAGGCGAGGAGGAAAATATGAAAATGCAAAAATTAAATTGGCCTGGTCCTTAACCCCTTAAGGACTCAGTCCATTTTGGCCTTAAGGACTCAGACAATTTAATTTTTACGTTTTCATTTTTTCCTCCTCGCCTTCTAAAAATCATAACTCTTTTATATTTTCATCCACAGACTAGTATGAGGGCTTGTTTTTTGCGCGACCAGTTGTCCTTTGTAATGACATCACTCATTATATCATAAAATGTATGGCGCAACCAAAAAACACTATTTTTGTGGGGAAATTAAAACGAAAAACGCAATTTTGCTAATTTTGGAAGGTTTTGTTTTCACGCCGTACAATTTATGGTAAAAATGACATGTGTTCTTTATTCTGAGGGTCAATACGATTAAAATGATACCCATTATTATATACTTTTATATTATTGTTGCGCTTAAAAAAAATCACAAACTTTTTAACCAAATTAGTACGTTTATAATCCCTTTATTTTGATGACCTCTAACTTTTTTATTTTTCCGTATAAGTGGCGGTATGGGGGCTCATTTTTTGTGCCATGATCTGTACTTTTTTTTATACCACATTTGCATATAAAAAACTTTTAATATATTTTTTATAATTTTTTTTTTAAATAAAATGTATTAAAAAAGTAGGAATTTTGGACTTTTTTTTTTTTTTTCGTTCATGCCGTTCACCGTACGGGATCATCAACATTTTATTTTAATATTTTGGACATTTACGCACATGGCGATACCAAATATGTCTATAAAAAATGTTTTTTACGCTTTTTGGGGGTAAAATAGGAAAAACGGACGTTTTACTTTTTTATTGGGGGAGGGGATTTTTCACTTTTTTTTTACTTTTACATTTTTTTACATTTTTTTTTACACTTGAATAGTCCCCATAGTGGACTATTCATAGCAATACCATGATTGCTAATACTGATCTGTTCTATGTATAGGACATAGAACAGATCAGTATTATCGGTCATCTTCTGCTCTGGTCTGCTCGATCACAGACCAGAGCAGGAGACGCCGGGAGACGCACGGAGGAAGGAGAGGGGACCTCCGTGCGGCGTTATGAATGATCGGATCCCCGCAGCAGCGCTGCGGGCGATCCGATCGTTCATTTAAATCGCGAACTGCCGCAGATGCCGGGATCTGTATTGATCCCGGCATCTGAGGGGTTAATGGCGGACGCCCGCGAGATCGCGGGCGTCGGCCATTGCCGGCGGGTCCCTGGCTGCTATCAGCAGCCGGGATCAGCCGCGCATGACACGGGCATCGCTCCGATGCCCGCGGTTATGCTTAGGACGTAAATGTACGTCCTGGTGCGTTAAGTACCACCTCACCAGGACGTACATTTACGTCCTGCGTCCTTAAGGGGTTAAAGGGTAGCTCCCACCATGACTTTTTTCTTTTTTCTGTCCCTGCCTATTATCCATCTATCCCTAACCCCCTCCCTGTCTTTAATTTATTTATTTTTTTTACATATTAAAAATGCCTTTTTGTCTGCCTGGTAGTGTGCTCACTACCAGGCAGACTTCCCCAGCAGGCACAACGTCACTGATGCCTGCTGGGGCCGACACTTCCGCCCGTAGTTCACCTATACAGGGTTCCTCCAGCTGTTTCCCCACTGCAACTCCCAGCTTGCCCTGGCTGTCAGGGCATGCTGGGAGTTGTAGTGGGGAAACAACTGGAGGCATACTGTATAGGTGAACACCGTGATGGCCGCACATCCCGCTCCCCGCCGCGCAGCCTGCAACCCCCCCCCCCCCCCGGCCCCGTCGCGCCGCTCAACTCCCTCCCCACCTCCCCTTAGTTCACCTATTCAGTGTCCCTCCAGCGGTTTCCCCACTACAACTCCCAGCTTGCCCTGACATCTATTGGCTGTCAGGGCATGCTGGGAGTTGTAGTGGGGAAACAACTGGAGGCATACTGTATAGCCCGCAACCCCCCTGGCCCCGCTGCGCCGCTCAACCCACTACCCCCCCCTCCCCTCCCCCCCCCTCCCCCGCAAAAGCATAAGCATTGAAAACAGTCACATTGAGAATTTTACCTGTCGCCGGGAGCCAGGGCCGGCGTGCGAAGCCAGGGAGCCTGTGCGGTCCTCTTCCTTCAAAGCGCTCACTCCCGCCTGCCTGATTGACAGGCGGGAGCGAGCACCACATTGAATGAATTCCGAATCGTTGCCAGGTTTCAACGAGTCGAAATTCATTAGTGACGTCACTGCCGAATGCATTAGGCCACTAGGAGGGCGACCCCTAGTGGCCGAATTTAAAAGTGATTTTAAACTGTTTTAAAATCACTTTTTTTATTATTAAAGTATATTAGAGATATGTTGTAGTACTTAAGTACTACAACACATCAATTTTTTTATTTCATGACAGTGCCCATTTAAGGTTAAAATGGGATTGGTCCTTAAGGGGTTAAAGGGGTACTTCAGTTACAAAAAACAAACCCTGTCCACAGGATAGGGGATACTGCTTTGATCATGGAGGATAAAACTGCTTGCCCCCCCACAATTTCAGAAAGGGGCCCATCTGTATGAATCATTTATGCTTTTGTCTCTGCCGAGCACCGCTGAAGAGGTCTTTTACCATGTATCAGGAGTGTTATTCTCAGAAAGAGGAGAGGATGATGCCAGTTGTTATTCCCTGTATTTGAGGCCATATAAATATTTGTTTCCATGACATTGTTCCTATGGTTATTTATTGCGCAAACTCAGGGAGCTTCTAATCAGGATTTTTTATATAAACAAAAGTAGAATCATATCATAAAACTTCCCTTAATTGGCTAAAAAGCTAGATTTACAAGTTTTTTGAACAAATTAAAATACCATGCAAGCCCTTGTTGAGCTTTTCACACATTATATTTATAATCACAAGTTAGTAATTGCTTTTGCTGGTTGTGCATGTACAGTGGGGATCAAAAGTTTGGGCACCCCAGGTAAAAATTTGTATTAATGTGCATAAAGAAGCCAAGGAAAGATGGAAAAATCTCCAAAAGGCATCAACAAAAGTTAGATTTTATTTCCATCATTTACACTTTCAAAATAACAGAAAACAAAAAAATGTTGTCTGCAAAAGTTTGGGCACCCCGCAGAATTTATAGCATGCACTGCCCCCTTTGCAAAGCTGAGATCTGCCAGTGTCATGGATTGTTCTCAATCATCATCTGGGAAGACCAGGTGATGTCAATCTCAAAGGTTTCAAATGCCCAGACTCATCTGACCTTGCCCCAACAATCAGCACCATGGGTTCTTCTAAGCAGTTGTCTAGAAATCTGAAACTGAAAATAGTTGAAGCTCACAAAGCTGGAGAAGGCTGTAAGAAGATAGCAAAATGTTTTCAGATGTCAATATCCTCTGTTCAGAATGTAATTAAGAAATGGCAGTCAACAGGAACAGTGGAAGTTAAAGCAAGATCTGGAAGACCAAGAAAAATATCAGACAGAACAGCTCGCAGGATTGAGAGAAAAACAATTCAAAACTCACTTTGACTGCACAATCCCTCCAGAAAGATCTGGCAGACACTGGAGTTGTGGTACACTATTTCACTATAAAGAGATGCTTGTACAAATATGGTCTTCATGGAAGAGTCATCAGAAGAAAACCTCTTCTATGTCCTCACCACAAAAATCTGCGTTTGAAGCCTGATGCATTTTGGAAACAAGTTCTGTGGACCGATGAGGTTAAACTGTAACTTTTTGGCCGGAATGAGCAAAGGTACGTTTGGAGAAGAAGGGGAACAGAATTTAATTAAAAGAACCTCTGTCCAACTGTTAAGCATGGGGATGGAGCAATCATACTTTGGGGTTGTATTGCAGCCAGTGGCACAGGGAACATCTCACGAGTAGAAGGAAAAACGGATTCAACAAAATTTCAACAAATTTTGGATGCTAACTTGATGCCATCTGTAAAAAAGCTGAAGTTAAAGAGAGGATGGCTTCTACAAATGGATAATGATCCTAAACACACCTCAAAATCCATGGGGGATTACATCAAGAGGCGTAAACTGAAGGTTTAGCCATAGCCTTCACAATCTCCTGACCTCAATATATTTGAAAATCTATGGATAGATCTTAAAAGAGCAGCGCGTGACAGACAGCCCAGAAATCTCAAAGAACTGGAAGACTTTTGTAAGAAAGAATGGGAAAAGATACCTCAAACAAGAATTGAAATACTCTTGGCTGGCTACAAAAAGCGTTTACAAGCTGTGAAACTTGCCAAAGGGGGCAGTACAAGATATTAACTCTGCAGGGTGCCCAAACTTTTGCAGATGCCATTTTTTTGTTTTCTGTTATTTTGAAAGTGTAAATGATGGAAATAAAATCTAACTTTTATTGACATTTTATAAGAATGTCTAATCTGTAATTTGATGCCTTTTGGAGATTTTTTCATCTTGCCTTGGCTTCTTTATGCACATTAATACAAATTTTTACAAACTCTTGATCCCCATTGTGCAAGTAAGGGAAGACTATGGATGTTTCGGTCAGGTGTTGCATCATAAGGCCACTATACATAGGCAACCTTTTTAAAAGTTGTGTTATGTTGGTTTATAGAACTTTAAAAAAAAATTGGATTCTGACTGAACTACAGTAGTTCTGTCAGAACTTTTACTTAACCAATATCCCAAAAGTATGTGTTTTAGAGCCATAAAAGCCCTCTAGAACAATGTTTGGTCACCTAGAAGAGTATCAAAGTTAAATTCAAAGTTACGGCAACATGTATGGCTCTGGGTGAACAAATAATACACGGTAATAATTAAGAGATTAAATAAAAACATACTGCACTAGTTGACTTTTTATGCTTTTTCATAATGAATGCTCAAAAACAATCTCTTTTTTTAGGCTTTTCCTATGTGGTCCAAAAATTATCCTTTTTGGGAGTAGTAACAGGTACTAGCCCTCATTTACTATTGCAAACTCAACATATTTCACAAAAACCCAACATATTAACTAAGGTTTCGACAGAAAATGTGGTGGATTTCAGCTGAGGAAAACCCCACAGATCAGAGCATGTGTAAAAAAAAAGCAAAATGTAGAGAAAGTGGAAAATGTAGGGAAACCTTAGCAAATACCGTGGGAAATAAATTGTAGGGAATTAAACCCCACAAAGAAATCTACACTCCACTCTTAGAAAATGAGGGCCTTTGTGTTTGGAAAGTGAAGAAGCAGCGATTGTTCACAGTTTTGAAAATTGATTCTCATTTTGAAGAATAGGAACAGGATTGACTTCCCAGAAAGTGCACAAAAGTGTCACAAAACCCTCTATGTATGCCTTTTTCACACTTAGTGTAAAATAAAAGTAAACTATTGCACTTAACTTCCAGTTAAAATAGATTTTGCACAATTATATAAGTGGTCCTACTCCTAACAGTCTTGTCTGCTGATTATTTTCCCTCACAGAGATCTTCACCTAATACTGATTATCTCTTAGGTGCTTGAAGGGGTATTCCGCCCCTAGACATCTTATCCCCTATCCAAAGGATAGGGGATAAGATGTCAGATCGCCGGGGTCCCGCTGCTGGGGACCCCCGGGATCTCCGCTGCGGCACCCCGCTATCATTACTGCAGAGAGCAGACTCGCTCTGTGCCTAATGACCAGCGATACAGGGGCTGGAGCATTGTGACTTCACGGCTCCAGCCCCTCATGATGTCATGGCCCGCCCCCTTAATGCCAGTCTATGGGAGGGGGCGTGATGGCTGTAGACTTGTATTGAGGGGGCGGGCCGTTATGTCACGAGGGGGCAGAGCTGTGACGTAACGATGCTCCGGCCCCTGTATTGCCCGTAATTACGCATGGAGCGAGTGTGCTCTGTGCAGTAATGATAGCGGGGTGCCGCAGTGGAGATACGGGGGGTCCCCAGCAGTGGGACCCCGGCGATCTGACATCTTATCCCCTATCCTTTTAATAGGGTATAAGATGCTAGGGGCGGTGTACCCCTTTAAACCATGTACAAAGACTTTTATAGTGGCTCTGACATCACCCCTATACTTGGTTTGGCTTATTGCCTTAAAGGGGTGCTCCGGTGGAAAACTTTTTTTAATGAACTGGTGCCAGAAAGTTAAACAGATTTGTAAATTACTTCTATTGAAAAATCTTAATCCTTTTAGTACTTTTTAGCAGCTGTATGCTACAGAGGAAAGTCTTTACTTTTTGAATTTCTTTTTTGTGTTGTCCACAGTGCTCTCTGCTGACACCTTTGTCCATGTCAGGAACTGTCCAGAGCAGCATAAGTTTGTTATGGGGATTTTCTCCTGCTCTGGACAGTTCCTGATACGGGCATCAGGTGTCAGCAGAGAGCACTGTGGAGAACACAAAAAAGAAATGCAAAAAATAAAGATTTTCCTCCGTAGCAAACAGCTGCTAAAAAGTACTGAAAGGATTAAGATTTTTTAATAGAAGTAATTTAAAAATCTGTTTAACTTTCTAGCACCAGTTCATTTAAAAAAAAAAGTTTCCCACCGGAGTACCCCTTTAAATAGCTGTTTTAAAGGCATTATGGGATTCTCTGAGGGCATGTGATCCTTCCTCCTTCTCCTTTTTGCCACGTGGCTGACATTATTTTTAGCACATTTTACCAAACCAAACAGCCTGAAGTTTGAGTTCTAGTCAAACCAAACTTTTAGCAAAATTCTGACCAAACTTAGTTTCTATGGAGTTCGGTTTTATCATCTCTAATGACCACTGACTTTATTACTGCCACAAATGTTTACTTGCATTCCCATCCCTCAGCACATCACAGATTAAGTGGGGGGGGGGGGGGTTAACTTAGAGGCACATTGTATGTTGTTTTTATTTAAAGGTATATGGCATATGCTCCACCAGGAATTGTAACTATGTGTAGGCTAAATATCTTTTTTCTTTTGTGCTCAACAAGCAACCCAATAATAAAGGGTAAGAATGCATTACTCTTACAAGACCTGGCGGGACTGCTATCTATTTAGTTCTCTTCTGAAACTTGGAGTTTACTGAGTTTTCTGTTCACAGTCTCCAAATGTAACAGAGCCACCAGCTGCACTTTTGCCCACATTATTCCACCTCCCAAGTCTGGGAAGGGCTGTCATCAGGGCAGTACTGGCAGTATTGCTATCAGAGGCTCCGTACAAGTGAAATTTAAAAAGAGGCCTGCTGCAAGGTCCTTTTTACAGCTTTTGGTAAGGGAAAGGGTTGCATACACCCCATCATTCTTGATGGCGATCCTGAGTCTGGGAGAGAGTGCCATACAACAGGGAAAATGTCTGCCATGAGTCCAGTGAGGACTTGGCACTCGGGGGCTAAGATACAATTGCTTATACTATTGCTAATTTATGTCTTCAGATTCCAGGTACTCATCTATATGTATGCATATCGCATAAGCCCTTTTCTGCTGCAGACATATATATATATATATATATATATATATATATATACAAATAATTTCATTTTAGCTACTAATGGTTATTGTATATTTCAGAGCATGTTTCTTACCCATCATGTCAGATGGTCCAAACATGCCCCCCTCCATTCATCTCTATGGGAGAGGCGGAGACACACAAATGCTGTGTTTCTGCCTCTCCCATAGAGATGAATGGAGGGGTGTGTTTGGACCAGCTGAGGTGCTGTGTTTGAAACATCACACACTGGAGCTGAACCGGGGCCAAGCCGTGGCCCCATCCAGCAGTGGCTACATTTCTTAACGCTGGACATCTTCTTTAATGACCTCATTAGAATGATGTTTTAACTCTTTCCTTTCCAGAGTGCACGCCTTAGAGGGAACACTGGTTGTAATAATAACTTACTTATGGCACATTTTAACCACATTTTATACAGAAGTTCAACATTTTGAAAAACCAATGGCAATGAAAGGGTGGATGACAACCAATATTTTTGTATATGTAAGACGAATATTATTATAAAGATATTTTATATATATATGTATATATATATATATATATATATATATATATATATATATATATATATATATATATATATTGGTAATAATGTGTAATAATACATTTTTTACTCATGAACATTTTAGGTTACTGTATATATATGATACATTCTGTCTCAAAAGACTGTGTACATTCTAATCATATTTTAGAAGTTGCCAGATAAATTCCCCTTCCCAGAAAGTCCACTGTCCAGAAGAATATGATCTCTAGGTCCTACAATATCAAAACAGCATTTCTTAGCTCAGAGCTTCCATGACTATCTATTGCTGCACAGCAGGGGATGTATGCTTTATTCTCATCTGGAATGCCAGTCAGGCCATAAGAGGAGGCTACCTGAATTTTAAGTGGAGAGAGCACCACCTTTAACAATGTCATCCAATTGATATTTATATTGGAACAGATACTTGCTTTATTGCGGCAAGCTTATATAAAGGTCCTTAAGGCAAAACAAACATGAATCAACTATAAACACACAATACATAAGGATGCATGTTTAAGTGTATTTTTGAGTGGTCAGTTAAAAATGAGATACTTGTATAAGGAATAGTAACCCTTTAAACTATGTTTGCTGGAATCTGATGACATGACTAGATAAATGTAAAAGTATGACTGTGTTTAAATAGCATGAGTACACTGCCCTCTAGTGTTTCAGAAATATACTTCATTTAACTCTATAGCGTGTATTATTCATTTTAGTAAAAGTCTAACAATTACTCCCAGACTCCCAGAAAAGTTATAAACGCTTCGTCATGTGGCATAAATCTCCTAGAGGGGAGTGGCCCTCAAACATTATGTCTGCTGTGGATGCTGCACCATCAAACTTAGCCCAGCATTTAGACACACATTGGGCAGATGTTGGTGTCCTAGACAATTTGAGCAAATATCTTATAAGATCAACTAAAGAATCATGGGTTGAACTTGATATTTTTCTTTTTCACTTCATTAGAGTTTATATGGTCACCTTCTACTATTAAGCCTAAAAGTATGAAAAAAATGCACATGAACCAGGTTTAGAACCCCCTATACACACACACACACACACTCACATTCATCACACTCTGCATCCACCTGGGAAACCCTGTGCCAGACAAAATTAATGCTGTCTGAACCAACATTTTTGTTTAGGTTCATGGAAAGCCATTGAACCAAACTTTTTAAAAGTTTGCCTCTCTATGAGTGATGGTTTGGTAGGTTTCTGTCTGTTCTTCTGCCTGCAAGTACTCTTTAAGAGAGCAAAGTGCAGACTGCACAATAAATAATGAAGAATCATTACCAGCCATTATATCATTGTTACCTTAGTGCCTACTATTTTATTAACTTTTTTAAGCACAAAGGGTAAGATTTATCAAAACGTGTCCAGAGGAAAAGTTGATGAGTTGCCCAGAGCAACCAATCAGATCGCTTCTTTCATTTTTCAGAGGCCTTTTCAAAAATGAAAGAAGTAATCTGATTGATTGCTATGGGCAACTCAGCAACTTTTCCTCTGGACAGGTTTTGATACATCTCCCCCCAAAATGTCTACATATTTGTGATCTATTTTATAATTCCTGCCGTGTGTCACATTTTCTGCAGAATGCCAGACCTTATAAAATGTAATGCAGCACTGGATGTAAACTCTAATGTAATGAAATTGTTACACTTATCTTGAAAATTAAACTTTCCATTACCATTAATGGTTACTCATTTTTCTAACAGGACAAGAGATGCAGCTGAACGACATACTAAATATGTATTTTTCATGTCTTTTATTAGGAAATATATGCATTTATTCATACAACAGCTGAATCTAAATATCTGGATAAAATGAGATGTTTTCGAAAACGCTCAGCGTTACCAGTCCTTGGGGTTCTAATCTTTTGCTTGCTGTTCATGAACTTATACATTGAGGATGAATATGTTGTGGTAAGAAGTAAAGCAAATATTATCATTGTGATCTTTGTCAATGGTATTATTTTGAGCATGCTTACTATTCAAATGTAGATGAGTTTTATACCAAACGTAATACAGACACATTTTCCATCCATATTACAGCTAGAGATGGGCGTATTGAAGCTGATGAACCCAAATTTGTTACGAATTTCATGAAATATTCGATTCGCAATGGATGTGAATATCGCCGTGATTCTATCGCGTGAATCGCTTCATTAAACTCCATTTACTGCGGTCCAGGCTCCAGGGCATCTAAAATGGCAGATCCACGTGTCAGTACATGGGGCAAGGAACGTTGGGAAGGCGGGAAGGCAAGGCGTGAAGGGAAGTAGGCGGAGTGACCCTAAATCACATGCAGGTTGCAGCCTATCAGCAACCAGTCCTCCCTGTGATGTCACAGCCCTATATATTCGGCAGCCATTTTGCAGCTCGTCATATCGATCATTACACTGCATAGAGATAGGACGGACATCGCTGTGTGTGTGTTACACAGAAAAGCTCATTCCAGCAGCATTTCACATCCTAGTCACATCAGCGTTCTGGTGGACAGAGAGCAGTGTTTTTTTCACTGAAAAGGAATTTTACTGCAGCCTTTAACCTCCCAGTCACTTTCTTCAGCACTTTATTACAGAGAGGGGCAGAGAGCTGTGTGGTGCCTCATACATTTTAACAAGCTTCATCTAAGTGGTGTACTATTTTGTACCTGTTAATCTGTCAAAGGCCTAGATACTGTGAAAGTCGAGGCAAAAGTAATCCCCGGCTGGTGTTTTACTCCAAAACGTTTATTAAGTGTACTGTAAGTTTTCTGCCCTCATAAGTGCATACTATATACCTACATATAAATAGTGAACTATTTTGTACCTGTTAATCTGTCAAGGGCTTACATACTGTGAAAGTCCAGGCAAAACTACTCACCGGCTTGTGTTTTTACTCACATACTTTTTGAAGCGTACAGTAGAGCATTTTTCTGCCCTCGTAAGTACATACCACATACCTACATATAAGTAGTGAACTATTTTGTACCTGTTAATCTGTCAAGGGCCTACATACTGTGAAAGGACAGCCAAAAGTAATCACTGGCTGGTGTTTTACTCCAATATGTTTATTAAGCGTCCTGTAGCGCATTTTTCTACCCTCACAAGTGCATACCAAATATCTACATCTACGTAGTGTACTATTTTGTACCTGTTAATCAGTCAAGGGCCTAGATACTGTGAAAGTCCAGGCAAATGATATCTCCAGCTTGTGTCTTTACTCACATACTTTTTTAAGTGTACCGTAGTGCATTTTTCTGCCCTCATAAGTGCATACCACATACAAACATCTAAGTAGTGTACTATTTTGTACCTGCTGTTCTGTCAAGGGCCTAGATACTGTGAAAGTCCAGGCAAAAGTACACAGCTGCTACTGTTCCAGACAAATGCTGTTTTAAGCGTAGTGAAGCATATTGTACTCCACTCATATATGCACTAAGTATGTCATGCAGAGAAGTGCAAGGATGTGCACAGAGGTGTGGCAGAGGCCTAAATTCATCAGGCAGAAGTCGCAGCAGACAAGGGTCGAGTGGCAGCAGAAGTCGCAGTGGGAGGCCTGAGCTCCTTGTATCAGCTAGCGGGTGGCAGTCAGCATGGTTGGCAGTCAGCATGGTTGGCAGTCAGCATGGTGGCAGAAGTGGAAACTTTGGAGCCAAACGTGCCCAGGGTATGCCACCTGCTCCGCGGCAGCCTACCTTCCCGGGAAGTAGTGGAACAGGGGTTCCTGGAGATGACGGCGGTAGTAGTCAATTAGTGCGGACTGTTGGTGGGAAATCAGCCACTTGACAGTGTGGCAGTTTTCCATCAAGAATCCGGAGGAGGTTAACATTAGTGTTGCTCGCGAATATTCGCAATGCGAATTTTATTCGCGAATATAGCATATTAGCGAATTTGCGAATATTCGCGAATATGGCACTATATATTCGTAATTTAATTTTATTTTTTTCACAGTACACATCACAGTTATCATCCCTTTCTGCTTCCAGCTTGTGTGGGGTAAAGAAGGCTCTAATACTACTGTGTGAGACCGGTGTGCGAATTTTCGCATATGCGAAAATTTGCATATGCGAATATTCGCATATGCAAATTTTCGCATATGTTAATTTCTGTATATGCTAATTTTCACATATGAGAATATTCGCATACGCTAATTTTCGCATATGCGAAAATAAATCGAGAATATTACGAATATGCGAATATTCGCGAATATATGACGAATATTCGCCCATATATTCGCGAATATTCGCGAATTCGAATATGGCCTATGCCGCGCAACACTAGTTAACATTGCTACATGCAAGATGTGTCAGCAGAAGGTGAAGCAAGGCCAGGGTCCCAATGTTGGTACCACGGCCCTGAATCAACACATGCTGCGCCACAATAAAGTGGCCTAGGAGATCCGTGGCTCCGATGTCGTGGTCCAGCCTGCTGCATCACCCAGTGGCACGCTGCTCCCTTTTTCAGATAGCCAAGGCTCCACCACCTCAGCCGAAGGGTTCTGTGTGTAATACCCTCTTTCTGTCGCTCCAGATGCTCCTGCTCCTCCAAGTTTTAGTCAGCCATTCCGCCAACAATCCATCGGCGAAGCCATGTCCAAGAGACAACAGTATGCGCCCACATTTCCAATGGAGCAGAAGCTGAATGTGCTCCTGTCCAATTTGATGGTGCTGCAGTCCCTCCCTTTTCAAGTGGTGGACTCTGCACCTTTCAGAGAACTGATGGCTTGTGCCGAGCCGAGGTGGAGAGTGCCAAGCCATCATTTCTTTGCGAAGAAGGCAGTACCAGCCCTGCACAATTTTGTGGAAGAGAAGGTAGTCCAGTCCTTGAGCCTGTCGGTGTGTACCAAAGTGCACGGCAGTGCCGACGTTTGGAGCTATAACTGTGGTCAGGGACAATATATGTCCTTTATGGCTCACTGGGTGAATGTGGTTCCTGCACAGTCACAACACCAACTTGGACAGATCACGCCGCTTCCTCCTCCACACTCTCAGGCCGTTGGTACTGTGACAGTGTTTGACTCTGCCTCCTCAGCCATATTCACCCCAAGGAGAACTCCTCTGTCCACAAAAAATGTGGAGAGACTGACCGTTGTGAAGAGGAATCAGGCATGGATCAGCTAGGATTTCCAGCCACCAATGCATGATGCATCAGAATAGATTGACCATGATACCACACCAACACTTCACAAATATGGATGGTGCCAAACAGATTTAAGGTGCTGCTCCCCAGTTACAAACATTCCTCCGCATCAGACATTTTTTCACCCACCTTCGTCACCGGGTACTGGTATTGCCACCCACCACACCACTCTGTCACTGGGTCACTTTCAGGACTCCTGATGCTGCTGCTGCCACCTCCAGGCTGTCTCATTCAGCCATTATATGGCCTCCTCATGCTTCAGCCACCTTAAGGCTGTGCCATTCATCCAATATATGGTTTACAGATGCTTTAGCCAGCTCCTGTCGGTGTCATTCAGCATTACATGGTTTAGTGATGCTGCTGGGCCTAGGACATAAACAATAAAAGATGAATTTTGAAATGTCCATTGAAGATGTATGGTAACTAGTGCTACCATAAACAAATATTGGTAGAGATTGTGAGGCCCTATTGTCTCCTCATCTGCTGCCAACTCCAGGCTGTGCCATTCAGACACTATATGGTCTCATCATGCTTCAGCCAACTCCAGGCTGTTCCATTCAGCCACTATATGGTCTCTTCTCATGCTTCAGCCAACTCCAGGCTGTGCCATTCAGCCACTATATAGTCTCTTCATGCTGCCACAAACTCCAGGCTGTGCCATTCAGCCACTATATGGTCTCCTCATGCTTCAGCCACCTCCATGCTGTGCCATTCAGACACTCTATGGTCTCTTCATGCTTCAGCCAAATCCAGGCTGTGCCATTCAGCCACTATATGGTCTCCTCATGCTTCAGCCACCTCCAAGCGGTGCCAATCAGACACTATATGGTCTCCTCATGTTTTAGCTACCTCCAGGCTGTGCCTTTCAGACACTATATTGTCTCCTCATGCTTCAGCCAAACCAGGCTGTGCCATTCAGACACTATATGGTCTCCCCATGCTGCCACAAACTCCAGGCAGTCATTCACCCACTATATGGTCTCCTCATACTGATGCCACATCCAGGCTCTGTCATTGTACTGTCATGTGACATGTGACTCTTGTTAGATTTGGTCCTTTGTATCCGCACGCCGAAGCCCGGGACACTAACACTTGGGAGTTCAAATTTCAATTTCAAATTCCTCAATTTCAATTAAAAAATCTTAAATTTCTATTTAAAATTCTAAAATTTCAATGGTCTCCTCATGCTTCTGCCAACTCCAGGCTGTGCCATTCAGACACTATATGGTCGCTTCATGCTTCAGCCAACTCCAGGCTGTGCCATTCAGTCACTATATGGTTTCCTCATGCTTTAGCCAACTCCAGGCTGTGTCATTCAGCCACTATATGGTCTCCTCATGCCCTAATGTCTACTCATGCTGCTTCTAGCTCCAGGCTGTGTCATTCAGCAACTTTATGGTCTCTTCATGCTTCAGCCAACTTCAGGCTGTGCCATTCAGACACTATATGGTCTCCTCATGCTCCAGCCAACTCCAGGCTGTGTCATTCAGCCAATATATGGTTTACTGACGCTGCTGGGCCTGGGTCTGGGCCTAAAATGTTTTTATGGTACCACTAGCTACCCTAAACCTTCAATTTACATTTCAAAATTCATCTTTTAATCTTAGGGATTAAGAAGCCCCAGTGTCTACTCATGTTGCTGCCAACTCCAGGCTGTGCCATTAAGACACAACATGGTCTCCTCATGCTTCAGCCCCATCCAAGCTGTGTCATTCAGCCACTATATGATCTCCTCATGCTGCCAACACCTCTACGCTGTGTCATTCAGCCACTATATGGTCTCCCCATGCTGCTAACATATCCAAGCTGTGTCATTCAGCCACTATATGATCTCCTCATGCTGCCAACACCTCTACGCTGTTTCATTTAGCCACTGTAGGGTCTCCTCATGCTGCCAACACCTCCACACTGTGTCATTCAGCCACTATATGGTCTCCTCATACTGATGCCACCTCCAGGCTCTGTCATTGTGCCGCTCTGCCGTAGTGATTCTAAAAGCGATGCCTGTAATCTGCATGTCATTCTGAATAACAGTATTATTTCACTACCCCAGCACACTCCGTATGCATGTTAGAACAAAATAAAGTGTTCCACGCCCCTATTGAGGTTCTCTGTAGTCCAGAAATAGCCCTTTTTTAATATAAATTCACCACGGATAAATTCGGATCAAACCCAATATTTTTTTTTTTTTTTTGGCGAAACGGCCGAATCGAATTTAATTAAAGGAGTTATCCAGGATTTGAAAAAACAGAGCTGATTTCTTCTAAATCAACACCACACCTGTCCTGAGGTTTTGTGTGGTATTACAACTTGGCTCTGTTCACTGTATTAATTGAGCTGCAATACCACAAACAACCAGGGAATCAATGTGGTGCTGTTTATTGACAAAATCAACTCTGTTTTTTTTTAACCATGGATAACCCCTTTAGAGCTTAACTGTCATTGAAAACAATGTTTGACATGTCAATCAAACATATTGACACACTATGGGGGAGATTTATCATTGCTTTTAGAGCATTTTTTTTTTTGCCTATGTTTTGGTGCAGTTCAGGTGCAAGCAGCATATTTAGCCGCTTTTGTACAACTTTTGATATAGACAGTTTCATTTTTTTAGCCTACCCATAGAACTTTTTCTTTTTGACCATTTGCGACTTTTGTCAAAAGTCGCTATTTTGTGCGCAAAAGTACATTTTTAGGCGCAAAGCACCACCTACCAGTAGGCGTGAGAATCAATTCTACCTTCCACAATTCAACTTTTAACCTCTTATGGACGACAGGGTCCCACTCCCCTTCTATGACACGTGCTCAGGAGCTGAGCGCAGGTCATAGCTGGGTGGTCCTGGTGGCTATCTCCCACCAGGACCCATCTCTAATGCCAGACATCACCAATCACGGTGATGCCTGGCTTTAACTCCTTAGACACCGCAATCAAATTTGATTGTCGCCTCTAAAACGCAAGTAAAAATGTCCCGGCAGCTCTGTGAAAGTAAGTAAAAATACCTAACCTTCCAAATTCAGGACCCTGGAAAGTGTCTATTTCCCTCCCTCACAAGCGTCTAGAAAAAGTGTATGTGGTAGAGCTTTTCCCCCCCTCAGCAAAGCTGCACAAAATTCATCATCCTGCTGCACCTTCTTGATAAATAAGATGCACACTAGTCAAACCCACCACCTAAATAAATGTGGGAAAATAGCTCTATCGTAGACATTCTTTGATTAATCTGGGCCTAAGTTCTTGATATGACTGACTTCATGGGCTAACAGGGTCCATAGAGTAATTTCATCATTTAAGTTGTTTTGATGGTAAAAATAATAGAATATCAATTTTATAATAATAGTAAAAAAACACCATATTTATCAGCATATAACATGCACCAGCGTGTAACACGCACCCTCATCCTTTTTTTCAGGGAAATTTCAGTAAAAATTAAATGAATGACTTGGAAGCTCTAAAATTAATGCCACATCAATCCCCCAACTTTAAATTCCCCCGCATAATTTCCCCCCACCCCTTTGATTCCTCCTGTACCACATCCTTTTCCCCCCTCTGATCCTCCCTGTGCCACATCATTCCCCCCTCCTGTGCCTGCTCATTCCCTTCTTGTCTGATCCCCACTGTGCCACATCTTCCCCCCTCTGTTTGCTCCCCCATGCCATCTTCTCCCCCTCTGTTTGCTCCCCCGTGCCATCTTTCGCCCCTCTATTTGTACCCCTGTGCCATATCCCCCCTCTGTTTGCCCCCCTAGGGCCATCTTTCCCCCTTCTGTTTGCTACCATGTGCCCTCTTTTCCTCCCTTTGATTGCTCCCCTGTTCCTGATCTCTACCCCCCCCCTGATTTTTTCTTCCCTTACCTGGCTTGTGTCTCTGGACTTGCTCTGGCATACTCAGGTGGCGGGTCTTGCAGAGCTATGATATCAGTGAAGCACTGATGAATGATGTCCCCTGCTAGCAACTCTGGTCCAATGGTCACTGATTTAAAGTGGCCAAGGCGCCGGCTGCATTTTTAAGATCAGCAGCCCGGATGTGGCCACTTTAAAACAGTGACTAACGGTGGCTGCTGTGGACCAAGCAGAGGATTTACCGGGGACTACATGCAGGTAGGGTTCCCGCATTATTTTTTAGTTTAAAAAGTGCATGTTATATGCTGATAAATACGGTATATGTTATTTTGCATACTCTAACAGAGAAAAATAATATTGATATGTTCAATATGTAAATTAAATATGCATTTTGTATTTTTATTTAGGAAGAAGATAAAAGACTTAGAGATGCTTCTACTCACCAATTAAATTCAGATTCCTATGGCAATACAGTCAGGGAGTTCTCTAACTTCTCCTCATCTATAAATGTTACATATCAAATATTAGCTGGCATACCAATAGCAAGAAAACGTAAGTAATAGTTTTGATCAGGATCCAAATGCACTAATCCAAGTGCATTTTATGCTTAAGAAAGCTTTAGTGTTTTTAAAACATAATTTTGAGCTGTCTTCTTCTTGTTTTGTGCAATTGCTTTGTTGGAATTCTTGACTTGCCCCAATGTCCATTTGGCACATTTTATTGCCAGTTGCCACATTTTGTTCTGATCTATACACACACACACACACACACTTCAAACAACAAAAAAGGAAAAGCGCAGTACTTGTCTTTAACCCCTAAAAGGTCCAAGCCCATTTTGACCTTAAACACCTCTGGAAAACCCTTTTTTTTTTTTTTTTTTTTTTTTTTTTTTTAAATCAACTGATGACAGAAAGTTAAACAGATTTGTAAATTACTTCTATTAAAAAATCTTAATCCTTCTAGTATTTATAAACTTCTGTATGCTCCACAGGAAGTTATTTTCTTTTTTAATTTCATTCTGTCTGACTACAGTGCTCTCTGCTGACACCTCTGTCCAATTCAGGAACTGCCCAGAGCAGGAAAGGTTTGCTATGGGTCTTTGCTCCTACTCTGGACAGTTCCTAAAATGGGCAGAGGTGTCAGCAGATAGCAATGTGGTCAGACAAAAAGGTAATTCAAATTCAAAGAAAAGAACTTCCTGTGGAGCATACAGAAGCTAAGAAGTACTAGAAGGATTAATAGATTTTTTAATAGAAGTAATTTACAAATCTGTTTAACTTCCTGGCATCAGTTGATTAAAAAAAAAATGTTTTCCAGCGGAGTACCCCTAAGTAGTAAGGACCAGGCCAATTTTATTTTTGCATTTTCGTTTTTTCCTCCTCCCCTTCTAAAATCCATAACCCATATGAGTATTTGTGTTTTGTGTGACCAATTGTACTTTGTAATGACACCTCTCATTTTACCATGAAATGTACGGCAAACCCCCACATTTTTTTATTTTTTCATGAGGAAATTTAAATGAAAACAACTATTTCGGTTTCGTTTCTACATTGTACACTTTACTGTAAAAATTACATGTTTTCTGTGGGTCAATACGATTAAAATGATACTCATTATTTCATACTTTTCTATTGTTGTACCACTTTAAAAAAACATCTCAAACTTGTTAACCAAATTAGTATGTTTAAAATCCTCTATTTTGACGACCTATAACTTTTTAAATTTTCCGTTTAAGCGGTACTATGAGGACTTATTTTTTGTGCCGTGATCTGTACTTTTTCTTGATACCCCATTTGCGTATATAAAACTTAATAAATTTTTTATAAAAAAATTTGGGATTATGATGTAACTTTTTGAACTTTTTTTTTTTTTACCTTTACGCCATTTACTGTACGGGATCATTAACACTATATTTTGATAGGCCGGACATTTACGCACGCGGCGATACCAAATATGTTTATTAATTTATTTAGTTTTAATCTTATTGGTGGTAAAATTTTATTGACTTTTTTTTATTTTTTTTACATTTTCTAGATTTGTTTAATATATTTTTTTTACACTTGAATAGTCCCCATAGGGGACTATTTATAGAAATCATTAGATTGCTAATACTGTTCAGTGCTATGCATAGGGCATAGCATTGATCAGTGTTATCAGCGATCTTCTGCTCTGGTCTGCTCCATCTCAGACCCGAGCAGAAGACCCCTGGAGACAGATGGAGGCAGGTGAGGGGACCTCTGTCCGCTTTTCTAGATGATCGGATCCCCACAGCAGGAGACTTCCCTTTAATGCACCTGTCCATTTTCTCCTTGAGACAAACTCTTCTCCAAGTCCTTCTTCTGAAAACTTTATTCCGGTGTTTTCTGGAACGAATCCGGCGCCTCTGAGGGGTTCTACCACAACCCGGCTTCTATCACAGTGACCTCTTTTTAAGGACTCTTATTAGCCTTTTCGTTAGGGACACTGTCACGATGCCGGCTGGCAGGTAGTGGATCCTCTGTGCCAGAGAGGGATGGAGAGGACCGTGCTAGTGGACCGGTTCTAAGCCACTACAGGTTTTCACCAGAGCCCGCCGCAAAGCGGGATGGTCTTGCTGCGGCGGTAGTGACCAGGTCGTATCCACTAGCAACGGCTCACCTCTCTGGCTGCTGAAGATAGGCGAGGTACAAGGGAGTAGGCAGAAGCAAAGTCGGACGTAGCAGAAGGTCGGGGGCAGGCGGCAAGATTCGTAGTCAGGGGAGATAGCAGGAGTTCTGGTACACTGGTTTTTAAACACACAAAACGCTTTCACAAGGCACTAAGGCAACAAGATCCGGCAAGGAAGTGCAAGGGAGGAGGTTAGATATAGTCAGGGACCAGGTGGGAGCCAATTAAGCTAATTGGGCCAGGCACCAATCATTGGTGCACTGGCCCTTTAAGTCTCAGGGAGCTGGCGCGCGCGCGCCCTAGAGAGCGGAGCCGCGCGCGCCAGCACATGACCGCAGGAGACGGGAACGGGTAAGTGACCTGGGATGCGATTCGCGAGCGGGCGCGTCCCGCTGTGCGAATCGCATCCCCAACGGCCGAGACAGAGCAGCGCTCCCGGTCAGCGGGACTGACCGGGAAGCTGCAGGGAGAAAGACGCCGTGAGCGCTCCGGGGAGGAGCGGGGACCCGGAGCGCTAGGCGTAACAGACACCAACCTTCACAGGCTTATCTGCAGGCTGAGAACTCTTGGCTCGTTCAGGCCTCTCTTCACCTGCAACTTCAGATGTGTCACTGACTTTACTTGCAACTTCTGCCGTTATTTCTTATTTAGCTTCTGCCTCAGAGAACTTCTCAGCCTCAGCATTTTCACCATCAAATGGCAATATCTCTGCAGCTTCAGAGAACTTTTCATAGGGTTTCACCTCCGCCTCAGCTTCAGAGAACTTCTCATAGGGTTTCACCTCCGTCTCAGCTTCAGAGGACTTCTCATAAGGCTTTACCTCAGTCTCAGCTTCAGACTCTACTGTTTGTTGACTCCATTGCTCAGATTCCACCACATTTAGATCAAGCATCTCTATCTCCAGCAGCTTTTGCCCCACAAGCAGCTTTTCTTCTTCAACACAGATGGCTGTGGCTTTGGCCTCAGTTTCCATCTGAGATACTTTTAACCTCTCTTTAGCCAGTTCTGCTAAAGCTTGGCCTCTGCTTTCTTTTAGGACTTTCATGTCTCCTTCCAGCTCTAAATGTGTCCGCTGCTCCCTCTTGACCTCAGCAGAGTTCGCCTTGTCTCTTTCCAGCAATTCTGTCAAGTTTTTGACCGTATCCTCCGGGAGCAGCAGTTGTTCTCGCATCTGCTCATTGGCTAACATTTATCATTGTCTTTAGACTGTTTTTTGTGTCTAGAAAAGGCACACGCAGAGTTTATTTGTGCCTTTTTTGCGCCTTTTGGTTTACACATTTCTGCTGATTTTGAGTTGCAATCCACTGATTATGGCAATGCACATGATATTGAAGGGTTTTATGAACTGCACCACATTTATTAAATGGTAACAGAGCATTTGATCAATTTTGTGCAGGTCACATTTTCTGAAATTTCTCTTCACATACACCAAAAAGCTAAGCGAAATCTTGTCTGGTGTAGTTTTGGAGACTTTTCAGTGGCTTTGTGCCTTTTTTTGCGCCTTTACACAAACCCTTCCATATCATGTGTATTACCAAAATCAGTGGATTGCAACTCAAAATCAGCAGAAATGTGTAAACCAAAAGTCGCAAAAAAACCCTGTTTGCACCTTTTGTAGACACAAAAAACAGTCTAAAGAAAATGATAAATGTCGGCCAATGTACGTTGTGTTCTACGCCTCCAGACTCTGCAACTTATGAGCAATTACCACTTTCTCCTTCTCGAGCTCTTCCATGGCTACCAACCTAGCCTGGTGATCACTTTGTAGAGCCTGATATGCCTCACACAAAACATTCCCGTCTTCCTCCTTGAATGAGATCTGCTTAGCCAGACTCTCCAATTCGCCCTCCTTGCTGGCCACAAGATCTTGGGAGCAGGATGGTTCGTCCTGTAGAGCCGTAAACTCACTTTTGTTGAGCTCCATATCTTTCTGCATCTGAAGCTTCGCTTCTTTCTTTCTTCAAGTCTGCAAGCGTTTTTTCTTTCTCCTCTGTCAAGTGATGAACCTCTTTTCCTTTTGTGCCAATTTAGCGGAAAACATCTGTAAGGTTTCTTCAGGATTCTGGATCTGCTCCCTTTTCTTACCAAGACCAGCTTGTTTTTTCCGAGATCTCTTACTTACAGCGGTCTCCTCACTCTTACTGCTGGACATTGAGACGTTCTCTTGTCCTCTGACAGTCGCCTCTCTTCTTTCAAGCCAACTCGTTCCGACTCCTCTCCTCCTTTAGGAGTGGTTAACCCCTTTGCAAGGATCTTGGCCCCTTGAGCCTCAGGGTAGTTCCCGGACAGTTTCTCGCTGTCTCTCTGCTCACTCTCAGACTTCTCTTTCACTCCACTACTGTCTCTCTGCTGCCCAGCAGAGACGTCTAGAGCTCCAAAGTCTGCAACAACATCTGGTTCAGCGGTTTGACCTTTCTGGTCATGGTCCATCTCTGGTCTAGACATCACATCTCCTTTAATCAGGACTCTGTCTGTGACAGCAAGCTGTCACTGTAGCTTCTTTTCCATTCAACATTACCTCTTCCAGATGACCATGCAATTTCAGCCCCACCTTGGGCTCATCTTTAATTGGTGGATGGAACCCATGTTCCAGCGCCTGCTTCGTTTCTTGTTTTACTGAAGACTCTGTATCAGTCAGAGGCACACTTGTCACTTGAGTCTCTAGATCCTCCTGGACTTGACTTGTGGTCTGTTCTTCAGCTCCCCCAGCAGACTGGCAGACCCCTAGCTGACATATTTCTAGTGACTGCTGACACTCCCTGTCCTCAGCCTCTGCTGAGTAACTCTCAACTAGTGTGTGGTGCAAGTCAGGTGTTGTGGGCCTATCAGGTGTACCTGCTCCAGTCACCTGACAGTCTTCCCATAACTGCTGAAAGAAGTTCCAAGAAGGGCTCTATTGCAACCTTGTGACTCACGGTACCATAAGGAGTAGAAAAACAGACATTAACAGTTTTACAACCCCAAATAACTGCCTGTATGGACACTATAACAGGGTCCGGCTTCACCAGACTTATTATACCCCTAGGCTCTAGCAAAGCAATCATCCTTTTACCACCTACTACCAGCTCACACAGGTTTTCTTTTGTCCTGTCCTGGTTGGCAGCAGTACACATTACTTCAGAAAACATAGGCATGCATTTTTTCACAAAAAAACATTATCTCATTGCATAGTTTCAAAATTTACAGGAAAGTTCGCAACACTATGAACTAACTCATGAAAAGTGTGTTTTGTAAACTTTTTTCCCAGTCCTGCATGCAACATTTTCTGTTCACCAGTAGTGTTGAGCGTGAATATTCGTTATGCGAATTTCTACCGCGAATATCGTCATTTTTGCGATTTCGTGAATATTTAGAATATAGTGCTATATATTCGTAATGACAAATATTAATTTTTATGCACATTTTTATGATAATTTATGTGAATTTCATTACGAATTTTCGCATGAAAAAAAATAGGACGCACATATCGAATATGCGAATTTCACAGTCAACTAGCGACACGGTGCCCACCTTTACCTCTGGGACATTTGTGTGTGACTTCTCTGGCACACTCTCCCCCTCCCACAACTGCCAAAAATAGGTGAAGTTTTCTGCCCAGTATAAACTCCACATTAAGCTCTGCAAACACCTCCATCTCATGGCTTACTGTCCCATAACATGTTTCAAAGTATATTAGAACAGTCTTACCAGGCTCTGGTGGAATCTTCACAAAATTTATTATGTCCGGCATGACTCTGGATATAGCCTGGTGACAGACCAGTTCCACGAACAGCGGGATACCATCCACCATCAACTCATGGGTCCTCATGTCCATCTTTTCTGGCCTACTAACCAGAGGATAATCAGGTGCGAAGATGTCCTCTTGCTGAGCTGCAGCCAATTTCCTCAAGGTGCTTACCATAGCATCCATCTTGGCGTCAACCGGTTGCTATTCACGTCGGTTGCTCCTAACAACGGCATTTCGACGTCGACCCATCTTTGCCAATTAATCCTGCACAGCTTACTGCTTTTGTGCTGCGCAGGTGGCCTGTCCACCTGTCTCCTCACCTGAGAGAGCGCTCACTCGCTTGATGCAATGCCTTCACCACAGGCTCAGTCCTCTCTCTTGTACTCCAAAGCTGTACTCCACATGCACGGTTGGTTGCTCCTGCCAACAACTTCACTGCAACTCGACCGCTGGTTTCTCCTAGCAATGTGCTGCCTGCATTCTCCACCGATTGTAGGGATGCCACCTTGTGGTTTGCTCTGGGATCGTCCTTGACACAGCCACAGGACATGTTTCTACTTCATTCAGCAGGCCAACAACAGTTCTTTATGCAAGTCTGGCTCCTCGCCAGCTTTATTAGACAGGTTGCAGGATAAATAAAAACATAACACAGGAGAAAACAAAATCCTAGACCATCTAGTCACTGACTAAACAACCCAGCATGCCCTGCCTATCAACTGGTAAGCTAGCCTCCACCAGCTTAAAACACAAGTTCCTGCAACCTTTTACTCACTGTTCAAACACAGCGTTTGCAGCCTCTTGCTGAATCTATTAAGACTGCTTGTGTGTGCACTTCACTGTTGGGGGGGGGGGGGGGGTCACTCACAGCACCTGGCTGTGTGCTCCTCACAAGGAACCCTGCCTCCCCCTTTACAGTCACCTTGCTGTCTTCTAGGGAGAGCCCAGACTATTATGTTTCCTTTCCTTATATGCAGACTTCCCACAGTTCTGTTGGCCTCATTAATTAATCACCTGATGAGCATCTCTGCTAGATCACCTAGGATAAAGGACTGGGAAAATACCCTTTCATTGCCTTCAAACCTGCCTTAATGCCATGGTTACCACAATAAAGAACAGTATTACAAAAAAAAAATCTAGTTTTCCATGTTATTCTGCACTCAATACCCCATAATGACATGGTGAAAACAGAATTTAAAAATAATTAGCAAATTTATTAAAAAGTAAAAACAAAAAGTTTGCATAAACGTAGACAAATATTCAGACCCTTTGCTATGACACTTAAGGTATGGCTCGGGGCGGCATCTCACAGTTGACAATGCATGTCAGAGCAAAAACAAAGTCATAAGGCTGAAAGAACTACTGTACAGCTCAGAGACATGATTATGTGGAGGCACAGATCTGGAGAAGGGTACTCAGAGCACAGTGGCCTCCATAATTCTTAAATGGAAGAAGTTTGAAACCACCAGAACAACATCAACTAAAGCTGCAGCAGGAGAAAAAAGAAACACACACATTCAAATATAGGATTAAAAAAAAAAAAAATTGAAATTTAAAGCCGCTGAGGCCTCTAATTAACCCATTTATTTAAAAAAAAAAAATCCCTTCAGTTTTTTTTATCTAAATGAGTCCTTTTCTTCCTCCTGTAAAAATAAATAAAAAAAATAAAATAAATACTTCTCTCTTCTCACCAGCTTCTGTGCTTACTCATGGTCAGATGCAGAAAGTTTCTGTCACACTGCCGAAATCTTTCTGCTTTTTGCTGGGAAACCCCATAGTAGTGCGCAACTTGCAGCAAGCCTACATCAAAAACGTTGGCTTGCTGTGTAGTGTTTGTGTGTGGAGGGGGTGGGGATTACCAGGATTGGCGCAGAACTAGTTGTGACTGAACCAAGCTTTTTTGGCTTCTAACAACCATAGTCTTCTGTCCAAAAGAAAATAAATCCTAATTACCATGAATGTCAATTAACGGAAGGCAATGGAAGAAATAGTTTGAAAAAATTGGCCAGTATTGGCGCTGGTAGTCTGGATATAAAAGGACTATGAACACTGTATTGTCCCTTTAAAATTGTTTATTTCATGTACACACAGGCAACGCGTTTCTGGTCCATACTGGACCCTTCGTCAGGCAAAAGTGTATGTGACTAGATAAGTCAGTGAGGTTAAAATACATTCAGCGGGCATATGCCCGCTACCTCTTGATAAAGCTGCAGAGGCAGCGAAACATGTCGAGGGGGGCAGAGTAGGGACTCAATTTTAATATAAAGCAAAGCAGTAGCTCAGAAATTGCTCAGCGTGCACTGCAGGCACGCCGGGCATCTCCACTTTAGTATAGCCAATCAGAATAGGCTGGAGTACACTGGCCGTGATGTACACTAGCTAGATATTAGTTCAAACACTGAGCTGCTGCTCTGCTAATTTTTAATTCATGTGAGTCTTCATTATATGTTTATGCACAATTACTTTAATAAAGCTTGTGGGTTCACCATAAAGATAACATATATGGGAAATTAGGGATTTTTGGATTCCTATTAATAGGGATCTATAGGTTGATAAATTAATTTAACCCTCCATATATTTGTCCGACAAGTGAAGAATAAAATACATTCAGTACGCAAAAAACAAAGATTAAGTTCATTATGGCATTCTGTATCATCATATGCTATTTCCGTAATTAGTGAGCTCACAGCTGTCCAGCCAGAAGCCCTGTTTGCGGTACAGTGATTAAAGGGGTATTCCAGGAAAAAAACTTTTTTTTTATATCAACTGGATCCAGAAAGTTAAACAGATTTGTAAATTATTTCTATTAAAAAAATCTTAATCCTTTCAATAATTATCAGCTGCTGAAGTTCAGTTGTTGTTTTCTGTCTGGCAACAGTGCTCTCTGCTGACATCTCTGCTTGTCTCAGGAACTGCACAGAGTAGAAGAGGTTTGCTATGGGGATTTGCTTCTAAACTGGGTGGTTCCCGAGACACATGTCATCAGAGAGCACTTAGACAGAAAATAACAACTCAACAGCTCATAAGTACTGAAAGGATTAAGATTTTTTAATAGAAGTAATTTACAAATCTGTTTAACTTTTTGTAGCCAGTTGAGATATATATATATATATATATATATATATATATATATATATATATATATATATATATATATCCTGCATAACCCCTTTAATTACATAGAAAACCCAACATATTGGTATGAATGGAAAAAACACAGTATTTTGCAGCACCTTTAAAACTTAAATTAAAATTAAAATAAAGAAGTGTGTCTTATGCAATTTTGTGCATAATCTGTAATCAGTGAAATACTTATATATATATATATATGAAGATTATATCTAAGCGAATGGGAAAAGGTTTATTCAATTAATGAGTTTGTTTCTTTGGTATGATTACAATTTGAAACTGCATGCATAGGACGGATATGCACAATTTTGTATTGGGAGCGCCATAAGGTTGTAGCGAGGTTCATAAGGGGTTTTTCTAGGGGATTAAGCTTATTCCTGTTTTGTTCTGGACTACTTGGTGAGTGCCCAATCGTTTTCCTGTCTGGTGTTTTGAACTCTATATATTTATTAGTTCTTTATTCAGATCTTTGGAGTTCTGTTCATGACCGCTTATCTATAGTGTCCTCTGTTCACGACCACTGAGTCCTCTGTTCATGTCCATTGATATAGTGTTCTGTGTACTAACTCTCTGATCTGTGTCCTCTGAACTTTATACTATAGAGTTCCATGTTCCTGTTATGTTTCTGGTTTGTGACCAACTATTTACTAGTATGTGTTTTTATTAGGCCCCTGCACTTTAGTTCAGAGAGGGACCGGCGCCCTGCTGTCGATCCACCGGTTAGGGTGGATGGGCAAGAAGGCAGGGAGAGTCAGTTTTAGGGCTCACTCTCCCTGTCCCCTGATCGGTCCCTGACAAAACATAAATTAAAGAGGTGCACCTAACTTTATCTCAATGTGTATTTACATAAAAATGTAAGGAGGTGTATCAGCTGAGCCCGCTCCACACACAAGTAGAGCTGGCAGTGTTATACATCTATAGAACAATTTACCACAATACAGAAGTATTAAGCCCCCCAGGAGTCATGTCACACAGGAAGACTAACATTCCCCCAAAAAAGTTTAATAATATATTTTTTAAATGTTATCATGTTAAAAGAAAATTGATCTCACCATAAAAGTCCAGACTATCAAAATCACTTATGTACCTCAAAATCATATGTACCTCAAAATCCTCTCACATGTCCAGTATAAATAAAAAAAAAATGTAGTTTTAAATCTAGTAATAAAGAACAAACACTTTATGAATTTGATAATCACAATGACAGAGAATACAGGGAGCACAGTAAAAATGAATAAAACAATGGTGTAATTGCGTTGTCTTCCATTCCATCCCAATAAATGTATTTTAAAAATTTTAAGTATATTATATGGTAAATCAAATTCAGCAAAAACAAGCCCCCATATGACTAGCTCAATAAAACAAAATAAATGTGGCCATTGCCAAAAATTTCTGTGGCTGGAAAGACTTTTATTTTATGCAACATTTATTCTTACCCAATTTCAATACCACATACAATTCTACCCACAATCCATTGTAATTTATCAATATTGTGATTTTGTGGCTGCCAGATCTGATGACACCACTAACAAGGCCCTCTTATGATAATAAGTGGTGGATTATTAAATTAAAGGAGTGCATATGAAGCTCTGAATGTATGTCATATTCAAGAGGTAAATCTTTATTACAAGGTCTCAGCCATCCAAAAGCAATTGAATAACACACAAGGTACAATTGCTTTACTTTGTTATTCATAAAGCGAAAAGGAAAAGCACAGTATGAATTCTCTATGTCTTTTCTTTTTGTATAGGTTTTCTAACAATTGGCCTATCATCTGTGAAGAGGAAAAAAGGAAATTATTTGCTTGAAACTATCAAGTCTGTATTTGAACAGTCAAGCTATGAAGAACTGAAGGAGATAGCTGTAGTCGTTCATTTAGCAGATTTTGACCTGGCCTGGTGTGAAGGTATTGTCCAAGATATATTGAGAAAATTCTCCCATCACATCATTGCAGGAAGACTGGCGATTATCCATACTCCAATACAGTACTATCCTGTATTAGAAGGCTTAAAAAGAAATTACAATGATCCAGATACCCGGGTGAAATTTAGATCTAAACAAAATGTGGACTATGCCTTTCTATTAAATTTTTGTGCTAATCTCTCAGATTATTATTTAATGCTTGAAGATGATGTTAGATGTGCTAAGAATTTCCTGACAACAATTAAAAAGGTAATAAATTCCAGGAAGGGCTCAAACTGGGTGACCTTGGAGTTTTCAAAGCTAGGATATATAGGTAAACTATATCATACTCACGATCTACCGCGACTAGCCCATTTTCTACTTATGTTCTACCAGGAAATGCCTTGTGATTGGTTGTTGATTCATTTTAGAGGTCTATTAGCCCAAAAAGAGGCTATTCGTTTTAAGCCATCTCTTTTTCAGCATATGGGATATTATTCATCATATAAAGGTGCTGAGAACAAATTGAAGGATGATGACTTTGAAGAGGACTTGCTTGATATACCAGACAACCCCTCTGCAATTCTCAGCACAAATATGCATACATTTGAAAATTATGAGGTTAATAGGGCTTATAGTAGCGCTGAAGAATATTTTTGGGCCAAGCCTCCTTCTAGTGGCGACTTTTATCATATTGTGTTTGAGAAACCAATCAAAATCAGCAAAATCAAAGTCAACACAGGAACGGAAGACCGTCAAAACGATATTCTACACCATGGGACCCTGGAGGTTGGAGAAAGATTAGTTGGGACTAAGAAAAACAAAAAATGTACAACTTACCTTAGGTTAGGTGATTTCATAAATGGAAACTTTGAAATTGACAATTTAGACCGTAAAGTTCTTTTTAATATTGACTGCATTCGAATTTTGGTGACTAAAAATCAGAATGAATGGCTAACTATTAAAAGCATAAGTGTCTGGACTACTGAGACATTGAACCAATAAAACACTCATTTGCTGCCTTCCTTATGGAAGAAAGACATTTCAGTTGAATGTCAACTGGTCTTTTTCACTCATGGACTACTTTTTGCTAATATGTGAAATGCAAATGGCAAATTAAAAGTGAAAAGGCTCTTTATATTTTACTATTTCTGTCAGGCAATATTTAAGTCAGTTGTTGTTTTTTGAATGTCCTCTATTTTTTACCAAACGGAAGCATAATTTTCCCATAACTTAAAGGTAATTTTGCTGCCTATTTATTTGAAGATTTTATGTGTTTAATCTATGGGAATGTCACTAGGGACATACATAATCTGTCTTGCGTTTATGTTTGTTTTGTCTTTATGGTATAGTATTTTACTACCTCTATTTTCTTTCTATATTGAGCCCATTTTTTTTACCATAATCTTAAGAGTTTAGAGCACAAAACAAACTTTAATTAAACACTGTGATTAAACACTGTGGACAAAATCTTTTTATTTCATGCTTTACTACGAGTTGTTACAATTGAACCCATTAAACTTTGGTGGAAATGCTTATGTGTGTTGTTTATTATAATATTATTTTGTTAATTAAAATTTTTTGTGCTACTTCCTAAATTGATATGTATCAGGAAACAGCAATATTTTCAGCATAATTCACAATTGAGAAGACAGTTCATAAAAATTTGCAAAATTCATACATTTATCAAATTAACTCCCTATTGTACAGGATGGGCCATTTATATGTATACACCTTAATAAAATGGGAATGGTTGGTGATATTAACTTCCTGTT
Organism: Hyla sarda; assembly: GCF_029499605.1. Taxonomy (NCBI): domain Eukaryota; kingdom Metazoa; phylum Chordata; class Amphibia; order Anura; family Hylidae; genus Hyla; species Hyla sarda. Next base: position 282,878,328 of record NC_079192.1, read on the forward strand.
TGTGGCACATTAGTATATGTGATGGGGGGAACTTTTCAAGATGGGTGGTGACCATGGTGGCCATTTGGAAGTCAGCCAGGAAGAGGGTCATGTGACACATCAAACTGATTAGGAATTTCACAAGAAAAGCAATGATGTGCTTGGCTTTAACGTAACTTTCTTCGTTCATTAGTTATTTACAAGTTTCTGACCACTTATAAAATGTGTTGAATGGGCTGCCCATTATGTTGGATTGTCAATGCAACCCTCTTCTCCCACTCTTCACACACTGATAGCAACACCGCAGGAGAAATGCTAGCACAGGCTTCCAGCATCCGTAGTTTCAGGTGCTGCACATCTCGTATCTTCATGGCATAGACAATTGCCTTCAGATGACCCCAAAGATAAATGTCTATGGGGGTCAGATTGGGAGACCTTTGGGACCATTCAACTGGCCCACGATGACCAATCTACTTTCCAGGAAACTGTTCATCTAGGAATGCTCGGACCTGACACCCATAATGTGGTGGTGCACCATCTTGCTGGAAAAACTCAGGGAATGTGCCAGCTTCAGTGCATAAAGAGGGAAACACATCATCATGTAGCAATTTTGCATATCAAGTGGCCTTGAGGTTTCCATTGATGAAGATTGGCCCCACTATCTTTGTACCCCATATACCACACCATACCATACATTTTTGGAGGGATCTATCCAATGTATGAGGATTCCTAGATGAACAGTTTCATCTAGGATTGGTCATCGTGGGCCAGTTGAAAGGCCCAAAGGTCTCCCAATCTGACCCCCTTAGACCTTTATCTTTGGGGTCATCTGAAGGCAATTGTCTATGCTGTGAAGATACGATATGTGCAGCACCTGAAACTACGGATACTGGAAGCCTGTGCTAGCATTTCTCCTGCGGTGTTGCTATCAGTGCGTGAAGAGTGGGAGAAGAGGGTTGCATTGAAAATCCAATACAATGGGCAGCACATTCAACACATTTTATAAGTCATCAGAAACTTGTAAATAACTCATGAAAGAATAAAGTTACGTTAAAAACAAGCACATCATTATTTTCCTTGTGAAATTCCCAATAAGTTTGATGTGCCACATGACCCTCTTCCTATTGAAAAAACACAAAAGTTGGATTCAAAATGGCCGACTTCAAAATGGTTACCACCCATCTTGAAAAGTTTCCACCCTCACATATACTAATGTGCCACAAACAGGAAGTTAATATCACTAACCATTCCCATTTTATTAAGATGTATCCATATAAATGGCCCACCCTGTATATAGTATATAGCTGATTTTTTTTTATGAGTTAAAGGAGTAGTGTAGTGAAAAATAACTTATTCCCTATCCAAAGGATGGTGGAAAAGTTATGGATTGTGGGGGTCCGAGCGCTGGTAACCCCCACGGTCTCCTAAACGGGGCCCCGGCAGTCTGCTGGAAGGGTCCGTGCAGACCCCCGCATGGCGTGTCAGATGCAGTTCCTGCGGGGGTCGCAACGGGCTCTTCCCGCAGACTGCCGATGCCCCGTTCATCAGATTGCAGGAGGTCGGACCCACCTCGATCTATAACTCATCCCCTATCCTTTGGATAGGGGAAGGTTCAGAGGCCTCACACGATGACCTCCTGTCACCTGCATTACTGTGTCCAGTTGGAGCACTACAGATCCCAGCAGTGTCACTGCAGAACGAGGTCATGAAACCTATCATATTATAATACAAAGCTTGATAAGCAAAGCAGTGGGCTGACTTGTATTTTAACATAAATGCACATTAAATATGTGTTTCTACCTTTTAGGCCAAGTGACATGTATTTTCTGGGTTTACTAAAATATATGGTATTTCTACCTGAGTGTCACCTATATACGGATTGAATGCGTTGAGAGTAAACATGGAATTTAAATTTTATGCCAATTTGCCTGGATTTTCTTTAATCAGATACATAGCATATTTATGTTTAACATAAATATGCATTAAAAGCATTGAGTGGGAATAGTCATCTATTGAATTTTTTTTTAACTGTTGACATTGAGACTTTTCCAAAAGAATAAACATGTTAATTGTTTCAACAAAATGCATAGCACCAGTTGCCCTCATAATCAGAAAATTCCAAAATACCTCCACAATAATTTATTTTTTATTTTTATCCAACTCATTCTGAAATGGGTAAGGGTGTTGGTTCGTGTTTTGGAGCTGGCTGTTAAGTGTATTTTCTATGTTTAATCAAACAGATAGCATTTCTACCTGTGCATTGAGAGTAAAAGTTGACTGGCAGTTTCTCCGCCACTTGACTACTTGTTGAGTGCCCAATCACCCCAAAACATAACAATAACCTCCAAATCTTTTTCAATAAAAAAATTTCTTAAATAAATGGTTGGCAGTAGCCAATAAGCATGTTGGTGGCAGTAGCAGCTCTATGGGCATCACCCATTTTCCTTTTCAAATAGGCAGTGTCACAAAAGATCACTTCTAGTGATCACTTCTAGTGTAACACTTACAATTACGTACAGTGCACATGAAGAAATGTGGAATACCTCAACAACAATTCATGACACTTCTTGGCCAGGGAAGCATATCACTCCTCCTCCATCCCTTGGATATCCACCTGAACAGGTGGCGGGTGCAGGTATTTTCACAGTTGAATGCAGGGTTGGTGCAAGGATTTTTGCCACCCTAGGCAAAAGCAAATTTTGCCGCCCCTTGAACTCACCCACCTTACTACTGGTGTGGCACACTGTAACAAACCTCATCCTCATGTAATTACCTTACTACTGGGGTGACGCACTGTAACAAACCTCCTCCTCATGTAATCTCCTTACTACTGGGGTGACACACTGTAATAAACCTCCTGCTCATGTAATCTCCTTACTACTGGGGTGACACACTGTAATAAACCCCTCCCCATGTAATCTCCTTACTACTGGGGTGACACACTGTAATAAACCTACTGCTCATGTAATTACCTTACTACTGGGGTGACATACTGTAATAAACCTCCTTCTCATGTAATCTCCTTACTACTGGGGTGACACACTGTAATAAACCCCTCCTCATGTAATTACCTTACTACTGGGGTGCACTACTAATCAAAAAGAAGAAGAAAAGAGGCCTGCGCCTCATGTAATCCTGTAAAATGCAGAAAACAGTGGTGTGGGAAAGTTGGGTGGTCTCTCACCTGGATTGAAGCTTGTGTTTAGGCATGTAACTCCAGCACACGGGGTACCATATGAATCTTGGGTTGTGCAGCTGACAGTGTGCAGGATGGTATCCATGAGAGGAGAAAATAATGGGAAGCAGCAGAGGAGTTTAGAAAAAAGCATTGTACTTGGCTCTACCACAATTGAATCCAGATTAGAACAAGTTGGAAAAGTATCACAATTTATTGACACTGCATGTAAAATGCAATAAAAGGTACCACTAAAAGCAAGATGCGTTTCGGGAGTTATATCTCCCTTTTTCAATTGCATGTACAAAGGTGCTATTAGTGGTACCTTTTATTGTTTTTTACATGTAGTAAAACTGGGGTGACTGACTGTAATAAACCTCCTCCTCATGTAATCTTCTTACTACTGGGGTGACACACTGTAATAAACCTGCTCCTCATGTAATCTTCTTACTACTGGGGTGACACACTGTAATAAACCTCCTCCTCATGTAATCTCCTTACTACTGGGGTGACACTCTGTAACAAACCCACTGCTCATGTAATCTACTTACTACTGGGGTGACACACTGTAACAAACCTCCTCCTTATGTAATCATCTTACTACTGGGGTGACACTATGTAACAAATCCACTGCTCATGTAATCTCCTTACTACTGGTGTGGCACACTGTAACAAACCTCCTCCTCATGTAATTACCTTACTACTGGGGTGACACACTGTAACAAACCTCTTTGTCATGTAATCACCTTACTACTGGGGTGACACACTGTAATAAACCCCTCCTCATGTAATTACCTTACTACTGGGGTGACACACTGTAATAAACCTCCTCCTCATGTAATCTCCTTACTACTGGGGTGACACACTGTAATAAACCTCCTCCTCATGTAATCTCCTTACTACTGGGGTGACACTGTAATAAACCCCCTCCTCATGTAATCACCTTACTACTGGGGTGACACACTGTAACAAACCCCCTCCTCATGTAATCTCCTTACTACTGGGGTGACACACTGTAACAAACCTCCTCCTCATGTAATCTCCTTACTACTGGGGTGACACACTGTAATAAACCTCCTGCTCATGTAATCTCCTTACTACTGGGGTGACACACTGTAATAAACCCCTCCTCATGTAATTACCTTACTACTGGGGTGCACTAGTAATTAAAAAGAAGAAGAAAAGAGGCCTGCGCCTCATGTAATCCTGTAAAATGCAGAAAACAGTGGTGTGGGAAAGTTGGGTGGTCTCTCACCTGGATTGAAGCTTGTGTTTAGGCATGTAACTCCAGCACACGGGGTACCATATGAATCTTGGGTTGTGCAGCTGACAGTGTGCAGGATGGTATCCATGAGAGGAGAAAATAATGGGAAGCAGCAGAGGAGTTTAGAAAAAAGCATTGTACTTGGCTCTACCACAATTGAATCCAGATTAGAACAAGTTGGAAAAGTATCACAATTTATTGACACTGCATGTAAAATGCAATAAAAGGTACCACTAAAAGCAAGATGCGTTTCGGGAGTTATATCTCCCTTTTTCAATTGCATGTACAAAGGTGCTATTAGTGGTACCTTTTATTGTTTTTTACATGTAGTAAAACTGGGGTGACTGACTGTAATAAACCTCCTCCTCATGTAATCTTCTTACTACTGGGGTGACACACTGTAATAAACCTCCTCCTTATGTAATCACCTTACTACTGGGGTGACACACTGTAATAAACCTCCTCCTCATGTAATCTCCTTACTACTGGGGTGACACACTGTAATAAACCTCCTCCTTATGTAATCACCTTACTACTGGGGTGACACACTGTAATAAACCTCCTCCTCATGTAATCTCCTTACTACTGGGGTGACACACTGTAATAAATCTCCTCCTCATGTAATCTCCTTACTACTGGGGTGACACTCTGTAACAAACCCACTGCTCATGTAATCTACTTACTACTGGGGTGACACACTGTAACAAACCTCCTCCTTATGTAATCATCTTACTACTGGGGTGACACTATGTAACAAATCCACTGCTCATGTAATCTCCTTACTACTGGTGTGGCACACTGTAACAAACCTCCTCCTCATGTAATTACCTTACTACTGGGGTGACACACTGTAACAAAACCTCTCCTCATCTCCTCATGTAATCTCCTTACTACTGTGGTGACACACTGTATCAAACCTCCTCTGTATGTAATTAACTTACTACTGGGGTGACAAACTGTAACAACCTCCTCCTCGTGTAATCTTTTTACTTCTGGGGTGACACACTGTATCAAAATCCCTATTCATGTAATTACTATACTACTAGGGTGACACAGTGTTGCGGCAGATGTATGTAAGCATGCGCAATGTCAGGATGCTGGATGGAACTGACCTGCCTGTCTGCCTCGGATGTGGCAGACAACAAGTGGACGCTCTAGGGGCTGCCTATTTTGCCTATAGTAAGAACCGGCTCTGGATGAATGGAAACTTGACCGAGATATATACAGAATTCAGAAAAAGAAAAGAACAGCACTTAGAGGAAAGATAGGAAGCGGCAATGTAAAATAAAATCAATATTCAAAGTGACTTAATCTGTAGTGGGGGACCAGGATAAATCCCTACCCCTCTCTAGGATAGCTCAACAGAATTTCAGTCAAATGATAGACCCTTTTAGTAATGTAGTAACATAGTTCATAAGGTTGAAAAAAGACCAGAGTCCATCAAGTTCAACCTATAACCCTAATGAGTCCCTACTGAGTTGAGTTGATCCAGAGGAAGGCAAAAAACCCTCATGCTAGAGGTAAAAATTCCTTCCCGACTCCAAATATGGCAGTCAGAATAAATCCCTGGATCAATGTTCTGTCCCTATTAATCTAGTATACATAACCAGCGATGTTATTATTCTCCATAAATCCATCCAGCCCCTTGTTGAACTCTTTTACAGAGTTCACCATGACCACCTCTTCAGGGAGAGAATTCCACAGTCTTACTGCTCTTACAGTAAATAATCCCTGTATATGCTGGTGTAGAAACCTTCTTTCCTCAAGACGTAGAGGATGCCCCTTTGTTATAGATACAGTCCTGGGTATAAATAGATCATGGGAGAGATCTCTGTACTGTCCCCTGATATATCTATACATAGATATTAAGTCTCCCTTAAGCCTTTTTTTTCTAAACTAAATAACCCTAATTCTGATAATCTTTCTGGGTACTTTAGTCCTCCCATTCCCCGTATTACCCTGGTTGCCTGTCTTTGAACCCTCTCCAGCTCCACTATATGTTTCTTGTACACTGGTGCCCAGTGCTGTACACAGCATTCCATGTGTGGTCTGACTAGTGATTTGGAAAGCGGTAGAATTATTTCCTTGTCATCCATGCCCCTATTGATTCACCCCATGATGTTATTTGCCTTAGCAGCAGCTGCCTGACACTGGTCACTACAGCTAAATTTACTGTTAACTAAGACTCTTAAGTCCTTTTCCACATCAGTTGTCCCAAGTGTTCTCCCATTTAACACATAATCCAAGCCCGGATTTTTCTACCCCATGTGCATTACCTTACATTTATCAGTGTTGAACCTTATCTGTCACTTCCCAGCCCAAACCTCCAACCTATCTAGATCCATTTGTAACAGTTCACTGTCCTCTATTGTGTTTACTGCTTTACAGAGTTTAGAATCATCTGCAAAGATTGCTACTTTACCATTCAACCCCTCTACAAAGTCATTAATGAATATATTAAATAGGACAGGAGCCAAGACGGACCCCTGTGGTACCCCACTAGTAACAGTCACCCAATCAGAATAAGTACCATTAATAACCACCCTCTGTTTCCTATCACTGAGCCAGTAACTTACCCACTTACACACATTCTCCCCCAGCCCAATCCCTCTCATTTTATGCACCAACCTTTTATGTGGAACCGTATCAAATGCTTTGGAAAAATCCAGATATACGACATCCAACGATTTCCCCTGGTCTAGTCTGGAGCTCATCTCCTCATAAAAGCTGATCAGGTTAGTTTGACAGGACCGATCCCTCATAAAGCCATGTTGATATGGAGTCATACATTTATTTTTATCAAAATACTCCAAAATAGCATCTCTTAGAAAACCCTCAAACAATTTACATACAACGGAGGTTAAACTAACAGGTGTATAATTCCCGGGGTCACTTTTTGACCCCTTTTTAAATATTGGCACCACATTTGCCATGCGCCAGTCCTTGGGAACAGTCCCTGTCACTATAGAGTCCCTGAGTATTTAAAATAGGGGTCTGTCTATTACATTACTTAATTCCTTGAGAACACGGGGGAGAATGCCATCTGGACCTGGTGATTTGTCTATTTAGATTTTTTGTAGACGGCACTGTACTTCTTCCTGGGTTAGACAGGTGACCTGTACTGGGGAGTTTACCTTATCTCACTGTATTTCACCTGGCATTTCATATTCCTCAGTGAAAACCGTGGAAAACAATTTGTTTAATATATTAGCTTTTTCCTGATCCCCGTTTATCATTTCTTCCTCATAATTTTTTTAAGGGCCTACACTTTCATTTTTGACCTTTTGCTATTTATATAGTTAAAGAACATTTTGAGGTTAGTTTTACTCTCTTTTGTCTTTCTGTCTCTATTTTTGCGGCTTTTATCATTTTTTTTTTTTTACATATTTTACATTTTCTCTATAGCTTTTTAATGCTTCTTACCTGATTGTCATTTATTGCCCCCTTAACATTTTTATTCATCCATATTGGCTTTCTTTTATTTCTGACCCTTTTGTTCCCATATGGTATATACATCTTACAGTGAGAATTTAAGATTTTTTAAAAGTCTCCCATTTAGTGTCAGTATTCATATTGTTTAGGACATTATCCTATTTTATATTGTTAAGGGCTTCTCTGAGTTGATCGAACTTTGCCTTCCTAAAGTTCATTATTTTTGTGGCCACTCAAGAGATTCCCTTGTTAACCTCTTAAGGACCCAGCCATTTTACACCTTAGGACCCGGCCATTTTTTGCACATCTGACCACTGTCACTTTAAACATTAATAACTCTGGAATGCTTTTAGTTATCATTCTGATTCCGAGACTGTTTTTACGTGACATATTCTACTTTAACATAGTGGTAAAAAAAAAATTGTAACTTTTATGAAAAATTTGAAAATTTTGCATTTTTCTAACTTTGAAGCTCTCTGTTTGTAAGGAAAATGGATATTCAAAATATTTTAATTTTTTTTCACATATACAATATGTCTACTTTATGTTTGCATCATAAAATTGACAAGTTTTTACTTTTGGAAGACACCAGAGGGCTTCAAAGTTCAGCAGCAATTTTCCAATTTTTCACAAAATTTCCTAACTCACTATTTTTCAGGGACCAGTTATGGTTTGAAGTGGATTTGAAGGGTCTTCATCATAGAAATACCTCACAAATGACCCCATTATAAAAACTGCACCCCCCAAAGTATACAAAATGATATTCGGTCAGCCTTTTAACCCTTTAGGTGTTTCACAGGAATAGCAGGAAAGTGAAGGAGAAAATTCACAATCTTAATTTTTTACACTCGCATGTTCTTGTAGACCCAATTTTTGAATTTTTACGAGGGGTAAAAGGAGAAAATGTATACTTATATTTGTAGCCCAATTTCTCTCGAGTAAGCACATACCTTATATGTCTATGTAAAGTGTTCGGTGGGCGCAGTAGAGGGCTCAGAACCGAAGGAGTGACAAGGGGATTTTGGAGAGTACGTTTTTCTGAAATGGTTTTTGCGGGGCATGTTGCATTTAGGAAGCCTCTATGGTGCCAGAACAGCAAAAAAAAAACACATGCCATACCATTTTGGAAACAAGACCCCTTGAACGTAACAAGGAATTAAGTGAGCCTTAATACCCCACATGTGTTTCACAACTTTTGCATATGTAAAAAAAATAAAATAAAATTTCACTAAAATGTGTGTTTCCCCCCAAATTTCACATTTTTGTAAGGGTTAATAGCAGAAAATACCCCCCAAAATTTGTAACCCCATCTCTTCTGAGTATGGAGGTACCCCATAAGTTGACCTGAAGTGCACTACGGGCGAACTACAATGCTCAGAAGAGAAGGAGTCATATTTGGCTTTTTGAGAGCAAATTTTGCTCGGGGGGGATGTCGCATTTAGGAAGCTTCTATGGTGCCAGGACAGCAAAATAACCCCCACATGGCATACCATTTTGGAAACTAGACCCCTTGAGGAACGTAACAAGGGGTACAGTGAGCATTTACCCCCACTGGTGTCTGTCAGATCTTTGGAACAGTGGTCTGTACAACATTTTTAATTTACACAGCCCACTGTTCCAAAGATCTGTCAGACACCAGTGGGGTGTAAATTCTCTCTGCACCCCTTCTTACATTCCGTGAGGGGTGTAGTTTCCAAAATGGGGTCACATGTGGGTTTTTTTTTTTTTGCGTTTGTCAAAACCGCTGTAACAATCAGCCACCCCTGTGCAAATCACCTCAAATGTACATGGTGCACTCTCCCTTCTGGGCCTTGTTGTGCGCCCCCAGAGCACTTTGCGCCCACATATGGGGTATCTCCGTAGTCGGGAGAAATTTTTCACAAAATTTCCTAACTCACTATTTTTCAGGGACCAGTTATGGTTTGAAGTGGATTTGAAGGGTCTTCATCATAGAAATACCTCACAAATGACCCCATTATAAAAACTGCACCCCCCAAAGTATACAAAATGATATTCGGTCAGCCTTTTAACCCTTTAGGTGTTTCACAGGAATAGCAGGAAAGTGAAGGAGAAAATTCACAATCTTAATTTTTTACACTCGCATGTTCTTGTAGACCCAATTTTTGAATTTTTACGAGGGGTAAAAGGAGAAAATGTATACTTATATTTGTAGCCCAATTTCTCTCGAGTAAGCACATACCTTATATGTCTATGTAAAGTGTTCGGTGGGCGCAGTAGAGGGCTCAGAACCGAAGGAGTGACAAGGGGATTTTGGAGAGTACGTTTTTCTGAAATGGTTTTTGCGGGGCATGTTGCATTTAGGAAGCCTCTATGGTGCCAGAACAGCAAAAAAAAAACACATGCCATACCATTTTGGAAACAAGACCCCTTGAACGTAACAAGGAATTAAGTGAGCCTTAATACCCCACATGTGTTTCACAACTTTTGCATATGTAAAAAAAATAAAATAAAATTTCACTAAAATGTGTGTTTCCCCCCAAATTTCACATTTTTGTAAGGGTTAATAGCAGAAAATACCCCCCAAAATTTGTAACCCCATCTCTTCTGAGTATGGAGGTACCCCATAAGTTGACCTGAAGTGCACTACGGGTGAACTACAATGCTCAGAAGAGAAGGAGTCATATTTGGCTTTTTGAGAGCAAATTTTGCTCGGGGGGGATGTCGCATTTAGGAAGCTTCTATGGTGCCAGGACAGCAAAATAACCCCCACATGGCATACCATTTTGGAAACTAGACCCCTTGAGGAACGTAACAAGGGGTACAGTGAGCATTTACCCCCACTGGTGTCTGTCAGATCTTTGGAACAGTGGTCTGTACAACATTTTTAATTTACACAGCCCACTGTTCCAAAGATCTGTCAGACACCAGTGGGGTGTAAATTCTCTCTGCACCCCTTCTTACATTCCGTGAGGGGTGTAGTTTCCAAAATGGGGTCACATGTGGGTTTTTTTTTTTTTGCGTTTGTCAAAACCGCTGTAACAATCAGCCAACCCTGTGCAAATCACCTCAAATGTACATGGTGCACTCTCCCTTCTGGGCCTTGTTGTGCGCCCCTAGAGCACTTTGCGCCCACATATGGGGTATCTCCGTAGTCGGGAGAAATTGCATTACAAATTTTGGGGGGCTTTTTTCCCTTTTACCTCTTGTCAAAATGAAAAGTATAGGGCAACACCAGCATGTTCGTGTAAAAAATTTATTTTTTTACACTAACATGCTGGTGTAGACCCCAACTTCACATTTTCATAAGGGGTGAAAGGAGAAAAAGCCCTCCAAAATTTGTTAGGCAATTTCTCCCGAGTACGGCGATACCCCATATGTGTCCCTAAACTGTTGCCTTGAAATACGACAGGGCTCCAAAGTGAGAGCGCCATGCGCATTTGAGGCCTAAATTAGGGATTTGCATAGGGGTGGACATAGGGGTATTCTACGCCAGTGATTCCCAAACAGGGTGCCTCCAGCTGTTGCAAAACTCCCAGCATGCTTGGACAGTCGACGGCTGTCCGGCAATACTGGGAGTTGTTGTTTTGCAACAGCTGGAGGCTCCATTTTGGAAACAGTGGCGTACCAGACGTTTTTCATTTTTATAGGGGTGGGGGGCTGTGTAGGGGTATGTGTATATGTAGTGTTTTTTACTTTTTATTTTATGTTAGTGTGGTGTAGTGTTTTTAGGGTACAGTCACACGGGCGGGGGGTTACAGCGAGTTTGAGCTGCCGCGCAAAATTTGCTGCATAGCAAACTTGCAGCCTGATACTCACTGTAAGCCCCCTGCCCATGTGAATGTATCCTGTACATTCACAGGGGGGGGGGGGACCTCCAGCTGTTGCAAAACTACAACTCCCAGCATGCACAGTCTATCAGTGCATGCTGGTAGTTATAGTTTTGCAACAGCTAGAGGCACACGGGTTGGGAAACACTGAGTTAGGAAACAGACAATGTTTCCCAACCAGTGTGCCTCCAGTTGTTGCAAAACCACAACTCTCAGCATTCTCAAGCATGCTGGGAGTAGTAGTTTGGCAACATCTTTAGAGCCAGATGTTGCCGAACTACAACTCCCAGCATGCTTGGAGTTGTAGTTTTGCAACATCTGGAGGACTACAGTTTGCAGACCACTAATACAGTGGTTCCCAATCTGTGCCCTTCCAGATGTTGCAAAACTACAACTCCCAGTATGCCAAAACTGTCCAGGCATGCTGGGAGTTGTAGTTCTGCAACATCTGAAGGGCCAGATGTTACAAAACTACAACTCCCAGCATGCCTGGACAGTAAGGGCATGCTGAGGATGTGTAGTTTTGCAACATCTGGAAGGGCACAGTGGTCTCCAAACTGTGGACCTCCAGATGTTGCAAAACTGCAACTCCCAGCATGCCCAGACGCCAAGGGCGTCATTGGTGCCAATATGTACCATGACTGCTGGGTCCTCTCCAGCCCCACTCAGTAACATGTCCACCCAATCCGTGATGTGCCAAACTCGAGCGCCAGGAAGACAACACACTGTTTGGCAATCCCGATCTTTGTGACAGATTGCCCTGTCTGTCCCCCTAATAATTCAGTCCCCCACTACCAGTATCTGTCTGGCCTGCCCTGCACTCCTCCCTCCCTCCTTACTGGAGCAGCCCCCCCCCCCCCCCCCCCCCCGTGGCGGTCAGAGGCAGAGTCCTGCTGCAGTACTGCTAGCTCTGAAATGGCATTTCCCTCATCTGCCAACTGGGCAAACTTGTTGGGGTGTGCCAGTTCAGGACTAGCCTCTCTAACACTTTTCCCTTTACCCTGTTTTCTAACTGTAACCCGGCTAACTGCCTTATTGTCCTGCACCTCCATCCCACTATCGTCCCCCCCCTCTACCCCACCGAGTACTTGCTCAGTGAGCAGGAGACTCCTCTCCAGGTTGTCAATGCATCTCAGTTTTGCCATTTGCTCCTCTAGATCCAGGATCTTTGGCTTCCAAATGAACAACTCGCACACATCTTGCACAACAACAGCCTCTTTCACAAGGGCTTCTTTTGGGTTTCTGAGAGCCCCAAGAAGCCATTGTGAAACTTTGTTGCTCTTTTTAAGGAACATACCTGCTTGTTCTCCCTCTGGTTGGCTGCAAATAAAGGTAATTAAAGCGAGGATTGAAAGCCGCTCATCTAATTTACTCCACACCGCACATGTTTGGGACTGCTTTGTCTATTTGAGAAGCGTTGGACCATTCTACCTATATACGGCTTCTGACTGCTAAGATTGCATTGCGGATGCTGTCTGCTCACATCACGTGCTTCCTAGTAGTGCCAGCTTCAACTGTCTCTCTTGTGTACTCATGATTAATAGGCTGAGATATGCCAGAGCTGGGAGCCTGATGCACAATTTGGAGATTCGACCACTACACAGTAGGCTGTAACTTTACCACTGATTCTAAAGCAGAACAGTGGTCCAAAGCCTAGTCAAACTGCAAACACAGCAAAGAGGGAGAGATAGGAAGACATATCTACAGAACCTGGCAAGTTGCTAAATGAAGACAACTGCAAACATGTTTATGCTGCCATACTCCACACATAGAGACATGGTTAAATAGATGGATATTCCTCTTTAACCCGTTAAAGACAAAGGGTGCATACCTGTGTGCCCTGAATCCTTAAGTGGCTTTGAAGTGAGCGCAGGAGCTGCGCTCGTTTCAGAACAGTGAGTATCAGCTACTATCAGTAGCCAGACGCTCACTACTACTGACAGGCAGAGGCATTCCCTCCGCTTTTGGTAATTCACCCTTTAGATGCCATGATCAATTCCGATCATGGCATCTAAAGTTAAAGTTAAAGATCTCTAGTAACTCAGAGGGGCTCACTGAACCATAGGCATAGCATTATACAGTAAATGCAATCTAATGATTGTACATCAATGTCCCCTTTGGGGCCTTAGAAAGTGTAAAAAAACATTTTTTTTAAGTTTCTAAAATTATAGAAACCCCCTCCACTAATAAAATTTTTTATTACTCTTATTTTCCCATTGTACAAAAAAAATTAACATATTTAGTATTGCTGCATGAGTAAATGTCCAAACTATTAAAATATAATGATCATGCACTGTAAACAACGTAAATGTAAACAAATATCAAACACCAAAAATACAGATTTTTAATCACATCATATCAGAAAAAAAATTATAAAAAGTGATCAAACAGTTCCATCAAAGCAAAAATGGTACCAATAAAACTACAGATCATGGCACAAAAAATTAGCCCTCAAACATCCCAATATATGGAAAAATAAAAACGTTATAGGGGGATTTTTATTTTTTTTTAAAGTAAGCATTTTTATTAAAATATATAAATTGGGTACCGTTTTAATTGTATTGACCTACAGAATAAAGATAATGTATCATTTTTACAATAAAGTGAACTGCATAAAAACCAAAGCCCCCAAAATTTGAAATATTGCAGTTTTTATTATATATTTCTGCCATAAATATAATTTTTTTTGTTTCATGGTACATCTTATAGTAGAATGAAAGATGTCATTAGAAAGTACAATTGGTTCTGCATAAAACAAGCCCTCATATGAGTCTGAAAGAATAAGAGTTGTGGATTTTAAACGAGAGGAGGAAAAAAACAAAACACAAAAATTGATATTGGCCTGGTCCTTAAAGGGGTACTCCGCCCCCAAGCATCTTATCCCTTTTCCAAAGCATAGGGGATAAGATGTCTGATTGAAGGGATCCCGCCACTGGGAACCCCCATAACCTCTCCTGCAGCACCCCTGTCATCTGGTGCATGGGGTGAGCTTCGTTCTGTGCGTGATAACTGGCGATGCAGGGCTGGAGGATCGTGCCGTCCTGTGAATAGGGGGTATGATGTCTAGGGGCAGAGTACCCCTTTGAGGCCAAAATGGGCCAAGTCCTTAACTCCTTCATGACCCAGCTAGTTTTGGCCTTCATGACCCAGTCCATTTTTCAAATCTGACATGTGTCTCTTTAAGTGGTCATAACCTTAATCTGCTTTTACCTTGCAAAGTGACTCAGAGATTGTTTTTTCAAGACATTTTGGCCGACATTTATCATTGTCATTAGACTGTTTTTGTGTCTACAAAAAGCGCAAAAAAGGTGCAAGTAGGGTTTATTTGTGCCTTTTTTTGTGCCTTTTGGTTTACACATTTCTGCTGATTTTGAGCTGCAATCCACTGATTTTGGCAATACACATGCTATGGAAGAGTTTCGTGAACTGTGCCTTTTTGTGAAAAGGCATAAAAAAGGCACAAAGCCACTGAAAAGTCTCTAAAACTACACCAGCCCAGACTTAGCTTAGCTTTTTGGTGTATGTGAAGTGAAAAATTTCAGAAAATGTGTACCTGCACAAAATTTATCAAATGCTCTGTGACCAGTTAATACATTTGGCGCACACACAAAAAAAGTATAGAAAAATGCTTCACTTACACCTACAATGATTATATATATATATATATATATATATATATATATATATATATATATATATATATATATATATATATTAGCCGAGTACCCGGCGTTGCCCGGTTTTTCCTTCCTAATCCTTGTTGTGGAGGAGAACCAACAGAGGAAACTTTTGACTTAATATCCCGTCCTCATATATTGTTGTCATATCCTAACTCCATATTCCATCCTCATACTCTAATCTCCTATCCCGTCCTCCTATCTTGACCTCCTATCCCGTCCTCCTATCCTGTCCTCATATCCCGTCCTTCTATCTCGACCTCTTATCTCGACCTCCTATCCCATCCTCATATCCCGTCCCCCTATCCCGACCTCCTATCTCGACCTCCTATCCCGACCTCCTATCCCGACCATCCTGTCCTCTTATCTCGACCTCCTATCTCGACCTCCTATCCCGACCTCCCATCCCGTCCTCATATCCCGACCTGTAATATGTGTACCAGGTATTGAAATATCTTCAGCCATATGGAAGTTATGTGGGAACATACATTTCCCATTGATTTGCATGGGGCTTTAAACAAAAACCCTGACCCTCACAAATGGGGGTAGTTAAGGGTTGAATTAACTATCCTATATTTTAAGTGGACATATAAGTAACATGTGACCAAGTATTATCGAAATATCTCCAGCCGTTTGGAAGATATGAAGTAACATATATTTCCCATTGGCTTGTATAGGACATTAAACAAAGACCCCGACTCTGGCAAATGGGGGTGAGTAAGGGTTAAATTACCTATCCTATGTTTGTTGTTGACATATAAGTAACATGTGTGCCAAGTTTCATGTTAATATCTTTAGCCCTTTGGACGTGATTGTGGAACATACATACACACATACACACACACACATTGGCCCTCATTTACTTAGAAAATCGGGTTGTAAGTCTATGTTGCTTTCTTACCCGACTGCTTTTTTCCCCTGGTATTTATTATTATGTTGCATCCTGTTTGTCGCACGTGGGTTTTGTTGGTTTTGGTTTCCAACTCCTCTGAGTTGTCGGGAAAAAATCCACAACAATTCAACATATTCGGGTTGGAAACCTTTATAAATACGTGAGAAAGCTCCGAAATGTCGGGTTACGCCCCTTTTTCGGCTTTGGGAGAATCCACATCGGGTCCGTCGGGAAAAAATGTCGCATCGTGTCGCAGACTGGCCCACAATGTCTGCGACATGTCGCAGACAAAGATGCGCCAAAAAAATCCGACAAAACAAGTCGGGTTTAGAATAGTAAATGAGGGCAATTGAGTTATATATGTTTGCCAGGGCTATTTTTTTTTTTGCCAGGGCTGCTTTTTAGAGAAGAAAAAAACTAAAGTGAGTACAGTAATCCACTGTTTTTCAACACATTTCTTGCCCATACCTAGCTCTTCTTCTGATCAAAGTTCCAATCACCTGGTGAAGAGCCTGGTATGGGGCTAGAAACACATATTTATTTTCTATTTAAAAGCCTTCCAGTACTTATCAGCTGCTGTATGCTCCAGAGGAAGCTGTGTAGCTCTTTCCAGTTTGACCACAGTGCTCTCTGCTGACACCTCTGTCCATGTCAGGGACTGTCCAGAGCAAATCCTAATAGGGAACCACTACTGTTCCAGTCAATTTCTGACATGGACAGGTGTGTCAGCAGAGAGTACTGTGGTCAGACAGAAAATAACTATAACAACTTCCTCTGGAGCATACAGCAGCTGATAAGAACCGGAAGGATTAAGATTTGTAAAAATTAGATTTTAACAAATCTTTATAACTTTCTGGCACCATTTAAAAAAAAAAAAAATAAATAATCTTCCAGAGTATGCGTTAAGCTGTTTACAGAGAAGTCAAGTGTATGCATGTGTATGTAAGTATATATGTGGGTGTAATATGTGTAATATATGTGTTTGTGATGTGTATATACATTCTGTAAAATGAAGTAATAATGCACACAACTACATAATAGAGACTCAGATGTTAACAGAGACTTATATGTATATGTGATCCGGGTAGAAAATAACTGGTGGCACTCACCATGTCACAAAATGCCTTCTTTATTGTAGACTACACATACTCACATATTTTTGGGGGGAGATGAACACTTTGGGGAGGTGAACAACAAGAAGCAACAGTAGACGTTGTCCCCTCTGACGCTGATGCTTCTTGTCGTACACCCCCCTAAAGTTTTCATCTCCCCCAAAGAATATGTTAGTATGTGTGCTCTACAGCAAAGAAGACATTTCGTGACATGGTGAGTGCCACCAATTATTTTTGTACCGGGTTCGCATTTGAACTGTGTTTGTGGCGGAGCACCACTGTATGACTGACACTTATTGTTGTTCCACGCTCCAATTGTAATGTCGCTGTAAGATTATTCCTGGTCCCAGTGAAATGGCAGTGCTGGACTACTCTTCTTTTCTCTACTTGATAGCCTGATATGTATAACAGATCAGTTTTAGCAATATGTAACATATTGCATTATTTATGTATGCAGTATCTGCCAGCATTTTATGGGCATACAGTATACAGCAGAAAATGTTATATTATTTTTATGTACAGTATATAGTGAAATTATTTGGGATCTGCATCTATCAGACATTAATATCATATCCTGCACATATGCCATTAACAGTTTTTTCAACTACTAACTTATTACTGTACTATTTAAAGGGGTTTCCCATGAAAAAAAAAAAAATTCAAATCAACTGGCTCCAGAAAATTAAACAGATTTGTAAATTATTCAATAAAAAAATCTTTATCCTGCCAGTACTGATCAGCTGCTGAAGTTGCTCTCTTCTGTCTGACAACAGTGCTCCAGAGTAGCAGCAAATCCCCATAGCAAACCTCTACTGCTCTGGACAGTTCCTGAGACAGACAGAGGTGTCAGTATAGAGCACTGTTGTCAGACAGAAAATAATAACTCAACTTCAGCAGCTGATAAGTACTGGAAGGATTAAGATTTTTTTATAGAAGTAATGTACAAATCTGTTTAACTTTCTGGAGCCAGTTGATTTGAAAAAAAAATTCTTCTTTCATGAAATACCCCTTTAACAGGATATTTAGGGTAAGAAAAAACAGTTGATGCCATTTAAAGACTGCACCACACCTCTCTTCCGGTTGTGTGGCTCCATTCACTTCAATGGAACTGAGCTGCAATATTATAAACAACCTGAAAACAGGTGTGGTGCTGTTTTTTGAGGAAATCCACTCTATTTTTCTAATTCTGGATAACCCTTTTAAATGTTCATGAATTGACGTTTACTTGATATTAACAAAAGGCCATATTGCAACTAAAATAGAAATAGCGGAGTGTAAATTTCCAATTTAGTTCAGAATTTATATACATATCTACCACAGAGATGAAGCAAATGTGTCAGAAAGCATTTCACTTTTATTGCCATATAAAATCTTAGTTATGAATGTTTCCATATGAAAGCAGGTAAACAAACTAAAAGGCAAACAAACAACTAAACTTGAAAAGATGAAACAACTAAATTCTATAAACTGAGTTTGTAAACATTCAAGTTACTTTAAAGGAGATATCCAATAGTGAAAAAAACGAAATTAAGTACCTGCCACAATGTAGACCTTGCCTCCATCATCCCACAGCACTTTTCATTATTTGTCTGACCGCTCCAGTTTGTGAGATATGCTGCAATGAAAATCCCTGTACTTCCTGGTTATGGAGCTCAGCTCCCATGATCCTTTTCACTCTCACACAGCCGACTTCCTCCCAAGTACAAAACATAATGTACGCCCCCATACAATAAAAAAACGCCCCCAAGCCGTCCTCTAACACGCCCTACTATGCTAAGTCACTGCCCTTCCTAGTGCTCACCAATCACAGCCCTCATAGCACCACCAATCACAGCCCTCATAGCACCACCAATCACAGCCCTCACATGTGAACCAATCACAGCCCTCAGTTTCATCTCGGTCAAGTGGTTTACTTGCTCCCTAATAGCAGGTCACTGAGAAGAGCAAGTGATATGAGAAAAAGGAGCTGCTGCAGGTGCTGTTCATACAAGGCTTGTCTGAAGCAGAATAACATCAAAATGGTAAGGTAGAATCATTTCATAGTTCAATTTCTCTGTAATTGTAAGCTGCATTATGGAGGAAGGCTACAGTGAGGGATAGTTGCATTGCTATAGTTGAATTGCTGTATGAATGGCTGTATGTATGAGAGGGAAGTGTTGTTTACACGGGACTGCATGTTGGAAGGGGGTGGAGCAGTGTTATTTACATTGGAATGCATGTTAAAGAGAAGGGAGTAGTTATTTACATGGGACTGTATGTTTTAGAGAAGGGGTTGGTGTTATTTACATGCAACTGCATAGTGGAGGGGGGGGGGTTGTGTTATTTACATAGGACTGTATGTAGGAAAGGTGAGTAGTGTTATTTACATGGGACTATATGTAGGAGAGAAGGGAGTAGCATTATTTACATGGGACTATATGTAGGAGAGAAGGGAGTAGAGTTATTTACATGGGACTGTATGTAGAAGAGAAGGGAGTAGTGTTATTTACATGGGACTGTATGTAGGAGAGAAGGGAGTAGTGTTATTTACATGGGACTGTATGTAGGAGAGAAGGGGGTGGTGTTATTTACATGGGGCTGTGTTATGTATAAGTCAAGGAAGTGATATTTGCATGGGAACGTATATTGGAGGGGACTGTAGCTGGCTTGTTCCCTTGCACTTCAGTCTGTTGGGGGCGCTATTTGAAGTATCTTTACAATTATTGGTAGGGGTGGGATGTAGGGCTTCAATGGGGTCTGCTGCTGATTTTCCACAGTGGAAATTCTGCTGCCAAAAATCTGCAATAGAGAGCCTGCCCCCATTCAAACTCACAGCAGGACACACTACCTCACAATAAACTGCTACCTCACAATAAAATCCGCCCATGTGAACGAGCCCATTGGGTCTGTAAACGCAAGCCGATTTTGCATAGATTTTTGCTGCATAAAATCCACCGCTGATTTTGCGAGGATTGACTTAAATAGATTAGCAGAAAACCTGCACTAGTGTCAGATTTGCAGAATTTCTGCGGACCCATCGAAGTCAATGGTAGCAAAATCCCCCGCAGATTTTCTGCAGAAAATACCCTGCCAGAAATACGAACAAAATCCGCTTGTGTGAACGGACCCTTAGAGGTCCCTGATTTTTCTGGTCATTGACTTCAATGGGTAACAATATCTGCTACAACAAATCTGCAGCAGAAAATATGCACGTGTGAACTGACCCTTAGGACTCGTTCACAAAGACAGATTTGGTAGCAAACTTGCAGCGTATTTCCCGCTGCGAGTTTGAATTATGGTGGGCTGTCCGCAGCAGACATTTTGACAGAAGAATTTCCCCTGCTGAAAATCTGCAGCAGACCAATATTGGATGCACTGCTGCATGAGTGGATGGTGGGGGGGATGTATGGGTGGATGGTGGGGGGATGTATGGATGCACTGCTGCATGAGTGGAATGGATGGACGCACTGCTGTGTGGGTGAGGGGGATGGATGGATGCACTGCTGTGTGGGTGAGGGGGATGGATGGATGCACTGCTGTGTGGGTGAGGGGGATGGATGGATGCACTGCTGTGTGGGTGAGGGGGATGGATGGATGCACTGCTGTGTGGGTGAGGGGGATGGATGGATGCACTGCTGCGTGGGTGGATGGATGCACTGCTGTATGGTGTGATGGATCGCTGTAGGGATCTGCAGCCCTACATACATTTTTAGAACATTACTTTAAAAAAAAAAAATTATAAAAATGTGTATGTGTGTGTATATATATATTCTCTAAAATGACTCACAATTTTTTTTTGTAACAGACTTCTGAAGATATATTTTTTGATGAGCTTAGTATGCACACAGAAACTGTGAGTTCAACCTCAGAATGGACACCAAGCATGGTATTTATTTTTTCAATAATATATGTAAAAAATATTCATTATTAATAAATGTAATTACATTTTATAATTTTTTTTTCTAAGGAAAGTGAGGAGGAAGAATTCCAGCAAGGTTTAGTTGTACCGTACCGAAGATTTACGGTCATTGAAAACACAGTAAGTATATATTTTCCTACTAATGTACAATGTTTTCACACGTATATGATTCTGTTCATATTTTATGTGCAGGATTTATTAATGAAGAGTGTACTGTAAAATGACTGAATACTTCAAATCCAGCACATCAATTCAGAGCAGATTCCTATACATGTTAAAACACACTAATGAGGTAATCCTGTATTTTAAAGGGGTAGTCCAGTGCTAAAAAAAAACGTATCCCCTATCCCATGCATAGGCAAAAATCGTCAATGCAGATGTTTTGGACTGCATCTCCCATGATGCTTTTGTCAGCATTTTGGCTGTAAGAGCAATACAAAAAGGTAGTCGAAAACATCTGCAGTGCCGAAGATTGCCTATGCCTGCCCTATACTAAGGATACAGGATAAGTTTCATATCGCGTGGGTTCCAACCACTGGGGCCCCCCGCAATCTCCTGTACGGAGCCGCAGCTCCCTGGCGAGATAGCATTTGTCAACCACTTCACAAAGCGGCGGCTGACAAGCCCCCTCAATACACCGCTATTGCAGACCCAGAGATTTCATAACACAGTGCTTCGGCTCTGCCATAGAGTTGTATTGAGTTGGCATCTCACCCGTTGCTTCATGCAATGGTCAACACTCCCCCTTCCTGCAGCCTGCTGAGGCCCCTTACATGAGATTGCGGGGCAGTTGCACCCCCTGCGATATGAAACTTAGCCCCTAGGATAGGGGATAATTTTTTTTCAGCACTGGATATCTCCTTCAACTGTATCAGCAATTAAATGTAAGGCCCTAAAAGTTTTCCTTATGCATGGCACTCTTCTAACTTCCATATTCACCTTTGGAACAGTAACGTAACACTAACAATATAAAACTAACCAAATTTATAACTTTAAAATAACCCCATGGTTACTTTGACCACCCTCCATGCACGCGGTGCTTGTTTTTTTTTTTTTTTGATTGCCTATAGTATACAAAAGACCATGCAATGACTTCGTTATAAACATGATTTCACCTATTTGATACCTTTTGCCAACTTACAACAGAAGTATTGATTTTGTATTATGATTTACTATTCAAAGGCTTTTCAGGAACTGCTACAGCAGTTGCAGGAAGAGCTTGATTCACAAAATAGGGTGAGTCCGTGGTGTTTTCAAAACGATCCTCAGTGGGGTCCAAATGAGCAGCGTCCTGTTCCAACACCAGACCCAGAGGGGAGATTGCAGAACACAAACTGGTGTTTGTGCAATCATTGTAATCTGATGACTTCTTTGGAGGAAAGTATATGTTGCAGTGAATTTTCCCAAATAACTACTTTTTGTGGAGAACATGAATGTATATGCTTACACCCAGTGTTTGAAACAATGGTCCTAGATGAATTTCAACTGAGACATTACATCCGAATCTTAAGATGGATAACTGATAACCAGTTGAACAGGGATCCAAATAGGTATTGTGTTTGGTATGTTGTGTTATTCTATCGCTGATCTTGTTGTTAGAAAATTTATACATTTGTATATTTATTTCCCATTTCAACC
Source organism: Hyla sarda (assembly GCF_029499605.1). Classification (NCBI taxonomy): domain Eukaryota; kingdom Metazoa; phylum Chordata; class Amphibia; order Anura; family Hylidae; genus Hyla; species Hyla sarda. Next base: position 282,901,183 of record NC_079192.1, read on the forward strand.
TAAAAAAATATATTTTTTATAATTTTTTAAAAAAGTGTAAGGATTAAATGTTCATGGCAAGTGCAATGATATGCATATAAACATATTTTCATAATTGTCAACTATATTGAGTTTATTTTGTCGGCTCTATTTTATTGTTTTTATTCTTCTTGAATCTCATTTTCAAACAGTTTTTTCTTTACTAAAAAAAAGGCTATTTTTTTTTAACATAAATCTTCATATAATTAAATATATATTTTTTTTTTCCAGGCACTTGAGATGGATTGCATATGTTTCTTTCACAGCTATGATCTACGGTCACTTGGGGAAGGGACACAGGGTCCCCATCCCATCATGTGCTGTTAATAAAATAAGACAAACATTTCCTGAACAATCGTCGGAGTATACAGGATTCAAGTGGTTCCCTGACTACCCGAGCAACAGGACACCATTTGGACAATATTTTTAATCATTATTTTTCTAGTCCAGATTTGATTTTTTTTTTTCACATTTATTTTACTTTGGTTTAAAAAAAAAATGTATAAAGTTAAATTAAAAATCTTTTATTATTAATATTGTGTCTGTAATTTTTTTATTTTTAAATACATTTTTAAAAGGCAATATCCAGTGCTGAAAAAATTATCCCCTATCCTGAGGATAGGTCATAATTTTTAAAACACCATGATGTGTTCAACCGCTGGGGCCACCCGTGATCTCCTGTTGGTGGACCCGGCAGACTGCGGGAAGGAGGCGTGTTGACCACCATACCATGTGGTGGCTGAGCCTCTCCCTCAATACAACTCGATGGCAGAGTCGGAGACTGTCCAGGCATGCTGGGAGTTGTAGTTCTACAACATCTGAAGGACCAGATATTGCAAACTACATGCCCAGCATCCCTGACTGTCTGTGCATGCTGGGAATTTTAGTTTTGCAACAGCTGTAGGCACACTGGTTGTAAAACACTAGAGTCTGTTTCCTTTCTCAGTGATTACAAACATTGTGCCTCCAGCTGTTGCAAAACTACAATTCACAGAATGCACTGACAGACCGTACATGCTGGCAGTATTAGTTCTGCAACAGCTGGAGACACACTGGTTGGAATCACTGAGCTAGAGTCTGTTTCTTAACTGAGTGGTTCGCCCACCAGTGTGCCTCCAGCTTTTGCAAAACTAAAACTCCAAGCATGTACGGTCTGTCAGTGCATTCTGGGAGTTGTATTATAATTTTTTCTACAGCTTGGGGGTGCCCCCCCCCCCCCCCCCCGAGTGAATGTACAGGATACATTCACACTGGCGGGTTTACAATGGTTTTCTTTCTATAAATTTGAGCTTCGCCAATTTCTCAGCCACAGCTCAAACTCCAGCGGAAAACTCACCATGAACCCACCCGTGTGAATGTACCCTAAAAACGCTACACTAACAAATAATAAAAAGTAAAACACTACTTATACACACCCTTACAAGTCCCCCAAATAAAATGAAAAACATCTCATACAGCAGTGTTTCCTAAGTGGAGCCTCCAGCTGTTGCAAATACCACCTCCCAATATTGCTGGGCAACCATAGACTGTCCTGGCAGGCTGGAAGTTTTGCTACAGCTGGAGGCACAGTGTTTGTGAAACACTGCTGTAGGGTTTTTGGTGGAGACAAGCCACATTCTTGTATCCGGGTCCACCACTATTGCAAATTCCATATTAAGGCCTCAAATGCGCATGGCGCTCTCACTTCAGAGCCCTGTCGTATTTCAAGGAAACAGTTTAGGGCCACATATGGGGTATTTCCGTACTTGGGAGAAATTGCGTTACAATTTTTTTTCCTATTTTTCAAATTTTACCCCTTATGAAAAGGTAAAATTGGGGACTACACCATCAAGTTATAGTAAAAAAAAAAAAAGAAAATAAAATTTTTACACTAACATGCTGGTGTTGCCCCATACTTTTCACTTTCATGAGAGGTAATAGGAGAAAAAGACCCCCAAAAGACACTATTTCTTCAGAGTAGGGAAATACCCCATATGTGAGAGCAAAAAGCTCTGCAAACGAACTACATGGCTCAGGTATGAGAGCTCACTATGTACATTTTGAAGCCTAAATTGGTGATTTGCACAGGGGTGGCTGATTTTACAGCGTTTCTGACATGAATGCCCCAAAAAAAAAAAAAAGATGACCACCTTTTTGTAAAGTACACCCCTCACGGAACATAACAAGGGTTACAGTGAGCCTTTGCACCCCACAGGTCTTTGACAAATGTTTGTTAAAGTTGGACATGAATTTTTTTTTTTTTTTTTGCCTGAAATGCTGGTGTTACCCAAAATTTTTCTTTTTCACAAGGGGTAATTGTAAAAAAAGCCACCCAAAATTTGTAACACCATTTTTTCTGAGTAAGAACATACCTCTTATGTGGATGTAAAGTGCTCTAAGGTCAAACTACAGGGCTCAGATGAGAATCAACGCCATTTTGTTATAAAAACCCTCAGTACCTGAGTACACCTATATAAAATACCATAGGAATTAAATTTAGCAACCATTTTTTATTCTACATTTAACTATAATTGTTCTACATATAATGTTTTAAGAAATTATGACAACAGTACTTGTCTAACAAAAAACTGTTATTAGAATAATTTTTCAAATATATAATGAATAAAAATGGTATTGTACCGATCAGGTTACAAAGTGCATTTTATAAAAGAAGTGCAATAATTTTTTAACAAATGGGCAATGTTCATTCAAATCGTGACATATAGTCAGCAAGTAAATCTGCAGGATCTGGTCGCGGTGTTGGGGCGATGTTTCTTGGCAGGCTTTCTCTTCTTGAATGCCAATCACTATCATCTGGATTTCGAACCATTTCAATAATTTCAGTCATAACCTCAAAAAGGAAGTCCTGACATGTGGGTTCGTATACTGGCTTCACAACCCATGCGCGACGAGCCTTGGAATATTCGTAGCGGTGTCGTACTGTTCCAATTGGCTCACCAGCATCTGTCGCCTTCCTCACCACCGCTCTTATTCTTCCGACATTGTTATTATGGTCCATAGCGGCTAGCTGGGTGCGAGCTACCATTGAATCCATATAGAAATGTATCCTTTTCGGTCTGTATTTCAGAACGATGCTGTGATAGACCTCCAACTCGCCTGTATGACAAAAAGATGATAGCTGGCGAATATCCCTCAAAATGATAGGATTCAACACAATTTTGCATAACACATTGTGTGGTGTCAACTTTGGTGTTAACCACTTTGTGTTGTTTTTTTTCTCTTCTGTTAGAGGAGGATGTAGACATTCTGTATAATTGCTATCCTCATCTGTCCATTCATGTTGATCACAAACATGGTACACTAGTGACTTCCATCTTTCCACTAGAACACCTGGATCCTGACCACAGGTGCGTGAGCACCACCAGAGATGGTTCTTTATGGGTTGTATCCACTTATTTAGCACTTCATTTGCTTTGTTTTTTGCCCCGGCTGCTATTTTGTTACCCACGGATTTAGCCAAGTGCCAAACGTCAAACTGGTGCTCAATGTATGGGTACTGTTCTCTCAAAATCTTTCTGATAGATACGTGTCTATCTGTGGCAATCTTAGCTATGTGTAAATCCTTTTCAATCAATTCTTCCAGGGTCTTTTTGAATGCCATTTTTTCCAGAGAGACTGAGGTAGTAGTTGGAGTTAGTTGCTCAACTGTAAAAGCACAATTTTTTTTAGTTACAGCGTCCATTAATGTATATGTACAATATTTGGCGCTGAAGCCAGGCGAATCACATTGTCCGTCTCCTATTAAGTATGCAGGGGCTAATTTGAGCTTGTCAATGACTGACTTCTGTTCCTTCTGCCACTGTTTATCAATTCCTGGGAATATGAAATTATTTTGATGATTGAAGAAAGTGCTTCGGCCTATTGAAAGCATGTTCAAAAATTTTAGGAATGTAAAAATCTTCGAAATACTGTTGCCACTGACAACTGTTGCAGCTGAAAGAAGGACATTTCCAGCCGGAGTATTATTCACTAGGGGCTGTGATTTCCATAGCTTACGAATATGTCCTTTGTTGCATTTTACATGTAATGAGAACATACTTCCTTGCATATTTTTTTTATAATGTGTTATTCTACACACACTCTTCTTCTTTGCAGGACATGGTATCATTCGAATCAGCTTTTTGAAAGCTGATTCGAAAATCAAGAATTTCATGTCACGAACCACGTCCTCATTTACATCGTATAGATCTTCAAAACCGGGCACTAGAGTGTTGGAATTATCTTCACTATCGATTTCTGAAAAATCATCTGGTTCCTCTTCCATATCAGTGGCATGAAATGAGGTATCTTCTATATCAATGAAAGTAGATATAGTTGTCTCATGTTCAAGTGGTTCTTCCACGCCTTCCTCAATAACTGTAAGTTCTGAATTATCGGGAGGCATTATTTGTGAACTTTCCTCCGCATTTATAACCTTCTCCGTTATTATACTTTTGGTTGGTTGATGATATCTGTCAATGAATATGGGTGAAACGGTTTCAACAGGAGTCAATTTGACACAATAGTTATGCTCCTTTTCAAATCTTTGTTGCTGCAATGCTGTCAGGTAAACATGCTCGGCTGGTGTTATTACAGTAGTTGACTTGAATTGAGTTCCAGACAGAATATTGTAATCTTCACCAGGTGAGTGTGTTAGATTAGCTATTTCAGTTGGTTCAACTTCAGGAACTGTCGCGGCTGGATCATGTGTAATGTTTTCGATTTCTTGCATCTCACATTGTGAAGCAATATCAATATCTCTTGAAGATACAGTTCCAAATGAGGCAGATGTGCTTGGCCCAGCCTCTGCAAGATCTTTTTGACTAATTATTCCAATCAATGATTTCTTACATTTCTTTCTTTGTTTTTCAAATTTACTTGACTGTAACTGATGAGCGATAAATGGCGTTGTATTTGTTGCCACACTTCTCCTCTCTGGACTAGATTTTCTTTTGAAGCTTGAGTTTGAAGCTTGAGTTATTGGAATTTCTAGTTCACTTCCACTTTGAATAGGAATGATGGAAGACATAGAAGAGGTCAAAACAGTGGATGTAGTTTGTGGTTCTGTTGCTGAAAAGGTAACTGTTTCTGAAATGGTAGACGCTGCATATGAAGTTGACAAATGTCCAGTTTTAAGTTTTTTCTGTAATGGCGGGTGTTCTAGTGTGCTCTTTGCTTGTAATGGTATGACAGTTGAGCTTATAGAAAGGATAGATGATATTGGTCCAGGAAATTGTGATGAAGCAGTTGTTACTGTTGATGCTACAGCAGATGCCACACTCCATGTGACTACTGTAGATGTTGTTGTCAACACTGATACTGTAATGTCACTTGAAGTACAAATGGAAACTGATGCACATGTTTCAACTCCTGGCAAGTTCTGTTGTACAGTGGATGGCAAACTTCTTTGTGGCCTTGGAGGAAATATAGTAGGCACAGCATCCTTTAGGAGAATTCGACGATCCGCTTCATGGTGATAAGAATAATTGTCAAAGTGTAATGAACACATGCGGAAGCTATCGTTCACCTTTCCATTCAGAACTTGTTGTACTTTTTGATCAAGATTATTTTCAAATTGTCCAGTTTTTTGCAGCCATATTCTAATCCTTGAGACATCCCAAGGGAAGCTATGCATTATGACAGAAGGATCACGCCTACGCGAAGTACTTGGGCACCCCTTCACAATGCAAGACGGCATTCTAAAATATTACAAAGAGACAATTTTTAATACATATCATATAATACCTAATTTTGAAAAGGGTTGTAAAATGATCACAATAAACTCATGTTGTGTAAACTTTATCAGGACAATTACCCCTAATAAAAACCAAAATAACGCAAAAAAGCAGCTTTACAATCTATAACACACAAACATATACTTGGAAGTTGACAGGTACATCCAGCTAATATTCCTTTAAGCGTGCACCGTGCATCGGTTGGAAAATCATGCTAGAAGTGATCTATGTGAATGACAAAATTCCCCCTGCTCCGACAACCACAGCACTAAAATTGTGGACTGGCTTTCAAACAGTGGTGTCCTGCTTCTGCATATCTCCAGTAAGCAGCTTTCAGTAAAAAGAGCCAATGGCCCATGAGACATAACAAGAGGCCATAACTTCCTCTTTGCTCTTGCGCATTTGTTATCTCAGGAGACAACGGAGCGCAGAGGAGAGTAACTTAAGATAACTGAGGGAGCTGCTGTAGCTGAGGGGAAGAAGAACCATGGGATATAAGTATGGCTACCTTATTTTTTTTTTTAAGTGGAGGGGGGAATTTTTTTTGGATTGATTATTTGTATTTATGCAGGGAATCATTCCTCAGTCGATGTGTCCAAAGCTGAATAAATCTTTAAAAAAATTCAAACACACCCTCCACCGTCATGTTATTATTTTGAATAGTTTTACACTGATAAACTTGTTGGAGACTAGAGTAGGTGGGGGTGGGGGTGGGGGGTGATGGTGTAGATTGTGGAGCCAAGACGTCTGGGTTGGCTAAAGTGCAAAAAAAAATTTAGAAAAAATGTCTAGGATGAAAAATCTTAAGACTACTGATTCACAGACAACCCCACACCCTCATATTTTTTTTCTTGAAGACATTTAGACTGATAAACTTATAGAGGACTAGAGTAGGTGGGGGGGGGGGGGGGGGGGATGGGGCAGATTGTGGAGCCAAGACGTCTCGGTTGTCTAAATTGAAAAAAAGAACCCTCACATTTTTTCTTGAAGACATTTAGACTGATAGACTTATAGAAGACTAGAGTAAGGTGGTGGTGGTGGTAGTGGTGGGGGGGGGGGATGGTGTAGATTGTGGAGCCAAGACGTCTCGGTTGTCTAAATTGAAAAAAAGAACCCTCACATTTTTTCTTGAAGACATTTAGACTGATAGACTTATAGAAGACTAGAGTAGGTGGTGGTGGGGGGGGGGGATGGTGTAGATTGTGGAGCCAAGACGTCTCGGTTGTCTAAATTGAAAAAAAGAATTGTTAAAAATGTCTAGGATGAAAAATGCTAGACAACTGATTCAGACAACCCCACACCCTCATATTTTTTTCTTGAAAACATTTAGACTGATAAACTTTTAGAAGACTAGAGTAGGTAGTCTTCTAAAACATACATAAGAAAATAAATATATATATGTTTGGGAAAAAAAATATTCTAGAGGGTAATTGTCCATTACCATTTACCTCCTCATAATATATAACAATCCTATAACACAGTGGTGTCAAAACAGCGGACCTTCAGATGTTGAAAAAATACAACTCCCAGCATGCACGGACAGACTAAGGCTATCCAGGCTTGCTGAATGCTGTCCAGGAACTCTGGGAAATATAGCTTTGCACCATCTGTATGGCAGAATTTTGGACAACACTGCTGTAACAGATTGGTTGCTATTGGCAACAATACAAAAAGTATTTTTAAAATGCCATATATTAAATGAGCAATACAGTGGTGAAAAACGTATCCCCTATCCTAAGGATAGGGGATAAGTTTGAGATCGCGGGGGTCCGACCGCTGTGACCCCCCGCAATCTCCCGTACGGGGCACCGGCAGCACGCGAGAGGGGGGCATGTTGACCACCTGCACGAAGCGGCGGCTGACACGCCCCCCCAATACAACTCTATGGCAGAACCGGAGTGCTGCCTTCGGCAATCTCCGGCTCTGCCATAGAGTTATATTGAGGGGGCATGTCGGTCGCCGCTTCGTGCGGTGGTCAACACGCGGCTATCTGTACAGAGAGCCGGTGCCCCGTACAGGAGATCGTGGGGGGTCACAGCAGTCTGACCCCCCCGCAATCTCAAACTTATCCCCTATCCTTAGGATAGGGGATACGTGTTTCACCACTGGACTACCCCTTTAATCTTAATTTTCTAACATTTTTTACATTGCAATATACTTAGATAAGTATATGTGTTTATTCATATATATATATATATATATATATATATATATATATATATATAAATATATAAATAAACAGGTAAAGAAGCACACTGATAAACGTAGATGGGTGCAGGCTTTGGTTGGACCTTGGTCCTAGGTCACTTTGAATACAACAGAAGCAGGCACGGCAGCACTCCAAAGTAGTGGTGAATAGTGGCTTCTATTATCACCAGAAAATGTACAACGACACCTCACGGCTTTGATGATGGCCACGTGCGGTGGCTAAAACATCGTTGTACATTTTCTGGTGATAATATAAGCCAGTATTCACCACTGCTTTGGAGTATAGTCCCCCACATTAGGCTGGCAGTATGTTCCCCCACATTAGGTGCAGTATAGTTCCCCCACATTAGCCTGGCAGTATAGTCCCCCACATTAGGCTGGCAGTATGTTCCCCCACATTAGGTGCAGTATAGTCCCCCACATTAGGTGCAGTATAGTCCCCACATTAGGCTGGCAGTATAGTCCCCCACATTAGGTGCAGTATAGTCCCAACATTAGGCTGGCAGTATGTTCCCCCACATTAGGTGCAGTATAGTCCCCCACATTAGGTGCAGTATAGTTCCCCCACATTAGGTGCAGTATAGTCCCCCACATTAGGCTGGCAGTATGTTCCCCCACATTAGGTGCAGTATAGTCCCCCACATTAGGTGCAGTATAGTCCCCACATTAGGCTGGCAGTATAGTCCCCCACATTAGGTGCAGTATAGTCCCAACATTAGGCTGGCAGTATGTTCCCCCACATTAGGTGCAGTATAGTCCCCCACATTAGGTGCAGTATAGTCCCCCACATTAGGTGCAGTATAGTTCCCCCACATTAGGCTGGCAGTATGTTCCCCAACATTAGGTGCAGTATAGTCCCCCACATTAGGTGCAGTATTGTTCCCCCATATTAGGCTGGCAGTATAGTCCCCCGCATTAGGCTGGCAGTATAGTCCCCCACATTAGGCTGGCAGTATGTTCCTATGTTCCCCCATATTAGGTGCAGTATAGTCCCCCACATTAGGCTGGCAGTATGTTCCTATGTTCCCCCACATTAGGTGCAGTATAGTCCCCCACATTAGGCTGGCATTATAGTTCCCCACATTAGGTGCAGTATAGGAACATTATATATATATATATATATATATATATATATATATATATACACAGACACACATATATATATATGTGTATGTGTATATAAAGAAAAGCTTTTTCAGCTTGAAAAAGGCTCTTTATGAGCTGACACGTTGCTGTTCTTTGATATGAGGGAATAAAGTTCTCACGTTTTTTTTGGAACTTCTGGAGTACTGTGCCAATTTTTGGATTTTATCTGCATGGACCCTGATCAGGTTCTAAGCAGTGGACAAAGCAGTGCTGCATTTTTTTTTTAATGTATATATATGCATACACACACACATATATAATGACGCAAATATATATATATATCAATATAAATGTATATATATATATATATATTCGTGTTTATATATACACTTGTATGCATCTCTCTCTCTCTCTCTATATATATATCCATATACATGGATATATATATATATATAGATTATATATTTGCGTGTTTATATACGTGCGTGTATGCATATCAATATATATATATATCTATATAAACTATATATATATGCATACACGCCCATATATAAACATGTAAATTTAGATATATCTATATGTATCTATATATACACTCACACTAAACAATATTTCAAATATAATAAATATATTATGCCATAATTACACATAATAATTTACAATATTGCTAATTTAGCTAATAAACATAGCTACTAAACATAATTATTTACAATACAGTCATGAAATAAAAATTACCTTTATGAATAGTTGAAGTGATGCACACTGTAATGTCTCAACATAAAACCACACAGCACGTTTTCTGGTAGAACAATAAACTTTTATTGCACTTACAAAAGCTTATATACACCAGGGGTAGGTACAATACTACCCTTTTTATTTACATATATAATTATTCAAAACAATTAGAAGACAGCAGACAGCAGAAGTCAGGGCGCCACTATGTTGATTGCTATGCCGACCATACGTCCATTCATTACAAAGCTGTGCTATCATGACATAACAAAAAATACAAGAAGATGCAAAATACAAGAAAACAGTGCAGGGGGAGAATGAGGACTTACACCAGTGGTCCTCAACCTGCGGACCTCCAGATGTTGCAAAACTACAACTCCCAGCATGCCTGCTAGGAGTTGTAGTATTGCAACATCTGGAGGTCTGCAGGTTGAAGACCACTGACGTACACAGCTCCTTCCCTCCCCTGCTCTGTCTACATAGGACACACAGAGCAGCCATGGCTTGGATTTTTTCACTGCAGAAGACAGTGCAGGGGGAGAATGAGGACAGACACAGCCCCTCCCCTCCCCCAGCTCTGTCTACACACGACCTCATTCATCACGGGGAGGTTTCAAGTTTTCACGGGGAAAACACAGAGCGGGGGAGTGAAGGAGCTGTGTACGTCAGTGGTCTTCAACCTGCGGACCTCCAGATGTTGCAAAACTACAACTCCTAGCAGGCATGCTGGGAGTTGTAGTTTTGCAACATCTGGAGGTCCTCAGGTTGAGGACCACTGGTGTTAGTCCTCATTCTCCCCCTGCACTGTCTTCTTGTATTATGAAGAGCTGCACTCTCCATCCTCCGGGAGGGGGGTAAGGGGGCGTGGCTTATCTCCTGCAGACCTCGGGCTCTGCGGTCAGAATTTTTGAGGGGATAGAGTATGCTGCGCTTGCGCAGCAAAGCATCAGTGATTGGCTTGGACTACAGAGCCAATGTGCATTGTGGAGGAGAGGGGCTGTACAGGGGGAGGAGAGGGTATAATGAATGGGCCGGGCGAAGCCGTGCACAGGGCGGGCAGCAGAGAAGAGAGAAATGACGAGCCGACCTCAAAATGGCCGCTGGTGAAGAGAATGCGTGGGTCGACATGCTGAATTATGCAGCGCTTCCTGTCCAGAGGAAAACCAGGAAAAAAGCTGCTTTCCGTTCTACTTGGTTTAAGTGAGTATATTGCATTGTTATATAACTTTTAAAACTGTTGCTAACTGTATAGAATTTTTCACCGTTGGACTACTCCTTTAACACATGTGTTACTTATGAAAGGCCACTAGATGGTAGCATTTAACCATTCAAAATCTATTGTAGTAAGATCTAGTAATAGAACACTATACTTGTCTCATATGAAAAGATGCATGTAACTGTGTTCAAAATATATACTTCATGTTTTTTTTTTATTAACAGTCCATATATTTAGAAAAAAAAATCAAACTGGTCCCCTTTTGTATACAGATGAACAAGAATACAGTAGGCCACTGTTTGGCCTTTGTTGTGTATATTGAGTGTTGTGGATTCATTTAACATATCCGCTAGGAGCAAAGAATAACTGACCATATATTTATAATACACAGTGGTCATTTTTGTGTTCATTTTGAGACCAGAATAACTGATCAATAATAAAAGGTTTAAAGCTTATCTATGTTTGTGCACAGACCCTCTTGTACCTCCAAAGCTGCAAAAAAGAGAAATAAGTCCAGCACTTTCAAAATAAGAACTCCATATTTATTGTTGAAAAATGTGATAAAAATATAACAGCAGCAGTGAATAAAAAATAGAAAATGGAAAAACTTGCAGAAAAAAATTGACATGTTTCTGGCTACATTAACTCTTAGTCATGATTTCAACTATGATTTCAAGGGCTAGCAAGTAAAGCATTGATCTTTCTCTGACATTTTTCAATTTTTTTTTCACAACAGGATTTATGTTTGTATTGCCTTTTTCTACAATAATTCTAATTCTAAAAGTGCTGGACTGACTTACCTATTTGCATGGAATACTTGTGAGAAAAAAGACCAATGGATCCAGGCGCTGCTCTATCCAGGTATACACAGGATGCAGGTAAGTGTTCTTAATCAAGCAATTTTATTGAACACAAAACAACAAAAGGATCATGATGTGTTTCGGGGTAAATTCCCCTTCCTCAGATGATCATCTGAGGAAGGGGAATTTACCCCGAAACGCGTCATGATCCTTTTGTTGTTTTTTGTTCAATAAAATTGCTTGATTAAGAATACTTACCTGCATCCTGTGTATACCTGGATAGAGCAGCGCCTGGATCCATTGGTCTTTTTTCTCACAAGTATTCCAGTTTCTACAGGGCGTTGACACGCTCCTGTGACCATCAGGCTCGGCAGCTCATCCAACTCTATCTGGTACCCCAATCAAGGGGTGATATGCGCAATTCTTCTACTTTAAGGTGAGCGGCCACCCTGACTTAAGTCCTGGGTGTACATTCAGCATACTTTTTGGTTCCCTTACCTGCCAAGGATAATACACGAGGCGCTGCCTCCCGGTTGTCTTTTTTGTCTTTATTTCTTACCTATTTGCACTCCAGGACATTATATTTCCTTTCCTGCATCAGTTTTGCTAGGGTTAACAGCCTCCCTGTTAACTTTGTTAGTGGGTGGCTCTGTTTCCCTGGTATAAAGCTCTGGTCCCTGCTGGTCTCAACTGAAACACAGAAGTCTGTTTCTCAATATAACTCCATGAGATGCATAATGTAAGACTCATAGAGTTATAGGAGCAGACTTCCGGTCTGCAAAACAAGCACTGTGTAAATCGTGTAGTCAGTTGAGAGTGGCGGGGACCAGACCGAGTCTAATACAGGATAAATGAAGACTCCCGGTAAGATAGGGATCAGGATTACCGTGAACCCTGGTCATATGGATTTAGTTAAAGAACTAAAAATAAATTCCTGGTGTAGTGCTTTCAGTCAGATATATGTTATTCAAATAAACATACATGAGTATGAACTGAGTCTGATCAACTGCTTTACTAGTATAAAGGAGGGGAAGGAGGGTGGGGATATAATTGACACAACAAGGCATAATAACCAACAGCAGCAACAGAGGGAAACATGGATCAGGATTCTAAATCAATCACAGCATTACATAGTTACATAGTTGGTATGGCTGAAAAAGACATGTGTCCATCAAGTTCAACCAAGGATTGAAGGGAAGGGGTATGGTTGGATGAAAGGGAAGGGTTGTTATTTTATATTTCTGCATAAGAATTAAAGGGGTACTCCAGTGGAAAACTTTTTTTTTAATCAACTGGTGCCAGAAAGTTAAACAGATTTGTAAATCACTTCTATTAAAAAAAATCTTAATCCTTCCAGTACTTTTTAGGGGCTATGTATGTATGTATGTATGCTATGGGGATTTTCCTCTGCTCTTGATAGTTCCTAAAATGGACAGCAGAGGTCAGCAGAGAGCACTGAGGTCATGACATCAGAGGAAATGCATTTCTTTTTTGGATTTCTTGGCTAGTTTACTATTTTTGACTATGCTGACAGCTCCCGCTTCCCCATGCTTGAGTACAGGGGTGGGGGCAGCAATCTCGGGGGGGGGGGGGGGAGGGGAATAGCCCCTTCCCCCCCCCCCTCCAGATCCAACACTGTCCCCTCCATTTCTGTGCATTATGTCGGCACCCCACCCTTCCATTACTATTCCTCATGAAAGCGGAACCTACCCGTAAACCTACCCAAAAACCACAAAACAGTCGGCTAACATAAGTCACACTGACCCCCTACATGCTGATAAGACACCCCCCACCCCCACAACAACTCGGGGTGGGTAACATACCGAGCCATTTTTTTTTTGGGGGGGGGGGGTCTTCACTATTGTTTATGTGCCTGCTGGTGCTGTGCTGTCTTCCTTTCTGACGTAAACTCTGGCCTCAGCGCAGCGACGCAAGACTCCTCCCACCAACGTCACAAAATGCGGCATCAAAATCAAGCAAAAAGCCTACGGATATTCATGGTGCATTTCTGAGGAGGGTGGATGGGTTGTTACGGGATATTTAGAGTGTAGCTATTTAGTGCCAGGCAGGCCAGTCAGGGTGTCACCCACTGCGGTACGCCCCACCCTCCCATCACTCTCCAGCAACGCTACTGGTAATAAAGGGTTGATAAAGAACTTCGGCCATTAATATAAGGGAAAACTTTTCTGCTGTAAAAAAATGCTTTTGTAAGCGGGTTTCCCGGTTTTTGCTTACGTGTGATTTATTTATCAAGGTCGTGTGACTATTTGATAAATAGGTCGCATGTAAGCAAAAGTAAGTTATAAAAAATTGTCATATAAAAGCCATATTTTTGAAAATAATGATAGATCTCCTTCTTAACCCCTCAAGGACCAAGCCCATTTTAACCTTAAGGACCAGGCCAATTTTATTTTTGTGTTTTCGTTTTTCCTCCTCGCCTTCTAAAATCCATAACTTTTATATTCCCATCTAAAGACCCACATAAGGGCTCGTTTTTTGTCTGACCAATTGTACTTTGTAATGAAACCTCTCATTTTACCATAAAATGTACGGCGAACCCAAAAAAATATTTTTGGGGGAGGAAATTTAAATGAAAACCACAATTTTGCACATTTTGGAGGGTTTCGTTTTCACAATGTACACTTTACGGTAGAAATGACATGTGTTCTTTATTCTGTGGGTCAATAAGATTAAAGTGATACCCATGGCTAGATACTTTTATATTTTTGTACCGCTTAAAAAAAACTATCTAAAACTTTTTGTACAAAATCAATCATCTAAAATTGCCCTATTTTAACCACCTATAACTTTTTCCGTATATAGGGCGGTATAAGGGCTAATTTTTTGCGCCGTCATCTGTACTTTTTATCGATACCACATTTGCATATATAAAACTTTTAGAAAATGTTTTCTAAATTTTTTTGGGAATAAAATGTGACAAAAAAGCAGCATTTTTGGACATTTTTTTTTTTTACGTTTACATCGTTCACTGTACAGGATCATTAACATTATATTTAGATAGTTCAGACATTTACACACGCGGTGATACCAAATAAGTTTATTTTTAAAAAAATGATGCTTTTTGGTGGTAAAATGGGAAAAACTGACAATTTTCATTTTTATTGGGGAGGGGATTTATCACTTTTTTTTCACCTTTTTTATTTATCAAGGTCGTGTGACTATTTGATAAATAGGTCGCATGTAAGCAAAAGTAAGTTATAAAAAATTGTCATATAAAAGCCATATTTTTGAAAATAATGATAGATCTCCTTCTTAACCCCTCAAGGACCAAGCCCATTTTAACCTTAAGGACCAGGCCAATTTTATTTTTGTGTTTTCGTTTTTCCTCCTCGCCTTCTAAAATCCATAACTTTTATATTCCCATCTAAAGACCCACATAAGGGCTCGTTTTTTGTCTGACCAATTGTACTTTGTAATGAAACCTCTCATTTTACCATAAAATGTACGGCGAACCCAAAAAAATATTTTTGGGGGAGGAAATTTAAATGAAAAACACAATTTTGCACATTTTGGAGGGTTTCGTTTTCACACTGTACACTTTACGGTAGAAATGACATGTGTTCTTTATTCTGTGGGTCAATAAGATTAAAGTGATACCCATGGCTAGATACTTTTATATTTTTGTACCGCTTAAAAAAAACAATCTAAAACTTTTTGTACAAAATCAGTCATCTAAAATTGCCCTATTTTAACCACCTATAACTTTTTCCGTATATAGGGCGGTATAAGGGCTAATTTTTTGCGCCGTCATCTGTACTTTTTATCGATACCACATTTGCATATATAAAACTTTTAGAAAATGTTTTCTAAATTTTTTGGGGAATAAAATGTGACAAAAAAGCAGCATTTTTGGACATTTTTTTTTTTTACGTTTACATCGTTCACTGTACAGGATCATTAACATTATATTTAGATAGTTCAGACATTTACACACGCGGTGATACCAAATAAGTTTATTTTAAAAAAAATTATGCTTTTTGGTGGTAAAATGGGAAAAACTGACAATTTTCATTTTTATTGGGGAGGGGATTTATCACTTTTTTTTCACCTTTTTTATTTATCAAGGTCGTGTGACTATTTGATAAATAGGTCGCATGTAAGCAAAAGTAAGTTATAAAAAATTGTCATATAAAAGCCATATTTTTGAAAATAATGATAGATCTCCTTCTTAACCCCTCAAGGACCAAGCCCATTTTAACCTTAAGGACCAGGCCAATTTTATTTTTGTGTTTTCGTTTTTCCTCCTCGCCTTCTAAAATCCATAACTTTTATATTCCCATCTAAAGACCCACATAAGGGCTCGTTTTTTGTCTGACCAATTGTACTTTGTAATGAAACCTCTCATTTTACCATAAAATGTACGGCGAACCCCAAAAAATATTTTTGGGGGAGGAAATTTAAATGAAAAACACAATTTTGCACATTTTGGAGGGTTTCGTTTTCACACTGTACACTTTACGGTAGAAATGACATGTGTTCTTTATTCTGTGGGTCAATAAGATTAAAGTGATACCCATGGCTAGATACTTTTATATTTTTGTACCGCTTAAAAAAAACAATCTAAAACTTTTTGTACAAAATCAGTCATCTAAAATTGCCCTATTTTAACCACCTATAACTTTTTCCGTATATAGGGCGGTATAAGGGCTAATTTTTTGCGCCGTCATCTGTACTTTTTATCGATACCACATTTGCATATATAAAACTTTTAGAAAATGTTTTCTAAATTTTTTTGGGAATAAAATGTGACAAAAAAGCAGCATTTTTGGACATTTTTTTTTTTTACGTTTACATCGTTCACTGTACAGGATCATTAACATTATATTTAGATAGTTCAGACATTTACACACGCGGTGATACCAAATAAGTTTATTTTTAAAAAAATTATGCTTTTTGGTGGTAAAATGGGAAAAACTGACAATTTTCATTTTTATTGGGGAGGGGATTTATCACTTTTTTTTCACCTTTTTTATTTATCAAGGTCGTGTGACTATTTGATAAATAGGTCGCATGTAAGCAAAAGTAAGTTATAAAAAATTGTCATATAAAAGCCATATTTTTGAAAATAATGATAGATCTCCTTCTTAACCCCTCAAGGACCAAGCCCATTTTAACCTTAAGGACCAGGCCAATTTTATTTTTGTGTTTTCGTTTTTCCTCCTCGCCTTCTAAAATCCATAACTTTTATATTCCCATCTAAAGACCCACATAAGGGCTCGTTTTTTGTCTGACCAATTGTACTTTGTAATGAAACCTCTCATTTTACCATAAAATGTACGGCCAACCCCAAAAAATATTTTTGGGGGAGGAAATTTAAATGAAAACCACAATTTTGCACATTTTGGAGGGTTTCGTTTTCACACTGTACACTTTACGGTAGAAATTACATGTGTTCTTTGTTCTGTGGCTCAATAAGATTAAAGTGATACCCATGGCTAGATACTTTTATATTTTTGTACCGCTTAAAAAAAACAATCTAAAACTTTTTGTACAAAATCAGTCATCTAAAATTGCCCTATTTTAACCACCTATAACTTTTTCCGTATATAGGGCGGTATAAGGGCTAATTTTTGGCGCCGTCATATGTACTTTTTATCGATACCACATTTGCATATATAAAACTTTTAGAAAATTTTCTAAAATTTTTTGGGAATAAAATGTGACAAAAAAGCAGCATTTTTGGAAAATTTTTTTTTTACGTTTACATCGTTCACTGTACAGGATCATTAACATTATATTTAGATAGTTCAGACATTTACACACGCGGTGATACCAAATAAGTTTATTTTTTTTTAAATTATGCTTTTTGGTGGTAAAATGGGAAAAACTGACAATTTTCATTTTTATTGGGGAGGGGATTTATCACTTTTTTTTCACCTTTTTTATTTATCAAGGTCGTGTGACTATTTGATAAATAGGTCGCATGTAAGCAAAAGTAAGTTATAAAAAATTGTCATATAAAAGCCATATTTTTGAAAATAATGATAGATCTCCTTCTTAACCCCTCAAGGACCAAGCCCATTTTAACCTTAAGGACCAGGCCAATTTTATTTTTGTGTTTTCGTTTTTCCTCCTCGCCTTCTAAAATCCATAACTTTTATATTCCCATCTAAAGACCCACATAAGGGCTCGTTTTTTGTCTGACCAATTGTACTTTGTAATGAAACCTCTCATTTTACCATAAAATGTACGGCGAACCCCAAAAAATATTTTTGGGGGAGGAAATTTAAATGAAAACCACAATTTTGCACATTTTGGAGGGTTTCGTTTTCACACTGTACACTTTACGGTAGAAATGACATGTGTTCTTTATTCTGTGGGTCAATAAGATTAAAGTGATACCCATGGCTAGATACTTTTATATTTTTGTACCGCTTAAAAAAAACAATTTAAAACTTTTTGTACAAAATCAGTCATCTAAAATTGCCCTATTTTAACCACCTATAACTTTTTCCGTATATAGGGCGGTATAAGGGCTAATTTTTTGCGCCGTCATCTTTACTTTCTATCGATACCACATTTGCATATATAAAACTTTTAGAAAATGTTTTCTAAAATTTTTTGGGAATAAAATGTGACAAAAAAGCAGCATTTTTGGACATTTTTTTTTTTACGTTTACATCGTTCACTGTACAGGATCATTAACATTATATTTAGATAGTTCAGACATTTACACACGCGGTGATACCAAATAAGTTTATTTTTAAAAAAATTATGCTTTTTGGTGGTAAAATGGGAAAAACTGACAATTTTCATTTTTATTGGGGAGGGGATTTATCACTTTTTTTTCACCTTTTATTTTTACATAACACTTTTTAACACTTTTTATGTCCCCATAGGGGACTATCTATAGTAATCATTTGATTGCTAATACTATTCAGTGCTATGCATAGAGCATAGCACTAATCAGTATTATCGGTCATCTTCTGCTCTGGTCAGCTCGATCTCAGACCAGAGCAGAAGACACTGGGAGACAGATGGAGGCAGGTGAGGGGACCTCCGTCCGCCTTTTCAGATGATTGGATCACCGCAGCAGCGCTCCGGGCAATCAGATCATCTATTTTAACATGCGCATTGTCGCCGATGCCGTGATCTATACTGTTCACGGTATCTGAGGGGTTAATGGCGGACATCCACACGATCGCGGATGTCGGCCATTACCGGCGGGTCCCCGGCTGCTGATAGCTCGGTCATACACAGGACGCAAATGTACGTCCTGGTGCGCAAAGTACCGCCAAGCCAGGACGTACATTTACGTCCGTGGTCGTTAAGGAGTTAATGTTTACAATTCTACTAAATATATATCATATATACACATCCATTACAGATGGAGTGCATTTTTAAGCTCACACCAGTTTCATTCTGTAAATATAGTTCTTTTAAGCCCAGGTATAATTGAAATCCACTGTATGTAACAACACAGGTGTCCAGCTCACCTTCTGGTAGGTAGACGTGCGTGGATCTGCACCCAGCCCAGTGCACAGCAACAATGTATCAGAAGAACAAAGATGATATAGCCTGTCAGTGAAGTTCAGCTTTATTTGAACCCCTTAAGGACACAGCCCATTTTGGCCTTAAAGGGGTACTCTGGTGAAAAACACATTTTTTTAAATCAACTGGTGCCACAAAGTTAAAAAGATTTGCAAATTACTTCTATTTAAAAATCTCAATCCTAACAGTACTTATCAGCTGCTGTAGGCTCCACGGGAAGTTATATTTCTTTCTTGAATTCTTTTATGTCTGACCACAGTGCTCTACTGACATCTCTGTTCATGTCAGGAACTGTCCAGAGTAGGAGCAAATCCCCATAGCAAACCTCTCCTGCTCTGGACAGTTCCTGATATGGACAGAAATGTCAATAGAGAGCACTGTGGTCAGACAGAAAAGAACTCCAAAAAGAAATACAACTTCCTCTGTGGCATACAGCAGCTGATAAGTATGTGAAGGATTAAGGTTTTTAACTAGAAGTAATTCACAAATCTGTTTAACATTGTGGTACCAGTTGATTTAAAAAAAAAAAAAATGTTTTCCACCAGAGTACCCCTTTAGGTTAAGTTTCCACTTTTTTCCAGACAATTTTTGGAAAACTGCCACTGCAGTTTTTGAGCCAAAACCAAATGTGTATTCAAAAGGAATGGGAAATATAAAGGAAGGACTTAAACTTCTCCTCCCTTATAGATCCCCTTCTGACTTTGGCTCAAAAACTGCAGTGGCAGTATTCCAAAAACTACCAGAAAAAAAAAAAATCTAGTGGAAACTTAGCCTTAAAGGGGTACTCCGCCCCTGGCATCTTATCCCCTATCTAAAGGATAGGGGATAAGATGTTAGATAGTCGCGGTCCCGCTGCTGGGGACCACAGGGATCGCCACTGTGGCACCCCGCCATCATTACTGCACAGAGCGAGTTCGCTCTGTGCGTAATGACGGGCGATACAGGGGCCGGAGCAGTGTGACATCATGGCTCCACCCCTCATGACATCACGGCCCGTCCCCTTAATGCAAGTCTATGGCAGGGGGCGTGACGACCACCACGCCCCCTTCCCATAGACTTGTATTGACGGGGGCGGGCCGTGACGTCACGAGGGGCGGAGCCATGACGTAACGATGCTCCGGCCCCTGTATCACCCGTCATTACGTGCAGAGCGATCTCGCTCTGCGCAGTAATGCTAGCAGGGTGCCGCAGCAGCGATCCCCGGGGTCCCCAGCAGCGGGACCCCGGTGATCTGACATCTTATCCCCTATCCTTTGGATAGGGGATAAGATGTCTAGGGGCGGAGTACCCCTTTAAGGATGCAACCAATTTTATTTTTGTCTTTTTTGTTTTTTCCTCCTCACCTCCTAAAAATCATAACTCTTTTATATTTCCATCTACAGACTAGTATAAGGGATTATTTTTTGCACAACCAGTTGTCCTTTGTAATGACATCCCTCATTTTACCATAAAATGTATGGAGAAATTAAAAAAATATATTTGTGAGGGGGAAATTGAAAAGAAAACCACAATTTAGCAAATTTTGGAAGGTTTCGTTTTCACGCTGTGCAATTTATGGTAAAAATGGCATGTTTTCTTTATTCTGTGGGTAAATTCAATTAACATGATACCCATGATTACCTAGTTTTCTATTATTGTACTGCTTTAAAAAAATTAGTGCGTTTAAAATCCTTCTATTTTGACGACCTATAACTTTTTCCTTTTTTTTATATATACGGGGCTATATGAGGATAATTTTTTGTGCTGTGATCTATACATTACACCCGTACGGGATCATTAAAATTATATTTTGATAATTCAGACATTTATGCACGCGGCGATACCAAATATGTTTATATTTTTTTTTACACTTTCTGGGGTATAATGGGAAAAAGGGATGATTTACATTTTTATTTGGGGGAGAGACTTTTAAAAAAATGTTTTCCTTTTTTTTTTTTTGTGTTACACTTTAAAAGTCCCCATAGGGGACTATTTATAGCAAACATTTGAAAGCTAATACTGTTCAGTGGAATACATAGGGCATAGCACTTATCAGTATTATTGGCGAGCTTCTGCTCTGGTCTCAGACCAGAGCAGAAGACCCCTGGAGACGGACGGAGGCAGATGAGAGGACCTCCGTCCACCATTGTGGATGATCTTTATTGATCATGGCATTTCAGGGGTTAATGGCGCACATCAGCGGTGCTCGCGGCCATGTACATGATGTAAATGTATGTCCTGGTACGTTAAGTACCAGGGCACCAGGACGTACATTTAAGTCCTGTGTCGTTAAGGGGTTAAATATGGACAGCCCATCACACAGGTAAAACCAGGTAGGGAACCATCAGTGTTTCAAGCACATGCATGCTCTTCATCAGTGATCACTGATGAAATTTGTTCATGCATTTGAAATGCGTCTGAGGTGTCCGAAGTCAGTTTTAACAGTGTGATGTGCTGTCCTTATTTAAAATAAAGCTGAGCTTCACAGACAGGCTGTATCATTTTTGTTCTTCTTATACTTGAAACCCACATTTAAGTTTTACATCCAAAAAAGTAAAAACTACTTTTATAATGAACAGATGGAATATCAACGCTAGCCATAAAAAGAAAAAAAAAAAGGAAAATACTATATTTACACACTGTTAATAGCTTTTTCGGCACAATGAAAGTGTTTTATACTGTAAGTCGAATCAATATAAGATCAACTAACAGAACATTCAAGTACAAGTATAACATGGACAGCAATATCATCACTTCCCCAGATCTTTCTGAGACCGACAACAACACAGAGTTAGCACATACTAAATCAGTGTTTTCTAGACAGCACAGTAGCTGTTGAAAAAACTACAACTCCCAGTATGCTGGATTGTGAAACAATGTACTAGACAAAATAGGGAAACAGTATACAAATAAAAAATCATCAAAGATATGGACAGGGGAACAAAGGCTAAAATGTAAAGCAGTGTTTTCCAAACAGTGTCTTCAGCTGTTGCAAAACTACAACTCCCAATATGCCCGGACAGCCAAAGGCTGTCCGGGCATGCTGGAAGTTGTAGTTTTTCATCAGCTGCAGAAACACTGTTTGGAAAACACTGGTGTAAAATATAAACACAACTAGTTTGTAAGCCTGGTGACTTTGACTGCAAGTAATGTGCGATTTGTCTTTAAAATTGAGGCTCATATAAATCGCAGAGACTATGCATTTGTATGGATTTTTAATAAAATAGATAAGATCCAACAACTTAATCTTCAGCAACCCAAATTTGTGCTCATCCATCATCACCTGCATATCTGAATGCCATGGAAATCTTCAAAGAGACACAGAAGGAAACATATGAAAACCTTACATCAAATATTCGGCAGCACCTATAGAGAAGACAATTCACACGTTTAATTATTTCTATTATTTGGAAAAAATATAAAATATATGGCTCCATTATCAATGATAAATTGTGTTCATATGGAGATTACCTTTCACTGTAAATGATTTTAAAAAGAAACATTCTAAAACTTAAAGGAGTAGTCCAGTGCTGAAAAACTACGATAAGTTTCAGATTGTAGGGGGTTCAACCGCTGGGGCCCCCCGCGATCTCCTGTAAGGGGCCCCGGCAGCCCGCGGGAAGTGGGCATGTTGACCCCCGCACGAAGCGGTGGCTGACACGCCCCCAAGATACAACTCTATGGCAGAGCTGGAGCGCTGCTTTCGGTAATCTCCGGCTCTGCCATAGCAATGTATTGAGGGAGCGTGTCAGCCGCCGCTTCGTGCGGTGGTCGACACCCGCTATCTGGCCAGTGAGCTGGGGCCCCGTACAGGAGATTGCGGGGGGGGCAGCAGTCGCCCCCCCCCCCGCCCCCCCCCCCACCCCACGATTTGAAACTTATTCCCTATCCTTAGGATAGGGGATTAGTTTTTCAGTACTGTACTACCCCTTTATGTTAGGAAGGAAAAAAGATTTCAGTTATTAAAGGTGAATCTAATTTTTAATCTATGTTTTTAATCTATTTTTTATCTATGTTTTTAATCTATTTTTAATCTATGTTTTTTTGGAGGTGAGGTGACAATTATTTATTTTTTGGGGGGTATTTTTACATTCCAATTATTTTACATTATTACATCAGAAAACTTACACAAGTGATCATTCAATTGCATATACAGTACACTGCAATATTGATGTACTATCAATTTGTCTATTTCTATAATATGAGTAACATTACATGGCAGCCATAGAGACCTTTAGAATTCGTCTTTCTGCTGTGATAACCAAAGGTGATCAGAACCAATCAAGAATAGCATCTAACTGCTTAGATGCCAGAGTTGCTATTGACTGCAGTATCTAGGTGACTAAACTACTTAGATTGGATTTATCTCCAATCCCAGCAGCTGCCAGCTTGTGACAGCTATAAAATACAGGTAGCACCCAATGTTTATGGAGCTGGTTCATCTCCAGAGCCCATTCCATACTACCTCACCGCACTTCTTATGTATTTTGAATTTATTGGATTTATAAGAATTTAAAGAAGTTATTTCTCCTCTGGATCCTCCTGACTCTTCTTAAACAAGTGGGAAAAGATTGTTTTTAAATCAACTGGTACCAGAAATTAAAAAGATTTGTAAATTACTTCTATTTAATAATCTTAATCCTTCCAGTACTTATCAGCTCTTGTATACTACAGAGGAAGTTGTATTGTTCTTTCCAGTGTGACTGTCACGTAGGGCAGGGATAGAGTGCAGCCTTATCTTGCCCGCTCTCTCTGTCCGTGCCTACTGTGTCCTAAATAACGGGTCCACAACCATTTAGAAGGCCCCTTCCTAAATAAGTGAGACACAGTCACAAGTCAAAATAATAAAATACAATACAGTAGGATGTCATGGAAACAGCTGGAGGCACACAAAACTAACAGAAATAAAACTAAACACACAAACACAGAAAGTGAAGTCTAACAAGACAAGTCTAAACCAAGAGATTACAGAGTACAATAACGATGAGCCAACGAGAAATCTAGAAACGAGACAAAAGATCACAGAACCAGATAAGACAATAATATACAGAGAATGCTAGCTACAGTTGTAAGTACTTTCACAGGCAAGGTATGAGTGAAATAGGCTTCAATAAATATCCCTGTGCTGCTAGCAGGAGGATCATAATAGGTTCAGCAAGCTGAACCACACCCAGCAGCACAGGAGCGTAGTCCCAGCAACCTGGAGGAACAACAGGGCTAGAAAGCATTAACCCTATGGGTTCTAGCAGAACCAGTCATCACACTGACCACATTACTCTCTGCTGACACCTCTGTCCATGTCAGGAACTGTCCAAATCCACATACCAAACCTCTCCTGATGTGGATAGTTCCTGATACGGACAGAGGTGTCAGCAGAGAGCATTGTGGTCAGACCGGAAAGAACTACACAACTTATACAGAACTAAGAGAATTTAGAAAAATTTAAAGCAAGCTGAGCAAAGCATTGAGCAAAGGGCTGACCTCAGACAGTGACCTCCTGTCACCTGCATTACTGCACCCAATTGGGGTTCTACAAATCCCAGCCAGCAGTGAGCGAGCCCATAAAAGCTATTACATTACAAGGAAAGCAAAGCATTGATCATTGGGCTGACCTCAGACAATGACCTCCTGTCACCTGAAGTGCTGTGTACAGTTGATGCACTACATATCCCAGCCAGCAGTGACTGAGCCCATAAAAGCTATCACACTAAAATACCTATCAAGCTGAGCAAAGCAGTAGGGTGGCCTGTATTTTATCAAAAATGCACATTTAAGTGTTATGAACATCGAATATGCATTTTAGGCAAAGTTATGTGTATGTCCTGCATTTTAAGAGTATTATCTAGAGATGAGCAAATCGAATCGGACAAATCCGAATTCATTCCGAATTTCATGAAAAATTTGATTCGGACCAAATCCGAATTTCAACTCGATTCAAAATAACAAATTTCTTCATTCACTCCATTTTGTTATTATTCTAAAAAAAAAAGTAAAATATATACTCACTCAGCAGTTCTATGTTAACCCCTTAACGACAATGGACGTAAATGTATGTGTCACGATGCCGGCTGGCAGGAGGTGGATCCTCTGTGCCAGAGAGGGATTGGCGTGGACCGTGCTAGTGGACCGGTTCTAAGTCACTACTGGTATTCACCAGAGCCCGCCGCAAAGCGGGATGGTCTTGCTGCGGCAGTAGTAACCAGGTCGTATCCACTAGCAACGGCTCAACCTCTCTGACTGCTGAAGATAGGCGCGGTACAAGGGAGTAGACAAAAGCAAGGTCGGAAATAGCAGAAGGTCGGGGCAGGCAGCAAGGATCGTAGTCAGGGGCAACGGCAGGAGGTCTGGAACACAGGCTAGGAACACACAAGGGAACGCTTTCACTAGGCACGATGGCAACAAGATCCGGCGAGGGAGTGCAGGGGAAGTGAGGTATACATAGGGAGTGCACAGGTGAACACACTGATTAGAACCACTGCGCCAATCAGTGGCGCAGTGGCCCTTTAAATCGCAGAGACCCGGCGCGCGCGCGCCCTAGGGAGCGGGGCCGCGCGCGCCGGGACAGGACCGACAGAGAGCGAGTCAGGTACGGGAGCCGGGGTGCGCATCGCGAGCGGGCGCCACCCGCATCGCGAATCGCATCCCGGCTGGAGGCGGTATCGCAGCGCACTCGGTCAGTGGAACTGACCGGGGCGCTGCTGTAGTGAGAATGTTGCGAGCGCTCCGGGGAGGAGCGGGGACCCGGAGCGCTCGGCGTAACAGTACCCCCCCCCTTGGGTCTCCCCCTCTTCTTGGAGCCTGAGAACCTGAGGACCAGACTTTTATCTAGGATATTGTCCTCAGGTTCCCAGGATCTCTCTTCAGGACCACAGCCCTCCCAGTCAACCAAAAAAAAAGTTTTCCCTCTGACCTTTTTGGAGGCCAGTATCTCCTTAACGGAAAAGATATCTGAAGAACCGGAGACAGGAGTGGGAGAAACAAGTTTGGGAGAGAAACGGTTGATGATGAGTGGTTTAAGAAGAGAGACATGAAAGGCATTAGGAATATGAAGAGAAGGAGGAAGAAGAAGTTTGTAAGAGACAGGATTAATTTGACACAGAATTTTGAAAGGACCAAGATAGCGTGGTCCCAATTTGTAGCTGGGGACACGGAAGCGGACATATTTAGCGGAGAGCCATACCTTGTCTCCGGGAGAAAAAGTGGGGGGAGCTCTTCTTTTCTTATCGGCAAACTTCTTCATGCGAGATGAAGCCTGTAAGAGAGAATTTTGGGTCTCTTTCCATATGGTGGAAAGATCACGAGTTATTTCATCCACAGCGGGCAAACCAGAGGGCAAGGGAGTAGGGAGGGGGGGGAGAGGGTGACGGCCGTACACCACGAAAAATGGGGATTTGGAGGAAGATTCAGAGACTCTGAAGTTGTACGAGAATTCGGCCCATGGTAGAAGATCTGCCCAGTCATCCTGGCGGGAGGAAACAAAATGCCGTAAATAGTCACCCAGGACCTGGTTAACTCTTTCTACTTGCCCATTGGATTGAGGATGATAAGTAGAAGAGAAGTTCAATTTAATTTTGAGTTGTTTACAGAGAGCCCTCCAGAATTTTGACACGAATTGGACGCCTCTATCCGAGACGATCTGCGTGGGCAAACCGTGAAGACGAAAAATGTGTACAAAAAATTGTTTTGGCAACTGAGGCGCTGAAGGAAGACCAGGAAGAGGAATAAAATGTGCCATCTTGGAAAATCGATCAACGACCACCCAAACAACGGTGTTGCCACGGGATGGGGGTAAGTCTGTGATAAAGTCCATACCAATCAGAAACCAAGGCTGTTCGGGGACAGGCAGAGGATGAAGTAGACCAGCAGGCTTCTGGCGAGGAGTCTTATCCCGGGCACAGACAGTACAGGCCCGCACAAAATCAACAACATCCGTCTCCAGAGTTGGCCACCAATAGAAACGAGAGATGAGTTGCAAGGATTTTTTGATGCCCGCATGGCCTGCGAGGTGGGAGGAGTGACCCCATTTGAGGATTCCGAGGCGTTGGCGTGGAGAAACGAAGGTCTTCCCTGGAGGAGTTTGCCTGATGGAGGCTGGAGAAGTGGAGATCAGGCAGTCAGGAGGAATGATGTGTTGCGGAGAGAGCTCTACTTCCGAGGCATCCGAGGAACGAGAGAGAGCATCGGCCCTAATGTTCTTGTCGGCAGGGCGAAAGTGAATCTCAAAATTAAACCGGGCAAAAAACAGAGACCACCTGGCCTGGCGAGGATTCAGCCGTTGGGCAGACTGGAGATAGGAGAGATTCTTGTGATCGGTGTAGATAATAACTGGAAATTTTGATCCCTCCAGCAGATGCCTCCATTCCTCAAGTGCTAATTTAATGGCCAGTAGCTCTCGATCCCCGATGGAGTAGTTCCTCTCCGCCGGAGAGAAGGTCCTAGAAAAAAACCCACAAGTAACAGCATGCCCGGAAGAATTTTTTTGTAGAAGGACCGCTCCAGCTCCCACTGAGGAGGCATCAACCTCCAATAGGAAGGGTTTAGATGGATCAGGTCTGGAGAGCACGGGAGCAGAAGAAAAGGCAGACTTGAGCCGTTTAAAAGCGTCTTCCGCTTGAGGGGGCCATGACTTAGGATTGGCATTCTTCTTGGTTAAAGCCACGATAGGAGCCACAATGGTGGAAAAATGTGGAATAAATTGTCTGTAATAATTGGCGAACCCCAAAAAACGTTGGATAGCACGGAGTCCGGAGGGGCGTGGCCAATCTAAGACGGCAGAGAGTTTGTCTGGGTCCATTTGTAGTCCCTGGCCAGAGACCAAGTATCCTAGGAAAGGAAGAGATTGACATTCAAACAGACATTTCTCCATTTTGGCATAAAGTTGATTGTCTCGAAGTCTCTGAAGAACCATGCGGACATGCTGGCGGTGTTCTTCAAGGTTGGCAGAAAAAATCAGAATATCGTCCAGATACACAACAACACAGGAATATAAGAGATCACGAAAAAGTTCATTAACAAAGTCTTGGAAGACGGCAGGGGCGTTGCACAGGCCAAAGGGCATGACCAGATACTCAAAGTGTCCATCTCTAGTGTTAAACGCCGTTTTCCATTCGTCCCCCTCCCTGATGCGGATGAGATTATAAGCACCTCTTAGGTCCAGCTTGGTAAAGATGTGGGCACCTTGAAGGCGATCAAAGAGTTCAGAGATAAGAGGTAGGGGGTAGCGGTTCTTTACCGTGATTTTATTAAGTCCGCGGTAGTCAATGCAGGGACGTAGGGAGCCATCTTTTTTGGACACAAAGAAAAATCCAGCTCCGGCAGGAGAGGAGGATTTGCGGATAAACCCCTTCTTTAAATTTTCCTGGATGTATTCAGACATAGCAAGAGTCTCTGGGGCGGACAGAGGATAAATTCTGCCCCGGGGTGGAGTAGTGCCCGGGAGGAGGTCAATAGGACAGTCATAAGGCCTGTGAGGAGGCAAAATACGTCAGCATAGTCCATATAGGCCTTAGGGAGACCGGTTACAGGGGGAACCACAGGGTCACGGCAGGGAGTACTGGGAACCGGTTTAAGGCAGTCTTTGAAACAAGAGGTACCCCAGCTCTTGATCTCCCCTGTGGACCAATCAAGGGTTGGGGAATGGCGTTGAAGCCACGGTAGTCCAAGGAGAATTTCGGAGGTGCAATTGGGGAGGACCAAAAACTCAATTTTTTCATGATGAGGTCCGATGCACATAAGGAGGGGCTCCGTGCGGTAACGTATGGTACAGTCCAATCTTTCATTGTTAACGCAATTGATGTAGAGGGGTCTGGCGAGACTGGTCACCGGGATGTTGAACCTGTTGGTGAGAGAGGCCAAAATAAAATTTCCTGCAGATCCGGAATCCAAGAAGGCCATAGTAGAGAAGGAGAAGGTAGAGGCAGATATCCGCACAGGCACAGTAAGACGTGGAGAAGCAGAGTTGACATCAAGGACTGTCTCACTTTTGTGCGGAGTCTGCGTACGTCTTTCCAGGCGGGGAGGACGGATAGGACAATCCTTCAGGAAGTGTTCGGTACCGGCACAGTACAGGCAAAGATTCTCCATGCGGCGTCGTGTCCTCTCTTGAGGTGTCAAGCGAGACCGGTCAACTTGCATAGCCTCCACGGCGGGAGGCACAGGAACGGATTGCAGAGGACCAGAGGAGAGAGGAGCCGGGGAGAAAAAACGCCTAGAGCGAACAAAGTCCATATCCTGGCGGAGCTCCTGACGCCTTTCGGAAAAACGCATGTCAATGCGAGTGGCTAGATGAATGAGATCATGCAGGTTAGCAGGATTTTCTCGTGCGGCCAGAACATCTTTAATGTTGCTGGATAGGCCTTTTTTAAAGGTCGCGCAGAGGGCCTCATTATTCCAGGATAGTTCAGAAGCAAGAGTACGGAATTGTATGGCGTACTCGCCAACGGAAGAATTACACTGGACCAGGTTCAGCAGGGCAGTCTCAGCAGAAGAGGCTCGGGCAGGTTCCTCAAAGACACTTCGAATTTCCGAGAAGAAGGAGTGTACAGAGGCAGTGACGGGGTCATTGCGGTCCCAGAGCGGTGTGGCCCATGACAGAGCTTTCCCAGAGAGCAGGCTGACTACGAAAGCCACCTTAGACCTTTCAGTAGGAAACTGGTCCGACATCATCTCCAAGTGCAGGGAACATTGTGAAAGAAAGCCACGGCAAAACTTAGAGTCCCCATCAAATTTATCCGGCAAGGATAGTCGTAGGCTGGAAGCGGCCACTCGCTGCGGAGGAGGTGCAGGAGCTGGCGGAGGAGATGATTGCTGAAACTGTGGTAGTAGCTGCTGTAGCATCACGGTCAGTTGAGACAGCTGGTGGCCTTGTTGCGCTATCTGTTGCGACTGCTGGGCGACCACCGTGGTGAGGTCGGCGACAACTGGCAGAGGAACTTCAGCGGGATCCATGGCCGGATCTACTGTCACGATGCCGGCTGGCAGGAGGTGGATCCTCTGTGCCAGAGAGGGATTGGCGTGGACCGTGCTAGTGGACCGGTTCTAAGTCACTACTGGTATTCACCAGAGCCCGCCGCAAAGCGGGATGGTCTTGCTGCGGCGGTAGTAACCAGGTCGTATCCACTAGCAACGGCTCAACCTCTCTGACTGCTGAAGATTGGCGCGGTACAAGGGAGTAGACAAAAGCAAGGTCGGACGTAGCAGAAGGTCGGGGCAGGCAGCAAGGATCGTAGTCAGGGGCAATGGCAGGAGGTCTGGAACACAGGCTAGGAACACACAGGGGAACGCTTTCACTAGGCACGATGGCAACAAGATCCGGCGAGGGAGTGCAGGGGAAGTGAGGTATACATAGGGAGTGCACAGGTGAACACACTGATTAGAACCACTGCGCCAATCAGTGGCGCAGTGGCCCTTTAAATCGCAGAGACCCGGCGCGCGCGCGCCCTAGGGAGCGGGGCCGCGCGCGCCGGGACAGGACCGACGGAGAGCGAGTCAGGTACGGAAGCCGGGGTGCGCATCGCGAGCGGGCGCCACCCGCATCGCGAATCGCATCCCGGCTGGAGGCGGTATCGCAGCGCACTCGGTCAGTGGAACTGACCGGGGCGCTGCCGTAGTGAGAATGTTGCGAGCGCTCCGGGGAGGAGCGGGGACCCGGAGCGCTCGGCGTAACAGTATGTCATGGTGACGTGGTACTTAACGCACCATGACATATATTTACGCGCCGACATGATTGCGAGCACCGGAGCAGTGCTCGCACAATGCCCGGCAGGTCCCGGCTGCTATCAGCAGCCAGGGACCTGCCGGTAATGGCGGACATCTGCGATCGCCATTAACCCCTCCGATGCCGTGATCAATACAGATCACGGCATCTGCGGCATTGCGGTACTTTGAGCGGATGATCGGATCGCCCGCGGCGGATGATCCCCCGATCATCCAGCATGGCAGCCGGAGGTCCCCTCACCTGGCTCCCGCCGTCTCCCGGGGTCTTCTGCTCTGGTCTGAGATCGAGCAGACCAGAGCAGAAGATCACCGATAATACTGAGCAGTGCTGTGTCCTATATATAGCACTGCACAGTATTAGCAATCAACTGATTGCAATGAATAGTCCCCTATGGGGACATAAAAGGTGTAAAAAAAAAAAAAAAAGTCAAAAAATTTAAATTAAAAAAGTCAAAAAATTTGAAAAATCCCCTCCCCCAATAAAAAAGTAAAACGTCCGTTTTTCCCATTTTACCCCCCAAAAAAGCGTAACAAAAATTATTAATACACACATTTGGTATTGCCACATGCGTAAAAGTCTGAACTATTAAAATACATTGTTAATCATCCCGTACAGTGAACGGCCTAAACGTAAAAAAAAGTTTAAAAGTCCCAAATTGCTGCTTTTTTGTCACATTTTATTCCAAAAAATATTTATAAAAAATTTATAAAAAGTAAAACCTAAGCAAAAGTGATACTGATAAAAACTACAGATCATGGCACAAAAAATGAGCCCTCATATCGCCCCATATACGGAAAAATGGGAAAGTTATAGGTAGTCAAAATAGGGCAATTTCAAACATACTAATTTTGTTAAAATGGTTTGAGATTTTTTTTAAGCGGTACAACTATAGAAAATAATATAATCATGGGTATCATTTTAATCATATGGATCCACAGAATAAAGAAAACATGTAATTTTTACCGGAAAGTGTACAGCGTGAAAACAAAAATCTTCCAAAATTAGCTAAATTGCGGTTTTCTTTTCAATTTTCCCACATAAATAATATTTGTTTGATTGCGCCGTACATTTTATGGTAAAATAAGTGATGTAATTACAAAGTACGATTGGTGACACAAAAAACAAGCCCTCATATGGGTCTGTGGATGGAAATATAAGAGAGTTATGATTTTTAGAAGGCGAGGAGGAAAAAATGAAAATGCAAAAATAAAATTGGTCTGGTGCTTAAGGCCAAAATGGGCCTGGTCCTTAAGGGGTTAACCCCTTAAGGACTCAGCCCATTTGGACCTTAAGGACTCAGACAATTTTATTTTTATGTTTTGTTTTTTCCTCCTCCCCTTCAAAAAATCATAACTCTTTTATATTTTCATCCACAGACTAGTATGAGGGCTTGTTTTTTGCGTGACCAGTTGTCCGTTGTAATGCCATCACTCACTTTATCATAAAATGTATGGCACAACAAAAAAAATACTATTTGTGTGGGGAAATTAAAAAGAAAACCGCAATTTTGCTAATTTTGGAAGGTTTTGTTTTCACGCCGTACAATTTATGGTAAAAATGACGTGTTTTTTATTCTCTGGGTCAATACGATTATATATAGATAATACTTTCACCTTCAAGACAACATACTGTATAATCAATTTCTTATTGTGCAATTTTTGGTGTTCAAATTATTTGTATGCCGCTCTGTATAATTAGACCAGAAATGAGGTGCATGCTATTCAGGTAACTTGTCAATACATACTCTACACCGAGAGCTGAATATACGGAATACCTAAGTCGTCCAGCCCTGTCTGGGTCCCAGAAGGTCCAACGATGTCAGCGTCTTTGCCGCACAGAGACCTCGGGATCCACTGGTGTAACGGGTAGCGGGTGTGTGCACCGGGAAATCTGCTCCGGTCGGTAGCGTCTCATGAAAACATGATTTTCACACAAAAACTAAAGCATAATGAATATTTACTGCCAGTCAGTGTGACTTCTGCTGTTGTCTTTCAGAGATCAGTTCAGAAATGCACGGCTTTACCTTGGCCAGTGCCGCTCATGTCATTTTCGCAACAATGGCAGTGTTCCCCCACACTAGGCAGGCAGAGTTCCCCCACACTAGGCAGACAGAGTTCTCCCACATTAGGCAGGCAGTGTTCCCCCACATTAGGCAGGCAGTGTTCCCCCACATTAGGTAGGCAGTGTTCCCCCACATTAGGCCGGCAGTGCTCCCCCTCATTAGACAGACAGAGTTCCCCCACATTAGGCAGGCAGTGTTCCCCCACATTAGGCAGGCAGTGTTCCCCCACATTAGGCAGACAGAATCCCCCACATTAGGCAGGCAGTGTTTCCCCACATTAGGCAGGCAGTGTTCCCCCAAATTAGGCAGGCAGTGTTCCCCCACATTAGGCTGGCAGTATGTTCCCCCACATTAGGTGCAATAAAGTCCCCCATATTAAGCTGGCAGTATGTTCCCCCGCATTATGTGCAATATAGTCCGCACCATTAGGTTGGCAGTATGTTCCCCCCTCATTAAGTGCAATATAGTCCCCCACATTAAACTGGCAGTATGCTCCCCCTTATTAGGTGCAATATAGTCCACCACATTAGGCTGGCAGTATGTTCCCCCACATTAGGTGCAATATAGTCCCCCATATTAAGCTGGCAGTATGTTCCCCCACATTATGTGCAATATAGTCCGCACCATTAGGTTGGCAGTATGTTCCCCCCTCATTAAGTGCAATATAGTCCCCCACATTAAACTGGCAGTATGCTCCCCCATATTAGGTGCAATATAGTCCCCCACCTTAGGCTGGCAGTATGTTCCCCCACATTAGGTGCAATATAGTCCCCCACATTAAGCTGGCAGTATTTTCACTCACATTAGGTGCAATATAGTCCCCCACATTAGGCTGGCAGTATGTTCCCCCACATTTGGTGCAATATAGTCTGCCATATTAGGCTGGCAGTATGTTCCCCCACATTAGGTGCAATATAGTCCCCCCACATTAGGCCGGCAGTATCTTCCTCCACATTAGGTGCAATATAGTCCCCCACATTAGGCTGGCAGCATGTTCCCCCACATTAGGCTGGCAGTATAGTCCCCCACATTACATTGGCAATATAGTTCCCCCCACATTAGGTGCAGTATGTTCCCCCACAGACATACAGCCTCCAGCCATACAGTATGGCTGGAGGCTGTATGCCTGTGTACTGCCCCACTTCAGTGTTCTGACCACCGCTCCTTGGGTCC
Source organism: Hyla sarda (assembly GCF_029499605.1). Taxonomy (NCBI): domain Eukaryota; kingdom Metazoa; phylum Chordata; class Amphibia; order Anura; family Hylidae; genus Hyla; species Hyla sarda. Next base: position 282,935,399 of record NC_079192.1, read on the forward strand.
GGCCATAGCAGGACCGGAGGATCACTGGTCAGAACATCGAAGCTGACGCGCCGCTGGTAAACACTTACCAACTGCCAGCACGCGTCCTTCTTGCTTCTTCTCCGCTCCTCTGCACTCCGTTGCCATGGGCACACGCATGGGATATGAGTGACGTCCCTGCGTGCGCTAGTTCCCGGCGGTCCCTGCGTTTTTAAAGTAAACGCGGGGCCGCAGGGTTCTTAACAGAGGTGTCCCTGTGTTCCGAAAGGGATGTGCCGAGGCAAAAACACCCGGCAGGCCTCCCCGCCGAACCCCGGAGACTGCCTCACTGAACCCCTAGTTAAGAACCACTGCTATAAAGGATCCATCCCAACTCTCCACTTTAAATTGTGGGGATCTTTTTGCCCCTGTTTGCTTGCAGCATTTACAAGAATGGCATGGGAAAAAGCCTGGTTCCTGAAAAAAGGATATCTGGTCCTTGTAGCTGTTCTTTATAGTTGGTGGCACTCTGTTTCCTATGTTTGATGTTTTAAAAAAAATAAAGGATGGTTTTGCCTGTAGAAAATGTCCCGCAGTGCAATCTTCTTTCAAGATCTCCCAGTGCTTGTTGGTATCCCTTTTGTAGAAAATCCTTTTGTAATAACATGCGCTAGGAATAATCCTGAGAAAACCCCCAGACAGGATTTTTTTCACAAACGGGGAAAAAAGGATACAAAAGATGTTCAAGAGGGGGGAAATTCTCCAAAAAGAAAAAACATATAAAGGAGGGAGATACAAAACCCTGAACACAATCAGGAACCCCTGAATTTATAATCTTAGTGAACATATCCTCAATGAAGATGAATCTAGTTTATTACGCAAAGGACTCAAATTCGCACCAACTAACTCTTTTAACAAATTTGAAGCTTTTATAGGCATAAAGAAAGTTATGCGGAACCTGTCACTTAAAGGACAACTGTAGTGGTCAAAAATCCCTGCCCAAATGTTCCCCAAACAAAAGTTATATAATTCAGTCAATTAGTTCTATTTACCTATATGCAGCCGTTTCTGAGATATTAGAGTTGCCAGCATAGCCCAGTAGTCCTGCGTCCGTCCCCTATTCATTACATTGCAGCCGCCATCTTGGGGACGGAGATCTCTTCCTCCCAGCAGTGTTTGTGCTCCCCCTAGCCTCCGTCAGGTCCTCCCTGCTTATGCATATGCATGAGCGGGTGCTTTCTGAGGCAGCCATAGGCTCATCCTCAGAAACGCCCCTATCTATAAGATTCAAGCAGGGGGAGAATGAGGACGTCCACAGCTCCTCCCCCCTCCCCTGCTCTGTCTACATAGGACCTCACTTATCACCGGGAGGATTCAAGTTTTCATGGGGGAAAACACAGAGCAAACCACAGAGGGGGGAGGGGAGGACGTGTGTGAAGGAGACATATTATACTGCAGGGGCTGGTGGTGTATAGACTACAGGGAATAAATATCATACTGGGGATGATTCTGTGTGTGAGGGGGGGGACTACTGAATGACACATGCTGGGAGTTGTAGTCCCTGTTATGTGTGTGTGTGTATGCCAGTGTTTCCCAACCAGGGAATGCTGGGAGTAGTAGTTTTGCAACATCTGGAGGCACCCTGGTTGGGAAACACTGGTGTATGAACTACAACTCCCAGGAGACTACAGAGATACAATAGAGGTGTTTGTGAACTACAACTCCCAGGAGACTACAGAGATACAATAGAGGTGTTTGTGAACTACAACTCCCAGGAGACTACAGAGATACAATAGAGGTGTTGGTGAACTACAACCCCCAGGAGACTACAGAGATACAATATAGGTGTTGGTGAACTACAACACCCAGGAGACTACAGAGATACAATAGAGGTGTTGGTGAACTACAACTCCCAGGAGACTACAGAGATACAATAGAGGTGTTTGTGAACTACAACTCCCAGGAGACTACAGAGATACAATAGAGGTGTTGGTGAACTACAACCCCCAGGAGACTACAGAGATACAATATAGGTGTTGGTGAACTACAACACCCAGGAGACTACAGAGATACAATAGAGGTGTTGGTGAACTACAACTCCCAGGAGACTCCTGATACAATAGAGGTGTTGGTGAACTACAACACCCAGGAGACTACAGAGATACAATAGAGGTGTTGGTGAACTACAACCCCCAGGAGACTACAGAGATACAATAGAGGTGTTTGTGAGCTACAACTCCCAGGAGTCTCCTGATACAGTAGAGGTGTTGGTAAACTACAACTCCTTTATACACTCAAACAGCAGAAAGCTGACAGGGCATGCTGGCATTTGTAGTCTTGCAACAGCTGGAGGCACCACTGGAATTCCCAGCATGCCCGAACAGCATATAAAATAACTGGGCATTCTTGGAGTTGTAGTTGTGAAAAAGATGGAGGGACCCCTATCAGGACAGTTTTATAGACAAACAATTATGTTTTTTTTTTACCATTTTTACTTTCACTATCCACTCTCCAGTGCTGACACTGCTGATTCTAGCTATGCAGACTGTCTGTCTACAGTGAGCATGGAGGCAGCCTGCTTCATCACTGGACAGGAGCCAGCATGGGGAGGGGGAGATGAGCAGAAGGGGAGGGTGTATGCATAGGGAAGGGAGATGTGGGCGTTACAATATAATAATTTGCTCGGGGGGATAGAACAGGGGGAGGGCAGCAGCTTACAGGAAGTAAGCACAAGGCATGATGGGAGATGTAGTTTTACTTTCATTTCTCCTCCGTAATTCGTGTGCTGATAACGGGAGAACGACTGGGCCAATTTTGATGGGGGAGACATCGTTGGAAAGGTCTTTCAAAGACCTATTAAATGAGGTAAAAAAAAGTTTTTTTGCCCAGCACTGCAGATGTCCTTTAAAAAGTATTTTCTTAAAAACCCCATCGCCAAAAATGAGGAGGAGTGTTCCTCCATATATCAGCACACCATGTTAAAGAATAAATCCACGTTTCATCCATATGGGGAATACTCTGATTCATTTAGGGTTTTTGAGAACATGGTAGTTAGAGACATCAGGCGATATAAAGAAAAACCAAATAGGTATAGAACATCTAATCTCACAAAAAAAAAGAGCAACTGGCGATTAAAACCCTGCAAGATAACAACGGAATTGTAATAAGACCTGCAGACAAGGGGGGCAGTATAGTGGTACAAAACGTTGAGGACTATCATGTGGAATCACTCCGTTTATTAGAGGATACAAAGACGTATCAAAAACTGTCAAATGATCCCACAACACTATATAGCAAGCAACTGACCGAGCTGGTCCAAAGGGAAAAGTTGTGGTATTTTAAACAAAAAAGAAGCAGATTTTGTGATGCAGAAACACCCCAAAATAGCTGCATTCTACCATATTCTGAAGATACAACAAAAACCCCTGGACGACCAATCATATCGGGCATTGATTGCTTCACAGCAAACCTGTCAAAATACGTGGACACCCATCTCCAAAAATATGTGCTGCAACTTCCAGCATACCTCCAGGATACAACACACATCTTGCAAATCCTCAAGGAAGTAACATGGCAACCAGGGTATATTCTAGGTACACTGGAGGTCACGTCATTGTACACAATTATTGAACACCAAAAAGGGCAGAACACTTTATGAAAAAAGATGTTACACTGCAAGAAGAGCAAATAGATTTTATAGGGGAATGTATTGCTTTTATATTACAACACAACAATTTTTTATATCAGGACACGTTTTATCTCCAGACGTGGGCACCGCCCTGGGGACCAGATTTGCACTGGGGTATTCTAACCTCTACATGGGCCTCTGGGAGGAACTCACCATCCTCCCAGGGGAGGGCCTGGCATCAAATCTGGTCCTCTGGCAACATTTTATTGATGACATTATTTTTATATGGGACGGATTGGAACAACTTTTAACAGAATTTTTAACTAATTTAAATAAAAACAAGTTTTACTTGAATTTTACTCCCACCATTAGCCACACGGAGGTGAACTTTCTGGATTTACCAATTTCTATAGAGGAGAACAAAATAGCAACTAAAACGTACCGCAAGGCAACAGATAGCAACAGTTTTATTGATCTGAACAGTTGTCACCTTTCAATCTGGCTCAAAATATTCCTAGGAGCCAGTTTATCAGACTGCGTAGGAACTGCGCGGATGTAAAAGAGTACTGTTGAGCGGCATAGGCCATATTCGAATTCGCGAATAATCGCGAATATATGGATGCTAAATTTGCATATTCATAATATTGACGTTTTATTTTTGCATTTGCGCAAATTCTCGTATGCGAAAATTAACATATGCCAAATTTAGCATATAAAAAATTAGCATAAGCGAAAATTCGCATATGCGAAACTTAGCATATGCAAATTTTCGCATATGCGAAAATTCGCACACCAGTCTCGCACAGTGGTATTACAGCCTTTTTTACACCACACAAGCTGGAAGCAGAGAGGGGTGATCACTGTGATGTGTACTGTGGAAAAAAAAAAAATATTCGTAATTCCGAATATATAGTGCTATATTCGCGAATATTCACGAATTCACGAACAAGCGATATACGCGAATAAAATTTGCATTGCGAATATTCGCGAGCAACACTATAAAAGAGTTCAAGGAGGAGGCAAAAGACTTGCAAAAGGATTTTCTACAAAAGGGATACCAACAAGATATGCTTCTAAAAGTAGCGGAACAAGTGGAAAATATGGACCGGGACACCCTACTTATAAATAAACAAAAATATCTTCTGAAGAGAATCTAGAGAACATCAAAATCCCAATAATCACCACTTTTAATAACCAGAGTAATTTTTTCAAAAAAATAGTGAGCAAGCACTGAGAGATCTTAAAAGAAGATCGCACTGTGGGACATTTTCTACTGGCAAAACCATCCTTTATTTAAAAAAAAAAAAAAACATCAAACATAGGAAACAGAGTGGCACCAACTATAAAGAACAACTACAAGGACCAGCGATCCTTTTTTCAGGAACCAGGCTTTTTCCCATGCCATTCTTGTAAATGCTGCAAGAAATCAGGGGCAAAAATATCCCCACAATTTAAAGTGGAGAGTTGGGATGGATCCTTTATAGGCTCTATAAAATCCCACATTAACTGTAAATCTAAAGATGTCATCTATGGGATACAGTGCCCATGTGGGAAAACGTACGTGGGGAGAACCAAGCGCCTTTTAACCATCAGGATTGGAGAACACATTTACAACATCAGGCGAAAATATTTGGGGCACCCCCTCTCTAAACATTTTGCCGAAAAACATAATGCATCATTTTTACAATCACATTTTTTTGGCATAGAGAAAGTGAAAAAAACATTGGAGTGGGGGGACCATATAGCGGCTATGTCACGTGCGGAGAGCTGCTGGATTTTTAATTTAAATACCATATCCCCAAATGGCTTGAATATGGATCTGGAGCTATTTCCATTCCTCTAAGTATGCTTTTGCGGTTTTTGATGGACCTGCTTTAAACAAAAACGTGAAGTTTGGAGAAGGAAGAAAAAGTATGCACAAAACACAAGCATTTTTTCCTTGGTTTTACATAGTTCAAATGTACACTGCATTCACACAGTGCGGTAGTACAGGTACGGTTCTGATGTGTTTTGTGGACTATAAATTCCGGACACTGCATACAGCAAGTGAAACGCAAGTTTTTTTGACATTGCACATATGGTAGTATGTATTCACACAGTGCGGCAGTACAGGTGCGGTTCTGAGGCGTTTTGTGGACTAACAAATTCAGGACACGGCATACAGCATAGTACAAATCCTAGAAGTGAAATGCAAGTGTGGTGTATCCTGTGGACTAATGTTTTTGGGACATTGCACTCAACTAGTCTGGCGTAGTGGGGGGATGTATGGAGACAATTTGGTATCATCAAAGGGAAACCGGTATAAATATCTGGGACCTGGCACAACCATTCATCTCTGACGAAGGTCGGCGTACGGACCGAAACGCGTTAGTTGGTTTTTTGGCCCCTGCGCCCTGCTGTAATTGTGACGTCACGAGCAGCCTACAGGTTTCAGTTAACCCCTGGAAAACTAGTAGCGTGGTAGCACTGGTGAGACGCTACTGGACGGAGCAGATTTCCCGGTGCACACACCAGCTACCACCCGGACCTCCCTAGTCTCCTTCCTGCTGACCCGTGACACCAGTGGATCCTGAGGTCTCTGTGTGGCAAAGACGCTGACATCGTTGGACCTTCTGGGACCCAGACAGCGCTGGACGACTTAGCTATTCCGTATATTCAGCTCTCGGTGTAGAGTATGTCGTGCATCTCATTTCTGGTCTAATTATACAGAGTGGCATACAAATAATTTGAACACCAAAAATTGCACAATAAGAAATTGATTATACAGTATGTTGTCTTGAAGGTGAAAGTATTATCTATATATTGTAGCACGATCGCCAATAGGAGGACTGCAACATAAGTATCATATTGGAATACAGTGTATCAAAAGGGAAAATAACATCGGCATATAGCAACTCACTCCACAGTGACAGATCACCGCCGCAAGAACTGTACATTGAGAACAATAAGTGAAACACATGTATATCTGGAGTTGCAACCAATACTATAATAAGTGAGTTGGTTCCCTGCCTAATTATCCTTAATTCCTATGGATTGATGTTATATAGCAGAACCATACTATTGCCAGCTTAACTGTTACATTGTGTATATAAATTGTTGTAACAGGCACAATATTGGAACATCTCCACCATTTCCTCTCGGGAGGGACCTCTATAATTGATTAGGAATCATCACTATATCCCAACATTCATCCTTGCGATTATAACACAATATCTTCAGTAAGTACCACTGCATTTTTCCATCTATCCTCATATCTGTGCGCCGACACACAGGTTTTATACATGTAGTTATATATATTACGTGAGTAGTAGCCAATACTCACATTTGTGTGTCAGGGCTGCCGTATTGAGGTACCATTTTTTAGCGCTAGTATTACATACATATATATTAATTAACAAATCTGTTTAACTTTCTGGCACCAGTTGATTTAAAAAAAAAAATGTTTTTCACCGGAGGACCCCTTTAAGGGAATCAGGATGCGGGGAAGGGAATCGGGATGCTGGGTGTGTATTCAATTCCCTGAATATATATGCTATTGTATGCCACTAGTGGTCCCCAACTAGACCTATATATACCTCCTTTATGCAACGATATTTCCCAATGGTCACATTAGAAACTTCCAAGTTACTTAGGTGCTAGTTCTTAATACTCCATATAATGCGAGGTATCAGTATTCACCTTATGTCCTGTGTTCATGGCGTTTTCCTCCGGTACAGAAACGTCCTGGGAGATGACCTTGCTTGGAACGATCCTACGCTGGTGAAGGAATTTGCAATTTCCGAAGTGCATTAGATGCTTTTTGACCCATATAGGCAGCTGTAGTGATGTTACAAACAGCCATAGGTCTCTGCAACTTATCCTCCCAGCATAAGATCGTTCCAAGCAAGGTTATCTCCCAGGACGTTTCTGTACCGGAGGAAAACGCCATGAACACAGGACATAAGGTGAATACTGATACCTCACATACTATATTTAGTATTAATTATTAATTAAGAACTATCACCCAAGTAACTTGGAAGTTTGTGATGTGCATTATATCACGGTATCAGTATATGTGACCATTGGGAAATATAAAGGAGGTATATATATGTCTAATTGGGGACCACTAGTAGCATACAATAGCATATATATATAAATATATATATATATATATATATATATATATATATATATTCAGGGAATTGAATACACACCCTGGATAGGAACATTAATTATATTATTACAGGCAGCGCTTGCATTTTATATAAATATTTTTAAAATATATATAATGCACTAATCTATGAATATTATTTAACTATTCTAACAGTTCACTGTACATAGCACCTTACAGTATTATTCACTATCATAGCCCAGAAATAGCTGTTTTTAAAGGGGTTATCCAGGAAAAAACTTTTTTTTTATATATATATCAACTGGCTCCAGAAAGTTAAACAGGTTTGTAAATTACTTCTATTAAAAAATCTTAATCCTTTCAGTACTTATGAGCTTCTGAAGTTCAGGTTGTCCTTTTCTGTCTAAGTAATCTCTGATGACACGTGTCTCGGGAACCACCCAGTTTAGAAGAGGTTTGCTATGGGAATTTGCTTCTAAACTGGGCGTTTCCCAAGACACGTGTCATCAGAGATTACTTAGACAGAAAAGAACAACCTTAACTTCAGAAGCTCATAAGTACTGAAAGGATTAAGATTTTTTAATAGAAGTAATTTACAAATCTGTTTAACTTTCTGGAACCAGTTGATATATAAAAAAAAAATTTTTCCTGGAATACCCCTTTAATATCGATTTGCCACAAACTTATTCAAGGCGAATAAATTTTTTTCCAAATATTTGGCGAATCGGCTGAATCGAATTTTTCAAAAATTTGCTCATTTCTAGTAGTATCATATTCTTAATTTTGTTACCCTGATAGCAAAGTCCAAAATAAAGACAGCACTCAAACACCTGGAATAGCAATCCCAAATAAATGTCACAGCACAATCACAGAGGTCTGGTGCTCAAGCAAGGCTAAAAATGTATTGCACCATATTACAAAAGATGAGACATTTTGTATGATGTGTGAGTATGTATGATGTGTATGTATGATGCGTGTTTGTATGATATGTGTGTATATTTATGATGTGTGTATCTATGATGTGTGTCTGTATGAATGATGTGTGTATGTATGAAGTTTGTGTGTAATGTAATATATGATGTGGGAGGGCCGTGGAGGCGTGTGTATGCATGATGTGTGTGTATATTACTGCGTGTGTGTATGATATGTGTGTTTGTATGATGTGTGTATGTATGTATAATAGATGCGTGTATGTCTAATAAATGTGTGTAAGCTATATGTATGCATGTTTGATGTGTACAAGTATGTATTATAAGTGTACGTATGTGTGTACAGTCATGGCCGTAAATGTTGCCACCCCTGAAATCTTTCAAGAAAATGAAGTATTTCTCACAAAAAAAGGATTGCAGTAACACGTGTTTTGCTATACACATGTTTATTCCCTTTGTGTGTATTGGAACTAAACCAAAAAAAGGAGGAAAATAAACAAATTGGAAATAATGTTACACCAATCTCCAAAAATTGGCTGGACAAAATTATTGGCACCCTTAATTTAATATTTGGTTGCACACCCTTTGGAAAAAATAACTGAAATCAGTCGCTTCCTATAACCATCAATAAGCTTCTTACACCTCTCAGCCGGAATGTTGTACCACTGATCCTTTGCAAACTGCTCCAATTCTCTCTTATTGGAAGGGCGCCTTTTCCCAACAGCAGTTTTAAGATCTCTCCACAGGTCTTCAATGGGATTTAGATCTGGCCACTTCAGAACTGCCCTCGATTTCTGGGTGCACTTTGACATATGTTTTGGGTCATTGTCCTGCTGGAAGACACAAGCTCGCGGACACAAACTCAGCTTTCTGACACTGGGCTGTACAGTGCGACCCAAAATCCGTTGGTAATCTTCAGATTTCATGATGCCTTGCACACATTAAAGGCACCCAGTGCCAGAGGCAGCAAAACAACCCCAAAACATCATTGCAACTCTACCATATTTCACTGTAGGTACTGTGTTCTTTTCTTTGTAGCTGTCATTCCATTTTTGGTAAACAGTAGAGTGATATGCTTTACCAAAAAGCCCTATCTTGGTCTCATCTGTCCACAAGACGTTTTCTCAGAAGGATTTTGGCTTACACAAGTTCAGTTTGGCAAAATGTAGTCTTGCTTTTTTATGTCTCTGTGTCAACAGTGGGGTCCTCCTGGGTCTCCTGCCATAGCTTTCCATTTCATTCAAATGTCAACAGATAGTTCGCACTGACACTGATGCTCCCTGAGCCTGCAGGACAGCTTGAATATCTTTAGGACTTGTTTGGGGCTGCTTATCCACCATCTGGACTATCCTGCGTTATCACCTTTCATCAATTCTTCTCTTCCGTCCACGCCTAGGGAGATTAGCTACAGTGACATGGGTTGCAAACTTCTTGATAGTGTTGCGCACTGTGGACAAAGGCAAATCTAGATCTCTAGAGATGGACTTGTAACCTTGAGATTGTTGATATTTTTCCACAATTTTGGTTCTCAAGTCCTCAGACATGTTCTCTTCTCCTCTTTCTGTTGCCCATGCTTAATGTGGCACACACAGACACACAATGCAAAGGCTTTGTGAACGTATCTCCTTTTTATCTGCTTTCTGGTGTGATTTTTATATTGCCCACACCTGTTACTTGCCCCAGGGGAGTTTAAAGGAGCATCACATGCTTGAAACTATCTTATTTTTCCGCAATTTTGAAAGGGTGCCAATAATTTTGTCCAGCCCCTTTTTTAGTTTAGTTCCAATACACACAAAGGGAATAAACATGTGTATAGCAAAACATGTGTTAATGCAATCCATTACTGTGAGAAATAATTAATTTTCTTGAAAACATTCAGGGGTGCCAACATTTACGGCCATGACTGTATGTAATTCATGTATGATGTGTGTATGTATGATAGATGTGTGTAAGTATGATAGATGTATATAAGCTAGACGAATGTATGTATGATGCGTGTGCGTGTGTATGTATGGTGTGTGTATTTGTATGTATGTATGTATGATGTGTGTATCTTAAAGGCGCTGATGCTGCTACTACCTACCTAAAGGAAGCTGCTACTACTACTACCTAAAGTGGGGTTCAACTACTATTACTTGATCGGGGGGCTGCCTCTACTACTACCTAAATGTAGGGCTGCTACTACTATAGGTGGGGGCTTCTACTACTGTATATGGGGGGGGGCTGCAACTATATACTGGGGACTTCAACTTTATAAAGGGGGGCTCCTATCTACAATGGGACCTACTTACAGCGAGTAAACCCTACTTATAGGAGGCTTCTACTGCCTACAGGTATGTACACGGGGACCTACCTACAGGTGGCACTCACCTACTCTGGACACCTCCATAATGGGGGAAATCATGTGAAGAATCCTACTTATTGGGGGGGGGGGCTACCTACTTTTCTCCCAATCCTCTTATCTACCCACTGTATGAGACACCAAGGGGTCATAGGCTATAGGTGATTAAGATATAGTGCAGATCCTAAAATGTTTATCTGACAGGTTCTGTGGAGACAGTCTGGGCCAGATGGAGAAGAAAGAGGAAAGTGAGCAACTCTGATAAGAGAAGACATCACCTAATGTAACTGTATGTAATCAATAATATGGTCTGTAGAGTCTGTGTAGAATTGTATCTCCACTATATGGTCACTGTATGGGGGATTTTAGTCTGTGTATAGTGGTTTAATTCAGTATCAGTATGGCAATATTATCCCATCACTATGTGGTGGTAATGGTAGTGGTCAGGGTGTGGTGGATTTATTTGTCCGTTGTATAGTGTTGATATTGGTCTATATATAGTGTTTTTTTTATTTAATAACAGTATGATTAGTCACTGCAGTAGTACTATGTCATCACGGTATGGAGTTATTGTTTTATGTTAAACTCCTGCGTGTGCCCCCGGTAAGCGGCGATGCATACACTATATGCATAACAATTCTCTTACGTTCACAGGCTGCACAATATTCTACGTTGTCCGGGTGCTTCCAAACCATGCTATGTTGGGGGGGGCACCTTCACCTGTGTAGACAAAAATCCTAGCATCGGCCCTGGATAAGGGATTGGTCTGCTTATAGAAGGGCAGCTTCCATAGACTGTAATGGAAGGAATATCAGTCACAGAGAAAAAAGTATTGGTGGGAGGTGTTGTTCATCTCAAAGGGAGTGGTCTTCTTAGGTTTCTATAAATCACCCTTCCTAAATGTTTTTTCCAGCATTGAATATGTGACTCTTTCAGCAATAAGCTGCTATGAATCAATTGAACCAGCAAGTATATGTTCAGTGTAGCACAGACTGAATATCTGATTTATATGCACACAATAATCTCTGTCAGAGTCTATCTCATGACAACAGTTCATTTACTCAAACTTGACAACCAATTCATTTTCTATGATCCATAGAAGCTCCTATGTGCCTCATTTCTTCTCCATTTTCTCAAGGACTAATGGGGATGAGTCTTTTTTTTTTCATTGTGTTTTTAATAACAAAAACATAATATGCAGTAACAAGTTCATCAAGCAAATAGCCTTTATTTTTACACTATTCTTAACCCCTTATGGACAAGCACCTTAAATTTACTATGCCCTGCGGACTGGTCCTTCTCTGTGGCCTCCCACAAGATCAGCACACCTCTTTCCTAATACTCTGGGCTGCTGGGGATCATGCCTCTTCCTGTATGTATGTAACTTTTATCCTGAGAATTCCAACAGGATTAGCACACTCCTCACCTGAAATACTCTTGTTGCAGGACCCTGGTTCTTCCATTGTCTAACTCTGTCTGCAACTCTCTCACAGGATCAGCAAACTCTTCTTCTCAAATTCCCTGGGCCTGTACTCTCTGGTTGTGACCTTCCACAAGTAAAGGTGCTTGTGTTGCTATAGCTGTGGCTGTGGAGTTGCCGATCACATGAGCACTGCTCATAGTGCTCACCAATCACAGCACTTACACATTGAACCAATCACAGCACTCCTGCTTGAGCCTGGTCATGTGGGTGCCGTGCTGTAAGCCAGGAGAAGTGTGAGGGGGAGAATGAGGACTGACACAGCCCCTCCCCTCCCAGCTCTGTTTACACAGGACCTAACTTATCATGGGGAGGTTTCAAGTTTGCATGGGGGGAGGGGAAGGAGGACGTGTGTGAAGGAGACATAATAACGGTCTGGGGATGTATAGACTGCAGGGGAATAAATATCATACTGGGGATGATTTATATGTGTGAGGGGGGGGGGGGGGGATCTCCTGAATGACATGCTGGGAGTTGTAGTCCCTGTTATATGTGTTTATGCCAGTGCTTCCAAACCAGTGTGCCTCCAGCTGTTGCAAAACTACAACTCCTAGCATGCCCTGACAGACTTTGGGCATGTTGGGAGTTGTAGATTTGCAACAGCTGGAGGCACACTGGTTGGGAAACACTGTATCTAGCCTATTCAGCATACACATCATGTTAAACCAGTGTTTCCCAACCAGGGTGCCTCCAGATGTTGCAAAACTACTACTACCAGCATTCCCTGGTTGGGAAACACTGGCATACACACACATAACAGGGACTACAACTCCCAGCATGTCATTCAGGAGTCCCCCCCTCACACATAGAAATCATCCCCAGTATGATATTTATTCCCTGTAGTCTATACACCACCAGCCCCTGCAGGGCAGTATATCTCCTCACATATTGAAATCATCCCCAGCCCCTGCAGTATGTCTCCTCACACATTGAAATCATTATGGAGGTGAAGAGCTGAGGTGGTCCTCTCCACCCCTGCTTGATGCTTTCCCTTGCAAACTTGAAACCTCCCCATGATAAATTAGGTCCTGTGTAAACAGAGCAGGGGGAGGAGCTGTGTACGTCCTCATTCAGGCTCAAGCAGGACTTCTGTGATTGGTTCAATATGTGAGTGCTGTGATTGGTAAGCAATAAGAAGGGCAGAGATTTAGCACAGTAGGGGTGATATGGGCAGGTTTTGGGGGTGTACAATGTGTTACAGACTTGAGAGGAAGTCATTTTTTTCAGAGTGAAGAGGATGATGGGAGCTCAGGCTCTATAACCAGGAAGTGCTGCTATTTTCACAGTGGCATAGCATACAAACGGGATGGGGCAGACATATAATGAAAAGTGCGGTGGCATCATGGAGTCAAGGTCTAACCTCTGGCAGGTACTTATTTTCAGATTTTTCACTATTGGATATTTCCTTTAACCACTTAAGGACTCAGGGTTTTTCCGTTTTTTCATTTGACATTTTTCCTCCTAACCTTTAAAAAATCATAACTCTTTCAGTTTTTCTCCTAAAATTCTATGTGACAGCTTATTTTTTGCGCTACCAATTCTACTTTGTAATGACATCAGTCATTTTACCCAAAAATGTACAGCAAAATGGGAAAAAAATCATTGTGCAACACTATTTTGTCATTTTTGGGGTCTTCCGTTTTTGCGCAGTAAATTTTTCGGTAAAAATGACACCTTATCTTTATTCTGTAGGTCCATACAATTAAAATTATACCCTACTTGCATACTTTTGATTTTGTCGAACTTCTGAAAAAATCATAACTAGAAGCAGTAAAATTTATATGTTAAAAATTGTCATTTTCTGACCCTATAACTTTTTTATTTTTATGGAAATGGGACGGTGTGAGGGCTCATTTTTTGCGCCGTGATCTGAAGTTTTTATCAGTACCATTTTTGTTTTGAAGGGACTTTTTGATCACTTTTTATTCATTTTTATACGGTTTGAAATGTGACCAAAAATACGCTATTTTGGACTTTGGAATTCTCTTGCGCGTACGCCATTGACCGTGCGGTTTATTTAATTATATAGTTTTGGATCTCAGGCACGGAGCAGCCATTTGGGGATCGGACGCCGAGGAGGCAGGTAAGAGCCCTCCCAGTGTCCTGCCCGCTGTTCGGGATGCCGCGACTTCACCGCGGCGGTCCCGAACAGCCCGACTGACTAGCCGGGATAGTTTCACTTTAGAAGTGCCCATGGTTTGCTGTCTTTCCATGAATTAGAGATATTTATGAAATGTCTATTTATACAAAATAAGTAAAAAAAAAATTTCCTCTCCTCCACATAGACCCCGGTAGAAAAACATGCTATACCTGACCTCATTACATAACTTCTGATGTGGACATGTGGACAGGAGTGTAACTATAGGGGTGCACATATATCAGTCACACAGGTGCCCTGGTTTCAGAAGGGCCCCAAGGCTCCACTGTCCCCAGGGCCAGATTAAGGCTGCCTGGAATACGGAGCACTTCATTATGATGGCCCCCCCCCCCCCCCCCCCCCCGAAGGTCCCCTTCCCTTCCACTGAGTGGAACAGGAGTCAGGCCCCCGTTAAAATAAAATGGGCTGCATGGTCTAAAATCACTTTAGTTCAGGTCACTCTTTGCAGCTGTTGCAAAGCTACAACCCCCATTATGTCTGGAGAGCTTCAGGCATTATAGTAGTTGTAGTTTTGTAACAGCTGGAGCCTCATATACAGTGTCATCCATTATTACTGCAAAACTTAGAAGTGAGAAGAGATCTAATGGGACAGTCAGGAGAATACACAAACATAAAATGACTCACAGGAGATGTCTTCTCTGTTGTTTTTCCTTTTCTTCTTCATCTGGTCCAGACGCCAGGTCTTCTTCCAGATCCACCTTCCTCTGTAAAGTTTGACGCCTGGACATCAATGGTTCCTCACTCTGCCAGCCGCTCCTAATCCTCTGTATAAAGACAACACTCATTATAACCCTTCAAGAGACTGTGTTTTCCCCTGCTCACCATCCCCCCTTGTCATCATCCCCCCCCCATGCTCATCATCCCCCCCCCTGCTCATCATCCCCCCCTGCTCATCATTCCCCCCTGCTTATCATTCCACCCCTGCTCATCATTCCACCCCTGCTCATCATTCCCCCCCCCTCATCATTACCCCCCTGCTCATCATTAACCCCCCTGCTCATCATTGCCCCCCTGCTCATCATTGCCCCCCTGCTCATCATCCCCCCTGCTCATCATCCCCCCTGCTCATCATCCCCCCTGCTCATCATCCCCCCCTGCTCATCATCCCCCCTGCTCATCAGTCCACCCCTGCTCATCATTCCACCCCTGCTCATCATTCCCCCCCTCATCATTACCCCCCTGCTCATCATTACCCCCCCTGCTCATCATTACCCCCCCTCCTGCTCATCATTCCACCCCTGCTCATCATCCCCCCCCTCATCATTACCCCCCTGCTCATCATTACCCCCCCTGCTCACCATTCCCCCCCTCATCATTACCCCCCCTGCTCATTATTCCACCCCTGCTCATAATTCCACAACCTCATCATTACCCCCCTGCTCATCGTTACCCCCCCTGCTCATCATCCCCCCCTGCTGATCATTCCACCCCCTGCTGATCATTCCACCCCCTGCTGATCATTCCACCCCCCTGCTGATCATTCCACCCCCCTGCTGATCATTACCCCCCCTGCTGATCATTACCCCCTTTGCTCATCATTACCCCCCTGCTCATCATTACCCCCCTGCTCATCATTATTCCCCCCTGCTCATCATTATTCCCCCCCTGCTCATCATTACCCCCCCAGCTCATCATTACCCCCCCTGCTCATCATTACCCCCCCTGCTCCTCATTACCCCTGCTCATCATTACCCCCCTGCTCGTCATTACCCCCCTCTGCCTCATCATCCTCCCCCACTCATCCTCCCCTGCTCATTGCTCCCCCCTCCTCCTGCTTTTGCTATTTTTCATATTTACTTACCTGGCCGCACTCGACAGGCTCAGGTAGCGTCAGCTCTCGTGGGCTGTGACGAGTTACGTCTCCTGCGGCTCCTCTGCACGACGTCACTCGTCATTTCCTGCAGCGCTGGGGTGTAATGAAGAAAACTGTGCCCTGTAGCGGCGCGGCTGCCGGAAATGAGGAGTGACGTCCCTGACACTGTGCAGAGGAGCCACAGGAGACTTCACTCGTCACAGCCCACATGACCCGACGCATCACCTGAGCCTGCTGAACGCAGCCAGGTAAGGAAATATGAAATATAGAAAAAGCAGGAGGAGTCCGGGGCGGGCCCACAGCATCCGCCACTGGCCACTGTTTTAAAGTGGCCTGCGGCCGGGCTATCGGGGGCCCCGATCCGCTACTAAGCAGCCCGCAGGGATGTCTGAATGTGATGGGGCCCCCTGCAGGCTCGGGGCCCGGAGCAGGTGCTCCATGAGCACCAATGATGATCCGGCCCTGACTGTCCCATAAAAAGACACCAGTATTTGAAATGGCACATGGTAGACATGGGGCCCTGTCACAGACTTTGCACTGGGGGTCCAGAAGCTACAAGTTCCACCTCTGTACGTGGACACAGGTTTGGAGTTACAGGTATATTTGGCCATGTTAGGACACTTAGTCCTACTGTACGTGTAGTAAAGACTTCTGAGGTGGGATTTATCGAAACCTGTACCGAGGAAAAGCTGACTGGATGCCCATAGTGACCAATCAGATTGGTTCTTTCATTTTAACAAAGGCCTCTGAAGCAATCTAATTGGTTGCTGTGGGCAAATGGTCAATTTTTCCTCTGCACAGGTTTTGATAAATCTCCCTAGTGGTGCAGGGAATTGTTCCATACGTTGCAGGTTTCTCCTATAGTAATATCTAGGGTTGCCACCTAGCTGAAATTTCACCGATACAGCCAGTATTTTGGCCACGCTGCCGGTAATATTATATTAAAAATACTGGGAACACAAATGCCGGTAATTTTGTGGGCAGGGGGGTGGAGGTAGCAGCCTCCACTGGTCACTTATTTAGAGTGGCCACGGGCCGAGCAGCTGAACAGGAACCGGCACCGCGGTTATTCCAGGAAAAAACTTTTTTTTTTATATATCAACTGGCTCCAGAAAGTTAAACAGATTTGTAAATTACTTCTATTAAAAAATCTTAATCCTTTCAATAATTATCAGCTGCTGAAGTTGAGTTGTTGTTTTCTGTCTGGCAACAGTGCTCTCTGCTGACATCTCAGCTTGTCTCGGGAACTGCACAGAGTAGAAGAGGTTTGCTATGGGGATTTGCTTCTAAACTGGGCGGTTCCCGAGACAAGTGTCATCAGAGAGCACTTAGACAGAAAAGAACAACTCAACTTCAGAAGCTCATAAAAGAATTAAGATTTTTTGAATAGAAGTAATTTACAAATCTGTTTAACTTTCTGTAGCCAGTTGATATATAAAAAAAAGTTTTTTTCCTGGATAACCCCTTTAAATCAGTGAGCTGTGGTCAGGGCTGGATTCATGTAGTGGTGGACGGAGCTGGAGCTGCAGCTGCAACTAGGCCGTGCGTCGGCACAGGCCACCCCGCACCCGCTTAGGCCACCTGCCTGTCCGACCACCCACCTACCCGCGATCAATTATCAGTATGTCATATAAAAGGGCCAGCCCTGTGATCTCCCAGGCCGGCCCTGTTCCACTTACGATCCGGTGAACATGCATGTGTTTCCTGCAGCTGTCCGCCCGGCAGTGGTCATTATGAGGCATTTGGACAGACCCAAGGATTCTCTTCCAAAGAGGTACATTCCACATTAGTATAGCTATTATAAACACATATACCATTTAGGAGCATGGAAAAGCTAGGTGACAATCTATCACCTAGCTTTTCCGTGCTCCTGAATATCATATCTGCTTATATTAGCTCAGATGTTATAAACAGATGTGCCTATATGTAGAATTGTCCAAACTATTTAAATATAACGTTAATTAAACCACATTTTTTAGTATTTTTAGTCACATCATATACCAGAAAAAACAAACAAAAAGCAATCAAAAAGTCCCATCAAAACAAAAATGGTACCAATAAAACAACAGATCACAGTGCAAAAAATGAGCCCCATACATCCCAGTATTTGGAACAATAAAAGAGTCATAGGGATCAGAAGAGGACAACATTTCCCCAACATATGTGTTGTATCTCTTATACCACTTCCTGTGATGTCACGCATATATAATTAATTATGCAAATTAGCATGGCCAGTATTTTTTGGCAAGAAAGGTGGCAACCCACGTAATATCACAGGAATAATATTCTCCTTCAGGACACAGTTATACATGAGGAGATGTTTCTGTTAACCCCTTAATGAAACAGCGATTTTTCAGTTAATGCATTTTCTTTTTTCCTCATCACCTTTTAAAATCCATATGCAATTTTAGGGGGTATAGGTTCTAAGCAGTGCACTTTACAGGAAATTGATCGTTATATTTATTTTGTATGTCAATACGATTACAACGATACCCAATTTATATAGATGTTGTTTTATTTTACTAGTTTAAAAAAACGATAAGTTTTAGTAAAAAATAAATACATAGTATGCTTCAAATTGTCCTCTTCTGACTTTTATAACTTATTTTTTGTATACAGGGATCTATGGGTGATGTATAATTATTTGTGCTGAGATCTGTTTTTATCGGTACCATATTTGTTTTGATGGGACTTTATAATCGCTTTTTATTCATGTTTTTCTGGTATATGAAGTGACCAAAAATCCGCAATTTATGACTGTTATTTTTTTTTCCTCTTACGTTTACATCATTGACCAAGTAGTTTTATAAAAATTATATTTTACTAGATAATACCACAAATGTTTACATTTATTTTTGTTTATGTGGTGTCCCGGTACAGGACCTGGCCCTGTCCCTTGTCTAAGGTCCCCACAGCTATAGTCCCTCCATGTCTATAGGGCTCTCCTGTAGTGCTTACCCCTATATGTCTTAAGTAAAGTGTGTACATATTAATTTAATGTAGAGGAAATATATGTATAGGACCTTAGTGGTCACGTGATACACAGTTGTAATGTATAAAATGCTTAAGGACCTTTCGAGGTCATGTGATGTACCCAGAGTTCACTGGGTTCATAACTTACAGGTTTGCTGACCAATGAGCTTTGTCCAGCCCTCTTAATATATAAGGGACTGCAGCCACTAAATTCACTCTCTTAGTTCCGGATTATCAAGCAAGCACAACATCTCAGCATCAGCATCAATTCAAGCTAGGCCTGAAGCCTAACATCCCGCAGCCACAAAACGTGCGTTACCAAGGCTCAAACTACTGAATTCTGTGTGACTACTATCAGCTCAAATATTCTAAAATAGTAGCACAGTGGCTAGCATCAAAAGATCATTGCTTCCAAGTTCCATCAGCATCAAAAGATCATTGCTTCCAAGTCCCATCAGCATCAAAAGATCATTGCTTCCAAGTCCCATCAAACCTGTGAGGAACCTGTATCCCCGTTCACTCTTGAAAAGACTGTTATGTTCAATACTGTTGCATAAAATCTTCGAGTAAAGTTTCATCAGTTTACTTCATAAAATCTGCTGTGGACATTCCGTTATTTTTCCCTACCGTTTGTGGGACGGTTTGCAGTAGGAACATTACTATTGAGGAAACCGTAGCCTGGCGTCACGACACTCGAGGGTTAATACCACCAGACCCAACACTATTACCGCAACACCCTAGACACCATTACGCTCCCAGCACCACATTTACATTATCTTATTTAAAAAAAAAAAAGTGTGTGTGTGTGTGGGGGGGGGGGGGGGGCAGTGTGATTCACACTTTTATTAGGGGAGGGGCTTATTCACATTTATAATTTTCTTTTTTTTTTATTATTCTTTTTTACGCCTTTTTTTTCCCCATAGAGGACTATAATATGAAATTACTGGATCGCTAACAAAGTTCGATGCTGTGAACGGCTTTAGGTCCCACGATCAACTTTGATTTCGGTATCTGAAGGGTTCATAGGCGTAATAGGGATATTATCTGGCCCAAGGCTGAAGATTCCCCCCATGGTATGGAGTGGGATGTCATCACAATCTCGCTCCAATGCTGGTTACTCCTTCCCAGGACATCCCCATATGACATATAGTGGGCATGTGTAAAACTATATAGATTTTCCCATCCCAAGTAAGAAATGCTACTTCTAGTTTATTTACTATGAAATAATGAATCTCATTCATCTCGTGTCCTTTATAACAGATACATTGAATGCTCAGGATAACATTTCACAAATCACATTTTTATCATGACTTTTATGTTGAGGTTTTTATGTATTTTTTAACTTTGGCTTCCAATGTTGCTGTTTTTCAGCAGTCAGTTCATTGGGACGATGCAATCATAGCGCAGGCCCATGTAACATATTGTACTGCACTATCCAATAGCCAGACCCATCGACCAATAGGATCGCAGGGTTTTACAAATAAACAACAACAGAAAATGACAGTTGGTGCCAGTCTGCGATTGCTCTTCTAGAGTTGAGACCGGCTCCTTATTTCTCTGCGAGAAGTGACTTTTTTGGACAGCGACCCCCATCAATTTCTACAGATTTTGAGGAGAGGAGGAGAGGCGAGTAGGAGGAGGAGGCGAGTAGGAGGCGGAGGAGAGGAGGAGAGGCGGCGGAGGAGAGGAGGAGGCGGAGGAGAGGAGGAGGAGGAGAGGCGAGGAGGAGAGGCGAGGAGGAGGAGAGGCGAGGAGAAGGAGGAGGAGGAGAGGCGAGGAGGAGGAGGAGAGGCGAGGAGGAGGAGGCGGCGAGGAAGAGAAGAAAAGAAGAGGCGACACCATGAGGAAGAGGAAGAGAGAACTGACAGCCCTGTATGAGGAGGAGTGGTAAGTAGGACGCATCACTACACTATTTTATAGGGGTACATTTACAGACAGTCTTCAAAAACTAAGAGTTGTTTTTCTGCCATCCACTAGGGGAAGATTTATCAAAAATGTAGAGAAAATGTTGACCAGTTGCCATAGCAACCAATCAGCTCCCCCCCCCCTTTTTCAGAGGCCTTTTAAAAAAAAAATTTAAAAAAGCAATCTGATTGGTTGCTATGGGTAACTGCAACACTATTCGCAGCCAAACATTTTGATAAATCTCCCCCAGTACTGTCTATGATGTTTTTTTTTCTTTTCTAACGTTTGCACTGAGCATGTCCCATAAACTGTCATGTGCAGTGCAACCACACTACTGAGCCTCCATGTATAACTGCTACCAGTGTATATGCTAATTGCCCCTAATGTTATATGTGATAACTGCCCCCCTAATGTTATATGTGATAACTGCACCCCCTAATATTATATGTGATAACTGCCCCCCTAATGTTATATGTGATAACTGCCCTCTAATGTTATATGTGATAACTACCCCCCTAATGTTATATGTGATAACTGCCCCCCTAATGTTATATATGATAACTGCCCCCCTAATGTTATATGTGATAACTGCACCCTAATGTTATATGTGATAACTGCCCCCCCCCTAATGTTATATGTGATAACTACCCCCCCTAATGTTATATGTGATAACTGCCCCCTAATGTTATATATGATAACTGCCCCCCTAATGTTATATGTGATAAATGCTCCCAATGTTATACGTGATAACTGCCCCCTAATGTTATATGTGATAACTGCCCCCCTAATGTTATGTGTTATATGTGATAACTGCCCCCTTAATGTTATATGTGATAACTGCCCTCTAATGTTATATGTGATAACTGCCCCCCTAATGTTATATGTGATAACTGCCCCCTAATGCTATATGTGATAACTGCCCTCTGTTATATGTGATAACTGCCCCCCTAATGTTATATGTGATAACTGCCCCTAATGTTATATGTGATAACTGCCCCCTCTAATGTTATATGTGATAACTGCCCCCCTAATGTTATATATGATAACTGCCCCTAATGTTATATGTGATAACTGCCCCCATGTTATTATAGTCGGGCAGCTATATGTATCATACCACCAGAGGAATTTAGATTAAGAAGTTTTCTGGGACTTTTCCATTTATGGTCCATCCTCATGACTGGCTATTAATGTGTTGTTGGTGGTGGACCAACACCAGGCACCTCACCCCTGCCCTACAGCTGTTTGGCACAGCCATGGGGGGAGATTTATCAAAACCTGTCCAGACAAAAAGCTGCTGAGTTGCCCATAGCAACCAATCAGATTGCTTCTTTCATTATGCAAAGGCCTTTTCAAAAATGAAAGAATCAATCTGATTGGTTGCTATGGGCAACACAGCAAGTTTTCCTCAGTACAGGTTTTGATAAATCTCCCCCCATGATGGTTTTCACATATAAACATTGGAGGAGATTTATCCAAACCTGGGCAGAGGAAAAGTTTGGCAGTTGCCTATAGCAACCAATCAGATTGCTTCTTTTTAAAAAAAAAATTGGTTGCTATGGGCAACTGCACCACTCTTCCTCTACACAGGTTTGGATAAATCTCCTCCAATGACGGGAGATAGAGAAGAGATTTCGGGTCATTGTGAAATGCTGGTGCCAGGACACTGCAGCACAGCCCCCATTCAATTTAATGGAACTAAGATTTGACAGCAGTGGATAGACCATAAATGTAAATGTCCCAGAAAACCACTGGAAAATCTCTTTAATATATATCATAACTGCCTCTTCAATGGTAAATGTGATTTCCCAGTGTTATATGTGATAATGCCACTATTTTTAGGCCTTTTAGATTGCTTTTTATACATTTTTTTTCTGGTACATGAAGTGACCAAAAATCTGCAATTCTGCTATTTTTTTACATTTACGCCATTAACCGTGCAGTTTTGTTACCATTGTACTTTAACCCCTACAGGACCCATGACGTAACGGTACGTCCCGACACCCTGGGTCTTAAGGACCAAGGACGTACAGTTACGTCATGGTCAGTTCTGGTCCCTGCCGTGCTCTGGGCGGGGATCGGACCGGCATGCCTGTTGAAATCATTCAGCAGGCATCCCGTGCAAATGCCCAAGGGGGTCATCAGACCCCCCATGTCGGCGATCGCGGCAAATCGCAAGTGAATTCACACTTGCGATTTGCGCAATTCCGGGTCATTACTGGTCTATAGGGAACCGGTGACCCGGAATATAAGGGGGATCGCGGGTGTCTAAGACAGGATCCCCCTGAAGCAATAGGAGTGAGGTGGCACGGGTGCCACCCCTCCTATCCCTCTATTGGTGGTCTAGATGCGACCACCAATAGCAGATCGGGGGCGGGGGGGTTTACTATTGTTTTCCCCGTCCTGCCCTCCCACAATAGGCGGGGCAGGACGGGGAAACGACGGAGATCGGCGCCAAAGATCCACTTACCGATCCGGGCGGGCGACGGAGGCTGCGGGCGGCGATTATGTGCGGCTGGATCCGACGGAAGCCGGTGAGTTGCCTAGCAACATCTGGAGGGTACAGTTTGAGACCATTATACATTATACAACTCCCAGCATTTCCAGACAGCAACTCACTGTCCAGGCATGCTGGGAATTTAGTAACAGCTGGAGGCACCCTGTTTGGGAATCACTGGCGTAGAATACCCCTATGTCCACCCCTATGCAATCCCTAATTTAGTCCTCAAATGCGCATGGAGCTCTCTCACTTCGGAGCCCTGTCGTATTTCAAGGAAACAGTTTAGGGCCACATATGGGGTATCTCCGTACTGGGGAGAAATTGCACTAAAAATTTTGGAGGCTTTTTTTCCTTTTACCCCTTATGAAAAGGAAAAGTTGGGGCTACACCAGCTTGTTAGTGTAAAAAAATAAAAAAAATTTACACTAACATGCTGGTGTTGCCGTATACTTTTCATTTTCACAAGCGTTAAAAGGAAAAAAAGACCCCCAAAATTTGTAACACAATTTCTCCTGAGTACAGAAATACCCCATATGTGGGCGTAAAATGCTCTGCAGGCACACAACATGGCTCAGGAGTGAGAGCGCACCATGTACATTTGAGGCCTAAATTGGTGATTTGCACAGGGGTGGCTGATTTTACAGCGGTTCTGACATAAACCCAAAAAAATAAATACCCACATGTGATCCCATTTTGGAAACTACACCCCTCACGTAATGTAATAAGGGGTACAGTGAGCATTTACGCCCCACAGGTGTCTGACAGATTTTTGGAACAGTGGTCCGTGAAAATGAAAAATTTTATTTTTCATTTGCACAGCCCACTGTTCCAAAGATCTGTCAAACGCCAGTGGGGTGTAAATACTCACTGCACCCCTTATTAAATTCTGTGAGGGGTGTAGTTTCCAAAATAGGGTCACATGTGGGGGATCCACTGTTCTGGCACCACGGGGGGCTTTGTAAATGCACATGGCCCCTGACTTCCATTCCTAACAATTTTTTTCCCAAAAGCTCAATGGCGCTCCTTCTCTTCTGAGCATTGTATGCGCCAACAGAGCACTAGACGTCCACACATGGGGTATTTCCATACTCAGAAGAGATGGGGTTACAAATTTTGGGGGGTCTTTCCTGCTATTAACCCTTGCAAAAATGTGAAATTTGGGGGGAAACACACATTTTAGTGAAATTATTATTATTTTTTTTACATATGCAAAAGTTGTGAAACCCCTGTGGGGTATTAAGGCTCTCTTTATTCCTTGTTACGTTCCTCAAGGGGTCTAGTTTCCAAAATGGTATGCCATGTGTTTTTTTTTATGCTGTTCTGGTACCATAGGGGCTTCCTAAATGCGACATGCCCCCCGAGCAAAATTTGCTCTCAAAAAGCCAAATATGACTCCTTCTCTTCTGAGCATTGTAGTTCGCCCGTAGTGCACTTCAGGTCAACTTATGGGGTACCTCCATACTCAGAAGAGATGGGGTTACACATTTTGGGGGGTATTTTCTGCTATTAACCCTTGCAAAAATGTGAAATTTGGGGGAAACCCACATTTTAGTGAAAAGAAATAAAAACATTTTTTACATATGCAAAAGTCGTGAAACACCTGTGGGGTATTAAGGCTCACTTAATTCCTTGTTATGTTCCTCAAGGGGTCTAGTTTCCAAAATTGTATGGCATGTGTTTTTTTTTTTTTTTTTTTTGCTGTTCTGGCACCATAGGGGCTTCCTAAATGCAACATGCCCCCCAAAAACCATTTCAGAAAAACGTACTCTCCAAAATCCCCTTGTCGCTCCTTCGCTTCTGAGCCCTCTACTGTGCCCGCCGAACACTTTACATAGACATGTGAGGTATGTCCTTACTCGAGAGAAATTGGGCTACAAATATAAGTATAAATTTTCTCCTTTTACCCCTTGTAAAAATTCAAAAATTGGGTCTACAAGAACATGTGAGTGTAAAAAATTAAGATTGTGAAAAAAATTAAGATTGTGAACTTTGCTGCTATTCCTGTGAAACACCTAAAGGGTTAAAACACTGACTGAATGTCATTTTGAATACTTTGGGGGGTGCAGTTTTTATAATGGGGTCATTTGTGGGGTATAATGGGGTCATTTGTGGGGTATGTCCACTTCAAACCTGAACTGGTCCCTTAAAAATAGTGAGTTTGAAAATTTTGTGATAAATTGGAAAACTGCTGCTGAACTTTGAAGCCCTCTGGTGTCTTCCAAAAGTAAAAACACATCAATTTTATGATGCAAACATAAAGTAGACATATTGTTTATGTGAATCAATTTTTTTTTTATTTGGAATATCCATTTTCCTTACAATCAGAGAGCTTCAATGTTAGAAAAATGCTACATTTTCAAATTTTTCATAAAATTTTGGGATTTTTCACCAAGAAACGATGCAAGTTCCCACAAAATTTTAACACTATGTTAAAGTAGAATATGTCACGAAAAAACAATCTCGGACTCAGAATGATAACTAAAAGCATTCCAGAGTTATTCATGTTTAAAGTGACAGTGGTCAGATGTGCAAAAAACGCTCTGGTCCTAAGGTGTAAAATGGCCTGGTCCTTAAGGGGTTAATAGTTTGGACATTTCTGCATGCGGCAATACTTAAAGGGGTACTCCGCTAGGCATCTTCGGGGAGATTTATCAAAACCTGTCCAGAGGAAAAGTTGCCCAGTTACCCATAGCAACCAATCAGATCACTTCTTTCACTTTGCAGAGGCCTTGTTAAAAATGAAAGAAGCAAGCTGATTGGTTGCTATGGGCGCCCTTTCCCCTATCACTGGGACACCCGTGACCTCCGCGCACTGACCCGTGACACCCCGTGTTCTGAACAAATGGCAAGTTCTGGCGGCAGTGGTCGTGATGTCACGCCATTCCCCCTAGTGACGTCACGCCCCCCCCATTGGATGTCTATGGAAAGGGGTGAGACGGCTCCCATAGACATGCATGGAGGGGATGTGGTGTTTTTTCTTTTTGATTTTTTAAATTTTTTTTTTACAGCGTTCAACGTGCAGCATGAATTATTTTATTATTTTATTATTTGGGTCATTATGGATGTGGCGACATTTTTTTTATGTTGTTTTCAGAAAAAGTTGATGCTTTTTTTTATTTACATTTTTTATTATTTACATTTATTTTTAAGAGCCCTACAAAGGGACTGACAGCGATCAGTGTGGAAACTCCTCACATGCAGCTGATTTGACTGAAGTATATGAAGGGTTAATCTACTAGAAGAGGTTCCTCCGCTACTAGTAGCTCCAGCAGAAGCCCGACTATCATACTGCTCCCTGCACGGGAGACCCGCATTGCCTTATGATAGCACTGAAAATATGGTGGGCAAGACTAGGGACGCTTAAAGGGGTACTCCACTGATCTGTGCAGACACTCGGCATTCTGCCACGCCCCCTCTCATAGACATAAATGGAGGGGCGTGGCTTGATGTAACGAGAATATAATGTTGTACCATATGGTCTCATAGACTTCCATGGTGTCATATTATGGCTTCTTATAACCGGGATGGCCCATTATTTGGTCGGGTGCATGAGGCCCAATACTATAGATGTTATCTCTTCTATCACAGTTCAGCATCTGCCACCCAGGAGGAGCCGGAGAAGACGATGGACCAGCCAAAGGAGGAGGAGACGGACGGCGAGCCCAAGAAGAAGAGGGAGCAGACGGACAACAACCGGAGGGAGACCACTGATGACGCTATCCTACAGCCGGAGGAACGGGCCGCTTTTTACAGACTCCTGGGTAACAATACATTTTTCTTTCAATGACAAAAAGTATAATATTTTATCACATGATAAAATAAAGTGTTCTTATCCCCTTAAAGGTGCCCCCCCCCAGGAGATAGATAGTTGCCCCCAGTGTAGATAGATTCTGCCAAGGGGTAGATAGCGGTTCCCAGTGTAGACAGGTGCCCTCCAGGAGGTAGATAGTAGTTTCCAGTGAGAATAGGTTTCCGCCAGAGGTAGACAGTAGTAATGAGCGGCAGGGGACATATTCGAATTTGCGATATTTCACTATGTTCGTTCTTTTGTTTTTTTTCCATGTGAAAATTCGTAATTAAATTTGCATAGTGCGCATGCGCAATTATATCTCCAGTGTGCCGATATTCGCATAAATATTTGCATAAATATTCACATAAATTTGCATAAAAAAACGAATATTTGACATTACGAATATATCACTATATTCTAAATATTCACAAAATCGCAAAGTGCTGATATCTGCGGTAAAAATTAGCATTTTGAAAATTTGCTCTCAATACCAGTACACAGTTGCCCCACAGTTTAGACAAGTGCCCTCCAGGAGGTAGGAAGTTGCCTCCAGTGTAGATAGATTCCCCCCCCAGAGGTAGATAGCTGTTCCCAGTGTAGACAGGTGCCCTCCAGGAGGCAGGTAGTTGCTTCCAGTGTATATAGATTCCCCCCCAGAGGTAGATAGCTGTTCTCAGTGTAGACAGGTGCCCTCCAGGAGGCAGGCAGTTGTCTCCAGTGTAGATAGATCCCCCCCCCCCCCCAGAGGTAGATAGCTGTTCCCAGTGTAGACAGGTGCCCTCCAGGAGGCAGGTAGTTGATCCCAGTGTAGATAGGTTTCCCCAAACGTAGGCATTTTCCCACAGTATAGACAGGTGCCCTCCAGGAGGTAGATAGTTGCCCCAATTGTAGACATGTCCCTGTCACCCAAAATTTTTTATAAATGAAATACATATATAATTAAATAATAATAAAAAAATACATATTTAAGTTTAGAGATGTCGCGAATTGTTCGCGAACATATGTGAAGTTTGATCCGCCCCCTATACTTTAACATTGCAGTAAACTTTGACCCTGTGAGTCAGAGTCAGAAGACACATTACAGCCAATCAGCAGCAGTCCCTCCCTTCCAGACCCTCCTACCTCTTGCACGGACGCCATTTTAGCCTCATTCAGCATGCTGCAGGCTTAGGAAGTGGAGGGTCAGAGAAGCTGCTCCTGCTGTATAGGGAAAGCGATAGCTAGGTTGCTGCTAGGTGGTGTATTCAGGGTTCAGTTTACTTCTAAAGCACTAGTGTAACATCTGCTTTAAGGACAGCACCCAAAAAGCCCTTTTTAGGGCTGAAAGATATCAGTCCTGGTTGGGAGGGAACCGCTGGTTAAAAGGGGTACTCCAGAATCAAACTTAAGTTCCTTCAAGCAACTAACTACTACAGTATTCAAAGGGCTGAAAGATATCAGTCCGCGTGTCTTGCAACAGCTGGAGGCATTCTGGTTGGGAGGGAACCGCTGGTTAAAAGAGGTACTCCAGTATAAAACTTAAGTTCCTTCAAGCAACTTACTACTACAGTATTCAAAGTGCTGAAATATATCTGTTTGCAACAGCTGGGGGCACCCTGGTTTGGGACCACTGCATAAAAGGGGAACTCCGCTGGCAAGCTTTTTTTCTTTAAAGCAACTAACTACTACAGTATTCAAAGGGCTGAAATATATCAGTCCGTGTGTTTTGCAACAGCTGGAGGCACCCTGATTGGGGACCACTGCTTAAAAGGGGAACTCCTCTGGCAAGCTTTTTTGCTATTTTTCACACTAGTGCAAATCACATTAGGTGTGACAGTTGTGCAAATAAAAAAAACTACCTTTTTGGCTGTTAAATAAAATCAGTTGTCACTGTCAGTTTACGTCACAGTTGCCAGTTTTTTTGCCTGCAGGGCAAATTGTGTCACCCTAGTGCAAATAACATTAGGTGTGACATTTGTGCAAATTAACCAAAAAAATGACAGGCAGAGGAAGGCCACCCCGCAGGGGCCGTTGTGGTGCTGGGATTCCCTTTGGCCCTAGAATGGCCAGTGTTCAGAGGCCACGTACCCTGAACCCCCAAAGTTCTGAGGACTTAGTTGACTGGCTATCACAAGACACCCAATCTACTATAGCTTCCGCTCGGAACCTTGACGTACAATCCTTCTCCTCCTCTAGCTTAGCTTCGGGCACCTCTCATGCTACCACTTGCCCGCCTGCTGCCACCACCAACACTAGCACCACAGCAGCTTTACTTGATCTGTCAGAGGAGTTATTTACACATCAGTTTGAAGACATGAGTGATGCGCAACCATTATTGCCAGAGGATGTAGTTAACAGGGATATGTCTCAGTCAGGCAGCATTACACACATGGACGTGCGGTGTGATGATGATGTTGTACCCGCTGCTGCTTCCTTTCTTGAGGTGTCAGATAATGGTGAAGGTGTTGATGATGATGATGATGTGTCCGTGGATGCCACGTGGGTGCCCGCTAGAAGAGAAGAAGAGGAGGAAAGTTCAGATGGGGAGACAGAGAGGAGGAGGAGACGAGTTGGAAGTAGGGGGAGGTCATCGCAAAGAGTTAGTGCCACAGTCAGACAGCATGCATCGGCACCCGGGGTCAACGCATGCTGTTGCCACCACCAGAATGCCGTCATCGCAGAGCTCAGCAGTGTGGCATTTTTTTGTGTGTCTGCCTCTGACAACAGCGAGGCCATTTGCAACCTGTGCCAGAAGAAACTGAGTCGTGGGAAGTCCAACACTCACCTAGGCACAACTGCTTTGCGAAGGTACATGATGTCACATGACAAACGCCTATGGGATCAACACGTCCATACAAGCAGCACACAAAGTCAAAGCCGCCATCCTCCTCCTGGTCCAGCATCTTCAGCCAGATCAACCACTGCTGCCCTCCTTGCCCCCTCTCAACCATCCGCCTCTCCGTCTCTCGCCTTGAGCAGTTCCTGCTCATCTGCCCACAGTCAGGTGTCTGTCAAGGAGATGTTTGAGTCCAAGAAGACAATGTCTCAAAGTCACCCCCTAGCCTGGCGTCTGACAGCTGGCTTGTCGCAACTGCTAGCCCGCCAGTTTTTACCATACAAGCTGGTGGAGTCTGAGGCCGTTAAAAAACTTTGTAGCCATTGGGACACCGCAGTGGAAGGTACCCGGCCAAAATGTTTTTGCACAAAAGGCAATCCCCAACCTTTACTCCATTGTGCAAAAGGAAATTATGGCATGTCTGGCACAGTGTAGGGGCAAGGGTCCATCTGACCACTGATACCTGGTCTGCAAAGCATGGTCATGGCAGGTATATCACCTACACTGCGCATTGGGTAAACCTGGTGACGGCTGCCAAGCATGGAATGCATGGCTCTGCAGAGGAGTTGGTGACACCGCCACGACTTGCAGGCAGGCCTCCTGCCACCTCCTCTAATCCACCTACTCTATCCTCTTCCATAACATCCTTGGCCGAGTCCTCTTCCACTGCTGCGTCTTGCTCCACATCACCGGCACCCCCCCCCCCAGCTCCCCAGGTGCTATTCCACATCCCGGATACGGCAGTGTCACGCCATCTTGGGGTTGACTTGCCTCAAAGCAGAGAGTCACACCGCACCAGCGCTCCTGTCGGCCCT
Source organism: Hyla sarda (assembly GCF_029499605.1). NCBI lineage: Eukaryota > Metazoa > Chordata > Amphibia > Anura > Hylidae > Hyla > Hyla sarda. The sequence continues at coordinate 282,966,612 of NC_079192.1, forward strand.
GAACGCACAGGTGGACCAGTGACTGAACACATTTTTTGGCAGCATTGAGGTTGGGCAAGTTGACACATGTGCCGTGCATGGCACATGTGTGTAATCTGATTGTACAACGCTTTGTGCTCAAGTACCCAGGCTTACAGGATGTCCTGAAGCAGTCCAGGAAGGTGTGTGGCCATTTCAGGCGTTCCTACACGGCCATGGTGCACTTGTCAGATATCCAGCAGCGAAACAACATGCCAGTGAGGTGCTTGATTTGCGACAGCCCGACACGTTGGAATTCAGCACTCCTAATGTTCGACCGCCTGCTCCAACAAGAAAAAGCCATCAACGAATATTTGTATGACCGGGGTGCTAGGACATCATCTGCAGAGCTGGGAATTTTTTTGCCACGATACTGGAGGCTCATGCGCAATGCTTGTAGGCTCATGTGTCCTTTTGAGGAGGTGACAAACCTGGTCAGTCCCACCGAAGGCACCATCAGCGACATCATACCGTTTGTTTTCTTCCTGGAGCATGCCCTGCGAAGAGTGCTGGATCAGGCAGTAGATGAGCGTGAAGAGGAAGAGTTGTGGACACCATCACCACCAGAAACAGCCTTATCAGCATCGCTTGCTGGATCTGCGGCAACGCTGGAAGAGGATTGTGAGGAAGAGGAGTCAGAGGAGGAATGTGGCTTTGAAGAGGAGGAGGAAGACCAACCACAGCAGGCATCCCAGGGTGCTCCTTGTCAGCTATCTGGTTCCCGTGGTGTTGTACGTGGCTGGGGGGAAGAAGATTATACCTTCCCTGACATCACTGAGGACGAGGAACGGGACATTAGTAGCTCGGCATTTGTCCGTCCGTGCAAATGGGGCCTTTCATGCTGTCATGCCTGTTGAGGGACCCTCGTAGAAAAAGGATGAAGGAGAACAACCTGTACTGGGTGTCCAGGCTACTAGACCCCCGGTATAAACATAAAGTGCCTGACATGTTACCTCATTACAGCAAGGTGGAAAGGATTCAGCAGGTCCAAAATAAATTAAGAAGTATGCTGTACACAGCGTATAAGGGTCATGTCACAGCACAACAGGGATCTAAAAGGGGAAGAGGTGAAAGTAATCCTCCTCCTCCTCCCATGAACACGCCGGCAAGGACAGGATGCTGTACAGACATGCTGTTGATGGAGGACATGCGGAGCTTTTTAAGTCCTACGCATCGCCACAGCCCTTAGGGGGTCTACCATCAGAGAACGACTTGACCGACAGGTAGCAGACTACCTGGCCTTAACCGCAGATATCGACACTCTGAGGAGCAATGAACCCCTTGACTACTGGGTGTGCCGGCTTGACCTGTGGCCTGAGCTATCCCAATTTGCGCTCGAACTTCTGGCCTGTCCCGCTTCAAGTGTCCTGTCAGAAAGGACCTTCAGTGCAGCAGGAGGTATTGTCACTGAGAAGAGGAGTCACCTTGGTCAAAAAAGTCTGGATTACCTCACCTTTCTTAAGATGAATGAGGGATGGATCCCGAAGGGACTGACACTGGGCGATACATTTGACTGAACAAGGCCTGATCAGATGAGCTGCCTTGGGCTAAAAATGGTCCACACGCTGCTGTATTTGTACTCTGAATGCCGGATGACTTGCGTGACTTATCCGCCACCAACTAGGGTTCAAGCCGCAATGTTTTAGGGCACTTTCTGTCTGGCGAAACAAACAGAAATTTTTCTGGCCACTGCTACAGCAGCGGCTGCGACAATACCAAATTTTCCAGCCAGGTGTACATGCCTAATTTTTCTGGCCTCTGCTGCTTCACTTGTTATGGTGCTGCAATTTTTCTGGCCGCTGCTACAACTGCGGCTGCGACAATACCCAATTTTTCATCCATGTGTACATGCCTAATTTTTCTGGCCTCTGCTGCTGCACTTGTTATGGTGCTGCAATTTTTATGGCCGCTGCTACAGAAGCTGCAACAATACCAAATTTTTCAGGCATGTGTACATGCCTAATTTTTCTGGTACTCTCTGCTGACATCTCTGTCCATTTTAGCAACCGTGGATATTAGATGTATGCTAAGGGTAGCATGGTGGCTCAGAGGTTAGCACTGCTGCCTTTCAGTGCTGGGGCCTTGGGTTCAAATCCCACTATGTTCTGCCTAATATGGGGGAATCTTATGTGCTGACTAACATGGGGGGATCTAACTATGTGCTGCCTAAAGGGAGGCTCTAACTATGTGCTGTCTAAAGGGGGCTAAAGCACATTATTCCAAACCATTTAGGAATAATAGGTGATTTATGCCCTTTATGGATTAAAACCAGACTCTGCATCAACTATGTAATTTTCCATGGGAGTTTTGCCATGGATCCCACTCCGGCACGCCACAGTCCAGGTGTTAGTACCCTTGAAACAACTTTTAAATCCCTATTGTGGCCAGAAAGAGTCCCTGTGGGTTTTAAAATTTGCCTGCCCATTGAAGTCAATGGCGGTTTGCCCGATTCGCCGGTTCGCAAACATTTGCGGAAGTTCGCGTTCGCGGTTCGCGAACCGAAAATTTTATGTTCGCGACATCACTATTTACATTCTCTTTACTGCCATACCAACATGGACGTCCCTTGGTGCACACAGAGTGATATTACCCTGTGTGTGTCTCAGCTGGAGACAGTGGGCAGAGGTCCTGCACCTCTCCCAACCTGTAACCAGGGAAAGTGCCCTAGACCCATAATTCTAGAGATCTCCAGCAGTTCTGCCACCCTGCCGGGCTAGGAAGATGGTGGTTCCCTAGGCAGGTGCCTACTCAGCCAACCCCCAATCTTGGCCCTATGAAACAGACATATACATCGTAAATAAAGATCAGTATTATCATAGCCCTAATACTGAGGTCCATGTTCTTCAGGAAAGATAATGTTCCCTCTACAGAACCTTCTCTCTCCTGCCCTTGTGCTTCTGTACAATGTATAGTATGGAATATAGTGTATAATGTGTCAGTGACTGTATACACACATGTATATGTATATTATGTGTAGAATTGTTATAGATAGTATAGAAGATATTGATTGAATAGATAAAAATAATGAAATTTCTGTTTTTTTTGTAGACGAAGGACACATCCAGCTATTTCTAGGCAGGGACAGCTGCTATAAGATCGCGGACAAGGTAGTATATAAAGGGAAAGAATAGATGTTGTACAGAGTACAGAGTAAATACAGGGATATACTGGAGACATACAGGTACTGTATAATAGAATGTATTTAGATAAGAAATGTATTACCAGCCCCTAACTCTTCTCATCCCTTTAGTATCTCCTGGCCATGGTCCTCATCTACTTCCGAAGAGCCAACCTGCGTAAGGAGGAATATAACACCTACTTCTTTCCAGCGCTGTGAGTTTTTATTACCGTAATGCTATTGCATATATACACATCTATATAAATATATATATATATATATATATATATATATATACACACATTAATATAAATACATATATATATATATATATATATATATATATATATACCGGGCACTCTATATTGTAATATTACTACCAATGGTTCTTCTCCTCTTCCTCTTGTGAAATGTTGTATAATTTTAATTATTTATTTTTTCTTCCTTTTAGGTTTCTTGCCAACCAGTTTGAAGAGGATGAGATGTTTCGACGCGAGATCTACCCCTGGGCCCTCGGACCGATGTGGACGGCGATGAAGACCTGGATGCTACACCTGCGGAACCTGCTGCTCCTCCGGATGAGATTCCACGCTTGGGTAACCAGAGACACCTGTGATCGGGTCAGTGACATAAAATAAAAACGATACACTAGGAATGAAAGTCTGTGTTTATTTTAGCAATTTATATTGTGATTAATTCTAGATCATGGCACAAGACCCCGAGTACTGGGCATGGAAGAGAGAGCGGAAGGAACATCACGGATGGGCCATACGCTGGTACCGGAGGGATCCTGGAGAATACATCCCGAGAGGCCCATGGTGGATCCCTCCCGCCTGCTCCATCTGTATCACCGATCTGCAGCCTTGTGCCGGGGAAGAGAACACCAAGCGAAGAAGGACGAAGAAAGAAGAACAGAACGGATGAAGACCAAGCCGCCCCAGATGTATTCTTAAGGGCACGTTCCCACTTGGCATATAGGTAGCGTATTTGACGCTGCGCAAAGTTTGCAGAAGCAGCGGGAAATACGCTGCGTGTCCCTCGCTCACCATACACACAAGCCTTTCTGGCGGCAGCCCTATGTGCGCAGTGAGTTTTGGAGGCGGGGCTCCACCTCCAAAACTCACTGCAAACATAGGGCTGCCGCAAGAAAGCCTTGTGTGTATGGTGAGTGAGGGATAAGCAGCGTATCTCCCGCTGCTGCTACAGATTTTGCACAGCGTGAAATATTCTGCGTACACGCCAAGAGGGAACATGCCCTTATAGTATATTTATTGTTACACATAATGTACACACTAAATCACTGTACACAAATCACAAACACAAAATACATAGACATTCATTCCCTACACACTATCACTACGTACACATTCATCCCCTACACACTTTCACTACATACACATTCATCTCCTACACACAATCACTACATACACATTCATTCTCTACACACTATCACTACATACACATTCATTCCCTACACACTATCACTACATACACATTCATCCCCTACACACCATCACTACATACACATTCATTCCCTTCACACTATCACTACATACACATTCATCCCTTACACACTATCACTACATACACATTCATTCCCTTCACACTATTACTACATACACATTCATCCCCTACACACTATCACTACATACACATTCATTCCCTACACACTATCGCTACATACACATTCATTTCCTACACACTATCACTACATACACATTCATTCCCTACACACTATCACTACATACACATTAATTTCCTACACACTATCACTACATACACATTCATCCCCTACACAGTATCACTACATACACATTCATCCCCTACACACTATCACTACATACACATTCCTCCCCTACACACTATCACTACATACACATTCATTCCCTACACACTATCACTACATACACATTCATTCCCTACACACTATCACTACATACACATTCATCCCCTACACACTATCAATACATACACAATCATCCTCTACACACAATCAATACATACACATTCATTCCCTACACACTATCACTACATACACATTCTGCCCCTACACACTATCACTACATACACATTCAGCCCCTACACGCTATCACTACATACACATTTTCAGTCATGTTATAGTGTAATAGGTGCATAGATGCCCATAGATGCCCACGACAAGGAAATAATTCTACTGCCGTACAAATCACTAGTCAGACCACACATAGAATACTATGTACAGTACTGGGCAACAGTGTATAAGAAAGATATAGTGGAGCTGGAGAGGGTTCAAAGACGGGCAACCAGGGTAATACGGGGAATGGGAGGACTACAGTACCCAGAAAGATTATCAGAATTGGGTTCATTTAGTTTAGAAAAATGAAGGCTTAGGGGAGACCTAATAACTTTGTATAAATATATCAGGGGACCATTCAGAGATCTCTCCCATGATCTATTTATACCCAGGACTGTATCTATAACAAGGGGGCATCCTGTACGTTTAGAGGAAAGAAGGTTTCTACACAACCACAGACGGGGGTTCTTTACTGTAAGAGCAGTGAGACTGTGGAATTCTCTCCCAGAGGAGGTAGTCATGGTGAACTCTGTAAAAGAGTTCAAAAGTGGTCTGAATGCGTTATTGGAGAATAATAACATCGCCGGTTATATATACTAGATTTATAGGGACAGAACGTTGATCCAGAGATTTATTCTGACTGCCATATTTGGAGTCGGGAAGGAATTTTTACCTCTAGTATGAGGGTTTTTTGCCTTCCCCTGGATCAACTCAGTAGGGACTTAAACGTTAAAAACACATTAAAAATACATATAAAATATAATAATAAACTTCACATTTAATTACATTTATTTACCTTGTCTGAGTCACTTCTTCTATTAGAATTTGTTACAAAGTGTGGATGATGAGCGGTGTGTGACCCGAATGCCCTGATGTAAGCTTCAGAGTTTTTTTTTCCTTCTCCCTAGTAAATAGTAAAGTAGAAAAAACATATGCGGTTAACTTTTTGCAGTCACATTAAAAGGGTACTCCACTGCCCCAGCGTTCAAACATTTTGTTCTGAACACTGGGTGCAAGCTGCTGGGGTTGTGACGTCATGGCCACGCCCCTCGTGATGTCAAGCCATGCCACGCCGCCCTAAACGGAAGTCTATGGAGGGGCGTGATGCATGCCAAGCACCCTCCCAGAGACTAGCATTGAGGGGACGTGGCCTAACGTCATAAGGAGCGTGGCCATTACATCATGACCCCCGCAGCTTGCACCCAGCATTCTGAACAAAATGTTCAGAATGATGGGGCAGTTGAGTACCCCTTTTAATTGCATGCTTGGAACCCTAGCTATAGTGATGCAGAGGTAACAGTCACACAAAGGCCCTGATGCCTGAGGGGGACCATGAAGTGTTATGAATGGCACAGGATGGTTTGGGGGTCCTTGTTACACATTGCACATTGAAGCGTCTGCTTCATGTATGATGCATATTTTGTCTTATGGTGGCCATACATTGTGGACAAAATTTGGCTGAACTTTGGCTGAACTAAGAATGCTTTTTATGGTGTAGCCAGAAAGAACAAGAAGGTGTTGACAAGGTGTAAGGTGGTCTTCAATGGGTTTAGAGGCTATCATTTGCAGTGCTATCTGGTTAATAATAAAATAAATATATCAAACAGGTAAAGGAGTATATAGGCTTATTTTCATTGACCAAGTGGTTTTATAAAAATAAAATTTTATTAGTTTACTAGATAATACCACAAATGTTTACATTTATTTTTGTTTATGTGGTATCCCTGTACAGGACCAGGTCCTGTCCCTTGTCTAAGGTCCCCACAGCTAGAGTCCCTCTATGTCTATAGGGCACTCCTGTAGGGCTTACCCCTAGTAGTCTTAAGTAAAGTGGGAACATATTAATTTAATTAAGAGGAAATATATGTATAGGACCTTAGTGGTCACGTGATACACAGTTGTAATGTATAAAATGCTTAAGGACCTTTCGAGGTCATGTGATGTACCCAGAGTTCACTGGGTTCATAACTTACAGGTGTGCTGACCAATGAGCTTCGTCCAGCCCTCTTAATATATAAGGGGCTGCAGCCACTAAATTCACTCTCTTAGTTCCGGATTATCAAGCAAGCACAACATCTTAGCATCAGCATCAATTCAAGCTAGGCCTGAAGCCTAACATCCCGCAGCCACAAAACGTGCGTTACCAAGGCTCAAACTACTGAATCCTGTGTGACTACTATCAGCTCAAATATTCTAAAATAGTAGCACAGTGGCTAGCATCAAAAGATCATTGCTTCCAAGTCCCATCAGCATCAAAAGATCATTGCTTCCAAGTCCCATCTAACCTGTGAGGAACCTGTATCCCCTTTCACTCTTGAAAAGACTGTTATGTTCAATAATGTTGCATAATATCTTCGAGTAAAGTTTCATCAGTTTACTTCATAAAATCTGCTGTGGACATTCCGTTATTTTTCCCTACCGTTTGTGGGATGGTTTGCAGTAGGAACATTACTATTGAGGAAACCGCAGCCTGGCGTCACGACACTCGAGGGTTAATACCACCAGACCCAGCACTATTACCGCAACACCCTAGACACCATTACGCTCCCAGCACCACATTTACATTATCTTATTTTAAAAAAGTGTGTGTGGGGCAGTGTGATTCACACTTTTATTAGGGGGAGGGGCTTATTCACCTTTATCATTTTATTTTTTTTATTATTCTTTTTTACACTTTTTTCCCATAGAGGACGATAATATGAAATCACTGGATCGCTTACAAAGTTCAATGCTGGAACCGCTTTAGGTCATCCATTGTTAGGATGTCTTGCAAATGTGGTGAAGACTTCAGTAAGTGCTTGACAACCAGATTCAACACGTGTGCCATGCAGGGCGCATGTTTCACACTTCCTTGTTGCAGCGTGGACACAATGTTCTTCCTATTGTCGGTCACCATGGTTCCCATTTCCAGTTTTTGTGGAGTAAGCCATACTCCGATTTCTTGACGAATTAATTTTAGCAGATCCTCCCCTGTGTGACTCCGTTTGCCAAGGCAAACCATGTAAAGAACAGTGCGACACCGCTGTGCCCTACACACATGATACGATGAAGGGCCACTGAGATTTGAACGTGCAGTGGAGGCCGAGGACACGGTGGAGGGTGAGGAGGCGGAGTTGCACACTGTCACCAAGTGGACCAACTGCCTGAGAGCGAGAGCGTGGAGGAGGAAGCGGTGTGACCTGTCCAAGTTGCTGTTGTGGCTGTGCAGGAACCACATTTACTCAGTGGGCCGTAAAATCACATGAATTTACCACCAACAGTGCGCAATAATTGACTGCTACTGCCGCTGTCTCCAGGAACCCCTGTTCCACTACCTCCTGGGAAGGTAGGCTGCTGTGAAGCAGTTGGTCTACCCCGGGCACGTTTGGCTCCTGAATTTCCACTTCTGCCACTATGCTGACTGCCAAGCATGCTACCACCTTGCTGGCTCATCTGCTGCCTCAGGGGCAACCTGCAACCCTCTTCTGCTGATGATGATGAAGCCCCCTCTGCACCCGGATCCCAAGTGCGATCGGCTTCATCATCATGGAGTTCTGTCTGCATGTCAATGATGTCCTCCTCATGTTCCTCAACAGTGTATGATTCAGGACCCTGAATGCTGGAAACACCACCTCCCACGTCACCCTCCTCATCAATAATTGCCCACCTAGCGTAGAAAGTGGAAGATATCTCCTCCACTTCTTGGCTGGGCAGTACTGCTGACTGTCGTCTAATACATCTTCCTCACTGAAAAGTGTAGCTGAACCCACTGCGTAAGATAATTCTTTAGGGGTGGGAACAGCATAGGACAGAGGCAATGGAAGGACAGGGACAGCTCCCGGGCCATGCCAACTGAGGGTTGTGTCTGAGGAACCCATCGACTGTTGACTGGGGGTATCAGATGTTACTTGTGATGAAGTGGATGACCGCGTCAACCAATCGACGACGACAGATAGGTTGTCGGTAGAGACATGACCATTAGCTGATACCGGGAGCTCAGGCCTCTCACTGCGGCTCCTGCTGCCACTCGCCCCTAGTCTGCTGCGACCTCTGTCTGATAAATTTTGAACTCTGACACTCCTCTGAGCACATCCTGGTACTTCACTGCCTGACATACTTAGTACGTACACAAGGGGAGTAAAATATGCTTCACTACACGCCTTTCACTGTATGTAGGCTTGTTGCAGATTAACAGGTTCAAAAAAGTACATTATTTAGATGTAGCTATGTGGTATGCACATATGACAGAAAAAAAAGGATCTATAGTACACATGGAAAACTTATTTTCGTAAAACACCAGCCGGTGATTACTTTTGCCTGGACTTTCCCAGTATCTAGACTTGTTACAGATTCACTGATACAAAATAGTAACCTACTTTGATGTAGGTATGTGGTATGCACTTATGAGGGCAGAAAAATGCTCTACAATGAGCCTAAAAACTCTGTAAGTTTTGTAAAACACCAGCCGGTGAGTACTATTGTTTGGACAGTAGGTAGGCCCTTGACAGATTAACAGTAGAGATGAGCGAACTTTTCAAACATTCGATTCGGCCGATTCGCCGAATTTTCCCGAAAAGTTTGTTTCGATCCGAATTTGTTCGCGGCAAATCGATATTAAAAAAGGCTATTTCTAGCCTACATACAGACTCTATAGGGGTATAGAACACTTTGCTGTGTCCTAAAACGCATATGGAGTGTGCTGGGGTAGTGAAATAATACTGCTATTCAGAATAGCATGCAGATTACCGGCATCGCTCTTAGAATCACTGCCGCACAGCAGCACAATGACAGAGCCTGGTGGTGGCATCAGTGTCAGGAGACCATATAGTGACTGAATGACATAGCGTGGACATGTTGGCAGCAAGAGGAGACCATTTAGTGGCTGAATGGCACAGTGTGGAGTTGGCTGATGCACTAGTACACTACACACCAGAGCTTCACAATCCCCCCCAAAAAAACAACACAATATATGAAATTTTTGACAAAGATTTCTCATTGGTAGCACCCGCTATCCAAAAATTTGAAATTAACAGACCCAGGCCCCACCTCTGTGGCATCAGTAACCCATATATTGCCTGAAGGACACAGCCTGGAGTTGGCTGATGCACCAGTGCACACCAGGGCTTCACAATCCCCCCTACAAAAACAACACAATGAGACATTTTTGCCAAAGATTTCTCATTGGTAGCACCTGCTATCCAAAAATTTGAAATTTCCTGAACCAGGCCCCACCCCTGCGGCATCATTAACCCATATATTGCCTGCATGACACAGCCTGGAGTTGGCTGATGCAAGAGTACACACCAGGGCTTCACAATCCCCCCCCCCCTCAAAAAAAAACCAACACAATATATGACATTTTTGACAAAGATTTCTCATAGGTAGCACCCTCTATCCAAAAATTAGAAATTTCCAGACCCAGGCCCCACCTCTGCGGCATCAGGAACCCATATATTGCCTGAAGGACACAGCCTGATGCACCAGTACACACCCGGGCTTCACAATCCCCTCCAAAAAACAACAACATTTTAGAAATTTTTTAAAGAAATACCTTTGTGTAAGAACAAGCGCATATCCAACAGTTCACAAGACTCTATAATGCAGGACGGTGGACCACCCAAAGACATTCTTCTCAAAAATAATAAACCACACAATGTTTGAAATTTTTTTACAAAAACTAATTCAATATGTGTGTAAGCGCATCTGTCTCCAAAAGATCAGATCACCAAAGGACTTTTTTCGCCCAAAATGATGAAGCAGAGTTAATCCCTGTCCGTTTTTTTATTTTCATTACAAAATCACATGCAACAAGCGATCCGTTGTGTAACGATTAGCATTCTGGAAAATTCAATTTTACTACCGATAAAATTATCAGTAAATAAAAAAAAAAAAAACACTACCCAAGAGTGTTTAATTACCCCATACATTACACCAGGAGCAGTCAGGAGTAGGCCTCAGCAGTAGCCAAGAGGCTTTAATAACCCCCTACCTTTGCATGATCAATTGTGAGATCGAGCAATACCAGGTGTGTTATGCCCTCAGATTTCCGGGCCACAGGTGCGCTCCACTGAACGGATTAGCGTGTCTCCATCTTTCATCGACCGGTGCTGGTAACCCGCTAACTCCCGGAAAGGTAAGCTGCCGCGAGGCAGGTGGTCTCCCCCGGGCAAGTTTGGCTCCAGAATTTCCATTACTGCCACACCACGCTGACTGCAAACCGTGCTACCGCCTTGATGACTCAAGGGCAACCTGCAACTCTCTTCTCCCGATGATGAACCCCCCTTCTCCTGAGATCGAGCAATAACAGTTGTGATATGCCCTCAGATGTTCGGGGCCACAGGCGCGCTGCACTGAACGGATTAGGGTGTGTCCATCTTTTTTGGTAGCACCCGCAATACAAAAATATTTAATTCCCAGACCCAGGCCCCTCCTCTGCGGCATCAGGAACCCATAGATTGCCTGAAAGACACAGCCTGGAGTTGGCTGATGCACGAGTACACACCCAGGCTTCAAAATCCACCCCCAAAAAATGCCAATTTTTTTTTAAATTGTCTGACAAAATACCTGTTTTTTAAAAACAAGCGCATATACAGCATTCCAGAAGACTCTATAATGCAGGACGGTGGACCACCAATAGACATTCTTTTCAAAAATAATAAACCACACAATATGTTCAAGTTTTTAAAAAATATTTAAATTCCAAGACCAAGGCCCCACCTCTGCTGCATCAGTAACCCATATATTGCCTAACAGACACAGACTGGAGTTGACTGATGCACGAGTACACACTACAAACCCGTCACCCGGGCTTCACAATCCACCCCAAAAAACGCAAAATTTGATTGAAATTGTCTGACAAAATACCTTTTTTTTTTTTTTTTTTTTTTTAAATAAGCGCATATACAGCAGTTCAGAAGACTCTATAATGCAGGATGGTGGACCACCAAACGACATTCTTCTCAAAAATAATAAACCACACAATGTTTGAAATTTGGTTAAAAAAATTATTACATGGGTGTAAGCGCATCTGTCTCCAAAAAATCAGATGACAAAAGGATTCTAATCGCCAAAAATGATTAAGCAGAGTTAATTCCTCTCCATCTATTTATTTTTTTTTCATTAAAAAATCAAATGCAACAAGCGTTCCGTTGTGTAACAGCTAGCATTCTGCAAAATTCAATTTTATTACTGATAAAATTACCAGTAAATTTCACAATAACACTACCCAAGAGTGTTTAATTATCCCATACATTGCACCAGGAGCAGTCAGGAGTAGGCCTCAGCAGTACCCAAGAGGCTTTAATAACCCCATACCTTGCCCGATCAATTGCGAGATCGAGCAATAACAGGTGTGTTATGCCCTCAGATGTCTGGGGCCGCAGACGCGCTCCACTGAACGGATTAGCGTGTCTCTATCTTTCAAGGACAAGTGCGTGTTGCACGCTAAAACCAGTTTGTGATAGGGATCTGGGATTGCAATTATTTAACCTTAAAACGAGGAATCACCAGTAAGTGAGGGTCATAAGCTGGCGTTGATTAAGTCCCTGCCCTTTGTACACACCGCATGTCGCTATAAGCGATTGGATTAGTTAGTGAGTTGGTTTGTGAGGTCCTCGGATTGGCCCAGGCAGGGTAGGAGAAGGCCCCAGCAGAGCGCCGAGAATTTAACGATCATTGTTGAAATTTGCATTAAGCATGTATTTAGCTACTGCTAAACATCCAAAAATTTAAGGCCCAAGGCCAGAGGCACCAGGGAGGCAAGTAGTTCCTGAAAGACATAGAATGAGTCTGGAGCATGCATTTGCAGTACCCAAGAGGTTTTCATAACCCCTTACATTTAAAGATCAATGTTTACATTTGCATTAAGCATGTATTTAGCTACTGCTCAACTTCCAAAAATTATAGGCTCAAGGCCTGAGGCACCAGGGAGGCAAGTAGTTTGTGAAAGACACAGAATGAGTCTGGAGCAGTCATTCGCAGTACCCAAGAGGGTTTCATAACCCCTTACATTTAAAGATCAATGTTAACATTCACATTAAGCATGTATTTAGCTACTGCTAAACTTCAAAAAATTATAGGCCCAAGGCCAGAAGCATCAGTTTTCCCCATATTAGGAGCATAGTTGTCCACCAGATTAGGCAGCATAGATGTCCCCCAGATTATGAGCATACTTGTCCCCCAGAGTAGGCAGCATAGATGTCCCCCAGATTAGGAGCATACGTGTCCCCCAGATTAGGCAGCATAGATGTCCCCCAGATTAGGAGCATTCTTGTCCCCCAGAGTAGGCAGAATAGATGTCCCCCAGATTAGGAGCATACTTGTCCCCCAGAGTAGGCAGCATAGATGTCCCCCAGATTAGGTGCATACTTGTCCCCCAGATTAGGCAGCATAGATGTCCCCCAGATTAGGAGCATAGTTGTCCCCCAGATTAGGCAGCATAGATGTCACCCAGATTAGGCAGCATAGATGTCCCCCAGATTAGGAGCATACTTGTCCCCCAGAGTAGGCAGCATAGATGTCACCCAGATTAGGCAGCATAGATGTCCCCCAGATTAGGCAGCATAGATGTCCACCAGATTAGGAGTTTAGTTGTCCCCCAGATTAGGAGCATAGTTGTCCCCCAGATTAGGCAGCATAGATGTCCCCCAGATTAGGAGCATACTTGTCCCCCAGAGTAGGCAGCATAGATGTCCCCCAGATTAGGAGCATACTTGTCCCCCAGATTAGGCAGCATAGATGTCCCCCAGATTAGGAGCATAGTTGTCCCCCAGATTAGGCAGCATAGATGTCACCCAGATTAGGCAGCATAGATGTTCCCCAGATTAGGAGCATACTTGTCCCCCAGAGTAGGCAGCATAGATGTCACCCAGATTAGGCAGCATAGATGTCCCCCAGATTAGGCAGCATAGATGTCCACCAGATTAGGATCTTAGTTGTCCCCCAGATTAGGAGCATAGTTGTCCCCCAGATTAGGCAGCATAGACGTCCCCCAGATTAGGAGCATACTTGTCCCCCAGAGTAGGCAGCATAGATGTCCCCCAGATTAGGAGCATAGTTGTCCCCCAGATTAGGCAGCATAGATGTCCACCATATTAGGAGTTTAGTTGTCCCCCAGATTAGGAGCATAGTTGTCCCCCAGATTAGGCAGCATAGATGTCCCCCAGATTAGGAGCATACTTGTCCCCCAGATTAGGCAGCATAGATGTCCCCCAGATTAGGCAGCATAGTTGTCCCCCAATCAGCACGGGCCGGTCAGAGCCAATCAAAGGGCCGTATGTGGCAAGCGGGGCGTACAATGCCCAGGTCTGCCCCAGAGGGTTTCATAACCAACTACAATATAGAAAATGTTGTTGTAGAAGCATGGTCAATCTACTCAGACCCATCTGTCATTGGTGGCTGGAAATCATGGCTGATCCATCCAGGATTCATCTTGACAAACGTCAGTCTCTCCACATTTTTAGTGGACAGACGAGTTCGCCTTGGGGTGACTATGGCCCCGGCCGCACTAAACACCCGCTCTAATGGCACACTACTGGCCGGGCAGGACAGCTTTTCCAGGGCAAACTCCGCTAGTTGTGGCCATAAATTTAGTTTGGCTGCCCAGAAGTCCAGCGGATCTTCAACGGTTGTTGGCAGGGTCATTTCGAGGTAAGCCACCACCTGCTGGTTCAGGTCCTGCTCCATGTCCACCTGCTGCTTATGAGTAGCTTCACTATGCGGCTGAAGGAAGCTACTCATCAGTGACTGTAGACTCAGGCTGCTGCTGATTGAGCCGGCACTGCTCCTGCCACCCCTCCCCTCCCCAGCAGCCGTGGCAGTGGAAGGTGAGCGCAGAGGGCCCCCGAGTCAGACGTGCGAGTGGATGGACCATGTGGCCGATAGGCATCGGCCAGCCGACTATGTAGAAGCTCCCTGAAGTAGGTAAGTTTGTCCTCCCTCTCAGTGGGTATAAAAAAGGCCCCCATTCTGGGCCGGTAGCGAGGGTCTAATAAGGTGGAGATCCAGAAGTCATCGCGCTGACGAATTTTGACAATTCGGGGGTCACTACGTAAGCAACTCAGCATGCATCGTGCCATTTGTGACAGTGACTCGCTGGGACTACCTGCCTCCATCTCCACTGCATACTGCCACAGGGTGTCTGGGTCCTCTGTCTCGCCTCCCTCGTAATAAACCTCCAACTCCTCTGGCTGCTCCTGCTCCTCCTCTCCTGTCCAATGACCAGAAACACCGGCCATCTCATTCACCGTAAACTGTGCTCCGCTCTGCCCCTCATCATCCTCCTCCATTTCATCCCCCACAAGACTCATGTAGCCTTCTGATGTAGGCGCAACGTCTCCATTGCCTTGACCAGCCATGTTTTCAATCATTTTTTGGAGTAAATTTAGGAGTGGAATTACGTCGTTCATGGCGTAATTCGAGCGACTAACAAAAAATGTGGCTTCCTCAAAGGGCCTCAGCAAACGGCAGGTGTCACGTATGAGCTGCCACTCGTTCACATTGAAGTTACACAGGGGAGTACTCCTATCTGCTTGCATCATCAAAAAATCTGTGATGGCTTTTCTTTGTTCTTATAGTCTGTCCAACATATGGAGGGTGGAATTCGAATGTGTGGCAACGTCACAAATGAGACTATGTTGTGGGATACCGTTCTGACGCTGCAGCTCAAGCAAAGTGTGCTTGGCGGTGTACGAGTGGCGGAAGTGCATGCACAGTTTCCTTGCCATTGTCAGGATGTCTTGCAAATGGGGTGAAGACTTGATGAACTTTTTGACAACCAGATTCAACACGTGTGCCATGCAGGGCGAATGGTTCACACCTCCTTGTCGCAGCGCAGCCACAATGTTCTTCCCATTGTCGGTCACCATGGTTCTCATTTCCAGATTTCGTGGAGTAAGCCATACTCGGATTTCTTCCCTAATGAGCTTTAGCAGTTCCTCCCCTGTGTGATTCCGTTCGCCAAGGCAAACCATGTGAAGGACGGCTTGACACCGCTGTGCCCTACACACGTGGTACGATGAAGGGCCACCGAGATTTGGACGTGCAGTGGAGGCCGAGGACATGGGGGAGGAGGAGGCGCACACTATAAAAGGACCAACTGCCTGGGAGCCAGAGCGTGGAGGAGGAAGCGGTGTGATCTGTCCAAGTTGCAGTTGTGGCTGTGCAGGAACAACATTTACCCAGTGGGCCGTAAAAGAGATGTATTGTCCCTGCCCGTAGTTACAGCTCCACACGTCGGTGCTGCCGTGCACTTTTGAACACACCGACAGGCTCAAGGACTGGCCCACCTTCTCTTGTACAAACTTATGCAGGGCTGGTACTGCCTTCTTCGTAAAGAAATGACGGCTTGGGACTCTCCACCTAGGCTCGGCACAAGCCATCAATTCCCTGAAAGCTGCAGAGTCCACCAGTTGGAAAGGGAGGGACTGCAACACCAGCAACTTGGACAGGAGCACATTCAACTTCTGCGCCGTTGGATGAGTGGGCGCATAATGTTGTCTCTTGGACATGGCTTCGCCGATCGATTGTTGGCGGAATGGCTGACCACGAGCGGAAGAAGCAGGAGCGCAAGAAGGAGGGTTTGACACAATGCTCCCTTCGGCTGAGGGGGTGGAGCCTTGGCTGGATGACGGAGGGAGCGGATGGTCAGTGGGTGATGCGGCAGGCTGGACCACTACATCGGAGCCACGGTTATCCCAGGCCGTTTTATGGTGGCGAATCATGTGTTGATGCAGGACCATGGTGCCGAGATTGGGACCCTGGCCGCTCTTCACTTTCTGCCGACAGATTTTGCATGTGACTACACTAAGGTCCTCCGGATTCTTTATGAAGAACAACCACTATTTCACTGCTATTGGCGCCGTCTCCAGGAACCCCTGTTCCACTAACTCCCTGAATGGTAGCTTGCCGCGAAGCAGGTGGTCTCCCCTGGCACGTTTGGCTCCTGAATTTCCACTACTGCCACCACCACGCTGATTGCCAACCGTGCTACCGCCTTGCTGCCTCATAGACAAAGAGCAAATCTCTTCTCCTGATGATGATGAAGCCCCGGCTTCTGCACCCGGCTCCCAATTGCGATCAGCTTCATCATCATCAAAAGATGTGTGCACGTCACTGATGCCCTCCTCGTGTTCCACAACAGTTTCTGCCTCAGGACCCTGAACAATTGAAACACCGCCTCCCACGTCACTCTCCGCATCAATACTTGCCCGCCTTGCGGAGCAAGTGACGCATGTCTCCTCACATTCTTGGCTGCCCATTAGATGCTGACTTTCCTCTATTACATCGTCCTCACTAAATAGTGGAGCTGAACCCAAAGCATGAGATACTTCTTTGGGAGAGGGAACAGCATAGGACAAAGGCAATGGGATCACGGGGACTGCTCCCGGGCCATGCCAACTGAGGGTTGTGTCTGAGGAACCCACCGACTCTTGACTGGGGTTGTCAGATGTCGCTTGTGATGATGGGGATGTGTGTGCAAACCAATTGACGAGGAGAGATGGGTCGACGACACGACCTCTGGGGGTTAACGGGAGCTCAGGCCTATTGCTGCGACTCTTGCTGCCACTCGCCCCAAGTCTGCTGCCAACTCTGCCTGACGTATTTAGGCCTCTGCCCCTTCTCTGTGCACGTCCTGGCACTTCCCTGCCTGACATACTTAGTGCGTTTATGAGGGTATAGAACAGCAGCAGGCGATTACTTACGGCTGTCCTTTCAAAGTATATAGGCCCTAGACAGAATAACAGTTACTAAATAGTACACTCCTTTGTTGTATGTATGCCCTTTGCAATGATGAGCGCACTGGTATGCGTATTTCTACGCAGAAAAAACACTTTTTTTTTTTAAAATACACCAGCAGGTGTATACTAATGTGTGGAATAGCACTGAATTTAGCACAGAGACAGAAAGTCAGGTACTAAATAGTACACTACTTGTTTGTATGTATGCCCTTTGTAATGATAAGGCCACTGTTAAGCGTATTTGTACGCAGGAAAAACTTTTTTTTTTCTTTAATACACTGGCAGGTGTATAACCTGTGGTATAACCCTGAATTTAGCACAGAGACAGAAAAAAGGTAGTATATGGTACGCTATTTGCTTGTATGTAGGCCCTTTGCAATGATAAGTCCACTGAAAAAGCATATTTGTACTCAGGAAAAACTTGTTTTTCTTTAATACACCGGCAGGTGTATAACGTGTAGTATAAGGCTGGGTCCACACTACGTTTTGTCCCATACGGGAGCGCATACGGCAGGAGGGAGCTAAAAGCTCGCGCTCCCGTATGTGACCGTATGCGCTCCCGTATGTCATTCACTTCAATGAGCCGACCGGAGTGAAACGTTCGGTCCGGTCGGCTCATTTTTGCGCCGTATGCGCTTTTACAACCGGACCTAAAACCGTGGTCAACCACGGTTTTAGGTCCGGTTGTAAAAGCGCATACGGCGCAAAAATGAGCCGACCGGACCGAACGTTTCACTCCGGTCGGCTCATTGAAATGAATGACATACGGGAGCGCATACGGTCACATACGGGAGCGCGAGCTTTTAGCTCCCTCCTGCCGTATGCGCTCCCGTATGGGACAAAACGTAGTGTGGACCCAGCCTAACACTGAATTTAGCAAAGAGACAGAAAAAAAAGTAGTATATGGTACGCTATTTGCTTGTATCTAGTCCCTTTGCAATGATAAGGCCACTGAAAAAGCGTATTTGTACGCAGAAAAACATTTTTTCTTTAATACACCGGCAGGTGTATAACGTGTGGTATAACACGGAATTTAGCACAGAGACAGAAAAAAAGGTGGTATATGGTACGCTACTTGCTTGTATTTAGGCCCTTTGCAATGATAAGGCCACTGAAAAAGCGTATTTGTACGCAGGAAAAACTTTTTTTTCTTTAATACACCGGCAGGGGTATAACGTGTGGTATAACACTGAATTTAGCACAGAGACAGAGTAACAGGTGAAAAATGGTAAAAAGGCACTAAAGTCCACACTAATATGACTTATTTCTGAACAGCAGCAGGACCCAACAGTGCAGCACCACAAAAAAAAAAAAATCTATTTAAACCCTAAATTGCACTCTGTCACACAATTCTGAGCAGCAGAAGTTTTGTGGAGCAAACAAAAATAAACTCAATTGGGCTGAACAATGAGGAGATAAGATGCTTCAGAAAGTTCAGGCAGCTTGGAGATCTGTATGAGGCAGCTAACAGCTATCTGCCCCTCTCTGCTGCAATGCTCAATAACGTGAATAGGAGGTTTAGCTATCAATGATCCTTCTCATTGTAACAGCACAGCACTCTGCACTCCTGTCTTTCCCTAATGCTGATGTGACTAGCAGTTGCAGTGTAACGCTGTGGTATGAGCTATTCACACACACGCAGTCCCGTCCTCTCCATCTGAGTGCATAAATGAAATGAAGTGAGGCAAGATGGCCGCTGATTATATAGGGGCTGTGACATCACAGGGGTCAGTGAACACTGATAGGCTGCATCTCACATGTGGTTCAGGATCAGCCCGCCTACCTTCATTCCCGACGCTGTTTCCTGCCCTCCCATAATCCCCTGCCCCATGTACTCACATGTGGATCCGCCATCTTAGGTCTCCAATAGCCTGTAACGCTGTTAAATTGAGTTTAATAAAGCGATTCTTGCACTTGCAATAGAATCGCGGTGATATTCGTAATCGTTGCGAATCAAATTTTTCATGAAATTCGTAACGAATTCGGGTTCGTCAACTTCGATTCGCCCATCTCTAGTTATTATTAAACAATTATTATTATTTATTATTTAAATTATTATGTATTACGTTTCTGTGCAGGGGGTGTATTCTGGGTCAGGGTGTCATTCCACCAGTGGGTCTTGCCTGGTGCAGTTCGCATCCCCCTCTACCCCCCTAGCAATGCCACTGGATGTTGCTTTGGCAAGAGTTAGGCCTGAACTGGTTCTAACAGGTTTTGGTCCACCGCTTCTCCTGGAAAGGGAAGGTTGAACAATGGGTGAATCAGCCACTGTGTCATGGATGCCCACCCAAGGTTCATTGATGTTCTTGAACAACAAAGGCTTAATTAAATGCTCTGATCCAACAGAACAGCTATTGTAGCACAAATTGGTGAATAAGTTCTGGATGTAATATAAAGGCATTACTGGGCAGGAATCAGTAAACGGTGATCGGAGTATGTGCCCTGGGAATGGCAAGGTGGGATACAAAGGAATAATCTTGAAATTAATGCTAGGATGTCATTCAATATTTCAATGGAGATTGGGCATTTGCCAGTTTATCATTTCTGACAAGTCTAGGCAGAGAGTCAACTCTTACATAAGCCGAGCAGGTCCTGACAACTTTTTTCCCCAACAGTCTATTTACTATAGAGTTCCCTTAATTCCCTGAAGAGATGATATAGAACCCAATTAAGTAATTCTTGCAGAATTCACAATATTTACATAGCTTATAGTGTACATTAATAG
Organism: Hyla sarda; assembly: GCF_029499605.1. NCBI lineage: Eukaryota > Metazoa > Chordata > Amphibia > Anura > Hylidae > Hyla > Hyla sarda. Next base: position 282,987,242 of record NC_079192.1, read on the forward strand.
TGAAGTGCACTGAGTGAAAGCTTGAAGGCTGCTACATTTGTATTAATTGACAGGGAATATGCATCTTGTTTGTCCAGCTGGAGCTTTCCCTTGCGATAACAGCTTTTTCACATGGTTCTAGGATTCACACTGGCTGCCTTAATATTTTGTGGGACAACCTCTTCTCTATGATGCAGAAATGTAATTACTTATGGAAATCCTTTCTGAATGTAGGTACGTCATTTTATTTTTACTTAGAGTTTGTAAACATTAGAAACAAAGGAACAAAAATAACTGAATATAGCTCTATGACAACTGTTTAACTTTGTCTGACCAAAAGTAATTGCCAAATGTTTGCTATTGAACATTGCATGCAAGTTATTATTGTTCTTATTTTCATTGCATAGCGTTTGTATGAAAAACAAGCTGAAAGATTATCCCTTTTTGGGGGGATTATGGGTTGTGTTTGTTTAGGCCTGGCTGGTAGTAGAAGGGTGGTGGACTCGTGGGAGTTGTAGTTGCCAGTGGACAGCAGGCAGTGGCGGACTGGTGGGAGTTGTAGTGGCCGGTCCACAGAACAGCAGTCAGTGGTGGATGTTAACCCTTAAGGATGCAGGGTTTTTCCATTTTTGCATTTTCATTTTTTCCTCATCACTCACCTTCTAAAAATCATAACACTTTTAATTTTGCACCTAAAATTCCATATTATGTAATTTTTTGTGCCACCAATTCTACTTTGCAGTGACATTAGTCATTTAACCAAAATATTCACGGCGTAGTGGAAAAAATAATAATTGTGCGACAAAATTGAAGAAAAAATGCAATTTTGTAATTTTTGGGGGCTTATGTTTCTACGTAGTGCATTTTTCGGTAAAAATGACATCTTTTCTTTATTCTGTAGGTCCATACGGTTAAAATGATACTCTACTTATATAAGTTTGATTTTGTATTACTTAAAAAAAAAAATCATAACTATATGCAGGACAATTTATACGTTTAAAATAGTCATTTACTGACCCCTATAACTTTTTTATTTTTCTTATGGGGCGGTATGAGGGCTCAAGTTTTTATTGGTACCATTTTTATATTGATCAGACTTTTTGATTGCTTTTTATTCATTTTTTCATGATGTCAAAAGTGACCAAAAATACGCTATTTTGGACTTTTTTTTTTTGCGTGTACGCCATTGACCGTGCGGTTTAATTAATGATATATTTTTATAGTTCAGACATTTCCACATGTGGCAATACCACATATGCTTATTTTTAGTTTTATTTACACTGTTTTTTTTTTTTTTTTTTAAATGGGAAAAGGGGGGATTTTAACTTTTATTAGGGAATGTGTTAAATGATCTTAATAAGCTTTTTTTTTACACTTTTTTTTTTGCAGTGTTATAGCCCCCCCTCCCCCAGGTGACTATTTAACTGCACATACCAATCTCACAAACAGATCACTGCCATGCATTAACATGGCAAAGATCAGTGTAATCAGCAGTCGATTGCTCAAGCCTGGATTTCAGGCTTGGATCAATCAATCGACGATTGGACGCGACGGAGGCAGATGAGGGGATCTAGCTGATCGGGACATTGCGATTTCACTGAGATGGTCCCGATCAGCCCGACTGAGCTGCCGGGAAGCTTTTACTTTCATTTTAGATGCGGTGATCAACTTTGAACGCCGGGTTTTTACATTTTGAGAACATTTTACTATATTTTCTCTTTTTGGGAGTTGCAACAGGATATTGAAGAACCTGGAGAACTTTTGGAAATTTTGTACAAATTAGGAAAAAATTCTCCCTTTTTGGGAGTTGCAAAAGGTCTGTACACATAGGCCCTGATTTGCTATTGTAAACCCGACCTGTTTTGCATTGCACAACAAATTGTGTCTGTGCCAGAGTATGCACCCAAAATTTTAAAAACCCGACAAACTCTCCATTTTATTCTGAAAACCTAAAAAGGGGCATGGCTGCTGGGAAAGGGGCGTGTGCATTGAAAGGGGGCGTGCCCCCGACATTTAAAAAGAAATCCCAACATATTGACTAAGGATTCCACAGAAAATGTGGTGAATTTGAGCTCTTGAAAACCACACAGCTCAGAGCAGTTGTAAAAAAAAAAAGCAAAATGTAGGGAAAAGTGCAAAACATAGGGAAACATAGTAAATACTATGGAAAAATACCTTTCGGGAATCAAAATCCACAAAGAAGACTACACTCCACTCTTAGTAAATCAGGGCCATTGTTTTTTGTGGAATTGCAACAATTTATACACACTAGTGGAATCTCTTTTTTAAGACAAAAAATATAGACAAAATACTCCCTTTTTGCCAGTTGTAACAGGTCTGTACACACTAGAGAAATCACTTTTTGAAATTTAGAAAAATTTGCCTAAACTTTCCCTTGCAGAATGTAACACAACCTGTATGCACTAGAGAAATCGCTTTTTGAAATTTTGAATCATATATTGCTGGACCTGGCCATTGCTAATACTCAAAATATCTACTGTGGCATGCACTATGCTGCACACCCACAACTGCATGAAGAAACCCCCCCCCCCCTCTCTGCCACATAATTGTGCAAAGTGGTAAGCGCTGCGGAATCTGTAGGCACTATATAAATAAATTATTATTATTATTATTATTATTATTAAGTGGGGACTGATAGTAGCTGTAGCCAGCAGACAGCAGGTAGTGGTGGACTACTGATACTTGTAACCAGGTCTTGTGATGCCTCTCCAAATCAGACCCTGGTTATGCCTTACTTTCTTTTTGCAGAGACTGTACTGTGCCTGGTTTGCTGCATCTGGTACGATAGCAAAGAGGATACTGTAAAGAGATAAAAACACCACCACCAGACTGTTCCCCTCCTCTGAAAGGCTTTTTATTTAAAGCCTACAGATGCAGCAGTATTGCTGTCACATGCTCCTGAGCTGATTAGACCAGCAGCTCTCAACATCCTCATTTCCTTTACCTCATCACCTTCTGCTTAGCACTAGGGAGGGAAGCAAAGACAAAGATGATGGAACAGACCATCTAGGATGGACATTTCCATCATGCCATGTAACTGTAGATGATGAGGAATGCACTGACATCTGGCTCAATGTCATATCCTCATACTCTTTTTTTATCTTCTCAAAAAGACCTCAAACTAGTCAACCAATTGACAAGAGCCATTATATCAACAACCATACAACCCCTGGAAGACAATAAGAACTTTTGCTTGCTGGTGCACCTGCTACTACTACCACCTGGCTGATGCTGCTACCTGTACTGGTGCTGATACTTCCACTAACATTCTTACTGATAGAGGACATGACAGGGGTGCTCTGTCCTTAATCCTGTTGTTGTTATATTAAATCCAGGTACAAATACTTTGTTTGCTTAAATCCAGAAAATAAACGTAACTTGTCCTTAGATGACTATGCCACTTTACAATGCTTTTAGTTTCAGGTATTGCTGAAGTACAAGTCAGCCCACTGCTTTGCTCAGTTTGCTAAATATTTGTATTGTGATAGTGTGGTGTACCAGAGCAGAACACCTTTACTGTCTGAGCTCTGTAGGCAGGTTGTTTTGCCTTAGGTGTCTGTCTCTGACCCTAATCTGAGTTTTAGCGTGTTCTGGGGTATAAATGTCTATATTTGAGTTTTTCAGCATTTATTGCTAATGTGCTTTCAACTGTGTTGTATGAGTTGTATGTTTTTCTTATGTAAAGAACTAGTGAGTAGCCATAGCAACAGTCCTCAGCTAATCAGGTTGAATCCAACCTTCCTCCACTCTAGTCTCATGAGACAAGGAGGAGCCCTAAGTAAGTAAGTAGTCTGGCTCTGAGGAGAGATCCCCAGCTGCATTTTACTGCTTTCATACAGTACCTCATGCGAGTAGGCCTCAAGTGTTGTCCACCTGTCATCTGTTCCAGAATAGCTGAAGTTTTTCGAAACAATAGCATATTTCTGATGGGCCCAATAGCCAAATAAATAAGGGTTTAGGCAAACCTCAGGGCCACATGCATCCACGTGATTGACTAATGTCCAGGGCCCCTCTGCCTGATACTCTCCAGAAGTGGTGTCCAGATTTTGCACAATTAAATGTTAATGAATTGAAGGGGCCTTTCCAAGTTTCACGGTCTGCCCCTGTGGCGACATGCACAACAAAAGGAATTACGTCTGTTAAGAAGCTAGCTTGTGTCAGTTATCTTCAATCATCTCCTGTTAAGTGTCGTTAGTCAGTGAAAAATCAAGTAAGCCTAAATTGTCTCCATGTGTATTACAAGTCCCAGCTAGAGATGAGCGAATCAAAAATGATGAACTCGAATTTGTTGCGAATTTCATGAAAAATTTGATTCGCAACGAATACAAATATCGCCGCGATTCTACCGCACGAATCGCTTCATTAAACTACATTTTACAGCGTTCCAGGCTATTGGAGACTTAATATGGCGGATCCACATGTGAGTACATGGGGCAGGGGATTATGGGAGGGCGGGAAACAGCGGCGGGAATGAAGGTAGGCGGGCTGACCCCGAATCACATGTGAGATGCAGCCTTTCAGTGTTCACTGACCCCTGTGATGTAACAGCCCTATATAATCGGCGGCTATCTTCCCTCTGGTCATTTCTCCTATGCACGAGATAGGGAAAGGAAGTGACTGCACGTCTGTGTGCTGATCGCATACAACGGCGTTATACAGCATCCAACTACTACGAGTAGCGGTGACATCAGCATTAGGGAAAGACACAGGGCACAGTGTTGCTGCAATTCTGACCGAGAACGATTCTAGCAAAACCTCGTATTCTCCTTACTCAATATAGCAGGCATAGAGGTGCTGCATAGCAGTCACCTGCATCATAGATCTCACAGCTGTTTTACCTGTATGGAGCATCTAATCTCCTCTTTTTTCAACCCAATTGAGTTTTTTCTGTTGCTCCACAAATCTGATTCTCATAATGTGTGACAGAGTGCAATTTAGGGTTTAATCCCTGTAAAAAAAAAAAAAATCAGTGGTGCTGCCCAGTTGGGTCCTGCTGCTGTTCTGAAATAAGTCATATTAGTGTGGACTTTAGTGCCTTTTTACCATTTTTCACCTGTTACTCTGTCTCTGTGCTAAATTCAGTGTTATACCAGACGTTATACACCTGCCGGTGTATGAAAGAAAAAAAAAAGTTTTTCCTGTGTACAAATACGCTTTTTAAGTGGCCTTATCATTGCAAAGGGCCTACATACAAGCAAATAGCGTACCATATACTACCTTTTTGTTCAGTCTCTGTGCTAAATTCTGTGTTATACCACACGTTATACACCTGCCGGTGTATGAAAGAAAAAAAAAGTTTTTCCTGCGTACAAATACGCTTAACAGTGAATATATCATTGCAAAGGGCCTAAATACAAGCAAATAGCGTACCATATACTACCTTTTTGTTCAGTCTCTGTGCTAAATTCAGTGTTATACCGCACGTTATACACCTGCCGGTGTATGAAAGTAAAGAAAAAAAGTTTTTCCTGCGTACAAATACGCTTAACAGTGTCCCTATCATTGCAAAGGGCCTACATACAAGCAAATCGCGTGCCATATACTACCTTTTTTTCTGTCTCTGTGCTAAATTAAGTGTTATACCACACGTTATACACCTGCCGGTGTATGAAAGAAAAAAAAAGTTTTTCCTGCGTACAAATACGCTTAACAGTGACCATATCATTGCAAAGGGCCTAAATACAAGAAAATAGCGTGCCATATACTACCTTTTTTTCTGTCTCTGTGCTAAATTCAGTGTTATACCACACGTTATACACCTGCCGGTGTATTTAAAAAAAAAAAAAAAAAAAAAAAAAGGTTTTCCTGCGTACAAATACACTTTTTCAGTGGCCTTATCATTGCAAAAGGCCTACATGCAAGCAAATAGTGTACCATATATTACCTTTTTTTCTGTCTCTGTGCTAAATTCAGTGTTTTACCACACATTATACACCTGCCGGTGTATGAAAGAAAAAAAAAGTTTTTCCTGCGTACAAATACGCTTAACAGTGGCCTTATCATTGCAAAGGGCCTACATACAAGCAAATAGCGTACCATATACTACCTTTTTTTTTCTGTCTCTGTGCTAAATTAAGTGTTATACCACACGTTATACACCTGCCGGTGTATGAAAGAATTTTTTTTTTCCTGCGTACAAATACGCTTTTTCAGTGGCCTTATCATTGCAAAGGGCCTACATGCAAGCAAATAGTGTACCATATATTACCTTTTTTTCTGTCTCTGTGCTAAATTCAGTGTTTTACCACACGTTATACACCTGCCGGTGTATGAAAGAAAAAAAAAGTTTTTCCTGCGTACAAATACGCTTAACAGTGGCCTTATCATTGCAAAGGGCCTACATACAAGCAAATAGCGTACCATATACTACCTTTTTTTTTCTGTCTCTGTGCTAAATTAAGTGTTATACCACACGTTATACACCTGCCGGTGTATGAAAGAATTTTTTTTTTCCTGCGTACAAATACGCTTTTTCAGTGGCCTTATCATTGCAAAGGGCCTACATGCAAGCAAATAGTGTACCATATATTACCTTTTTTCTGTCTCTGTGCTAAATTCAGTGTTTTACCACACATTATACACCTGCCGGTGTATGAAAGAAAAAAAAAGTTTTTCCTGCGTACAAATACGCTTAACAGTGGCCTTATCATTGCAAAGGGCCTACATACAAGCAAATAGCGTACCATATACTACCTTTTTTTTTCTGTCTCTGTGCTAAATTAAGTGTTATACCACACGTTATACACCTGCCGGTGTATGAAAGAAAAAAAAGTTTTTCCTGCGTACAAATACGCTTTTTCAGTGGCCTTATCATTGCAAAGGGCCTACATACAAGCAAATAGCGTACCATATACCACCTTTTTTTCTGTCTGTGCTAAATTCAGTGTTATACCACACGTTATACACCTGCCGGTGTATTAAAGAAAAAAAAGTTTTTCCTGCGTACAAATACGTTTAACAGTGCGCTCATCATTGCGAAGGGCATACATACAACCAAGTAGTGTACTATTTAGTACCTGTATTTCTGTCTCTGTGCTAAATTCAGTGCTATTCCACACATTAGTATACACCGGCTGGTGTATACAACAAAAAAAAGAGTTTTTTCTGCGTATAAATACGCTTAACAGTGCGCTCATCATTGCAAAGGGCATACATAGAACCAAGTAGTGTACTATTTACTACCTGTTATTCTGTCTCTGTGCTAAATTCAGTGCTATTTCACACATTAGTATACACCTGCTGGTGTATTAAAAAAAAAAAAAGTGTTTTTTCTGCGTAGAAATACGCATACCAGTGCGTTCATCATTGCAAAGGGAATACATACAACAAAGGAGTGTACTATTTAGTAACTGCTATTCTGTCTATGGCCTATATACTTTGAAAGGACAGCCCTAAGTAATCGCCTGCTTCTGTTTTATACCCTCATAAACGCACTAAGTATGTCAGGCAGGGAAGTGCCAGGACGTGCACAGAGAAGGGGCAGAGGCCTACATACGTCAGGCAGAGTTGGCAGCAGACTTGGGGCGAGTGGCAGCAGGAGTCACAGCAATAGGCCTGAGCTCCCGTTAACACCCAGCGGTCATGTCATCAACGGCGTCAATAGCAGTGAAATAGTGCGGACTGCGGGTGGGAAAATCAGCTACTCTGCGGTGTGGTTGTTCTTCATAAAGAATCCGGAGGACCTTAGCGTAGTCACATGCAAAATCTATCGGCAGAAAGTGAAGCGTGACCAGGGTCCCAATCTCGGCACCACGGCCCTGCGTCAACTCATGTTTTGCCACCATAAAGCGGCCAGGGATAACCGTGACTCCGAGGTAGTGGTCCAGCCTGCCGCATCACCCAGTGGCCATCCGCTCCCTCCGTCATCCAGCCAAGGCTCCACCACCTCAGCCAAAGGGAGCATTGTGTCAAACCCTCCTTCTTGCGCTCCTGCTTCTTCCGATCGTAGTCAGCCATTCCGCAAACAATCGATCGGCGAAGCCATGTCCAAGAGACACCAGTATGCGCCCACTCATCCAACAGTGCAGAAGTTGAATGTGCTCCTGTCCGAGTTGCTGGTGTTGCAGTCCCTCCTTTTCCAACTGGTGGACTCTGCAGCTTTCAGGGAATTGATGGCTTGTTCCGAGCCGAGGTGGAGAGTCCCAAGCCGTCATTTCTTTGCGAAGAAGGCAGTACCAGCCCTGCATAAGTTTGTACAAGAGAAGGTGGGCCAGTCCTTGAGCCTGTCGGTGTGTTCAAAAGTGCACGGCAGCGCCGACGTGTGGAGCTGTAACTACGGGCAGGGACAATACATGTCTTTTATGGCCCACTGGATAAATGTTGTTCCTGCACAGCCACAACAACAACTTGGACAGGTCACACTGCCTCCTCCTCCACGCTCTGGCTCCCAGGCAGTTGGTTCTTTTACAGTGTGCGCCTCCTCCTCCTCCTCCCCCGTGTCCTCGGCCTCCACTGCACATCCAAATCTCGGTGGCCCTTCATCGTACCACGTGTGTAGGGCACAGCGGTGTCAAGCTGTCCTTCACATGGTTTTCCTTGGCGAACAGAGTCACACAGGGGAGGAACTGCCAAAGTTCATTAGGGAAGAAATCCGAGCATGGCTTACTCCACGAAATCTGGAAATGGGAACCATGGTGACCGACAATGGGAAGAACATTGTGGCCGCGCTGCGACAAGGAAGTGTGAACCATTCGCCCTGCATGGCACACGTGTTGAATCTGGTTGTCAAGAAGTATATCAAGTCTTCACCCCATTTGCAAGATGTCCTGACAATGGCAAGGAAACTGTGCATGCACTTCAGCCACTCGTACACCGCCAAGCATACTTTGCTTGAGCTGCAGCGTCAGAACGGTATCCCACAACATAGTCTCATTTGTGATGTTGCCACACGTTGGAATTCCACCCTCCATATGTTGGACAGACTATACGAACAAAGAAAAGCAATCACGGATTTTTTGATGATGCAAGCAGATAGGAGTACTCCCCTGTGTAACTTCAATGTGAACGAGTGGCAGCTCATACGTGACACCTGCCGTTTGCTGAGGACCTTTGAGGAAGCCACATGTTTTGTTAGTCGCTCGAATTACGCCATGAACGATGTAATTCCACTCCTACATTTACTCCAAAAAATTATTGAAAACATGGCTGGTCACAGCAATGGAGATGTTGTGCCTACATCAGAAGGCTACATGAGTCTTGTGGGGGATGAACTAAAGGAGGATGATGAGGGGCAGAGCGGAACACTGTTTACGGTGGATGAGATGGCCGGTGTTTCTGGTCATTAGACAGGAGAGGAGGAGCAGGAGCAGCCAGAGGAGCTGGAGGGTTATTACGAGGGAGGCGAGACAGAGGACCCAGACACACCGTGGCAGTATGCAGTGGAGATGGAGGCAGGTAGTCACTGTAACAAATGGCACTATGCATGCTGAGTTGCTTGCATAGTGACCCCGAATTGTCAAAATTCGTTAGCGCGATGACTTCTGGATCTCCACCTTATTAGACCCTTGCTACCGGCCAAGAATGGGGGCCTTTTTTACACCCACTGAGAGGGAGGACAAACTGACCTACTTCAGGGAGCTTATACGTAGTCGGTTGGCCACATGGTCCATCCACTCGCAGGTCTGACTTGGGGGGCCCTCTGCGCTCACCTTCCACTGCCACGGCTGCTGGGGAGGGGAGGGGTGACAGGAGCAGTACCGGCTCAATCAGCAGCAGCCTGAGTCTACAGTCGCTGATGAGTAGCTTCCTTCAGCCGCATAGTGAGGCTACTCATTAGCAGCAGGTGGACATGGAGCAGGACCTGAACAGGCAGGTGATGGCTTACCTCGACATGACCCTGCCAACAACCGCTGAAGATCTGCTGGACTTCTGGGCAGCCAAACTCGATTTATGGCCGCAACTAGCAGAGTTTGCCCTGGAAAAGCTGTCCTGCCCGGCCAGTAGTGTGCCATCAGAGCGGGTGTTTAGTGCGGCCGGGGCCATAGTCACCCCAAGGCGAACTCGTCTGTCCACTAAAAATGTGGAGAGACTGACGTTTGTCAAGATGAATCAGGGATGGATCAGCCAGGGTTTCCAGCCACCAATGACAGATGGGTCTGAGTAGATTGACCATACTCCTACAACAACATTTTCTCTATTGTGGTTGGTTATGAAACCCTCTGGGGCAGACCTGGGCATTGTATGGCCTGCTTGCCACATACGGCCCTTTGATTGGCTCTAACCGGCCCGCGCTGATTGGGGGACGACTATGCTGCCTAATCTGGGGGACAACTATGCTCCTAATCTGGGGGACATCTATGCTGCCTAATCTGGGGGACATCTATTCTGCCTAATCTGGGTGACATGTATGCTGCCTAATCTGGGGGACAACTATGCTTCTTATCTGGGGGACAACTATGCTATTAATCTGGGGGACAACTATGCTCCTAATCTGGGGGACAACTAAGATCCTAATCTGGGGGACATTTATGCTGCCTAATCTGTGGGACAAGTATGCTCCTAATCTGGGGGACATCTATGCTGCCTACTCTGGGAGACAACAATTCTCCTAATCTGGGGGACATTTATGTTGCCTAATCTGGGGGACATCTATGCTGCCTAATCTGGGTGACGTCTATGCTGCCTAATCTGGGGGACAACTATGCTCCTTATCTGGGGGACCACTATGCTACTAATCTGGGTGACAACTAAGCTCCTAATCTGGTGGACATCTATGCTGCCTAATCTGGGGGACAAGTATGCTCCTAATCTGGGGGACATCTATGCTGTCTACTCTGGGGGACAAGTATGCTCCTAATCTGGGGGACATCTATGCTGCCTAATCTGGGTGACATCTATGCTGCCTAATCTGGGGGACAACTATGCTCCTAATCTGGGGGACATCTATGCTGCCTAATCTGGGGGACATCTATGCTGCCTAATCTGGGGGACATCTATGCTGCCTAATCTGGGGGACAAGTATGCTCCTAATCCGGGGGACATCTATGCTGTCTACTCTGGGGGACAAGTATGTTCCTAATCTGGGGGACATCTTTGCTGCCAAATTTGGGGGACAACTATGCTCCTTATCTAGGGGACAACTATGCTCCTAATCTGGGGGACATCTATGCTGCTTTATCTGGGTGACATCTATGCTGCCTAATCTGGGTGACAACTATGCTCCTAATATGGGGAAAACTGATGCTTCTGGCCTTGGGCCTATAATTTTTAGAAGTTTAGCAGTAGCTAAATACATGCTTAATGCAAATGTCAACATTGATCTTTAAATGTAAGGGGTGACGAAACCCTTTTGGGTACTGCGAATGACTGCTCCAGACTCATTCTGTGTCTTTCACAAACTTATTGCCTCCCTGGTGCCTCAGGCCTTGGGCCTATAATTGTTTTTACGTTTAGCAGTAGCTAAATACATGCTTAATGCAAATGTAAACATTGATCTTTAAATGTAAGGGGTTATGAAAACCTCTTGGGTACTGCAAATGCATGATCCAGACTCATTCTGTGTCTTTCAGGAACTACTTGTCTCCCTGGTGCCTCTGGCCTTGGGCCTAAAATTTTTGGATGTTTAGCAGTAGCTAAATACATGCTTAATGCAAATTTCAACAATGATCGTTAAATTCTCGGCGCTCTGCCAGGGACTTCTCCTACCCTGCCTGGGCCGATCCGAGGACTTCACTAACCAACTCACTAACTAATCCAATCGCTTATAGCGACGGGCGGTGTGTACAAAGGGCAGGGACTGAATCTTCGCCAGCTTATGACCCTCGCTTACTGGTAATTCCTCGTTTTAAGGTTAAATAATTGCAATCCCAGATCCCTATCACGAACTGGTATCAGCGTGCCACACGCACCTGTCCTTGAAAGATAGAGACACGCTAATCCGTTCAGTGGATCGCTAGTGCGGCCCAGTACATCTGAGGCCATAACACACCTCTTATTGCTCGATCTCGCAATTGATCGGGCAAGGTAAGGGGTTATTAAAGCCTCTTGGGTACTGCTGAGGCCTACTCCTGACTGCTCCTGGTGCAATGTATGGGGTAATTAAACACTCTTGGGTAGTGTTATTGTTAAATTTACTGATAATTTTATCAGTAATAAAAATTGAATTTTGCAGAATGCTAACCGTTACACAACAGAACGCTTGTTGCGTGTAATTTTTTTATGAAAAAAAAAAAATATATATATATATGGAGAGGGATTAACTCTGCTTAATCATTTTTGGTGATTAGAATCCTTTTGTGATCTGATGCTCTCACACACATGTAATAATTTTTTTAACCAAATTTCAAGCATTGTGTGGTTTATTATTTTTGAGAAGAATGTCTTTTGGTGGTCCACCGTCCTGCATTATAGAGTCTTCTGAACTGCTGTATATGCGCTTGTTTTTAAAAAACAGGTATTTTGTCAGACAATTTCAATGAAATTTTTTGGGGTGGATTGTGAAGCCCGGGTGTGTACTGCTGAGGCCTACTCCTGACTGCTCCTGGTGTAATGTATTGGGTAATTAAACACTCTTGGGTAGTGGTTTTTTTTTTTATTTACTGATAATTTTATCGGTTATAAAATTTAATTTTCCAGAATGCTAATCGTTACACAACGGAACGCTTGTTGCGTGTGATTTTTTAATGAAAATTAAAAAAAATAATAATACGGACAGGGATTAACTCTGCTTCATCATTTTGGGTGAAAAAAGTCCTTTGGTGATCTAATCTTTTGGAGACAGATGCACTTACACACATATTGAATTAGTTTTTGTAAAAAAAATGTCAAACATTGTGTGGTTTATTATTTTTTAGAAGAATGTCTTTGGGTGGTCCACCGTCCTGCATTATAGAGTCTTGTGAACTGTTGGATATGCGCTTGTTCTTACACAAAGGTATTTCTTTAAATACTGGTGCATCAGCCAACTCCAGGCTGTGTCCTTCAGGCAATATTTGGGTTCCTGATGCCGCAGAGGTGGGGCCTGGGTCTGGAAATTTCTAATTTTTGGAGAGCGGGTGCTACCTATGAGAAATCTTTGTCAAAAATTTCATATATTGTGTTGTTTTTTGGGAGGGATTGTGAAGCCCTGGTGTGTAGTGTACTAGTGCATCGGCCAACTCCACGCTGTGCCATTCAGCCACTAAATGGTCTCCTCTTGCTGCCAACATGTCCACGCTGTGTCATTCAGCCACTATATGGTGTCCTCATGCTGCCAACACCTCCACGCTGTGCCATTCAGCCACTATATGGTGTCCTCATGCTGCCAACACCTCCACGCTGTGCCATTCAGCCACTATATGGTGTCCTCATGCTGCCAACACCTCCACGCTGGGCCATTCAGCCACTATATGGTGTCCTCATGCTGCCAACACCTCCACGCTATGTCATTCAGTCACTATATGGTCTCCTGACACTGATGCCACCACCAGGCTCTGTCATTGTGCTGCTGTACGGCAGTGATTCTAAGAGCGATGCCGGTAATCTGCATGCTATTTTGAATAACAGTATTATTTCACTACCCCAGCACACTCCATATGCATTTTAGGACACAGCAAAGTGTTCTATACCGCTATAGAGGCTGTATGTAGGCTAGAAATAGTCTTTTTTAATATCGATTCGACGCAAACAAATTCGGTTCGAAACAAACTTTTCGGGAAAATTCGGCGAATCGGCCGAATCGAATTTTTGAAAAGTTCGCTCATCTCTAGTCCCAGCACCTTCAGTAAACTGTGACTGTGGCTTCTCACTAAGTTCCAGTATACCAGTGTAATCTTGTTCTTAAACTGTTGATTCTGTATTGCAGGTGACAGGCGGTCTCTGTCTGAGGTTAGCCCACTGATCAATGCTTTACTTTGCTTGTAATGTGAGCTTTTGTGAGCTCATTCATTGCTGGCTGGGATTTGTAGTGCACCAACTTGACACAGCACTGCAGCTGACAGGAGGTCACTGTCTGAGCTCATCTACTGACTAATGCTTTGCTCATCTTGCTTTGGAATTCTATAGCAATTGTGAAGGCTTTCTGGGATCAGTAGTCTCTGATCCCAATGCCCTGCATGGGGCTTTATTAGCCTCTTAAACACATCCGTTTGATGTGCCCTTATTGGCCTTGGAGCTGTATTGCACAAAATGCAAAACTATGATTGGATAACCTGATAAATGCAAGATATGCCGGCATAAAATACTTCCAAATACTTCCTTCTTTCATGTAGACACCATGTGTTTCTCCTCCCTTCTTCTATTATTCCTGCCATTGCCAGGATTGCTCAAGCTGAACCTGGCAATGCTTGAAAGTTTGGCCAGTCGCTGTGACGCTAAAGATCAGAGCGATACCGGTTTGCCAGGGTCAGCTCACTCATCTGTACTGTTCTTATATTAAACCACAATGACTAGTAATCACAAGATCCAAAACTCTTAATTACAGTAATATCAAATGCCAAATCTCCATTTGTGAACACTAGATCTAAAATGGCCCCCTTTTGGGTTGTCTCCTCAACTACTTAGTTTTCGTGTTCACATTAGTCAGATTAAACTCCCCTATGATAATAAATTCCTCTTTCAATGTCATGTTAGCTATTTCCTGAACTTGCAGATTCTGAATTTTTTTTAACTTAACCGGTAAGTCACTAGAACTCACCCCATATTAGCAGATGACTGACTGAGCGGGCCTGAGTGCTCCGAGGTCAGGTGAGTTGCCGAGCCAGTTCTGAAGATTGCAGGAGTTCCCAGTGGTCAGACCCTCCAATCTGGCAGTTATCTCTTATTCTGTGATTAGAAGATAAGTTAAGTTCTGCGGAATACCCCTAAATTCTGCAGAATACACATACAGGATCCTGCACAGATTTGATGCGCAAGATTTTCTGCTGCAGATTTCAATGAAAACTGAATGACTGAACACAGTTTGTAATCTGCAGTTACAACTCCTACGCATTACAATCTGCGCAGAATCCTGAATGTGTGAACGTACCCTTAAGGGTACCAGAGAACCCTAATCCAAGCTAACACTTAAGATGGATTGTGTCTCAAATGAAAGTATAATTTACAACTTAAAGTGGTCAGAAACCTTAATCTGAGATTTTAAAGGAACCAGGGCTAGCAGGTGTCTGAGACCCTTCATCCAAAGTCTTCGACCAGTTTGGTTATTCTTCACATCTGGTCCATGTAAATGTGGACATGGTGTCCATAGCAAAACTAGTGGCACCATAAAAAATTTGAATTGCCTATGAGTCAAATCAGAAAGGGAGCAGTGAAGCCCTGCACTGACCCCAATCACTGGAACTACCTGCTTAGACAATCTGCCCTAGATGGTGGCTACAAACTTAAAGATGGTTCTTATACTGCCATGAATGGGGGGGGGGGAGCTAAAGCTGTCCCTAAAACCACTCCCCTGTCTACTTGCCCATCCACCCTAAATGACAGATCGACAACTTGGAGCCAATCTCTTCCTTGCGCTAAAGTGCATGGGCCTCAAAGTCAATAAATCAAATGGAACTGTAAATGTCGGAGACAAGTCAGAAACATAACCAAACCAACAAATCGATATGTAAATACAAACAAGGCAGGATATAGCATACTAACATACAGTTCAGAGACCGGAATCAAGATTAATGGCAGATGTTATACTATAAACAAGACTGGATATCAGGATAAGATTACAGCAGACAAAACCAGGAGATGCAGGGGATGAACAGGTTAACTGAATGTCAGAACACCAAAGGGGTTAGGAAATCAAAAGCACTGTTCACACTGGACTCAGAACAAAGAACACACTAGACACTCCACTCAAAGCATGGAGGGACATCAATACCAAAGCCAAATAGACTCCTATCCAGCGGGCACTCTCCACCGAGTGATCAGAATACTGACCCAGGAGGAAACAGAAATCCTAAATACAAGCAAACAGGGGTACAGGCACAAGACTCACTCACTCCTAGATAGACTGATTAGCCAAAGGCTCATAGCAAGGTCAAAACAGGATTGACATAACATACAGTGTGAACATGGACTAAGATATAATAAAGCAAATGCAGAACGAACATACAAAATACTAAAACCCGACAAATGTAATAAAACAAAGCAGGCTAAAATCAAAATATCAAACAGGACAGGTAACCATGGTTAAAACTCAGGATAAGTGCACAAACAGACAAAGTGAACATAATAAACCAGACATGGTCAGTAGAGATGAGCGAATTTTTGAAAAATTTGATTCTGCTGATTCGCCAAATTTTATAAAAAAATTTGCTTCGGTCCGAATCTGTATTAAAAACGGCTATTTCTGGCCTACAGAGAGCCTCAATAGGGGTGTAGAACACTTTGCCTTGCTGTAACACACATACGGTGTGCTGGGTTAGTGAAATAAAACTGTTATGCAGTATGACATGCAGAATGGAGGCGTCGCTATTAGAAACACTGTCGCAGAGCAGCACAATGACAAAGCCTACAGGTGGCATCAGTATGAGTAGACCATATAGTGGCTGAATGACAAAGTGTGGAGGTAGCGGCAGCATGAGGAGACCATATAGTGGCTGAGTGACCCAGCCTGGAGGTGGCAGTAGCCTGACAAAAACTATAGGGCCTCACAATTGAAAAGATTAAAGATATTTTTTAACATTTAAATAGAAGATTTCAAATAGATGAACCTAAAAACTTTTATTTAATGTGCCAGCAGCATGAGAAGACCACATGGCGATACAGTGACACAGCCTGGAAGTGGCGGAAGCATGAGACGACTATATAGTGGCTGAATGACACAGCCTGTAGTTGGCGGCAGCATGAGGAGACCATATAGTTGCTGAATGACACAGCCTGGAGTTGTGGCAGCAAGAGCAGAGCATAAAGTGGCTGAATGACACAGCCTGGAGTTGTGGCAGCAAGAGCAGACCATAAAGTGGCTGAATGACAGTCTGGAGTTGGTGGAAGCATGAGGAGACCATATAGTGGCTGAATGACAGAGCCTGGAGATGGCGGAAGCATAAAGAGACCATATAGTTGCAGAATGAGACAGCCTGGAGGTGGCAGCAGCATGAGGAGAACATATGGTGGCAATATGAGACAGCCTGGAGGTGGCATCAGCAGCATCAGGAATCCTGAAAGTGACCCGGTGACATAGTGGGGCGGTGGGTGACAGTACCAATATCCGGTGACGAAGGTGGGTGAAAAAAGCAGAACTTGACATCAGATGTGTGGCATCAGGCGGGTGGCAGGATGAGAATAGTAGCTGAGGCAGGCAGGCAGGCAGAAGAAAACAGTCTCTATTGTATAAGTGTTAGTGTGCACAAGTAGGTATTGACGATATGCATTACGTAAAACTTAACTTTTAATAATATTCTTAGGATAAAATATATGTACCCAAAATTATTTTGAAATCAAACAAAAGAAAAGGTGTGCAAAAAACACCATATGCCACCTACAATGAAAAGACATCTAAAAGGGAACCTCTCCCTATTTCCACCTACAAACACTGCCGATTCCCAGGGTTTTTAGGTGGAAATAGAGAGAGGTTCCTATGTAGGGCTGCTATTTTTAAGACAAAAAAAACTTTTCTCAAAAAGGTGGATGGGAGCAACGTATTGTCCATTGTAGCAGGTGGAGGTAAAAATTCCACTGTAAGGCCCTACTATCACCCTATCTATTCCCTTCTTGGCAAGTGTTACTCGCCCTAAAAAGGGCGGACCCACAAAGGAAACTCTCCCTATTTCCACCTAAAAACCCTGTGAAATGGCAGTGTTTGTAGGTGGAAATAGGGAGAGGTTTCTGTGTGGGACCATCCTTTTTAGGGTGAGGAATACTTGCCAAGAAGGGAATTAATAATGCGAGAGTAGGGTCTTACAGGGTAAGTTTTTACCCCCCACTAGTTATAATGGACTATACATTGTTCCCTTTCACCATTTAGAGGTCTTTGCATCACCTAAAAAATGGTGGTGTAGGTGGCACCTGGTGTTTTTTGCACACCTTTCCTTTTGTTTGATTTAAAAAAAATGTTGGGTACATATATTTTATCCTGAGATAAGTTTTAGCTAATGCATATCCTCAATACATACTTGTGGTCTGATGCTGAGGAATGTCTGTAACTGGGGAGCAGCACATTAAATATGTTTTGCACTCTCCGTATTTGTGAAGTATTGGTGTGGCACCATGGTCAATCTACTCTGATGCATCAGGCATTGGTGGGTGGAAATCCTGGCTGATTCATGCCTGATTCATCTTCACAAAGGTCAGTCTCTCCGCATTTTTCATGGACAGACGAGTTCTCCTTGGGGTGACTATGGCCCCCGCCGCACTAAGCACCCATTCCGATGGCACACTACTGGCTGGGCATGACAGCTTTTCCAGGGCAAACTCTGCTAGTTGCGGCCAAAAATCTAGTTTGGCTGCCCAGAATTCCAGTGGATCTTCAAGGTGTGTTGTCATGTCATGTCAAGGTATGCCACCACTTGCTGGTTCAGGTCCTGCTCCAGTTCAACCTACTGCTGATGAGTTGCTTCACTATACGGGTGAAGAAGGCTACTCATCAGTGACTGTAGACCCAGCCTGCTGCGGATGGAGCTGGTGCTGCTCCTGCCACCCCTCCCCAGCAGCCATGGCAGTGGAATGTGAGTGCAGAGGGCCCCCTGAGTCAGACCTGTGACAGGATGGACAATTGTGCATCGGCAAACTGACTACGTAGGATGTCTCTGTAGTAGGTCAGTTTGTCCTCCCTCTAAGTGGGTGTAAAAAAGGTCTTTGTGCCGGTAGCGAGGGTCCAATAAGGTTGAGAGCAATAAGTCATCCCGCTGCCAAATGGTGACCATTCGGCGGTCACTACACAAGCAAGTGAGCATGCATCGTGCCATTTGTGCAAGTGACTTGGAGGGACTCCCTGCCTCCATCTCCACTGCATACTGCCACGATGTGTCTGGGTCCTCTGTCTAGACTTCCTCATAACCCTCTAGATCCTCTAGCTGCTCCTGCTACACCTCGCCTGCCAGATGAGTAGAAAATCCACCCATCTTACAAAACCTAAACTGTACTCCATTGTGCTCCAGCTCCTCCAGTTCAGCCCCCACAGGGCTCATGTGGCCGAGAGATGTAGGCGACACATCTCCAGTGCCCTGAACATTCATCTTTTCCAACACGTGTTGTAGTAAATGAAGCAGTTGAATGACGTCGTTCATCGCGTAATCCTGGTGACTGACTAATTAAGTGGCTTCCTCAAAGGGCCTGAGCAAATGGCAGGTGTCATGTATGAGCTGCCACTGGTTGACATTGAAGTTACACATTCCCCCTATCCGCTTGGATCATCAAGAAATCGGTGATGGCTTTTCTCTGTTCGTATAGTTGGTCCAACATATGGAGGGTGGAATTCCAACGTGTGGAAATGTCGCAAATCAGACTATGTTGGGGGATGCCGTCCTGACGCTGCAGCTCAAGGAAGGTGTGCTTTGTGGTATACGAGTGGCTGAAGTACATGTAAAGTTTCCTTCCAATTGTTAGGATGTCTAGCAGATGGGGGGAGCACTTCAGGAACTGCTTGATAACCAGATTGAACACATGTGCCATGCATGTTTGTCTCAGGCTTCCTTGTGGCAGCACTGACAAGATGTTCTTCCCATTGTCGGTCACCATGGTTCCCATTTCCAGTTTTCGTGGAGTAAGCCATGATTCGATTTCTTAATGAATGACTTTTAGAAGTTCATCCCCTTTGTGACTCCATTTGCCAAGGCAAACCATGTGAAGAACAGCGTGACACTGCTGTGCCCTGCACACATGGAATGCTGGAGGGGCACTGAGACTTGTCTGTGCAGTGGAGGCTGAGGACACGGTGGAGGATGAGGAGGTGGAAGCGCACACTGTCACCGGGACCAACGGCCTGAGAGCATGGAGGGGGAAGCGGCGTGACCTGTCCAAGATGCTGTTGTGGCTGTGCAGGAACCACATTCACCCAGTGGGCCATAAAGGACATGTATTGTCCCTGACCATAGTTACAGCTCCACATGTCGGCGTTGCGGTGCACTTTGGTACACACCGACAGGCTCAGGGACTGGCCTACCTTCTGTTCCACAAAATTGCACAGGACTGGTACTGTCTTCTTCGCAAAGAAATGACGGCTTGGGACTCTCCACCTCGGCTCGACACAAGCCATCAGTTCTCTGAAAGGTGCAGAGTCAACCACTTGAAAAGGGAGGGACTGCAGCACCTTGGACAGGAACACATTAAGCTTCTGCGCTGTTGGAGGAGTGGGCGCATACTGTTGTCTCTTGGACATGGCTTCGCCAATGGATTGCTGGTGGAATGTCTGACTCGAAGTAGGAGGAGAAGGAGCATCTGGAGCAACAGAAGATGGGTGTGACACACAGCTCCCTTTGGCTGAGGTGGTGGAGCATTGGCAGGCTGAAAAAGGAAACGGCATGCCACTGGGTGATGCAGCAGGCTGGACCACCACATTGGAGTCACGGTTCTCCAAGGCCGCATTATGATGATGCTGCATATGTTGATGCAGGGCCATGGTGCCAACATTGAGACTCTGGCTAGGCTTCACCTTCTGCCGACACATCTTGCAATGTTTAACATCTTGCAAGGTTAACATCCTCTGGATGCTTGATGAAAACCTGCCACACTGCCTAGTAGCTGATTTTCCCACCAACAGTCAGCACTGATTGACTGATACTGCCGCCGACTCCAGGAACCCCTGTTCCACTACCTTCCGGGAAGGTAGACAGCCGTTAAGCAGGTGGTCTACCCCGGGCACGTTTGGCTTCAGACTTTCCACTTCTGCCACAATGCTGACTGCCAACCATGCTACCTCCTTACTGGCTCAGCTGCTGCCTCACGGCAACCTGTAACCCTCTTTTCCTAATGATGGTGAAGCTCCTTCTGCCCCCGGCTCCCAAGTGCGATCGGCTTCATCATCATCAAGTTGTGTCTGCACGTCACTGATGTCCTTCTCACGTTCCTCAACAGTGTCTGCTTCAGAAGCCTGAACGCTCTCAACACCACCTCCCACGACACTCTCCTCATCACTACTTGCCCGCCTAGCGAAGGAAGTGGCAGATATCTCCTCCACTTCTTGGCTGAGCGGTAGCTGCTGACTGTCCTCTAGATTGTCCTTACTTAATAGTGGAGCTGAACCCACAGCATAAGATACTTCTGTGGAGTAGGGAACAGCATAGGACAGAGGCAATGGGAGGACAGGGACTGCTCCCAGGCCATGCCAACTGAGGATTGTGTCTGAGGGACCCACTGACTGTTGACTGGGGTGTGTCAGATGTCACTTGTGATGAAGTGGATGACCGTGTTAACCAATCGATGACAGCAAATGGGTGGCTGGTCGAGACATGACTGCTAGCTGATACCGGGAGCTCAGGCCTCTCACTGCGACTCCTGCTGCCACTCGCTTCTAGTCTGCTGCAACCTCTGCCTGATGAATATAGGCCACTGCCACTCCTCTTTGCATGTCCTAGCACTTCTCTGCCTGACATACTTAGTGCGTATGTGAGGTGAGTACAATACGCCCCACTACGCTTAAAACAGTATTGTCTACAATACCAGCAGGTGTGTACTTTTGGCTGGCCTTTCACAGTATCTAGGCCCTTAAGACTTTAACAGGAACAACGGTCGCCGTTCCAAAATTGCACACAGTACTATATAAATAATAGTGAAGGGTAGAGATAAGAACAATATGCATATACACGTGTAAATAGATACAAGCTGAAGGTGTGGGACACTGACAATTGCTCTAATTGGCCCTGCATACAAAGCTCCTGATAGGCCCACTTCCCCTTCTCATCATAGCGTAGAATTTGTTCCACTGATAACCAGAGGAGGTGGAGAAGCCAGGGCCAGACACGGTGCTGGAGTATGACCAGATAAGTCCCTGCTTTTGAATATTTAAAGCGCCAGTGTTCCCTACTATTCTCCTTCCTCCACCAATTTCCTGGCATAATATATTATTATTATAACATTTTCATACATCTTGTGTGCTGCAAAAGTATACTTCAAACAACACTGCCTACAGTGGGGTTCAAAAGTTTGGGCACTCCAGGTAAAAAATTTGTATTAATGGGCATAAAGAAGCCAAGGAAAGATGGTAAAATCTCCAAAAGGCATCAAATTGCAGATTAGACATTCTTATAATATGTCAACAAAAGTTAGATTTTATTTCCATCATTTATACTTTCAAAATAAAACAAAACAAAAAAATGGCAACTGAAAAAGTTTGGGCACCCTGCAGAATTTATAGCATGCACTGCCCCCTTTGCAAAGCTGAGACCTGCCAGTGTCATGGATTGTTCTCAATCATCATCTGGGAATATCAGGTGATGTCAATCAAAGGTTTTAAATGCCCAGACTCATCTGACCTTGCCTCAACAATCAGCACTATGGGTTCTTCTAAGCAGTTGTCTAGAAATCTAAAACTGAAAAAAGTTGATGCTCACAAAGCTGGAGAAGGCTATAAGAAGATAGCAAAACATTTTCAGATGTCAATATCCTCTGTTCGGAATGTAATTAAGAAATGGCAGTCAACAGGAACAGTGGAAGTTAAAGCAAGATCTGGAAGAACAGCTCGCAGGATTGTGAGAAAAACAATTCAAACCCCACGTTTGACTGCCCAATCCCTCCAGAAAGATCTGTCAGACACTTGAGTTGTGGTACACTATTCCACTATAAAGAAATACTTGTACAAATATGGTCTTCATGGAAGAGTCATCAGAAGAAAACCTCTTCTACTTCCTCATCACAAAAATCAGCGTTTGAACTTTGCAAATTAACATATAGACTGATGCATTTTGGAAACAAGTTCTGTGGACCGATGAGGTTAAAATATGAGCAAAGGTACGTTTGGAGAAGAAAGGGAACAGAATTTAATGTAAAGAACCTCTGTCCAACTGTTAAGCATGGGGGTGGATCAATCATGCTTTGGGGTTGTATTGCAGCCAGTGGCACAGGGAACATCTCACAAGTAGAAGGAAAAATTGATTCAATAAAATTTCATCAAAAAGCTGAAGTTAAAGGGGTACTCCGGTGCTTAGACATCTTATCCCCTATCCAAAGGATAGGGGATAAGATGCCTGATCGCGGGAGTCCCGCCGATGGGGACCCCCGTGATCTTGAACGCAGCACCCCGTTTGTAATCAGTCCCCGGAGCGTGTTCGCTCCGGGACTGATTACCGGCGACTACAGGGTGGGCGGCATGTGACATCACGCCCCCGCGTGATGTCACGCTACGCCCCTCAATGCAATTACAAACGGGGTGCCGTGTGCAAGATCACAGGGGTCCTCAGCGGCGGGACTCCCGCGATCAGGCATCTTATCCCCTATCCTTTGGATAGGGGATAAGATGTCTAAGCACCGGAGTACATCTTTAAAGACAGGATGGCTTCTACAAATGGATAATGATCCTAAACACACCTCGAAATCCACAGGGGATTTCACAATCTCCTAACTTTAACATAATTGAAAATCTATGGATATACCTTAAAAGAGCAGTGCGTGACAGACAGCCCTGAAATCTCAAAGAACTGGAAGACTTTTGTAACGAAGAATGGGCAAAGATACCTCAAACAAGAATTGAAAGACTCTTGGCTGGCTACAAAAAGCACTTACAAACTGTGATACTTGCCAAAGGGGGCAGTACAAGTTATCAACTCAGCAGGGTGCCCAAACTTTTGCAGACAAAATTTTTTTGTTTTCTGTTATTTTGAAAGTGTAAATGATGGAAATAAAATCTAACTTTTGTTGAAATATTATAAGAATGTCTAATCTGTAATGTGATGCTTTTTGGAGATTTTTCCATCTTTCCTTGGCTTCTTTATGCACATTAATACAAATTTTTACCTGGGGTGCCCAAACTTTTCATCCCCACTGTAGTTCTGAATTGGCTAGTCTTTAGACCATTCTAATTGTAGTCTGCTCTGATCTTCAGCCTGCTATCCAGATTGTGTAAACTCCACTTGCCCTGACCTTAGCTTGCTTAATTACTTTTCCTTTCTGCTCCTATGTTACCATGCAATTAATGAATACAAGGTATAAAAGACATATTATTGTTAACAACTTATGGTTATAAATAGCTTAACAACATCTTTAAAAGTAGAAAGATTTTGGCTAATGTACACATTAAAAGGCAGGACATCGAAACAGTGGGACAAATCTCAGAAAAATATTTAAATAAATATATAGATGTGTCAAGGATTAAAATTTGTCATGAAAATTGTGTAACACAATATCAAAACATGCTTTCAAAACTCTCAAAAGGCTTTATTTATATAATTAAATATCTACACATAGACAAATACAGCTGAAACATCTTATAGCATAGTCCCTATTTTTCACCCCTATAACTTCTGTGTAAGAATCTAGACTTTTCTACAAGAACCCTGTTGCTACCCTCAGAATGTTTTTTAATTGTATTGTATAAGTTAGGATCCTATCTCTTGTAATTTTCTTTATGTCCATGATTACCCGTGCATATCTGTCTCATAGCAACTGTAAAAAATGATAGTTTTTCAGAATTGAAAGTGGTTGTGTATGATTAGACAAAACAGGTCTTTGAACCAATGCATTGCATGTCCTTGGGTAAGTTTTGGTAATGCTGCATTCAAGTGAATGGGAAAAACGGTAATACTAAATACATTCAAGTTAATGATGTAGTTTCTTATAAAGAGTAAAAATCTGGTACAACTTTTTGGTTGCGTATGTTTTTCTCTATTGCTGTTTTTAGTCTTATTGGTCCTCTTGGAAAAGAATACACAAAATAAAAAATCTGTAAATAATTTTAAAAGTTTTAGTGTAGTACTCTAACTTTATTGTCATTCTAGATGAGAAACATGTTTTAAAACAGTAACACTTTTTGTCAGTTTTAATTTTTTCTAAATCATCACTAAAGGTTTTACTTCTGGTAACTCTATATGCATTTTCCACACAATCCTTCTCAGCAACAGACCATGGATCCAATAGTGCTTCTGATTCACTTTATGGATGAACACATTGCAGATAAATGGCATTTATTTTCAAAATGTAAAAGTCCAAATAATTTCATGTATATAAAAAACACATTTAACAAACAACTTGAATAAAAACACATTTACATTATCTTAATGACAATCATTTTCCAATTTATTTATGGCACAAATATAATTTTAATTGTAGGTAAAATAACCATAAATCACATTTACTTGTATAAATTAAACACATCTTAGTGAATCATATTGACATTGTTAGTAATAAGAGCCCCTTTTCAGTATGTAGGGTCTCCTGGCTTTGCTTACAATGGCCTGTCTTTTTAAAATATAAGGAGTTTTTCTCTTTACAATGTCTTCGTTTTCACTGTTCGAGCTGCTGGGTTCAAGGTAATCCTGTTGAAGCAGCTAAAAAAAGAAAGAAAGATATGTAGCAATCTCATTAAGATGACAAATCAGAAATCTAGTTTACCCGATACATTACATAGCAAGTGATGTGGATGTCAGTAAGTATTATATCCTGTACAATAAATATAATAATTGGAAAAGGTAGTGGATTTATTATTATTGGTTTTTGATTGTGTTATGCCTAAATTGACAATGCTATTTTTATACCATAAAATATTTAGTTATATATCTTTCCAGAGAGTATTCTGAATCTCACTAGCTACTGTCTAATTCTTGTTGAGATAAATAAGCATTTCAACCAGCTTGTGCTTAAAGTAGTATTCCGACCGTAGACATCTATCCCCCTATCCAGTAGTACGCATTCACAGAGTGACCACTGCTCCTTGATGGATAATAAGCGACCATCACGCCCCCTCCATACATCTTCCATAGACATTAATAGAGGGGGCGTAATGACAACGGCCGCCAAAAGCCTAGCGAGGTGCTGGGCTGGCGATCATGTGGGGCCCCAGCAGCTGGACACCCCGATCATACATCTTATTCCTTTCCTTTGAATAGGGAATAAGATGTCTAAGAACAGTGTTACCCATTTAAGTCAAATTACATAGCTTAGCAGATGCATACTTTGTGCTGGTAAGGTCCAAAATACTAAAACAGATCTATCCACAAGTTCATTAAAGTGTCCCTATCATTATGACAAAAAAATTATAATTCATATGTCATTAAGACATATCAAAAGTTTTTATAGGTTGGAGGTCTGAGTCTTCAGATCCCGACTGATAAGTAGCACCAGTTAAGGCTGGGTTCACATCACGTTTTCTCCCATACAGGATCACATAGGGCTGAAACCTCGCTCTCCCGTATGCCTTTCTTTGCGCTCCCATATGTAATTAATTTCAATGAGCCGGCCGGAGTTAAACGTTCGGTCCGATCGGCTCATTTTTGTGCCGTATGCGCTTTTACAACCGGACCTAAAACCGTGGTTGACCACAGTTTTAGGTCCGAGGAAAAAGTGCATACGGCACAAAAATGAGCCAACTGGACCGAACGTTTCACTCCGGCCGGCTCATTGAAATGAGTTACATACGGGAGTGCATACGAAGGCATACGGGAGCGGATGTTTTTAGCTCCCCATGCCGTATGTGCTCCCGTATGGGAGAAAACGTGATGTGAACCCAGCCTAAGAGAAGTGCACGGTTAGCACATCTTCTCCTGATTCTGTGTCATGTGACCAGGAATAATGCAAGTCTATGAGACTGTCCAGCTCACAAAGACATAAAGCATGGTTGCATATTGCTCTCCCCGCTTGTTGAAACACTTGATTGGGGTCTGAAAACTCAATAAAAAAAATTTTTTAGTATCAAAAGTTTTTACAATGACAGGTACAATTTAAAGTAAAACTAAACCCAATACATAGGGTTATTGCAGTTGCAGGTGAACCAGATTACAATGAGGTTTCCCTGGAGATACCTTTTGTATTATCTGGCATTGGTTATCTGGAAATGGTCGATTTTGCACAATAAAGGCGGTACACGGCATAATATGCTTCCCTGCCTCCATTCCCTCTGCACGATATGCCTGCCCACCTTATGAATAATCATGGGACCCCTTCACTCATGTGAGCATGAGGTGGGCAGGCATATTGGTGCAGAGGGGATGAAAGCAGGGAGGCTAGGTATGTCAGGTCATGCAATGAAGGCCAAAGTAGGTAATTTCCAGATTAGCAAAGCGGCTAACACAACGAATATCTCCGGAACCGGACTGTGGTTCGGGGTAAGTGATACCTCATTATAATTTGGTTACAATTGTAACCTTGAATATTGTGCAAGTACTGTAAGGGTGAAGAACAGAAAAAGATTACAAATCTTTTTAACTTTCAGGCACCAGTTGATTTAGAGACATATATTTTTTCTCTGGGGTAACTTTAAATATTCGTTGCCTGCCTATTATTAGTACTAATATATATATATATTAATGTATATATAAATATATGTGTATATATATATATATATATATATATATATATATATATATATGTATAAATATGTATATAAATATATATATATATATATTCCCTTTATACGAATTGAGATAGTATTGATATTGTTTTCATACTTTTGCATGTGCATGTACAGTAAATATATTTAAGAGACTTTCAAGCAAAAAAGCAAGCATACTCGCCTTCACTTATTTCCCATAGCTGCTGTTCCAACTGTATCATGTTCCCACTACCTTTTAGTTTTTGCAGAAAATGCATGTTAAACCAATCTCTGGCCTCAGTGCTGACCTATCTCAGTCAATGATTGGCTAATCAGTCATTTTCTGTAATATTAAAAAGTCCTAGGGAGCAGCAGGGACCCAACACCAACATCAGCAGCTATGGGGCAGGTATGCTTACTTTTTTATATTGAAAGCACTCCCTCCAAGTCCACAATAGAACCTTTTGGAATTGGCAGAATACTCCTTTCAAACAATGTTTGTTTATCATGTTTATGCTGCAGTTATATAATGGTATTTTGTAAAGGACTTTTATTTTGACTAGACTATTTAAACCAGTTTATTTATATGCTTGTTTTTAATGCTCCAGCCAAGTAGAAGGATTTGGTGACGGATAACATTTAAAACTTCAATGGACTACACATAACTTATTAGGGAATTAGGGAATATAGATGAAGGAAAAGCATGTGGGAAGAATAGCAGAATTAAAATTTTGTCATATTGAGTACATTAGGATTGTCCGGGCTCTGCAGAAAAAGCCTACGCAGCTTCCACTCTAATGCACTTCTGATCAGTATAGACAGGAAGGTAACAATATTTAGACAAATACTCATATCAAATGATTGCGGCAATGTTTTGGAGAAAGGGCTGCCTGACACATTATTTTCAGACTTTATTATTATTATATAATAATTTTGCTTTTAGAACTCATCATGAACTATAGTTTTGTACTGTACCATAGAACTTGGAGCAATATCTCTTCCAGATAAGGCATTTGCTAGAACACTCTGATATAATGGTCGGCAATTTCTATTCTCTTCACGCAAAGCCACTTACTATGCTTTCACTCTTCTTCATGCTTTATTCCTTTATTGTCTTTCATATCTTCTCTTTCTTCACCCACTCTTTACAATTGCTGTGTGCCATTTTAAACAGTGCCCTCCACTCTCTTACTGCCCAAGAGCCATACTTGCCCAAAAGAATACATTAATATTTTGTAAGTAGAAAACAAATCTTGAGCAGTACAACATGCGAATACTGGGTAGACTCTCTTCCAGCTAGCTATAAGAATGATCACTCTACATATCCTCATTCCTTCTGACATTTAAGTGCTAATATTATGGAAATAAGATGATTCTATTTTAGGAAGCCTAGAGAAACCTGACAAACTAAGTAACTGCAGGTCATGAAAGACAAACAAAAAAATCAGTTCTGGAGCATAATTATAGTTTTATATCATTTTTTTTTTCATTTCATTTTTCTCCATAAGAATGTCTTATAGGGAAGTCAAAAGGCATAGATGTAGGTTAAGTTAGACACTTAGTACTTGTCTGAGCAGTGTTTTATCTATTAAAGAACTCATGTCAACCTTTTCCTCAAAGGGGAACTCCGGTGGCCAATGTGTTTTTTCAGTTTCTACTTGCAGGTGAGTTTTCTTGTTATCTTGTTATCTCTGGTCTCGTGCTTGCTCTTTTTGTCTTTCTTTTCCCTTTTTTGCTCAATTGTGTCGATGTTGTGCAGCATCTATTTCCATTTTGCCTTTGTTTTAGAAACTACAGCTCCCAGCATGCCTTGAAGCCTGTCTTCTCTTTCAGTGCCCTGCCCAACTTGTTTTGCATTGCCGCCCAGCCCTGTTTGTGGGTGGCTCTTTTTTTTTCTTTCCCCTTTAGCACTCCCTTTCCCTGCCCTGCTCATTAGTATACTCATCCCACCCTCACTGTCAGCTTCTCACCCCACAGTCCCCACATAAGGGAATGAATGAATTGTCAGTGGGGGGAACTGATCATATGTGACCCGCGGGCGCTGCTCTCCTCCCCCCCAATGAATTGTCATCTGCAGTGCACTGTCCCCACATTAGGGAACATATGGCGCTGCTCTGCTTCCTGCCCTTTCCTCTCCTCCCCAAAGCGATGTCCCTGCAAGGGTTAAAGGACATCTGTACTGATTAATTTTACATATTCCTGTGCCCGGGCTGCAAAAATAAACAAAATAAACTTCGACTCACCTTCCTGCATTCCTCCGTTGCTATGGTAACGGCCTCACGGTCCTCTGCTGCGATCCTCATGCTGCTTCCTGTGGACAGGAACGTCACAGAGGCATCAGCATATCACCGGCCACAGCGATGTCCCGCCTCTGCCCGTGATAGGCTGAGCGCACTGTCATGTAAGGAGCGGCCTATCACCGGCCGAGGCAGGACATCGCTGTGACCGATGATACGCTGACGCTGATAGGCTGAGCGCACTGTCATGTGAGGAGCCGGCCGGCTCCTTTCATGACAGTGCGCTCAGCCTATCACTGGCTGAGGTGGGACATCGCTGCGGCCGGTGATACGCTGATGCTGATAGGCCTGCCGGCTCCTTACATGACAGTGCACTCAGCCTATCACCGGCCGAGGCAGGACATCGCTGCGGCCTGTGATATGCTGACGGCTCTGTGATTTTCCCATGCCCAGGAAGCAGCATGAGGATTGCAGCAGAGGACTGTGAGGCAGTTACCGTAACAATGTCAGCGTATCACCGGCCACAGCGTTGTCCCGCCTCGGCCGGTGATAGGCTTAGCGCATTGTCATGTAAGGAGTCGACCGGCTCCTTACATAACAGCGCGCTGAGCCTATCACTGGCTGAGGTGGGACATTGCTGTGGCTGGTGATACGCTGAAGGCTCTGTGATGTTCCTGTCCCAAGGAAGCAGCATGAGGATCGCAGCAGAGGACCGTGAGGCTGTTACCGTAGCAATGGGGGAACGCAGGAAGGCAATTCAAAGTTTATTTTGTTTATTTTTGCAGCCAGGAACTGGAATATGTAAAATTTTTCAGTACAGTTGTCCTTTAACCCTTGTGGGGACATCGCTTTGGGGGAGGGGAGAGGAGGGGGATTGGCAGGAAGCAGAGCAGCACCCGCGGGTCACATATGATTAGTTACCTAATGTTTGGATAGCAACAATTCAATAAATATTCATTACATGGGGTGTGAAAAAGGGGCAAAACCATTGCAGGAGAGAAAAAAAAAACGCAACGCCTGCAGCACTGACGTCTTGTCCACAACAGTGAACAAACATGGCGCAGGTGTGGACGACAGTCAAAAGCAACCAGAAAAACTCAGTAAAAAGTCAATAAAAAACATATATGCTGTGGACAGATGTATAACATGTGAATTACAAAAGTGCTAAACTCGCTACAAACACGCTAGATAACCATAAAACTGTGGTACCGGAGTACCCCTTTAATTTTTCTTGGCTCAAGAAATCCTGAACTTCTTGGCAGAATTTTATTAGGATAAGTACTAGTTATACCTGAAATGCAGAATTTACATCATACCTCTGAATGTGGAAAGACCATACTTTGGCAAATTTTCTGAAGCTGAATTGCTGTCAACATTGCGTCCAAGTTAAAGCCATTCAATGTTGTTGGATATTGTTTTCTGACTGTAAGATCTTCTCCAGTCTCCCCTGTTTCCTCCATTTGGGTGTTAAAATTGTTAACAAGTTTGCATACATTGAGAAGAGTCATTTTCCAGTATGGAAGCCTCGCCTTATTCACCTGAAGTTAAATATTTGCTAATTATTATGAGCTCAAACAAACAAATTTTTTGCTGATTTCTTACATATGATAAAAGACTGACACAGAATGATTAAAGGGTAACCCTCATTAAAACTAATTTTTGCTATTGCACTCCTTATGGTAAAAAAATGTAGTTTACTATGTTATATTTGTGCTTAAAAAAGCTCAAGAGCACATTTCCCCCCAACTCATACACAGGCTTTGGACCAAAGTCTAAACACAGAAAGTGCATCCTGGAGTGCTGAGGGGGGGGGGGGGGGGGTTCCAGCCTCATCCAATCAAGCTCCTCTCACACTTAACTGCCATATGCTGTTGGTTGGACACCCCCCCCCTCAGCACTCCAGGCTGCACTTCCTGTGTTTGGGCTTCGGCCCAAAGTCTGTGTATGAGATGGGGGAAAATATGCTCTTGAGCTTTTTTAAGCACAAATAAAACATAGAAAACTAAAAAAAAAAATTTAAACAAAGTATATTAGAAATATTTTTTATTTACCATAAGGGGTGCAATAGCAAAAATAAGTTTTAATGAGAGTGCCCATTTAAATATTTTTCAAATACCTTTAATTGTTTATTTTATAGAATGCAGTCTACAAAGTACCTCTACTCCAACATACAAGTAATACAAGTATAAGGTTAACATTCCATATAAGCTATGTATTCTTTCAGTAATCACAGTGCAATTTAAAAAAGCTGTTGCCCTAAAATGCTAACATTTATATATATATATATATATATATATATATATATATATATATATATATATTACAAACTTAGATGACACATATATGCTGGTGTGATGATGGATGGAACATTAGTTCTCAAAGTCACAATTCAAATATAATTTTTAATTTCAAATTAAATTTCCACTTTTATCTTACCACAAGGTTGTAAGTGTGGGAAATCCCTATTTAAAAGAAAACTTACTCCTCCCCATAACCACTATTACAGGTTGTCTTGACAAAGACCGCTGTGGGGGTCTGAACATTGTATTCTTTTATTCCATGGACAAAGCTTTTTGCTTTTTTTTTCTTGTGAAAGGGGTACTATGCACCTAGACATATTATCCCCTATCCAAAGGATAGAGGATAAGATGTCTGATTGTAGGGGTTCCGCTGCTGGGGACCCCCACGATCTCAGCTGCGGCACCCCAGATATCTGGTGCACAGAGCAAACTTCACTCCATGCCGGATGATTGGCAATGTGGGGCAGAGGCTAGGGACATCACGGTCATGCCCCACTTGTGATGTCTCGACCACACCCCCTCAATGCAAATCTATGGGAGGGAGTGTGACGGCCGTCACGCCTCCTCCCATGTACTTGCATTGAGGGGACGAGGCCGTGATGTCACGAGCCTCCGGCACTCCAACGCTGCACCAAACGCTGTAAACGATCGCCAGGTGCAGCAGGGAGATCACGGGGGTCCTCAGTGGCGGGGCCCCCGTGATCAGACATCTTATCCTTACCCTGTCCTTTGGATTTGTTAACAGTTTAAATGGAATCTGTCAGGGAGGTTATATTTAAGATGGTTGTATGAAGACAGAGGAGGGATTCCATGGCTGCATATATGGCACATTTTTGCGCATGTGTCATGATTGCAACAGCAAGATTCTACCTGGAAATTCGAACATAGGGTGTTGATAATGCAGCAAAAACATATAGGGAGAGAAAGGCCGCTCAGACGGTATAGTATTATTTACTGACTCATACTGGTTATGACATCCAATAGGCATATACTCTTTAACAGTGGAAAGCAGTCCACTGTCAAAACTTATTTAACTGAAAAGAAAAAAATGCATTCTGCAAATAGGTATAGCAACACACAACAACCAACAAGGAACAACCAACACAGAGTGCTCAGAAAGGATGCTCAAAATAGTTATTTTGAGAGAAACACAAGCATTTACTAAAAATGAGAGGTGAAACAGGAGAGTCTTCTTTAAATATTACTGATACCTGGCATAGGCTGGCACATGCCATGTGTAGTCTTATAGATAAGAACACTTTCTTCAATGTTTTATTGCCACTAGTCAATTGTAAAAAGAGCAAATGATGGTCGTGTTGACAATGAACATCTGTCTGCTTTTAATAGTCAATTTCGTCCACAGGAGCATTGCTTGTATAATTTACTTGGGTATTTGTGGTAATACTAAAGTATTACTCTTTCTCAATTATGTATTATTGTATAGCTTCACATGTCTAAAGGTATACATATTACAAACTGCCTGCCCAGTAAAACAGGAATATAGTCTTCAAGTGGTTGTATACAATAATAACCCACTTCAGGAATTTATTAAAAATCCCATTACAGGTTTCACTGTATATTGTATCAGTTCACTGGGTTCTATGCCATCTCCATATGCATAGTACTGTGCCCACCATTGATTAAAGCAGCATTGACACTGTCTATAGTCGAAAAGGAAATGTCTGAACAATTTGATGCAGCTGAGTTACAGCCAACCAGCTGCCCTGTATAGCCGACCCCTGCCAAATATAGATTTATGAAGGTTTTCATCTAGCTGACATACTGGATCATCATTTATCAATTTAGTTTATTGAATTTAGGGTTAAAAATATATTCTAAAGGAATATTTTTTTATAAATATTTCAATTGTATCTGTAATATCACATACATAATAATGTATATATGTTACTCACTGGGTCATGCAGGTGCTTTACA
Source organism: Hyla sarda (assembly GCF_029499605.1). Taxonomy (NCBI): domain Eukaryota; kingdom Metazoa; phylum Chordata; class Amphibia; order Anura; family Hylidae; genus Hyla; species Hyla sarda. The sequence continues at coordinate 283,021,012 of NC_079192.1, forward strand.
TGCCTTTTTTGTTTCTGGCTTCTGTATTTGTCTCACAAATCCCTCTGTTCTGCTGCTTACTCATTCTGACATCAACTGCTCAGGAGGGGGCGTGTCTGAGGCAAGCACTGAGCCTAGCCACACTTACCATGCATTCACTACTCCCTGATCTACTGTACGGTGCTGGATCGCTTCATCCAATCACTGCAGGCTGCTCTGTAACCCCCTCCTCTCTCTTTTCAGACTAGAGTCTGACAGACAGCAGTGAGCGAAGAGTAGTGCTAGTCCCTCCCTCATTTACTGGACTTTATCCCAGTCTGTGCTTAGGTTGGGATAAAGATGATGTTGCAGCCAGACAGGACTGTGTTCTGGATGGGGTAGGGGCCCCTACTGGTCTTTTTATTTCTAACCAATGATTTCCATAAAAAGGAAATACATTTTTTAAGTATATCAGAAAGGTTAATGTAAAACACATAACAAGTTGCTGAATCTGGCCATTTACACTCTGGCTGGTGACCCCCCATAAAAAAAGAAACAAAAAAAAAAAAACTCACCTTCCTGATTCCCTTGCTGCTGTCATTCTCACAGCACTTTCATGGGGTTGATGATGGGCTGAGAAGGCAATCACACTAACCCCGACCCACCCACTACATCCCTTTAACCCCTTAAGGACTGAGCCCTTTTTTACCTTAAGGACTGAGCCCTTTTTTGCAATTCTGACCACTGTCAATTTATGCATTAATAATTCTCGGATGCTTTTACTGTTTATGCTGATTCCAAGAATGTTTTTTCATGACACATTCTACTTTAACATAGTGGTAAATTTTTGTGGTTACTTGCATCCTTTCTTGGTGAAAAATCCGCAAATTTTAGCATTTTTCTAACTTTGAAACTCTCTGCCTATAAGGAAAATGGGCATACCAAATAAATTATATATTGGTTCACAATATACAATATGTCTACTTTATGATGGCATCAAAAAGTTGACATGTTTTTACTTTTGGAAGACATTAGAGGGCTTCAATGTATAGCAGCAATTTTCCAATAAGGGGTGCAGTGAGCATTTACACCCCACTGGCGTTTAACATTTTTCATTTTCACGGACCACTGTTCCAAAAATCTGTCAGACACCTGTGGGGCATAAATGCTCACTGCAACCCTTATTACATTCCGTGAGGGGTGAAGTTTCCAAAATGGGGTCACATGTGGGGGGGTCCATTGTTCTGGCACTATGGGGGCTGTGTAAATACACACGGCCTTCAATTCAGGACAAATTTTCTCTCCAAAAGCCCAATGGCACTCCTTCTCTTCTGAGCATTGTAGTTCACCCGCAGAGCACTTTACATCCACATATGGGGTATGTTCTTACGCTGAAGAAATGGGGTTACACATTTTTTTTTTGTTTTTTCTCCTATTTTCCCTTGTGAAAATGAAAAATTTAGGGTAACACCCTCATTTTCCCATCCAACTTTAATGAAAATTCATCAAACACCTGTGGGTTGTTAAAGCTCACTATACCCCTTGTTACGTTCTGTGAGGGGTTTAGTTTCCAAAATGGGGTAACATGTGGGCATTTATTTTTTTGCGTTTATGTCAGAACCGCTGTAAAATCAGCCACCCCTGTGCAAATCCCCAATTTAGGCCTCAAATGTACATAGTGCGCTCTCACTCCTGAGCCTTATTGTACGTCCGCAGAGCATTTTACGCCCACATATGGGGTATTTCCGTACTTGGGAGAAATTGCACTACAAATTTCGGTGGTCTTTTTTTTTCTTTTACCTCTTGTGAAAATAAAAAGTATGGGGCAAACATTTTTAATTTTTTTACACTAACAGGCGGGTGTAGACCCCAACTTTTCCTTTTCATAAGAAGTAAAAGGAGAAAAAGCCCCCCAAAATTTGTAGTGCATTTTCATCTAGTATGGAAATACCCCATATGTGGCCTTAAACTGTTTCCTTTGAATACAACAGGGCTACGAAGTGAGAGAGCGCCATGTGCATTTGAGGACTAAATTAGGGAATGCATAGGGGTGGTCATAGGGTATTCTACGCCAGTGATTCCCAAACAGGGTGCCTCCAGCTGTTGCTAGACTCCCAGCATGCCTGGACAGTCAGTGGCTGTCCGGAAATGCTGGGAATTGTTGTTTTGCAACAGCTGGAGGCTCCGTTTTGGAAACAATGCTGTATGATACATTTTTCATTTTTAGTACGGGGGACAGTGTAAGGGGATGTATTGTAGTGTTTTACCCTTTAATATGTGTTAGTGTAGTGTAGTGTAGTGTAGTGTTTTAAGGGTATATTCACACAGGTGGGGGTTTACGGTGAGTTTCCCGCTAGGAGTTTGAGCTGCGGCGGAAAATTTGCTGCAGCTCAAACTTGAAGCAGGAAACTCACTGTAAACCCACCCATGTGAATGTACCCTGTACATTCACATGGGGGGCAAACCTCCAGCTGTTCCAAAACTACACCTCCCAGCATGTACTGACAGACCATGTATGCTGGGAGTTGTACTTTTGCAACAGTTGGAAGCACACTGGTTGGAAAACCTTCAGTTAGGTTCTGATACCTAACTCAGTATTTTCCAACCAGTGTGCCTCCAGCTGTTGCAAAACTACAACTCCCAGCATGTACTGATCACCGAATGGCATGCTGAGAGATGTAGTTATACAACAGCTGGAGGTACGCAAGTACAACTCCCAGCATTGCGAGACAGCCGTTTGCTGTTCGTGCATGCTGGGAGTTGTAGTTTTCCAAGACATAGAGGGCCACGGTTTAGAAGCCACCGCACAGTAATCTCCAAACTGCAGAACGGGGGAACCAAACATTAATCCCAACCCCGATCTGCTATTGGTCGGTCGCTTCTGACCGACCAATAGCAGAAATAGGAAGGGAGGCACCCCTGCCACCTCACTCCTATCTCTTCAGGGGATCGTGGGTGTCTTGGACAGCCCCAATCCCCTTATTTTCCGGGTCACCGGAGACCCGTATGACCCGGAATCGCCGCAGACCGGCGATTTGCAGCGATCGCAACATGGGGGGCTAGTGGCGGGGACCACAATTCCCACAGACGTACCCATACTCCCTCAGTCCTTAAGGACTCTAAAACGGGGGCGTATGGGTACACCCTCAGTCCTTAAGGGGTTAAGGAAGTAAAAATAGTAACTTTGCAGCAAGTTCCTCGATTTTCGAAATATTTATTTAAATTTAAAATAGGCTTAGAAAAAAAGTACACTTTTTTGATGTTTAAATTTAGATGTTTTTCAAATTTTTGTCTCTTATCATTACAATGTCATTTATCTATTGTGCAGAAATATTGTGGTTTTGTTGTAGGAAGCATTGATACTGGTGACTTTACAGTTAGGCTAAAGAACAAATTACGTTCTATGGGCTGTAAAGGTAAGATAAGTGAACAATGGACGGGGCTGTAGTGGAGAGATTGATGGGGTACTGTGTCTGCTCGAATAGTGCCATCTGAATACCTGCATGGATATAGAGATAGATGTTAAAAGCTATTTTCCTCATAATGCGCCCATTTGATACTCTTTATTAAACATCTCTTTTTGTTTAATTATAAGAGGGATTTGTCTGTGCCATTCCATTCTCAGTTCTAGTGTATAAAATGCATTTTACACCAGTTTAGTTAAGAGTAAAAACATTACAAGCCTTCATCTCTAAGACTCCTTAGTATTGGATATGTCAATGGTTTACTTCTAACTTTCTATTACTGTATCACAAATTTGATTGGCTATAAAAAAAAACATTAAACAGTATATACAGTAAAATAGGCACACTCCCATACTACAGTTCTGTGCACAAACTGTATAGGAGATCAATGTTTTATCTGTGTTAACTAAAAGCAAAAATGCAGAGACTAAAACTGTCCTTTGTTTTGTCAGTTTTTACCCTGTATGGGATCTGCATGCCTTTTCATGGCTTATCTTTTACAACAAAACATAAGATATTATGAGGCATAGAGGAAAGTCAGGACAGCAATACTGCTAAACATTGGAATTAGCTTCAATAGAAACCATGTAATCTGATTGGAGGGTAGTCCAGTAGCCATGGGGTGCATAAAATATGAAAAAAAAAGCAACTACAAAATGTTGAGAATATTTTAGCACTCACCATTAAAATGTAACTCTTATTGAATCTTCATTAAAATTCAACGGCCTTCAGCATGAGAAGGGAGAAAAAGACGCACAGCCGAAGCTGCGCAGTGTGACGGCAACAAGCCTTGTTTCGCAAACTTCCCGCTTAAAATTCATGGTGAGAAGACCATGAATTTTAATGAAGATTCACAAAAAGTTACATTTTAATGGTGAGTGCTAAAATAATCTCTTCATTTTACTATATGAGATATACTCCTCCACATTAACATTGAAATACCAAGAAGCACAAGCTATAAGATTGTTTATATCAGGGAAGAAGTAAGTGTCGCTAAAATCTGTAAATGATAAAAAAAAATGTAATCATCTAGGTCCATTGACCTGGCATATTGAAGGGGGTTCAATGGTATAAAAGCCAGATTGATAGCAAAATTTTTTAACCTCGTAAAACCTCAGAAATTGGAAACAAGTCAGTACAGTAAGATTATGTGGCGCCTCTTGTTTGTTGACATGCCAGTCATTGCCACTTGAGAGACAGAAGACTTAAATCGAGAGAACTTGGTTTACCATTTATCACTCAGAGACTTTAGTTTCAGGATGTCACATTCCATGCTTAGGGTGTCGAACTGGGCCTCCACTAACCATGGAAATGTGCTTGCATAACATTGGGCTATGCGCCAGATGTCCTGTTACAGGTGTTTCATTGACTTCAAATGACCACTCTCATAGGCTATCATGGTGCAGAACAAGATGGCAGTGGAGGCTAAAATAAAGGTCTATCCTCTAAAACTGTGGTCTCGAACTTGGCCCTCCATGTGTTGCAAAACTTCAACTCCAAGCAGGCCCAGACAGCCAACGGCTGTCTGGGCCTGTTGGGAGTTGAAATTTTGCAACACATGAAGGGCCACAGTTTGAAACCACTGTTCTAAAATGAGTCTTGAAGGTAATGTTAGCCAGATATTGGACTAATGACCACAAAGAGGACTTTACAAGGAAACAGCATACCAATCCTAATCCCTGGATTATGGTGTGGGGTGGCATCATTTATGGTAACTGGTCCTCTCTAGTCCTAATTTCAGGTACACTAACAGTTCAGCATTGCATTGATTTTGTTGTGAAACCAGTGGTATAGCCAATTCTCTGGAGTGTCCAAGAAGCAACAAAACAATGCGTGTCAGTGCATGTATTTTTGTGCATGATACTTATACTTGACAATGAATAAATCAAAATGTTTTAAATATTTTGTTTCCATTTTTTATTTGCATATCATTAGCATGTCTATCAATTATGTGATTTCCATAATTCCATGATTTTTCTTTCTTGTTTCAGCTATGTGACCTTAGTAGTATAAAACTGCCCAATGTCCTCATTAAAACAAGTAGCTAGTTTTAGACAATATATTCCAGATTGCTGAGATTGCCCTCATGAGTATTGTAAATTCTGCCATATGCTGCAGGTAAACTGCTGTTTCATTAGTCACAGAATTGACAATGAGGCCGTAAAATCGGTCACTAATGAGCATCCGACAGTTTCATATACCGTAAGGGAAAAAAAAAAATTCCTTTAAATTAGACATCAGGAAGAGGACATGCAGCATTTAAAGGGGTACTTATTCCTTCCAGTACTTATAAGAGGAAGTTCTTTTCTTTTTGAATTTCTTTTCCATGTCAGGAACTGTCCAGAGCAGGATAGATTTGCTATGGGGATTTGCTTCTGCGCTGGACAGTTCCTGACATGGACAGAGGTGTCAGCAGAGAGCACTGTGGTCAGACAGAAAATAAATTCAAAAAGAAAAGAACTTCCTGTGGAGCATACAGCAGCTGAGAAGTACTGAAAGGATTAAGATTTTTAAATAGAAATAATTTATAAATCTGTTTAACTTTCTGGCACCAGTAGATTTAAAAAAAAAAAAATGTTTTCCACCGGAATACCCCTTTAAGCCATTTATTCTTCACTTCAGCTTTCATTTGAAAAAGATCACAGAGTGTTTGTTTATCGGCACTCGATTCATTGTGTTTATCAAGACTTGCATCTCACATGCCAATGCATGGGCTTGCTGGATTTATGCAGTGGTGCACGCCTTATATAAATGTGCGCCCTTGCTCTACAGTTTACACTTGCTAGCAGGAGTACAATGTAGTAAATTCAATTTGAGGGGGGCACTACTTCGCCTTTCACGCAAAACTATGGACGTTTCAAAGCAAGTTCTGCCCCTTTGCGAATATGGGGGAGAATGTCAAAATGTTACGACATATGTTCACAGAGCAGGTTCTGGTGCAAAAATTACTTTTTCATGTTTGATGTTTTTTTGTCATCCACCAAAAAGTTAGTGGTTAATACTGATGACTTAGTACTAGCAACATAACCCTCAGCATTTCTTCATGGAAAATGGCCACTTGTCCCTGGTTAGCACTGTTGTCTTGCAGCACTAGAGTCCTGAGTTGAAATTCCACCAAGAACAACATCTGCATGGAGTTAGTATGTTCTCCTCTTGTTTGTGTGGGTTTCCTCCTGTTACTATGGTTTCCTTCGATAATTCAAAAACATACTGATATGTGAATTTAGATTGTTATCCCCAGTGGGGACAGGGACATATGAGTGATGACTAGCTACGTACAGCTCTGCCAAATATGTGAGCTCCATAAAGGAATTTTTATAAATGTGAAAACTAGAGATGAGCAAATTTTTTAAAGATTTTATTCGGCCTATTCTGCGAATTTTTCGAAAAAATGTGGTTTGGTCCGAATTTATTTGCAGCAAATCGCTATTAAAAACGGCTATTTCTAGGCTACAGAGAGCCTCAATAGAGGTGTAGAACACTTTATTTTGCTGTAACACGCATAAGGAGTGTGCTGTGTTAGTGAAATAATACTGTTATTCAGTATGACATGCAGATTAGAGGCGTCACTATTAGAATCATTGTCGCAGAGTGGCACAATGGCAGAGTCTGGAGGTGGCATCAGTATGAGGAGACCATATAGTGGCTGAATGACATAGCGTGGAGGTGGCGGCAGCATGAGGAGACCATGTAGTGGCTGACTGAAACAGCCTAGAGGTGGCAGAGGCATGAATAGACCATATAGTGGCTGAATAACACAGCCTGGAGGTGGTAGAAGCATGAGGAGACCATAATCTGGCAAAATGACACAGCCTGGAGTTGGTGGCAGCCAGAGGAGACCATATAGTGGCTGAATGACACAGCCTGGAGTTGGCATCAGCAAGAGGAGACCATATAGTGGCTGAATGACACAGTGTGGAGGTGGCGGGAGCATGAGGAGACCATAGGGCCTCAGAATTGAAAATATTAAAGATATTTTTAACATTTAAATTAAAGATTTAAAATAGGTGAACCTAAAACGTTTTATTTAATGTGCCAGCAGCATGAGGAGACCACATGGTGGCCCAGTGACACAGCCTGGAGGTGGCAGCAGCATGAGGAGACCATAATCTGGCAGAATGACACAGCCTGGAGTTGTCAGCAGCAAGAGGAGACCATATAGTGGCTGAATGACACAGCCTGGAGCTGGCATCAGCATGAGGAGAACAAATGGGGGCCGTATGATACAGCCTGGAGGTGGCATTAGCATGAGGAGAACATATGGTGGCAGAATGAGACAGCCTGGAGCTGGCATCAGCAGGGTGAGAACATATGGTGGCAGTATGAGACAGCCTGAAGCAGGCATCAGCATGAGGAGAACATACGGTGGCAGTATGAGACAGCCTGGAGCTGGCATTAGCATGGGGAGAACATGTGGTGGCAGTATGAGACAGCCTGGAGCTGGCATCAGCATGAGGAGAAAAAATGGTGGCAGAATGAGACAGCCTGGAGCTGGAATCAGCATGAGGAAAACATATGGTGGCAGAATGAGACAGCCTGGAGCTGGCATAAGCACGAGGAGAACATATGGTGGCAGTATGAGACAGCCTGGAGCTGGAATCTGCAGGAAGAGAACATATGGTGGCAGAAAGAGACAGCCTAGAGCTGGCATCAGCATGAGGAGAACATATGGTGGCAGTATGAGACAGCCTGGATCTGGCATCAGCATGAGGAGAACATAAGGTAGCAGAATCAGACAGCCTGGCATCAGCAGCATCAGGAGTCCTAAAAGTGACCGGGTGACAGAGTGCGATGGTGGGTGGCAATACCAGTATCCGGTGACAAAGGTGGGTGAAAAAAGGGGAACTTGGCATCAAATTTGTGACATCAGGTGGGTGTCAGGGTCAGAATAGTAGCTGAGGCAGGTAGGCAGTAGAAAACGGTCTCTTTTGTAAAAGTGTTAGTGTGCACAAGTAAGTATTGAGGATATGCATTATGTAAAACTAAACTTTTAATTATATTCTTAGGATAAAATACATGTACCCAAAATTTCTTTGTATTTAACAAAAGGATCGGTGTGCAAAAAACACCATGTGACACCTACACCACCAAGTATTTATGTGATGCAAAGACCTCTTAAAGGTGGAAGGGAACAACATATGGTCCATTGTAACCAGTGGTGGAATAACTTCCACTGTAAGGCCTTACTCTACCCCTATTAATTGCTTTCTTGGCAAGTTTGTTACTCGCCCTAAAAAGGGCGGCCCCACACTGGAAACTCTCCCTATTTCCACTTAAAAACCCTGGCAGTGTGTGGGGCCGCCCTTTTTAGGGCAAGTAACACTTGCCAAGAAGGGAATTAATAATGCGAGAGTAGGGCCTTACAAGGAAAGCTTTTCCCCCCACCTGTTACAATTGACCATACATTGTTCCCTCTCACTTTTTAGAGGCCTTTGCATAACATCAATACTTGGTGTGTAGGTGCCACATGGTGTTTTTTGCGCACCTTTCCATTTCTTAAATATAAAAAAAATTGGGGTCTAAATTTTTTTCCTAAGAAAACTTACGTTTTAGCAAATGCATATCCTTTATGTGGAGGAATGTTTGTAACTGGGGTTTAGCACTATCCATATCTGTGAAGTGTTGGTGTGGCACCATGGTCAATGAATCAGGCATTGGTGGGTGGAAATCCTGGCTGATCCATGCCTGATTCATCTTCACAAAGGTCAGTCTCTCCACATGTTTGGTGGACAGATGAGTTCTCCTTGGGGTTACTATGGCATTAAACACCCGCTCTGATGGCACACTACTGGCCGGGCAGGACAGCTTTTCCAGGGCAAACTCTGCTAGTTGTGGCCACAAAGCAAGTTTGGCTGCCCAGAAGTCCAGTGGATTTGGCATGGGTATGTCAAGGCATGCCACCACCTGATGGTTCAGGTCTTGCTCCAGGTCTACCTGCTGCTGATGAGTTGCTTCACTATGCGGGTGAAGAAAGCTACTCATCAGCGACTGTAGACTCAGGCTGCTGCTGATGGAGCTGGTACTGCTCCTGCCACCCCACCCCTCCCCAGCAGCCATGGCAGTGAAAGGTGAGAGCAGAGGGCCCCCCCGAGTCAGACCTGCGAGAGAATGGACGATGGCACAGATAGGCATCGGCCAACTGACTATGTAGGAACAGTTCCCGGCGAACTTAGCATGTTCGCGTTCGCATCGCCGGGCGAACATATGTAAAGTTCGATTCGCCCCCTATACTTTAACATTGCGGTAAACTTTGACCCTGTGAGTCAGAGTCAGCAGACACATTACAGCCAATCAGCAGCAGTCCCTCCCTTCCAGACCCTCCTACCTCCTGCACGGACACCATTTTACCTTCATTCTGCATGCTGCAGGCTTAGAAAGTGGAGGGACAGAGAAGCTGCTCCTGCTGTAATAGGGAAAGAGATAGCTAGGTTGCTGCTAGGGGGTGTATTCAGGGTCCACTTTACTCCTAAAGCACTAGTCTAACATCTGCTTTAAGGACAGCACCCAAAAAAGCCCTTTTTAGGGCTCAAATATCAGTCCGTGTCTTGCAACAGCTGGAGGCACCCTGGTTGGGAGGGAACCGTTGGTTAAAAGGGGTACTCCAGTATAAAACTTAAGTTCCTTCAAGCAACTAACTACAGTATTAAAAGGGCTATAAGTTTAGTCTGTGTGTCTTGCAACTGCTGGAGGTACCCTGGTTGGGGACCTCTGCTTAAAAGGGGAACTCCGCTGGCAACCTTTTTTTGCTCATTGTCACACTAGTGCAAATCACATTTGGTTTGACAGTTGTTCAAATAAAAAAAATACCTTTTTTGGCTGTGAAATAAAACCAGTGCTGCCTAAAGGGGGGCTCTAACTATGTGCTGCCTAATATGGGGGAATCTATGTGCTGCCTAAAGGGGGAGGATCTAAATATGTGCTGCCTAAAGGGGGCTCTATGTGCTGCCTAATATGGGGGAATCTATGTGCTGCCTAAAGGGGGGAATCTATCTATGTGATGCCTAAAGGGGGGATCTAACTATATGCTGCCTAAAGGGGGCTCTATGTGCTGCCTAAAGGGAGGCTCTACCTATGTGCTGCCTAAAGGGGGGCTCTAACTATGTGCTGCCTAACATGGGGGAATCTATGTGCTGCCTAAAGGGGGCATCTAACTATGTGATGCCTAAAGGGGGCTCTATGTGCTGTCTAAAAGGGGCTAAAGCACGTTATTCCAAAGAATTTAGGAATAATAGGTGATTTATGCCCTTTATGGATTAAAACCAGACTCTGCATCAACTATGTAATTTTCCATGGGAGTTTTGCCATGGATCCCCCTCCAGCACGCCACAGTCCAGGTATTAGTCCCTTTGAAACAACTTTTAAATCACTATTGTGGCCAGAAAGAGTCCCTGTGGGTTTTAAAATTTGCCTGCCCATTGAAGTCAATGGCGGTTCGCTCGGTTCGCAAACATTTGCGGAAGTTTGCGTTCGCCGTTCGCGAACCGAATATTTTATGTTCGCGACATCACTATGTAGGATGTAGTAGATCAGTTTGTTATCCCTGTCAGTGGGTGTAAAAAAGGCCCCCATTTTGTGGCGGTAGCCAGGGTCCAATAAGGTGGAGAGCCAGAAGTCATCCCGCTGTCGAATGGTGACAATTCGGCGGTCAATACGCATGCAAGTGAGCATGTATCGTGCCATTTATGCAAGTGACTCAAAGGGACTCCCTGCCTCCATCTCCACTGCATACTATGTGTCGGGGTCCCCTGTCTCGGCTTCTCATAACCCTCTAGCTCCTCTGGCTGCTCCTGCTTGTCTTCTCCTGTCAGATGACTAGAAAAACCGCCCATTTCACAAAACCTAAACTGTGCTCCACTGTGCCCCTCACCCTCCTCCTCTTCCAGTTCAGCTCCCACAGGGCTCATGTGGCCATGAGATGTAGGCGCCATGTCTCCAGTGCCCTGACAAGCCATTGTTTCCAATACGTGTTGTAGTAAATGAAGCAGTGGAAGGACGTCGTTCATGCCGTAATCCTGGCGTCTGACTTATAATGTGGCTTCCTCAAAGACCCTGAGAAAACGGCAGGTGTCACGTATGAGCTGCCACTGGTTGACATTGAAGTTACACAGGGGAGTTCCCCTATCCGCTTGGATCATCAAGAAATTGGTCATGGCTTTTCTCGGTTCATATAGTCGGTCCAACATATGGAGGGTGGAATTCGAACGTGTGGAAACGTCGCAAATCAGACTATGTTGGGGGGGATACCGTTCTGATGCTGCAGCTCAAGTAGGGAGTGATTTGCAGTGTATGAGTGGCTGAAGTGCATGCAAAGTTTCCTTCCCATTGTTAGGATGTCTTGCAGGTGGGGGAACACTTCAGGAACCGCTTGACAACCAGATTGAATACATGTGCCATGCATGGTGCATGGCTCAGGCTTCCTTGTTCCAGTTTTCGTGGAGTAAGCCATAATTCGATTACTTGATGGAGGACTTTTAGCAGTTCCTCCCCTATGTGACTCAGTTCGCCAAGGCAAACCTTGTGAAGAACAGTGTGACATGTACTTTCCCTGACCGTAATTACAGCTCTATACATCGGCACTGCCATGCACTTTGGTACACACTGACAGGCTAAAGGACTGGCCCCCCTTCTGTTCCACAAAATTCTACAGTGCTGGTACTACCTTTTTTGACCGCTAACTGATACTGTGAGCTCAGGCCTCTTGCTGTGACTCTTGCTGCCACTCACCCCAGTCTGCTGCGATCTCTGCCTGCGCCTGAAGAATTTAGGCCTCTGCCACTTATCTGCCTGACATACTTAGTGCGTATAAGAGGGGAGGACAATATGCTCCACTATGCTTAAAACAGTATTTGTCTACAGCACCAGCAGGTGTGTACTTTTGGCTGGCCTTTCACAGTAACTAGGCCCTTAGGACTATAGCAGGAACAAAATAGTACACCACATAGATGTACGTACGTGGTATGCACTTATGAGGAGAGTACAATACGCTCCACTACGCTTAAAACAGTATTTGTCTACAACACAGGCAAGTGTGTACTTTGGGCTGGCCCTTGACAGTAACTAGGCCCTTAAGACTTTGACAGGAACAAAATGGTAAACCATGTAGATATACATATGTGGTATGCACTTATGAGGGGAGGGCAATGCGCTCCAGTACGCTTAAAACAGTATTTGTCTACAATACCTGCAGGTGTGTACTTTTGGCTGGCATTTCACAGTATCTAGGCCCTTAAGACTTTAATAGGAACAAAATGGTACATCACCTATGTACGCACAGGTTACACCTAATAGAGGACAATATACTCCGCTACGCAACCTGTATTAAGCAGGCACTAATAGCAGGTGATTTTTGCTTTTAGTGCTCTGCTCACCCTAACTGCCTGGCTAGGGTGACTGCCTGGCTTTAGTACTGCAGCACACAGTCGCTGTGTACTACACCCAAAATTGGACTTTCTCTCTCTATCTCACTCCCTTCCCTATCAGTGCTTCTAGGCTGGATTTGGGCTTGAGGGGAATCGCTGCTGTAAAAATGTTTTTCTGTGCAACACACTCTGCTTTCTGTCCGATTATATAGGGCTTTGACATCACAGGGGTGACTGGCTGCTGATAGGCTGCATGCTGCATGGGATTCTGGGTCAACCCTCCTACCAGTGCTCTCGCCTTCCCAGTGTACCTTGCCCCATGTCCTAACATGATGAGCCGCCTTCTTAGATGCCCTGGAGCCTGGACCGCACTAAATGGAGCTTAATTAAGCGATTTGCTCAATCGATTCGCGGCAATATTCAGATTCGTTGCGAAGCAAATTTTTCCTGAAATTCGTAACGAATACGGATTCGTCAGATTCCATTTGCTCATCCCTAGTGAATACTGATAAATATAATAGCATATTTGTATTCATAAATACCGTACATCTGAAAATAGGGATGTTCAAATAAGCAAGGATGTCCTACAGCTAAGGTTAACACAGACCTCCCTTCTGATTTACACAACACTACTACTAGTTTGACCCCATCTTCATCCAATAGTTCTTGGGTTAAGACTCTTTTATTGTGTGCTTATATTGTTGGGCTAGTGGACTCCTGCCTTACCTTACCTTGAATTTAGTTTAGATTTAAATTGTTCATTATATAGATTCAATACAGTATTAAAACATACAAAACCCTCAGTAGACAAACCATAAACACTGGGTGGCCGGAGATAGAAACATAGGGGGAGATTTATCAAAACCTGTCCAGAGGAAAAGTTTCCCAGTTTCCCATAGCAACCAATCAGCTCCCTTTTTTCATTATTAACAAGGCCTCTGCAAAATGAAAGAAGCAATCTGATTGGTTGCTATGGACCACTTTTACTTTGCACAGGTTTTGATAAATCTCCCCCATATAGCTTATACTGTACACCTCCTCATAGTATCACAATGATATATGTTTATCTAAGCTATTCATCTTTGACATTTGGGATATGTTGAGCCATGAGAAAAAGTAAGAAAGGACACATCTGTTTATTACATAGTTTTAGAAACTAGAATTTAAAGGGGTTATCCAGGAAAAAACTTTTTTTATATATATCAACTGGCTCCAGAAAGTTAAACAGATTTGTAAATTACTTCTATTAAAAAATCTTAATCCTTTCAGTACTTTTGAGCTTCTGAAGTTAATGTTGTTCTTTTCTGTCTAAGTGTTCTCTGATGACACGTGTCTCGGGAAACGCCCAGTTTAGAAGCAAATCCCCATAGCAAACCTCTTCAAAACTGGGTGTTTCCCGAGACACGTGTCATCAGAGAACACTTAGACAGAAAAGAACAACCTTAACTTCAGAAGCTCATAAGTACTGAAAGGATTAAGATTTTTTAATAGAAGTCATTTACAAATCTGTTTAACTTTCTGGAGCCAGTTGATATATATAAAAAAAGTTTTTCCCTGGAATACCCCTTTAAACATTTAAGCTCAACTCTTAGTAATAGCTCCAAAAATGGCAATCTCTTTTGAGCACCGTTCTGCAGAAGCAGGCAAACAAATTCAGGACTTTTGGCAAGTTGGTAACCTAGGCTGTGATGTGTACTTTAAATTTACAGCTGGTCAAGAAGATCTACGCCCTGAAGCCCAAGGATATCACTTGAAACTGCTGTACTTGTATAATGATATAAAGCTGTATATTCTCTAAGGACATAGGGGGGTATTTATCAAAGGATTTATGTGTTTTTTTCACGTAACTTTGGCGCAACACTTTGGCGCAGTGTCTTTTTGCACTGTCAGTGTCAGTTTGGCGCATCTTCTCCACTGTCATTTTTACAACTTTCTCAAAATCACACGGTCCTGTGTGTGATTTTTACCTTAGTCAGTAATTCATCATTTGCGCCAATCGATCTTTGGCGCAATTTTGGCGCAAATCCAGTTTTTTTGGCGCAAATCCCCGCCAAGAAATTTTGCACATGGAAAACACACTTAGCAATGTCAGAAAATGTAAAGGTGTAAAAATACATTTAAAATACTCAATACTATCCTGTGACATAGTTGTCTCTGAGGAACCTTCACCCTCCGTTGAGCCAGCATTGGACATGGCCGCACAGGTACAGGAAAGGTAAGCACTAAAGCAGTGGTCTCCAACCTGCGGACCTCCAGATGTTACAAAACTACAACTCCCAGCATGCTGGGAATTGTAGTTTTGCAACATCTGGAGGTCCGCAGGTTGAAGACCACTGCACTAAAGTAACAAAACAAAAAAACTACCCAAGTTGAAAATAAAATCCATTTCACATGGTGGCTATAAACCCCACAAAAGAAAATAACTCATGTCGCTTGCTGATATACTGCAGGAGGGACTCCGAAATGGCTGCTCTACAGGGTAAAATACGCGTCCTCTGTGGGGGGTAAGTTCTGTGTAAAAGGCGCTGTGAACAGCTGATTTCAACATTTGAGCCAAAATTACTAACAACTTGCACCAAATGATAAATTTGGTGCATGTCCACGAAAACCAAAGTGAAAAAAAAAAAGGGTAAAAAGAAACTGTCAACAGGCAAAATTGATAAATACCCCCTGTAGTGAATGATATAAAGCTGTATATTCTCTAAGGACATAGTGAATGTCATTGTGTAGTGTAATGTTTAAGAAATAAGATATTTGAGAAGTGTTTAAAAAGTTATCAGCAGTTATCAGCAGCATTGAGGGGGTGGAGCGTGACGTCACACTGGGCGGAACCGTGACGTCACATGGGGCTGAGCCATGACGTCACACGGGGCGGAGCCGTGATGTCAATATGCTCCGTCCTCATGGTCGAGATGGACTCAGCCTGAGGACCTCCAGCGGTACCGGAAGCCGCTAAAGGTGGGTGCTGCATGGTAGATCCCGGTGGTCCCCAGCGGCGGGACCCCAGACCAGGGATAAGATGTCTAGGGGCGGAGTACCCCTTTAAGTACCACCGCACCAGGACGTATGTTTTTGTCCTGTGTCATTAAGGGGTTAAAGGGGGACTCCGCTCCTAAACTTATCCCCTATCCAAAGGCCGGCACAGAGGATGTACTGAACATGGAAGCTTGGGGCTTCTGTGTTTGTGATGTAACGCCACCCCCCCTCCCTGAATGTCTATGGGAGGGGGTGTGATGGCTGGTACATAGGCATCATACCCCGCCCATAGACATGAATAGAGAGGTGTGATGGAGGTCGTCATCAATCATCTGGCTCAGAGTGGAGTTCGCTCCATGCATCAAATTACAGGGTGCCATACCAGAGATCGTGGGAGGGGGTCCCAGCAGGCAGACTTCCTTGTGATCAGACATCTTGTTCCCTATCCTTTGGAGTACCCCTTTAAACCATATAGACAATCTTTTTAAAGGAAAACTGTTTCCTATGTCCACCAATTGAACCATAGCTTGTCTTCCATAATAAATTCTGGACCCTGATTTGTTGCCATGGGTAACTGTTTTCTTTTTTCTTACAGACAATTTTATAATTTTGCCCCATAGTGAGTGAGTAAGTCTGGTTAAAGAACAGAGCAACTCAATACAAACATAAGACACAGATTCATTTAAGCATTTGTAAAAATAATTTATAAGCTTTTCATTAACGTATTCCTTACTATCAGTGATAATCTATCATCGATCATGAGTGTATTATCCTTTATTATATAACAATTTAATATCTACGGTCGTGAAAAGAAACCCAAAGCCATAATGAATCATCATTATACAGAATGAGAATAAGAAGAGACCAAATTAATGTCACACTGCTGTATATTGTTACTCTGTCAGGGTTGAAACAGCTCATAACTAGCTGGGTGTCAGATGAAGTATTTAATATTAACATTGCCATTTGCTGGACAGTGAAGAGTAGTAATGTGACAATTTAATTCCAAATGACAAGCTGAGCTGGGTAGTTAGACTTAAAAATCTGTTCTCCAGTATCTTGAGCTTTATGTATTTAAAGGAAAACTGTCAGATATTTTCTCCCGCACTATCCACACTACTGATGGATAGTGCAGGAGACGCTGATTAAAACGAGCCCTACCTTGCCTGGATCTGCCCGGCCGTTTGCCCGCAATTGTAGTTTTAATCTATGTGTATATCTTGCTGTAACTGGCACAGACGGGGCTTCTGCAGGTTAACTGGCACTGACATCAACGCCGCTCATGAATATTCATCCCCCCTCCCTTCAGTTAGGAGCGGTGAGGAGAGGGAGAGCTGGAGGAAGGGGGATGAATATTCATAAGCAGTGCTGACGTCAGTGCCAGTTAACCTGCAGAAGCCCCGCCCGTGCCAGTTACAGCAAGATATACACATAGATTAAAACTACAATTGCGGGCAAACGGCAAGGTAGGGCTCATTTTAATCAGCGTCTCCCGCACTATCCATCAGTAGTGTGGATAGTGCGGGAGAAAACATCTGAGTTTTCCTTTAACACTATCCCACTGGGGTAATATACTTAGGATAAAGAGCTCTGTATGGTAAACTATAAGAATATTAAAAGTCAAGAAGGACCTATGTAACAAGGCAGTAGCTGAGGCATTTAAAGGGGTACTCCGGCGCTAAGACATCTTATCCCCTCCGGGTCTGACTACTGGCGATCACGGGGCCGGAGCATAGTGATGCCATGGCTCCGCCCCCGTGTGACATCATGCTCTACCCCCTCAATGCAAGCCTATGGGAGGGAGCATGACAGCTGTACCACCCCCTCCCATAGGCTTGCATTGAGGGGGCGGAGCGTGACGTCACACGGGAGCGGAGCAGTGACGTCACAATGCTCCGGCCCCGTGATCGCCAGTAATCAGACCCGGAGTGAACACGCTCAGGGGACTGATTGTAATGGGGGGCTGCATGCAAGATCACGGGAGTCCCCGGCGGCGGGACCCCCGCGATCAGGCATCTTATCCCCTATCCTTTGGATAGGGGATAAGATGTCTTAGTGCCGGAGTACCCCTTTAAACAGCTAATCTTGCTACAGTGACTTCTAATATTCTTTACAATGCACAATATGAGATGTATTTGCATCTATTTGAATGCCCAAATCAAACACCTTTTTACCCTTTCATTCCTGAAATATGAGGGTTTATAATTTGACAATTCAGGGAATCAGATGGATGTGAACTTTATTTTAATGATGGGAGTGAATATCAGTTAGGGGGTCTGAATGTTTTACATTGAGGGGTATTTATGTCTAATACACATTTACTGACTGTATAATCTCGTCAATTACTTGATATTCACTCACTTTATTAAAATTAACTTCACACCCATCTGACTGATTCACCTGCTTGCCAAGCAAACTCTAAACTCTCATATCTTGGGAACAGAAGGGTTTATCAATAAACTATAGATAAATGTGTGATCAGGGTACCATAAGCTATTTATCGTTAAGGCAATCTAATTTTTTTGAGGGGCAGGTGGTCAGGGGGGCTTGGCCTCAGGTCCACTCTAATAGAGCCTGTCACTACTGTTATTCTGCCTAAACAACAGGTAGCATAAAACAATGCCAGGCTTCCTTATGACAGTGATATATGATATATTTTTTATTCAGCCCAGAACAGGGCTCCAAGTAAATAGAGCAATTCCCGGCCCTGACTTAAAGGGGTACTCCATCCCTAGACATCTTCTCCCCTATCCAAACGATAGTCCCAATGCTGGGGACCCCCGCAATCTCCCTGCAGCACCCTGCGTTTGTTGAGAGCGTTGGGTGCAGTGCCGGACGCTCATGACGTCACGGTCTTGCCCTGCTTGTGATGTCATGGCCACGCCCCCTCAATGCAAGTCCCCTTTGGATAAGGGATAAGATGTCTAGGGGCGGAGTACCCTTTTAAAGGTATTTCTCTTATACACAAATACAAAGGGAGAAATGTATCAATCATGACTTGGAACAGAGTTCCTGACCGAAGTTAGGATTTCTCTGAAATGACACAGCCATTCAGAATGAATCATGTATCACTGTGATAGCAGTGTTTCACGCTGCCTGTGGTTTGGGCTGCATGAAAGTAGAGACAGGTTTCTCTTTAAAGGGAGTTTTCTGTCTACAAAGAACTGTTGTCAAACCTCCTCATCCTTTGCACAAAAGAAGGTCTGCAGCAGCTGCTAAGGAACCTCTTTCTAAAAATATAGGGAGCATAACATATGCCAGTTAATCAATGATTGGCTTAGGAGATGGAATTAGTTACAAAGTGATCTGCAGCAGACTGATTCTGCTGGATGGGATGTGCAGCGTGTATGTACTTATCTCTGACATCATAATGTGATATTTAAATGAATGCTTTTTTTTTTGTTTTTGTTAATGAAAAAATGATATTAAGGTGTACTTTCATTTTATATAATGGGCTACAGATTAATTCTTTGGACAATGCACGCTTTATTTTTAATTAGTCAGTGGTAGAGCTGTATATGTCTATGGTAGAGCTGTATATGTCTATGCAGCAGGTATATGTCCTCCTGGTTTGGAGGCATTTTTTTTTAGTGATGAGCGGCATATGCCATATTCGAATTTGCGATATTTCGCGAATATGAGGACGAATATTCGTCCCATATTCGTGAAATTCGAATATTCGTTATATTTGTGACATTTTTTTGAATTGCGAAATTTCGCTATTGCGAATGCGAAATTAATAGCGAAATTTCGCTCATCTGCACATGCGCGCTATAACATCATGCGAGGGACGTTGCTAGGGACGTTGCTAAGCTCTGACAAATATGCTTACAGAACTCTCATTGGCTCACAGGCATAAGTAGGGCGGAATTTCCACGAACATTCGCAATGCATAAACCTTTTGCCTCACAGTCTCATCCCTGGGTCTTTAATGAAATGATACAAGCATTGCATTTATCAGTCGAAGGAGATCCCTACAATGTGCTCAGTTTTTAAAACAGTTTGAAAAAAAAGACGAATATTCGTAATAGTGGATTTTAATTGCGAAATTCGCAATATTCGCGAATATGCGATATTCGCGACGAATATTCAAATTGCGAATATTCGTGAGCAACTCTACTTATTTTATTACCATCAGCCTGTGTCCCTGTTGAACGGTGATGCATACACTATATACTGTATGCATCACCACTCTCTTGTTGGGAGCTTCTGGGTAGTGTGGCATTTAAATAATTATGAGTAGTGCCCTTTTTCACTTCAGCCCCTACCCCTAAAAGAAATGATTATGCGTACCCCAGAATGGTGCCACTAAGCAATATAACTTCTCCAACAAAAAACAAGCTCTTAGAAAGATATGCCTTCCCTTATACCATTAGGTTTACAGAAAAAAAACTAAAATGATGTTTTTTGGAATGTGATGATAGGCCCTTGCCTTGAGAGGTCAGTCCTTAAATAAGAAGTAGGAAACAGCACATAAGAATGGAATTCACCCATGGCAGTGAGAAGTATTTATTGGGACATATTTATATAGCAACAAAATAATTAAATTATACTCAAAATATAGTGAAGAAAATCTGTTAAAAAAATTGACTAGGATGAACAAAGTCTGAAATTTTTTAGATATAGAATAGCTGATTTTGCCATTTGACACCAATAATCTAACCCTGATCACCCTGCTGTGTTATCCTTTAGCTCTGCTACATCTGTCTGACTGTATTCAATATGAGCTAAATAAAAACATAACTTCCAGCATGTTTCTAATGCTCACCATGGTCTCTAAGTAATTGTTTAGGGCAGAGAACACATAGCTAGAAGTACATTTTGTTAGATTAAAGGAATGCTTCTTCTTGTGACTAATAGAAAAAAACACAAGTGATAGCTTCTTCAAGACCAAGGTTTTTATTCTAGAGCTGTGTGGTCCTTCAATTTATTACAACCAATATATCTACGGTTTGGAGAATGGTGCTATTTATTCCAACATTCATTTGAACATGATATTTAAAATACGGCCATACACACCTTTGATGGGTACATATTGCTGAGTACATCTGCTTCTAATGCTTTCATCTCCTCTTCAGAATCTAGGTAAAGATAAATCAATACATATAAAAGCAGCTGTAGTGGTGCCGTGTTGATACCCCACCTGAATATACAAACTATAGCCAAAAATTCAAGCCTTTGCCTTGTATTGTTTGAACTTTAAGATGTTTACTAACAATCTTGTATATTGGCATATCATAAAAAAAGTTACCCGATAACACACTGTAGATCTGTACACACATTCTATACATATTGATAAAGGATGATGTCAGAAATTGGGAGCAGGTTGGTTATTATGATAAATCCCAGGGTAACAGTAACACGCCTTAATATATCTGAGGGCACATTGATGTGAATGAGGGAGCCATTAAACGATAGTGTTTCCTTGTGTTTGTTTTACTATCAGAAAATCATATCTTATCTATTGTATATGAGGTACTCAGACATTGTTGCTTCAGTAGTTGTATGTTCCTTCGAAATTTATAATACTGTTGCCTTAATATGTGGTATTTATCTGAATTTTTAGTTAGTAATAATTTCAGAAAAGTTAATGTGATACATATGTGCGTGTGTCTGTGTGAGTGTGTGTGTTCTGTGTGTGTGTGTGTATATATATATATATATATATATATATATATATATATATATATGTGTGTGTGTGTGTTCTGTGTATATATATATATATATATATATATATGCATGTGTGTTCTGTGTGTATATATATGTGTGTGTGTGTTCTGTGTTTGTATATATATATATATATATATATATATATATATACACAAACAGGAGAATACAGCAGCACACTGCTAGCACAAAGATACAGATGAAACATGAAATGCTATATTGCTACAATGAAAAAAATTGAGGTACTTTGCTCACCATTTGGCCAAATAGTTTGGACCATCCCATCATGATAAGGTGACCTCATTGGGATAGACCCCACACTGTGCTATACATATATATATATATATATATATATATATATATATATGAGTGTGTGTGTTAACATTGCAGACACCTCACATAAATCAATAACTATGACTTATCTCTTTAGTGGCTCTCACATGTTGGCCACAATTATGCCTCTTTTCCCTAGAAAATAATAACAATCTGCACTATGCACAGTTCTGTAATATCATTTATTCATATAGAAAATCCCAGCAACTTCTTTTTCATACCATATCAATAAGGAAGCAATATATTTGCTGGCACAAGAGATGCTAAAAAGCACACAGCAAAAAGAAGGGTTCCTCCAGCTCTCATAATAAAAAAACTATAAAACAAACTTTATTAAATTAATCCTTAAAATATATACCAACGTATAAGGTTAAAAACCACATGACTTATTCCACGCGTTTCGAACAGCTGATTGTCCTCAGTCATGTGAAAAGCACAGTGAGTCACAGGTGCTGTTGTTTAAACATGTTAAAATCTTCATAATATTTCTGATTGGAACATGTTTTAGTCATTTATGTAAACGTGTCATATATAACATATGCCATAGAACAGTATAAATAACTACCCAGTTAATAGTCTGATATGTATGATAGTTGGGCTTTTGATATAATGGTATGTATTTAAAAGAAAAAAATTAGTCTGTTCTATTTCTTAGGACATGAGCAATAGGGAATATAACTAATAAATGACAGCTCCTTGACTGCAGAGTAGCCTGTGCTGTTCAGGGAATGTGCAGTTTTCATTTACTTTGTTGTTATGCTATATGAGTATCTCATTACTTCATAAAATTGTAAACTGCTGTCAGAAAATAGACTGTGTGACCTTGACATAAGACTTATGCTTCTATTTTGTGGACATATAAAAAATGTACAGTACGCTTTCTGCTCGAATACCTCCAGGTCGGCATCATGAACCCTTTCCTATTTTGGCTGATTGGACTCTTATTGATAATGTGATTGACCAGTGCCCCTAACAAAATAACCACTTTGGACCTACTGTACTGTATAGAAAGTCTATCAGATAACTTGCCAGACCCGTTTTCATTTAACTAGTTGCTTATTGTCATAACCTTAAACAATACTCTTCTAAAACAGTACTTTTAAAGGTATTGCACCAAAATAATTTAACTATGTCAAAACCCATGTGATCAGAACCAAGGATTTAAAGACAAAAGTTCTGATTGTTTGTGAAATAATTGTCTGGCTGCCTTATTTTTAAGTTAGTTTTTGTTTGTTTATTTCAGATTAAAGAATAATATATGACTTTTGTCTCTGTCAATGATTTTTCCTGGAAGAAGTCATTGGACTCGTGCTGCATATATGTGATCAAAAAACAAACGTAGCAGCAACAACAACATCTACAACAATCAAATTCTATTTACACAATTTTCATAGAATACACAAGACAAGTGGCAGACTGAGCACAAAAACACAAAGATTAACAGAAGGACAAAGTCCTATCTGCACTGTACAGATAGCAGTCTTTAAGTACAATTTAGTGTTGGTTGTGAATATAATCTTTCATGGCAAATATCTGTTTTGAAAACAGAAAAATCATAACAATACAAAAAGGAAACAAAATCATTCTCTTATATGCATCTCTAGAAACACGTGTAAGAAAAGCATAACAAATGTCCTATTTCACATTAACACAGTAACAAGCACGAGTAGCAAGACAATATATTACCTGTGCACATCCCACAGCAGCTGAAAGCAAGGAGCATCAGACACACCATCTGTATTCGTAGTCCAGTCATCATTGAATAGCTTAGGAACTTAAGTCCATTCAATAGCTGAAATGCGAGTGATACTCTTAAATCTTCTCTCTCTTCTGTGCTGACTAGACTGCTCTGTGTCTCTGTACCATAATGGGAATGCTGGACCCTCCCCAACTATATAAGCAGTGAGATGATGTCACAAATCTACAGGAGAGCATTTTGAAGACAACCCCAACCCTCCTCTCTCAGGTTTTGCTACTCCATATATCATCCTCTAAATGAGAATAATATGACGCACATTGGTAATAGTAGAGTTTTCCGGTTGAGGACGTGAGTCAATGACGTTCTGGGATTTCTCATTGGGTGTAAAAGTTATGTTATTCTGAGTTTTCTTTATGAGGGACATTTTATGATGCATTGATTTTGCAATCATTTTACTGTAATCATTTGCCACCTTATCAATAAGGAAAAGAAGTCATCAGATGCGTGCTATATAAAGAGTTATCTTTTGCTGCTGACTGCTCACATGTGCACATAATGAAAAGAAGTTGGTGACATTCATGGAGGCAGCGCTCCCTCACAATCTGCTGAAAGACAATCTTCGGATAACACCTGCTCTCAGCTTGGATTGATTTAGAACAACAGAGTTTGTAGGAAATACAATAAAAATTCAACTATTTTGAATCGTCAATAAGCAATCTTTCAATTACAGTAAGCCAATGGAGTTCACTTTAAGGAATATTTCCATCACAGACATGTATGGTCTATCCCCAGGATACAGTATGTCACTAATGTTTGCACATCCCAGCATGCTTCAGACACCTTTTAAAGAGGTTGTCTGGGCACATGAAATGTTTGCAGCTCCCAGTAGGACATCATCCAGTCCATCACTTGTCACTTCTTCTTCCTGCTTCCAAATCAGAAATGACTCAGCCAGTCACTGACCACAGAGGTATCCCACCTCAGAGATTGGCCGATCAGGCAGTTTCTTCTAAGATAACTCTGTCTTGGAAGGTTGAAAATGGACCTTTAAGGGGTATAGATGTAATAGTGGGGGGGGGGGGGGATCACTTTTTATGTGTTTAAGAGGTACTCTAGTAAAAAAAAAAAAACAAGTGGAAAACAGATGTTTCAAATTAACTGGTGCCAGAAGGTTAAACAGATTTGTCAATTACTTCTATTAAAAAAATCTTAATCCTTGCAGTACTTATCAGCTGCTGTATGCTACTGAGGAAGTTGTATAGTTATTTCAACAGTGCACTCTGCTGACACCTCTGTATCAGGAACTGTCTAGAGTAGAACCAAACCCCCTAGCAAGCCTCTTCTGCTCTGGGCAGTTCCAAACACAAACAGAGGTGGCAGCAGAGACCACTGTGGTCAGGGATTGTGTGATTGTAAAGAACTACACAAATGTCTCTGTAGAATACAGCAGCTGATAAGTACTGGAAGGCATTTTTAACTGGAAATAATTTACAAATATGTATAACGTTCTGGCACCAGTTGATTTAAAAAAAAAAAAAAAGAAATTCTACCAAAGCACCATCATAACTAGTAGGACCTCTCTAGTGTGAGCTCATAAGTTGGGGACATTTCACACAGCAACCTTTAAATGTTACTTCTAGTAATATGTAGAAACAACTACTGTATAGTTCAGGTCTTTGTAATAATAATAATAATAATAATAATAATAATAATAATAATATTTCTTAAGTACTTTAGTATAGTATTTTGCTCCTAAATGCATCAGTCATCCAGACTGTTCTGCTATTTTTTTCAAAGTTTATCACTTGATTTCAATTGTTTAGCAATTGTTAACCTAGAGGTGCTTAGGACAGCAGCTGGAATCATGCTAGCTAAGTCTGAAATCCAATTATTACTTGCTATGATCACTCACCAGACATGTAGATTCTCAAAGTTTTAATCCATTAGGTGCTAGCTAGTCTGCAGTGTTTAATTTTAAGTGATATGTCACCTCTATGTCATTGGAGAAAAAAGCCCCAGAAAAACACACTTTTTTCCCAAGGTACCCACTGAAATCAATGGGAGGTGGTTTTCAAGTATAAAAAAGCAAGGTTTTTGCAGCAGAAAAATGTGTAGTTGTCACCTCAAAAAGCACAATAGTTTTGTCCATGTGAACATGCCCCTTGGGATCCCCTGGTCCTCACCTACACCAAGCAAAAAGGTGTGGATTTTGCTGCACTAAGATTGCCAGATTGCAGTTCTCAAAATGACTATGGAATTGCAGCAGAAATACTATAATTTTTGTTGCATAGTCAGGATTGGAACCAAAGGCTATCACCAGAAGAGCAGTCAGGAATTCTACAGCCTGGAGAACGAGCCAGAAGTGAAGTAAAGAATAGAACCAAGGGTAAGAGAAAAGACTAGAACGACAGGTACTAGATGAACAACCAAATGGCAGGGACAATATCCAGGAGCAAGACCATGGTCAGGGTCAACCAGAAGACAAAAATAAAGACAAGGATTAAATGCAGTCAATTGACAATGCATATCAGGATGATTCTCCTTAAAATAGGCAGCTATGTCTAACCAGCAGGACTTTTTGAGGGACATGAGCATAAGCACTAGTGGAAGATTCATCTGCTGTTAGTGGGTAGCAACAGTCGCCTGCTGGATTGTTAGCCTGGAACCTGGTAAAGCCAGTAACATCATACCATAAAGGTAAGCAGAAAGGGATGGTAGCAAAGTTGTATTGCAGCACTAGTATTCTAGTCCTGACTAGAGCCACATCTACATGGTGGTCATCAGTGGCGTAGCTATAGAGGTTGCAAAGGTTGCCATTGTGACCGGGCCCCATAGCCACGATAACCAACAGGCCTCAGTGCTGATCTTCATGGCGCCCGCAGGTGAGGAGGCGGGGGAGCGGCAGCAAAGGGGTGAATTTGTTGTCAAGAGGTGCGGGAGCGGGGGTGGGGGGAGTTGATGGGCATGGAGGCGGAATTTAATTTGTAGACCGGAGGAGCGGGGGTGGGGTTTTGAGTGGAGAGGGTTATTGAATTTGTGGTCCGGAGAAGAGGGGGTGGGCAGTTATTGAATCCGTGGTCCTGGGGGGGGGGGGGATTTGTGGGCTGCACACGTTCATCCATCCTTAATAATGGAATCTGTTTGTTCATGAGGTGATCATAGAATTTGTGTAAACAAGTTGTATGTATGGATGATGTGTAGAGATATATTATGCGGGGGGATCTGGAGGTGGCGGGTGTATGTATGATATGTGTATGCATGATGTGTATGTATTATGTGTGTGAATGTATGTATTATGCATGTGTGTGGGGGCGGAGGTGGCGTGTGTATGTATGATGTGTGTATATTAGAGATGAGCGAACTTACAGTAAATTCGATTCGTTACGAACTTCTCGGCTCGGCAGTTGATGACTTATCCTGCATAAATTAGTTCAGCTTTCAGGTGCTCCCATGGGCTGGAAAAGGTGGATACAGTCCTAGGAAAGAGTCTCCTAGGACTGTATCCACCTTTTCCAGCCCACGGGAGCACCTGAAAGCTGAACTAATTTATGCAGGATAAGTCATCAACTGCCGATCCGTGAAGTTTGTGACGAATTGAATTTACTATAAGTTCGCTCATCTCTAGTATGTATGTACTGTATGTACTGTATGTGGCAGTATTATATTTAGGGGTACAGTAGGAGACAGTATTATATTCAGGGGGTACAGTAGGTGGCAGTATTATATTCAGGGGTACAGTGGGTGGCAGTATTATATGCAGGAGCTACAGTGGATGGTAGTTTTATATTCAGGGGATACAGGATGTGGCAGTATTATATTTAGTGGGTACAGTAGGAGGCAGTATTATATTTAGGAAGTACAGTATCTCATTAGTGAGACTATATGTGTAAAACTTAATGGAAATATGAAGTGCATGTTCACAAATGCCAGAAGCCTAGCAAATAAAATGGGGGAGCTTGAGGCCTTGATACTGGAGGAACATATTGATATAGTTGGGGTCACTGAGACATGGCTGGACTCCTCGCATGACTGGGCTGTCAATTTGCAGGGGTTTACATTGTTTCGCAAGGATAGAATGAACAGAAAAGGTGGTGGAGTCTGTCTGTATGTAAGAAGTGGTATGAAAGTCAGAGTGAACGATGCCATAGTGTGTGATGATTTTGAGGAGGTGGAATCACTGTGGGTAGAATTACAAAAGGAGGGAAATACTGAAAAAATTATATTTGGTGTAATCTACAGACCCCCTAATATCACTGAAGAGATAGAAGGTCGGCTGTATAAGCAAATAGAGAGGGCCGCCCGGGCAGGTACAGTGGTAATAATGGGAGATTTTAACTATCCAGATATAGATTGGGGCCGGGGGCTGGCTAAAACTACAAAGGGGAGAAAATTCCTAAATTTATTGCAGGATAATTTTATGGGCCAGTTTGTGGAGGACCCAACAAGAAGTGATGCCTTGTTGGATCTGATCTTTTCCCACAACGCAGAGCTGGTTGGTAATGTAACTGTGCGGGAAAACCTTGGTAATAGCGACCACAATATAGTTACTTTTGACTTAAAATGTAGAAAACAAAGACAGGCGGGGAAGGCAAAAACATATAACTTTAAAAAGGCAAATTTCCCTGGGCTGAGAGCTGCACTACAGGACATAGACTGGGGGGAGGTGTTCTCAAATACTGATACTGAAGGGAAATGGGACATCTTTAAATCAACTCTAAATAACTATACAGCTAAATATATACCAAAGGGGAACAAATATAAACGATTAAAACTAAATCCTACATGGCTGACAAATGATGTTAAAAGAGCAATAAACAACAAAAAAATAGCTTTCCAAAAATTCAAATCTGATGGGTCAGCGATAACATTTAAACAGTACAAAGAGCTTAATAAAATCTGTAAAAATGTAATAAAAACAGCAAAAATGCAAAACGAGAGACAGGTGGCCAAAGAAAGCAAAACTAATCCTAAATATTTTTTTAGATATATAAATACAAAAAAACCATGGACAGAACATGTAGGACCCCTTAATAATGATAATGGGGAGGTTGTCACGGGCGATCAAGAGAAGGCAGAGCTACTGAATGGGTTCTTTAGTTCTGTATACACCATGGAAAAAGGAGCTGACATTGGCCAGGTCAGTACTGGTAACACATCATGTAATGTACTGAACTGGCTTAATGTAGAGATGGTACAAGGTAAGTTAAGTAAAGTAAATGTAAGCAAATCTCCAGGGCCGGATGGACTACACCCAAGAGTTCTTAGAGAGGTAAGTTCAGTAATATCTGTACCCCTGTTCATGATATTTAGAGATTCTCTGGTGTCTGGTATTGTGCCAAGGGACTGGCGCAAGGCGAATGTGGTACCAATCTTCAAGAAGGGCTCTAGGTCTTCGCCAGGCAATTATAGACCGGTAAGTCTAACGTGCATTGTGGATAAATTGTTTGAAGGACTTATAAGGGATTACATACAGGAATACATAGGGGATAATAGTATTATAAGTGATAGCCAGCATGGGTTTACTAAGGATAGAAGTTGTCAAACCAATCTAATTTGCTTTTATGAAGAGGTGAGTAGAAGCCTTGACAGAGGAATGGCTGTGGATATAGTGTTTCTGGATTTTGCCAAAGCGTTTGATACTGTCCCTCACTGACGTCTGACAGGTAAGTTAATGTCCTTGGGCTTGGAAACTTTAGTTTGTAACTGGAATGAACACTGGCTCATGGATCGTACCCAGAGAGTGGTGGTCAATTATTCGTATTCTGATTGGTCCCCGGTTATTAGTGGTGTACCCCAAGGTTCAGTACTGGGCCCGCTGCTGTTTAATTTATTTATCAATGATATAGAGGATGGCATTAACAGCTCTGTTTCTATCTTTGCAGATGACACCAAGCTTTGTAGCACGGTACAGTCTATAGAGGATGTACATAAGTTACAAGATGACTTGGATAGACTAAGTGTCTGGGCATCCACTTGGCAAATGAGGTTCAATGTGGATAAACGTAAAGTTATGCATCTGGGTACTAATAACCTGCATGCGTCGTATGTCTTAGGGGGGATTAAACTGGCAGAGTCACTGGTAGAGAAGGATCTGGGAGTACTTGTAGATCACAGACTACAGAATAGCATGCAATGTCAGGCTGCTGCTTCCAAGCCGGCAGGATATTGTCAGGTATAAAAAGAGGCATGGACTCAAGGGACAGGGACATAATACTCCCCCTTTATAAAGCATTGGTACGGCCTCACCTGGAATATGCTGTTCAGTTTTGGTCGCCTGTTCATAAAAGGGACACTGCGGAGTTGGAAAGGGTGCAGAGACGTGCGACTAAACTAATATGGGGCATGGAACATCTTAGCTATGAGGAGCGATTAAAGGAGTTATAATTGTTTAGTCTTGAGAAGAGACGTTTAAGGGGGGATATGATAAACGTATATAAGTATATAAATGGCCCATACAAAAAATATGGAGAAAATCTGTTCCAGGCTAAACCCCCGCAAAGGACGAGGGGGCACTCCCTCCGTCTGGAGAAGAAAAGGTTTAGTCTAAAGGGGCGACACGCCTTCTTTACCGTGAGGACTGTGAATTTATGGAACGGTCTACCTCAGGAACTGGTCACAGCAGGAACAATTAACAGCTTTAAAACAGGGTAAGATACATTCCTGGAACAAAATAACATTAATGCTTATGCAGAATTATAAAACTACATCCCTTTCCCTTATCCCCTTACACCCTTCCCTTCAATTCCCTGGTTGGACTTGATGGACGTATGTCTTTTTTCAACCATACTAACTATGTAACTATGTAACAGTAGGTGGCATTATTATATGCAGAAGCTACAGTGGATGGTAGTTTTATATTCAGGGGATACAGGGTGTGGCAGCATTATATTCAGGGGGTACAGTATTTAGCAGAATAATAATGATTATTGTCTTCATACAGAGGATGAGGATCTACTGACAAAGTGAGGAGAATGATGTCCGGGTGTCAGACTCTGCAGAGAAGATGGAGCTGGAAGAAGTCCTGACGTATGGACAAGATAAAGAAGAAAAGAAAAGACAACAGAGAAGACGTCACTCAGGTCAGTGAAATCATTGTGTATTCTCCTGACTGTCCCATCAGCTGGAGTCACTTGTAAGTTCTGCAGTGATGATGGGCGATGCTGTACCCAAATCTGTTGCTCTCCAGCTGATGCAAAAATACAACTCCTATAATGCCTGAGGCTCTCCAGACATGATGGGAGTTATAGCTTTATAACAGCTGGAAAGCAAGTGGAACCAAGGTGATTGGGTGATTGGTGGGGTCCCAGTAGTTGGACCTCCACCAGAAAAATGGGTTGCTTCTTCTTAAATGCCTCTTTTGTCTGTCTGGCCCTGCCTGTTAGTCACTTATATCATTGTGTATTCTCCTGACTGTGTCTCATCAGTGCTGTAGTCACTGATATCTTTGTGATGCCGAGTAAGGGGTCATCCGGGATTGGGGAAGCGGGTTGTCAGGTGGTAGGGGGGCCAAGGGCAATTTTTCGCACCAGGGCCCCCGTGTTTCTAGCTACTCCCCTGGTTGTCATCCTTGTTCCATGTGAAGCTTTCGGCAGGCACTACTACAGTCAAAAAATGTAGGTTAATTGGTCTCCCATGAAATAAACTCACATGTGTGACAAGGAGACATTGTATTGTAAGCCCTACCGGCCCGCAGGGACCAAATAGTATTACAAAATCTTGTTGTTATAAACAACATGAAATAAATACAAGGGAAAAAAAGGATTTGAAAGATTAAACATAAAAATGTCTTATAGGTATTAGACGTTATGGGGGAGATTTGTCAAAACCTGTCCAGAGGAAAAGTTGCTCAGTTGCCCATAGTAACCAATAAGCTTGCTTCTTCCATTTTTAAAGGGACCTCTGAAAAAGGAAAGAAGCAATCCGATTGGTTGCTATGGGCAACTCAGCAACTTTTCCTCTGGACAGGTTTTGATAAATCTCTCCCTAAGTGTGTTTGTAACTATATGCTAAACACTGGCTGTTGTCTGTGATGCAGAATTTGGAATTCAGGATGGTTCGATATAGACTGGGTTGTGATTTATCTCTGTTTATATGGATTATTCCAATTATTGGCTAATGAATGCAAATTCACTTCTGATTTATTTCTGTTTCATATTTTAAGAAAGTGAAACATTGATTCTATGGGTGTAGTCAAGAGCTTGAAGAATAAAGGACATCTGCTCCATCTGCATATTTTAGATTTCCTTTTCATGCTTTCAAATCAAGTTTCAAAATAGTTTATGTTTTTCACAAGATTTATGTGTTTATTCCATGTGTTTCCTTAGAATACTCCAGTCTCTCCGCGTGCTTCAGAAACACACTTGGGTTAACTGTCTTCCTTAGACAGATTCCAATGTATGGTATTACAATTACACTGCTGTGAACAATGTTGGCTAATAATGGTAATAATAGGTGTCAAAGGGAAAGTGTCACCAATTTATTTTTGTTAGTTTTTCTTATTAAAAATCATGTTATTAAGCTAGAGGACTTTATTTGTACAATTATTTTTTTTCCATATCTATTTACTGCTTAATTAATATGATTTCCATAGGGGCTACTATCATATGTGTAGGGTGTCATTTGGCGACACCTACACAAATGCTATACAGCACATACAGGACATAAGAGAATTAAGACGGCTCCTACCTCAATTACTTATGTTACTGCCACATGGACTGTGGACTAGGTATGCGCAAACACAGCCTACATTTACAAAAGGAACATTTACAACATTTTAGTGAATTCAGGAAGATGCCACTGTGATCACAACCAACATCTGTGGCTTCCATAAACAAGGAGTGTAAGTAGTTAAGTGATGATGCATGTCATTACAATTTACATCTGCCAGCCATACACTACTACTGTTTACTATACAGGAGCCTAAACTTCCTGTTCTGTAGTCCCTGCTCCAAACAGGGTTTCCTGCTCAAGATGGTGCACCAAGTTTGGAGTGCCTTCCGCTTCCAAACTGACTCCATGGCTATATAGCACATATTGTATACCCCCTGCTTAGTCAGCCAGGAAGGAGTTAAATGAGGGGTGTTCCTATCTCAACTAACTATTTATTCTCCAAGGGGAGGAAAGGAGAAGGAATATCTGGAGAAGGAGGTAAGTTTGTTAAATGAGTGCATTTGCCAAAACATTTAACTTGATTTGTTCTACAAGATTAGGTACAATAGTTGAGATGTAAATACCCCATTAAATGGTGATGCTGTGCATCTGTGCATTATTCTTTTGGGGCCAGACATTAAGCAACAATCTGTGTAGATCGCTACTTACTGTTACTTCTACATGCTGGACTGAGCATTCAGGAGTTAAGTGGTGATGCACATTGCCACTTAACTCCTTAAGGGCCAGAGTGTAAAGAGTGATCTATACAGAAATAGAGTGTAATGCTGGTGGTTGGCAGCCACCAACATGAATCAAATTCCGCTACCTACCTTGCTCGAACTGCACACACAGCTCCTCCTCCTCACTACAGACTCTGGACTGTTCCCTCTGCACTCTCAGGTGGCGACAATGTCTAGTGCACAAGGTCTGTCTCTTTTAGGATCCATGCGCACCTCTGATTTTTCTCCCCCTCTATTCCCTTACTGGCATCACCTATTTATGGGAGCTCTGCCCTCCTTTCCTTGTCTGAGCAATAATGTATTTTTTGTAAGCGAAGGTATTATCTGCTGTGTTCCCGCATTCTGTTTTGCCTCTCCAGTGTATGATCTTAGACTGTTTGACTATGCCTCTCTCTGCCAACAACCTTGTTCCATCTAACTGCACCTGAGCTATTCAGTTATTCAGATTAGATTCCACATCCTGGAGCAGGATAAAGGGTGAAAACCAAGGGAACACTTAGACTCCGCTCCCAAGCTTGGCCCTATGCCAAACTGGTAAGTGGCACAGTGGGTCCACACCTGTTGGGGCATTACATACAGGAGTAGACCACCTGTGAAAATGGGATTTACCACTCACTCCTCTTATGGTATCCTAGCATCTTCATATGTATTGAAGTCTCTTGGAATCACTTGATGGTCACTAGAGGCTTCAGTGCATAAGATACCAGCAAGGACACAGTCTGGAGCAGAGTGGGGCAAGTGTTAGGTAAATAGCGTTTTTAACATGCCTTTTTTTTTTTTATGTAATGTGGGAACACAGCCTTCCAGCACTTTCTGGGGACTCTTCTCTACCGCGCTAGTGGCAGTTGCTACAGGATGTTTTTATTGACTGCTGGGCTGTACCTGGACTTGCTAAATTAAACAGTGGCAAGTTCTGTCCCCTCCTGCAATTCCAACTGCATGTGCTAGCTGTTGTCACTAGCACAGCAGACAAGAGCATCCTATATTTACAAACTTTTTTTTCAGACACTAGTACCCAGAGGACTATGTTGGATTTGAGGACTATGTCAAGGATCTTTGGATTTTTTTAAAATTTTTGTTTACATGAAAAGGCCAACTGGGGCAGTTTTTTTTTATTTATTTATTTTTATTTATATCTCAGTGTCTGGCTCCAAAACAGTTGGCCCAGATTTACTGTATGTAACTGAAAGCCAACAATTCTATTGTGTTTCAGGCTAAATTTTTCCTGATTTTACACTGAGACCAACAAAGCAGCTCATAAACCCTAAAAGGGGTGTGTGCTTTGTTTTTACTAATGGTTTTCCTACAGATTTTGGTGCTAATTGCCACCAAAAACAACCAAGTACACTAAACAAGACTATTTGTAAATTTGATGTAAAGTGAAAGAATGGCTTTCTAGGCACAGCCCAGCATAGGAGCAGGAGATGGGACAAATCTGGGGCACCTTCTGCCCTTGAGCAGAAAACCTGTTCAGAGCAAGGTGCGCTATACTGTAACTCTGGCTCTCTCATAGAGATACATGGAGAGTGCCTGTTGGCCACAGCTTGCTGCAGTGGTCGACATGCCTCCATTCATGAAGGGGGCCTGACACCGAGCGGGAGATTGCTGGGGGTCCCAGTGGTCAGACCAACCGCATTCTGAAACTTATCCTCTATCCTGAGGATAGGGGATAAGTTTTGTTATATTGGATAACCTCTTTAACCACAAACATAATGTTTGGCCACCTGGCACTGCTTGCCTGGATCTTTCTGCAGACAGTGGGCCACCTCGCTGTAAGGCCACCCACCCCCTCACTAGCACACAGGGTCCTGACAGTATCAGGATCTTGTGTGCAGCAACCTCTGTGCAGTTAGGAGCTTATACAGTACAGTTCCATTCTGTGTGTGTCCCCGAGGTAGCAGTTTTAAACTTCCTGGCCCACCACTAACTAAGCACTTTGGCCTGGACCTACTTGAGGCCACAAAGGATGTCTGCATCTTGGCGTAGGCGGCATGATGATGACCAGACTGACGGGTTCCTTAATGGTCATGGAAGAAATTTTTTTTCTTTCAAGTTACTGCAATAAGGATTAAAGGAGTACTCCGCCCCTAGACATCTTATCTGATGGCTGATAACTGGTATCCTATTGCTGGGACCCCCGCGATCCCCCTGCTGCACCCAGCATTCATTTAGAGCATCGGGTGCAGCTCTGGAGGCTTGTGACATCACAGTCGTGCCCCGCTCATGACGTTACGGCCACGCCCCCTGATGGCCATCATGCCCCATTCTAAAGTGACCATGACATCACAAGCGGGGCATGACTGTGACATTTCGATCCCCCATCCGGAATCGCCAGTCATTTGCAATATCTGGGGTGTTGCAGCCGAGATTGTGGGGGTCCCCAGCAGCGAGACCCCCACAATCAGACATCTTCTTGTCTTCCTTTGGATAGGGGATAAGATGTCTAGGGGAGGAGTACCCTTTTAAGGGCATACCTACCTATCTAATATTGAAGAGGGAGGAGGGGGAGTTAGCCTATTTACCTACCTAATATGGAGCAAGGGAATCAGCCTATCCATCTAATATGTCGGCGGGCAAGGAAAAGGATGAGCCTATCTATCTATCTAGAATGTAGGGCGGGGGGGGGATCAACCTATCTATCTAATATGGAGGGGGATTACCTGCCTGCCTAATATATGCCTATAAAGGGGGCTTTCCAATGTATGTATTTTATGTGGGAGGTATTAACTTACTTAACATGGGAGATCTACCTACCTATGAGGGTTATTTAATAACTAAATATGAAGACTCCTTACCTAAAATGGGGGCTCTGCCTAAATATCTAATATAGGAGCTTAACTCACTTATCTATTAGTCAGTCTTTGTTCCCTAAATATAGGAGTCTACTTTAATACCTAATATTGTTGGTCTGCCTACTTACAATAATAATGACCTACTTAATTTGAAGGGTCTACCGACTTAATGGGGGGATGTTGGTGCAAAGGGGGCAATATTAAGGGGTGGACCTATGTAAGGGGGCATTATTACAGCTTGGGGGCCTGGAATGGATGGAGAAGACAGATTTCACCTGTGAGTCAACAGACATACCTGTAAGTACTTTTATGGTCTACAGAGCCTATATAGAACTGGACAGTGCCACTGTATGGCACTGTATTAAGGAAAGATTAATTACATTGGTGCTTGTATACACATATGCATGACTGAAGAATGAAGGTACGCCTGGCTCTGACCATGTGTTTATGTGTTTTTATAGATGATGTAAGAGTAGGGGAAGATGCAATATATGCAGTGCATTGAGCACAACAATTTTTCTGCAAGATTGGTTGAGAGGTTATATAGTACATGGGCTGGTAGGGTTTATGTTTTAGGGCTGCTTTTACCTCCCAGCCAGGCCCTGCTTGCCTTCTTCACATCGTCATGTTAGCTTCCTCTGCTGGTGAACAGTGGAAAATATGATAAATTATTATTTATTATTTTATATTTCCTGACAAAATCACAGAAAAAATTCCAAAAATATATTTTTTTTTATAAAAGAATATCATATCTAAACAAATGTAACATTCCCTTTAAAAGCAGAAAATGAAGGAGATCGGATCCAGCTCAATGCAGATAAAATCAGGTTTAATCCATAGGACAAGGAAGGAACAAGTAACGCGTTTCAAGCGCTATAAGCGCTTTAAAAGGGTATACGAATATTATAATAATAAAAAAAGATTGGGCCCCATTCTTGTGATCATACCTATTCTGTGGATAGGGGATAAGTTTTTACCACTATAATGCCCATTTAAGGTTGTAAAAATGCTATATTAATGGTGACTATTAGAGGGCACTAAGAATATCAATATCTCGTGAGATGGACATGCACAAGTTCAATGTACTACACATTGACTGTGAAGGAAAAAAATAGTATTAGGATATTTTTGCTTCCACTTATCTATGTCTCTTGTGAGAGGTAAATAAAATCATCAATAAGTCAAAGAAAATAAATTTTTTATCAGATGACTTCGATGCTATAAAAGATGCATAAAGTAGTATGAAACTAAATAAGACACATTGTAGCTGGTGAGCAACTTAATTAAGTTACTACGGCAAAGTGTGGCAAAACATTTTATTACATTTAAATTTACTCTGCCCAAATATTTGATGTAATCGATGAACTTTAATATTTTAAAATTACATTTAAATAACAGTATCAAAAAGATAAAACAATGATGCACTGAATAAAAAAGATTGCATACATTAAAGGGGTATTCCGGGATTTATTTATTTTTTTGTATTTGACTGTTCTACAGGGGCTAAGTTTGTGTAGTCCATAATTTAGCATCTGTACCTGTGATTCATGGAGGTTCTTCTTTGATTTTTGCCAGAATGTTTATTTTTAACTGCATACAAAATGACTGTGATTTTCCCAGGTTGCAGTGCAGACCGAGACATTGCATCACTAGTCAGGTGTTCATAGGGAGCCTGTCTTTGCTTATATTGGTGGAGCAACTGTTGGGTGGGAAGAAGATCACTCTGCAGTGAATTGTAGTTTTGCAACAGCTGGAGGCTCCCTGGTCAGAAAACACTGGTCTATTGCATTGAAAGGATCACAAGTGTGTTTCAATGGTTGGGGTGGCTGGGAAGGAGGAAGGTGACCTCACACTTACAAACAAGGAATTATGCAAAGTTGAAAGATTGGAGAGGCTCTTACCACACTAATTACCTGCGACCTGAGCTACCCAAATGAGACCTATACCCACGGTGTCCAACAGAGCATACAATATTAAAGAAACTGCCCCTTGTCCAATAAGGTTGGGAGCGCTGTATCCTAATAAAAGAGACTTGGTATTGTGGTACTTGTGGTTATGGCTGTGGCTGGACCCATTTCAGGTCCCCCATAGGACCTTTCCTCAGCAGCTAGACAAGTCTGTTTTATTAGGATACAGCACTCCCAACCTTATTGGACAAGGGTGCAATCCCTGCCACGAGGACACAGCCTGTCCATCCAATCATCTACAAAAGAAGCGCTGCAGTCCGCTACAAGTGAGCCCACCACTACCGCTGCATACCTGAGACGGCTGAATCTCTAGCAGCACGCTCCCCGCCCAGGGAGCCGGGACCTCATGAGACCTGCATATACTGGTAATATACTCTATTTTGACTATTTGCTCACTCTGGCATCCACAATCTGTGTCCACCGCCCACTGCTACTTCACTGTGAGACCGCCGAGTCTCCTGCAGCAGGCTCCTTGCTATAGGAGCCAGGTTCGACACATACATCAATGAAGAGTCATTACGGACATATATGACATTGTAACCAACTAACACAAACGGGATACATTTTTTGACACCACCAGCGCTGCTATCACATATCTCTAAAGAGACAGTTAACTCCCTACCTGGATTATTATTTATTATTGGATCTAAACAATTTTGTTTCAGGTCACCTATATTTTATAATTTATATTTTCATTGTGATATTCTATTGTGGTTATTTTATAAATGTATATTTTATATTTCATTCAATTATACTGACTTTTAATTATATTTATATTTAATTATTTTTTATAAATATTATCTGTGGTACAGCTGACCTACAAGGGTCCTGTAGGTCACATACCACTATTTGTATTTTTTTACCATTTTGTTGAATAATCATTTAATAAATTTATCTATCCAATATTCATCGACCTTGAGCCCCAATTTCTTTATTAAGGAATTATGAGACTTGTAGTTTGAGGGAGCTTAAGCAAGAAATAGCCAGTTTACTAAAAGATAGCTTCAGCATTATGATAATCTCACAATATAGCCATTTAGCCCCAAGATAAGCACAGATCCTTCCTAAGCATGTCCATTACTGTCTGACAGGTACATACTAAAAGCACCTTATGGTGGTTAACCCCTTAAACATTTCTTGAGTTAAATTAGACTTATGGTGGGGGATTTATGATAGTGACATCAATGTATTGTGCTAAGGTTTCCACAATAGAGAGTAGTTAAAGGGGTACTCCTGCGCTTAGACAACTTATCCCCTATCCAAAGGATAGGGGATAAGATGCCTGATCGCGGGGGTCCCACCACTGGGGACCCCCATGATCTTGCACGCCGCACCCCGTTAAAATCAATCCCCGGAGTGTGTTCACTCCAGGTCTGATTACTGTCAATCACGGAGTCAGAGCATTGTGACATCACAGCTCCGCCCCCCATGTGATGTCACGCTCTGCCCCCTCAATGCAAGCCTATGGGACAGCTGCCATGCCCCCTCCCATAAGATTGCATTGAGGGGGCGGAGCGTGACATCACACGGGGGCGGAGTTGTGATGTCAAAATGCTCCGACCCCGTGATCGACAGTAATCAGAACCGGGGACTGATTTTAATGGGGTGCGGCATGCAAGATCATGGGGGTCCCCAGCGGCGGGACCCCCGCGATCAGGAATCTTATCCCCTATCCTTTGAATAGAGAAGATGTCTAAGTGACGGAGTACCCCTTTAAAATACCATATGACAGCTAATGAAACAAATAATCTACTAACAATACAAACAGAAAATAAACAACTCTCTTAAGGGAGGGAGAACTTTGGCATATGAAACTTATTCCCCATCCTAAGGATAGGGGAAACGTTTCAGATCATTGGGGGTCCGACCGCTGGGGGCCCCCTGCGATCTCCCGTACAGGGTCTTCGGCTCTTTGCCGAAATAGCGCGTTTCAACCCCCGGATGATGCGGTGGCCGCCATTGCCCCCTCAACACTTTTCTATGGCAGAGGCAGAGACTGCCGAATGCAGTGCTCCGGCTCTCCTATAGAGATGTATTAAGGAGGCGTGTCGGCTGCCTTGTAATGCAGTGGTCAGACACACCCCCTGGCCACTGACTGCAGGGGCCCCATATGGGAGATCACGGGGGGCCCCAGCAGTCGGACCCCCACAATCTGAAACTTATCCCCTATCCTTAGGTAAGGGGATAGGTATACTTATCCCAGAGTACTCCTTTAAGAGCTTACACTATAAGAGATAAGGGGAGAAACTCAATTGGTACAAAAAACTGATGCAATCCATTGGTCCAGCCACAGTATGCAGGGTTGCTATAAATAATTCTACATGAGCAACTCATTTAGCCAGTTATCTGTGCCAAAACAGAAATGATTTCAGACTTGAATACTGAAGATGTAGTTGCCCAGTCCAGCACCTCCAGCTGCTACCCATTAAAGTAGTCAGGTGGTGGACGTCCAATAGGTTTTATGGATTCAAAGTATGTTTCTCAAGTATTATATGGTCAAGCAATGAGTATTTTCTACATTTGTAATGCCTTTTCTGTTTTGCATCGCAAGTCTAAGTATTCACTGAGGTATGCAGCATGCAGAGGGTTAAAGGTGTTAATGCGTCTTACATTGCATTGCTAAGTATTTAGTCACATAAGACTCCTAACCAATGAATACAGGAGCCTGTTCCAAGTTTGCTCTCCACTCCTGGGAAATAGAGGTGGAATGAGACGTATATGGGATGCAGAGGAAGCAGTCGCACCAGGGCCCTGATGCCTAAGGGGGCCCAAAAGCATATTTGCCTCATAAAAAAACACTAGTATAATAAATGCTGCACAGTAGACAAGGAGTCCTGTCAAAGATTTTAGACTGGGACCTTAAAGCTACAAGTTACTCCTCTGGCAGTGGACCTTTCCTAGTGAGTCCTAGCTTGGCCCAGCCTAGTGCACATCTTGCTCCTCAACTGTGTTATTCTTCCTGAGGAGATTAAAGTAGTGAGCCTAGGTACTCCTAAGATCAGGCATATGTACTACATATAGGCCACATTGTCACTAGTCCTGTCTGAGACAAAGCCTTTCTTGAACCTAGTTCCAGCCCCCCTGTGAGGATAGTTTTCTACATTTTTTTTGCCACAAAAGAGATATGTTCTTAATCAAGGAAAAAGCTGAACAAGGCTCTTTTCTGCGTTTCACTGGATCACTTCTTAGATTCTGGATGGACCAGTGCTAGACTGTCTGCTAAGCCAGGAGCAACTCTCCTGGATACACTTCTCCAAGTGTCATGTTACAGATTACTTTTTTTTTTTTATTGTAAAATGGAGTTCCTAGTTTGCATTACACTATTGTTACCCCCTTGCAAATCCTCCTGCAGTAGTTTCTGTCATTTTGACTGTGAGCTAGAGTACCAAAGAGCTGTAACATCTACACATATCTGCAGCAGACATCTTCACAAACATTAAAGATTGTTCAAAATTGACACAGTAACTAAAAAGATCAGCGCAGAAAGGCATCTTCACCAGTGAAATTCATTTCTCACATGCAGTGGACACATCACAAATCACAGACAGCCCAAACCACAAATGTGCATCAATTGACCAGACACATAGGGCTATTCCCACCTTAAAGGGCTATTCCCATCTGGTTGATTACCTCTCTCTATTGCTGTTATCTGCTCACACTTCTAGAATTGCTGGTGGATGGACTGGGTCAGTGGCAGGTCATTTACTTCTGTGTCTGACACCTACTAAGCTAAAACATTATGCCTGCAACTGTAAGACATGATAAACGGGCCGGGAGGAGGAAGCCTGATGGATGCACAGGAGCTCCTTAGGCCACGCTAAACACTGATGTCACCACTGCTTCTAAAGCAGTGCTGGTGGACGGCCATCCCGGCAACCAGTTGTCAACAAGAAAAAGAGATAACAAGTGATATCTACAAAACCAAAAAAACTTGATAAATTAAGCTAATTGTAGACTTGTTTATGCTGATTACTCTACACATAGAGGCAAGGTTAGAGAGATGGGAATAGCCCTTTAACTGTGCAAAGTATGAATAACTTTTGTTAACAGAACAATGAAACAAAAAAAAATGTATTTTAACTATGCTATTTTAACTATGGAAGCATAACTTCCATTAAAGGGGTTCTCCACTGCCCTGCCTTCCAGAGCTCCGCTCGCAGCGTCCGGAAGTTTATTACTCCGAATGCTGTGTGCGGGCTTCCGTGTTCGAGGCAGCACCCTTGTGACGTCACGCTCGCCCCCTCGTGACATCACGCCCGCCCCCTCAACGAAAGTCTATGGGAAGGGGGCGCGACCACTGTCACGCCCCCTTCCCATAGACTTCCATTGAGGAGTGAGCATGACTTCACGAGGGGGTGGGCGTGATGTCACAAGGGGGCGGGCGTGATGTCAAGAGGGGGCAGCCTCAAACACGGAAGCCTGCACACAGCGTTCGGAGTAATAAACTTCCGGACACTGCGAGCGGAGCTCCGGAAGGCAGGGCAGTGGAGAACCCCTTTAATGCCTTGAAATGGGTATTACATTCATTTTAGAAATGAATGAACTGTCAGTTCTAATCAGGGATTCAAATGATACAAATAGGATTCAATTTATAAAATAATTCCGATCCAGTTTTTATTTCCGTAATTCAGAAGCTCCAGTGTATTTCCCAAGCAGGACACTGGGATCATCAGACATAACACCTTAAAAAGGGTTATCCGGGAATAAACAAAAAATAAAAAAAAGACAGAAACAGAGTCACTGTAATTCTCACAAAAACAGCACCACACCTGTCATCGGGTTGTATTTCAACTTTTCTCCATTCATCTCAATGAAACTGAGCTGCAATACCAAATACAACCTGAGGACAGGTGTGATGCTGTTCTTGGAAGAAATTAGTTTTTTTCTAATCCTAGTAACCCTCATAACCCTTTATTTTTTATATTTAGGTTAGGCTGAATATTTTTGACTGTTTTATAAAATTTTAAATCTTATTATCTAATCTTCTCTATATGTTGTGAATTTTCTGTTAAAATAAAATGTATTCAAACTTTTCTTTCTATGCTCCTAAGATTTTTCGCAAACGTTAAATACATAGATGTAGGTTGAGAAGCAAAACTGTTGGCTTATAGAAGGGTCGCACATGCCCTATTTTGCTGTGTATTTGCTGATGCATATTTTCCTATCAAAGTCAATGGATAGCAAAATCACTTGCAGAAAATATGCAGTAAAATATGGCATATGTGACCCTACTCATATAAATATTTTGGTTGTTAGGTATTAAAGTTCCATTGTAAGACATAGGCCAAGATTTATCAGAAACCAAACAGCTTGGGTT
This sequence comes from Hyla sarda, assembly GCF_029499605.1. Classification (NCBI taxonomy): domain Eukaryota; kingdom Metazoa; phylum Chordata; class Amphibia; order Anura; family Hylidae; genus Hyla; species Hyla sarda. Next base: position 283,063,933 of record NC_079192.1, read on the forward strand.
TAAGCAGATTGATTCATTGAGCCATAGTCTCTTTGTTTTATAAGGGTCTAGATATTTTAACCCCTTAACGACTCATGATGTTCTCATACGTCTTCATTTCAGAGTCCTTAAGGATTCATGACGTATAAGAACGTCATGAGCTTTCCTGGCCCCCCGCAGCCAGCTGGAGCGGAGCCGGTGCCCAATGCCTGATGAAATCGTTCAGCAGGCATCGCGGCATATCGCCCAGGGGGGTCATGATTACCCCCCATGTCGGCAATGGCCGCAGATTGCTGTACAATTCAGCCCAGCGATCTGCGGCGGATTCTGGGTCAATTGGGTCTCCAGTGACCCGGAATTACTGGCTGATCGTGGCTGTCTCTGACGGCCCCGAACAGCCATAGCCAGCAGGGGTGAGGTGGAACTGGTGCCACCTCACGATCACCCTGATTCTGTGTTTCACAACCAGTGTGCCTCCAGCTGTTTCAAAACTACAACTTCCAGCATGCACTGATAGACCGTACATGCTGGGAGTTGTAGCTTTGCAACCGCTGGATGTTTCTCCCCCCCCCCCCCCCAATGTGAATGTACAGGGTACACTCACATGGGCGGAGGTTTACAGTAAGTATCCTGCTGCAAGTTTGAGCTTCGGCGAATTTTCTGCCGCAGCTCAAACTGCCAGCGAGAAACTACTGTGAACCCCTGCCCGTGTGACTGTACCCTAAAAATACTACACTACACTAACAGAAAAAAAAAAACACTACATATACACATACCCCTACACAGCCCCCTTCCCCAATAAAAATGACAAACGTCTGGTACGCCACTGTTTCCAAAACGGAGTCTCCAGCTGTTGCAAAACAACTACTCCCAGTATTACCAGACAGCCACTGTTTTACAACAGCTGGAGGCACCCTGTTTGGGAATCACTTTGGAGCCCTGTTGTATTTCAAGGCAACAGTTTAGGGCCACATATGGGGTATCGCCGTACTCGGGAGAAATTGTGTTAAAAATTTTGGGGGGTATTTTCTGCTATTACCCTTTTTTAAAAATGTAAAATTTTTGGGAAACCAAGCATTTTAGGTAAAAAATATTATTATTTTTTTTTTACATATGCAAATGTTGTGAAACACCTGTGGGGTATTAAGGTTCACATTACCCCTTGTTACGTTCCCTGAGGGGTCTAGTTTCCAAAATAGTATGCCATGTGTTTTTTTTTTGCTGTTCTGGCACCATAGGGGTTTCCTAAATTTGGCATGCCCCCAGAGCAAAATTTGCTTCCAAAACGCCAAATGTGACTCCTTCTTTTCTGAGACCTGTAGTGCGACAGCAGAGCACTTTTCACCCCCATATGGGGTGTTTTCTGAATTGGGAGAATTTGGGCTTCAAATGTTGCGGGGTATTTTCTGCTATTACCCTTTTTAAAAATGTAAAATTTTTGGGAAAGCAAGCATTTAAGGCTAATTTTTTTTTTTTTTACATATGCAAAAGTCGTGAAACACCTGTGGGGTATTAAGGCTCACTTTACCCCTTGTTACGTTCCCCGAGGGGTCTAGTTTCCAAAATAGTATGCCATGTGTTTTTTTTTTTTTTGCTGTTCTGGCACCATAGGGGCTTCCTAAATGCGGCATGCGCCCAGAGCAAAATTTGCTTCCAAAGCGCCAAATGTGACTCCTTCTCTTCTGAGACCTGTAGTGCGCCAGCAGAGCACTTTGCACCCCCATATGGGGTGTTTTCTGAATCGGGAGAAATTGTGCTTCAAATTTTGGGAGTTATTTTCTGCTATTACCCTTTTTAAAAATGTAAAATTTTTGGGAAACCAAGCATTTTAGGTAAAAAAAATTTTTTTACACATGCAAAAGTCATGAATCACCTGTGGGGTATTAAGGTTCACTTTACCCCTTGTTATGTTCCCCAAGGGGTTTAGTTTCCAAAATAGTATGCTATGTTTTTTTTTTTTTTTTTTTTTTTTGCTGTTCTGGCACTATAGGGGCTTCCTAAAGGTGACATGCCCCCAAAAACCATTTGTTGCCCCTTCCCTTCTGAGCCCTCTACTGCACCCGCCGAACAATTAACATAGACATATGAGGTATGTCCTTACTCGATAGAAATTGGGTTTCAAATACAAGTAAAAATTTTCTCCTTTTTACCCCTTTCAAAAATTAAAAAATTGGGTCTACAATAACATGCGATTGATTTTGCAAAGATTTTGAATGTTCTCCTTCACTTTGCTGCTATTCCTGTGAAACACCTAAAGGGTTAAAATGCTGACTGAATGTCATTTTGATACTTTGGGGGTGCAGTTTTTATAATGGGGTCATTTGTAGGGTATTTCTAATATGAAGACCCTTCAAATCCACTCCAAAACTGAACTGGTCCCTGAAAAATAGGGAATAGTTTGAAAATTTTGTGAAAAATTTGAAAATTGCTGCTGAACTTTGAAGCCCTCTGATGTCTTCCAAAAGTAAAAACTTGTCAATTTTATGATGCAAACATAAAGTAGACATATTGTATATGTGAACCCCAAAAAATTATTTTAAATATCCATTTTTCCTTACAAGCAGAGAGCTTCAAAGTTAGAAAAATGCTAAATTTTCATTTTTTTCATCAAATTTGGGGATTTTTCACCAAGAAAGGATGCAATTTCCCACAAAAATTTACCACTATGTTAAATTAGAATATGTCACGAAAAAACTGTCTCGGAATCAGAATGATAACTAAAAGCATTCCAGAGTTATTAATGTTTAAAGTGACAGTGGTCAGAATTACAAAAAAACAGCAGAGTCCTTAAGGTGAAAAAGGGCTAAGTCCTTAAGGGGTTAAAGACGGAGTGTTTTTCAGTTTTTGCATTTTAGTTTTTTCCTCATTACCTTCTAAAAATAATAACACTTTCAATTTTGCACCTAAAAATCCATATTATGGCTTATTTTTTGTGACACCAATTCTACTTTGTAATGACATCAGTCATTTTACCCCAAAATGTACGGCAAAATGGGAAAAAAAATCATTGTGCTACAAAATGGAAGAGAAAACGCCATTTTGTAAATTTGGGGGGCTTCCGTTTCTACGCAGTTAATTTTTCGGTAAACATGACACATTATCTTTATTCTGTAGGACCATACGGTTAAAATGATACCCTACTTATGTAGGTTTGATTTTGTCGTACTTCTGAAAAAAACCATAACTACATGCAGGAAAATTTATACATTTAACCCCTTAAGGACCAAGGGCGTAATGTTATGCCCTTGCGGCCTGGTACTTAAGGACCAAGGGCGTAATGTTACGCCCTGGCATTTTCCGATCCCTGCCGCATGCCAGGCAGAGATCGGAATGGCATGCCTGCTGAAATCGCTCAGCAGGCATGCTGTGCAAATGCCGAGGGGGGTCCCGGGATCCCAACATTTTGACGATCGGCGCAAATCGCTTGTGAAATACCGATGATCCCGGTTGTTACAGACAGCCGGGACCATCTGGGAGGACAGGAGAGTGGTGGCAAGCTTGCCACCTGCTCCTGTCTCCTCCGATTTGGCCGGTCAATCGGAGGCCAGGCCCCCGGGGGGGGCGGTTACTTCCCCTGCTCTGCCCGGCCCCTGGATGTCTGGACAGGCCAGGGGAAGATGGCGGCGACGGAGCGGGTACACTTACCTGTCCGGGGACCACAGGATCGGCGCAGACTACGCGGGACCGCTGGCGGAGGTGAGTAGGTCTTCTGTCTTCTGCTCTTCTATGGCGTCTTCTTTGCAGCAGGGAGCACCGTCGTAAAGTGGTGCTCCCTGCTGTTACTGGCAGTTACAAAACTGCAAGTCCCAGCATGCCCAGCTAGCCAAAGGCTGTGTGAGCATGCTGGGAGTTGCAGTTTTGCAACATCTGGAGGACCACAGTTTGGAGACCACTGTGCTCTTCCAGATGTTGCAAAACTACAACTCCCAGCATACCAAGACTGTCCAGGCTGCCCCCCCCCCCCCCTTGTGAATATACAGGGTACACACACATGGGCAGGGGGTTACAGTGAGTATGCAGCAAATTTTGCGCTGGGAAACTCGCTGTGATCCCTCGCCCGTGTGACTGTACCCTAAAAACACTACACTACCACAAAATAAAATAAAAAGTAAAAAACACTACATATACACATACCCCTACACAGCCCCCCTCCCCTCCCCAATAAAAATGAACAACGTCTGGTATGGCACTGTTTCCAAAATGGAGCCTCCAGCTGTTGCAAAACAACTACTCCCAGTATTGCCGGACAGCCATTGACTGTCCAGGCATGCTGGGAGTTTTGGAACAGCTGGATGCACCCTGTTTGGGAATCACTGGCGTAGAATACCCCTATGTCCACCCCTATGCAAATCCCTAATTTAGGCCTAAAATGCACATGGCGCTCTCACTTTGTAGCCCTGTCGTATTTCAAGGCAACAGTTTACGTCCACATATGGGGTATTTCCGTACTCGGGAGAAATTGCCTAACAAATCTTGGGGGCTTTTTCTCCTTTTACCCCTTATGAAAAGGTGAAGTTGGGGTCTACACCAGCATGTTAGTGTAAAAAAATATTTTTTTTACACTAACATGCTGGTGTTGCCCTATACTTTTCATTTTCACAAGAGGTAAAAGGGAAAAAAGCCCCCAAAATTTGTATCGCAATTTCTCCCGAGTACGGAAATACCCCATATGTGGGCACAAAGTGCTCTGCGGGCGCACAACAAGGCCCAGAAGGGAGAGTGCACCATGTACATTTGAGATGATTTGCACAGGGGTGGCTGATTGTTACAGCGGTTCTGACAAACGCAAGAAAAAAACACATGTGACCCCATTTTGGAAACTACACCCCTCACAGAATGTAATGAGGGGTGCAGTGAGAATTTAACCCCCACAGGTGTCTTACAGATCTTTGGAACAGTGGTCCGTAAAAATAAAAAAATTGGTATGGTATGGTATGGTATGCTATGTGTTTTTTTTTTTTTTTTTTTTGCTACCCTTGCAAAAATGTGAAATTTGGGGGGAAACACACATTTTAGTGAAACATTTTTTTTTTACATATACAAAAGTCGTGAAACCCCTGTGGGGTATTAAGGCTCACTTTACCCCTTGTTACATTATTCAAGGGGTCTAGTTTCCAAAATGGTATGCCATGTGTTTTTTTTTTTTTTTTGCTGTCCTGGCACCATAGGGGCTTCCTAAATGCGACATGCCCCCCGAGAAAATTTGCTCTCAAAAAGCCAAATATGACTCCTTCTCTTCTGAGCATTGTAGTTCGCCCGTAGTGCACTTCAGGTCAACTTATGGGGTACCTCTACTCAGAAGAGATGGGGTTACACATTTTGGGGGGTATTTTCTGCTATTAACCCTTGCAAAAATGTGAAATTGGGGGGGGAAACACACATTTTAGTGAGAAAATAAATTTTCTTTTTACATATGCAAAAGTCGTGAAACACCTGTGGGTTATTAAGGCTCACTTAATTCCTTGTTACGTTCCTTAAGGGGTCTAGTTTCCAAAATGGTATGCCATGTGTTTTTTTTTTTTTTTTTTTTGCTGTTCTGGCACTATAGGAGCTTCCTAAATGCAACATGCCCCCCAAAAACGATTTCAGAAAAACGTACTCTCCAAAATCCCCTTGTCGCTCCTTAGCTTCTGAGCCCTCTACTGCGCCCGCCGAACAATTTACATAGACATATGAGGTATTTCCTTACTCAAGAGAAATTGGGCTACAAATATAAGTATAAATTATCTCCTTTTACCCTTTGCAAAAATTCAAAAATTGGGTATACAAGAACATGCGAGTGTAAAAAATGAGGATTGTGAATTTTCTCCTTCACTTTGCTGCTATTCCTGTGAAACACCATAAAGGGTTAAAACGCTGACTGAATGTCATTTTGAATACTTTGGGGGGGGGGTGCAGATTTTATAATGGGGTCATTTGTGGGGTATTTCTAATATGAAGACCCTTCAAATCCACTTTAAACCTGAACTTAAACCTGAACTGGTCCCTGAAAATTTGTGAGTTTGAAAATTTTGTGAAAAATTGGAAAATTGCTGCTGAACTTTGAAGCCCTCTGATGTCTTCCAAAAGTAAAAACTTGTAAATTTTATAATGCAAACATAAAGTAGACATATTGTATATGTAAATAAAAAATATAATTATTTGGAATATCCATTTTCCTTACAAGCAGAGAGCTTAGAAAATACAAAATTTTCAATTTTTCCATCAAATTTGGGGATTTTTCACCAAGAAAGGATGCAAGTTACCACAAAAATTTACCACCATGTTAAAGTAGAATATGTCACGAAAAAACAATCTCGGAATCAGAATGATAACTAAAAGCATTCCAGAGTTATTAATGTTTAAAGTGACAGTGGTCAGATGTTCAAAAAACGCTCTGGTCCTAAGGTGTAAAATGGCCTGGTCCTTAAGGGGTTAAAATTGTCCTATTCTGACCCCTATAACTTTTTATTTTTCCATGTACAGGGTGGTTTGAGGACTCATTTTTTGCGCTGTGATGTTAAATTTTTATCAGTACCATTTTTGTTTTGATCTGACTTTTTGATCGCTTTTACCACATGTTTATTTTCACAGTTTTTTTTTTATATTGGGAAAAGAGGGGTGATTCAAACTTTTATTAGGGAAGGGGTTAAAGGGGTAGTCCAGTGGTGAAAAACTTATACCCTATCCTAAGGATCGGGGATAAGTTTGAGATCGCAGGGGGTCTGACCGCTGGGCCCCCCTGCGATCTCTCTGTACGGAGGCCAGGCTCTCCGGCCAGATAGCGGGTGTCGACCACCGCACGAAGCGGCGACCGACACGCCCCCTCAATACATCTCTATGGCAGAGCCGGAGATTGCCAAAGGCAGCGCTTCTCTCTGCCGTAGAGTTGTAATGAGGGGGCGTGTCGGTCGCAGCTTCGTGCGGAGGTCGACACGCCCCTTCCCGCGGGCTGTCGGGGCCCCGTACAGGAGATCGTGGGGGGATAAGTTGTTCACCACTGGGTTCACCACTGGACTACTCCTTTAAATGATCTTTATTAACTTTTATTTACACTTTTTTTTTGTAATGTTACAGCCCACATGGGGGACTATAACATGCAGTACATTGATTCAATACACTGATCACTGCCGTTGCATTGCAATGGCAGGCATCAGTGTTATCGGCGGTTAATTGCTCAAGCCTGATTGCTTTCAGGCTTGGAGCAATCAATGAACAATTGGACGCTCAGGAGGCAGGTAAGGCACCCTCTTGTTGCGTTCTAGCCAATTGGGACGGCGATGTCCGATGTCCGCCATTAGCCACAGGTCCTGGTTTCTTATAGCAACTGGGACCCCCCTGGTATGATGCGCGCTCACTTGCTGAGCGCGCGTTATATATCGGGAGCCGCATATGGACATTTATAAGGGGTTAAAGACATTAAAAGGGTATTCCAGGAATTCTTTTTATTTGACTATGCTACAGGGGCTGTAAAGTTATGTGGTTCATAATATAGTGTCTGTACCTGTGTGTGATGGTTTTCTCACAATTTTTTTGTGATTTTCACCCCAATATTTATTTTTAACAGCATACAAAATGACTGTTGTCTCAGATTTTTCCCAGGTGCAATGCGGCCGAGACCTGACTCACTAGTCAACTGAGGCCTCATGCTGAAAGGGGCCTCGCGGCCCGGGCCGGATCATCATTGGCGCTCATGGAGTGCCTGCTCCGGGCCCTGTGCCCGCAGGGGGCCCCCATCACATTTGGGACATCCCTGTGTCCCGAAAAAGCTTTTCAGGACACAAGGATGCCCTGGTTACCTCTCTGCGGCCCCATGTTAACTTTAAAAATGCAGGGGCCACCAGGAGGTAGTGCATGCAGGGACATCACTGACGTCCTGTGCATGCGCCCATAGAAGAGCGAAGCGGAGCAGTGAGGAGGACGTGCACTCATGGTAAGTCACCAGTGGCATGTCATCTTCAGTGTTCCGACCACCTCTCCTCCGGTCCTGGGACCTACTTCTATGGGCCATAGGCAGCAGATTGTGACCACGGAGCGGTGGTCGGAATACTGAAGTGGGACGGTAAACAGGCATACAGCCTCCAGCCACTGTATATAACACTGTATATGGCTGAAGGCTGTATGTCTGTGGGGGAACTGTACTGCACCTAATGTTGGGAACTCACCTGCACCTAATGTGGGGAACTATACTGCACCTAATGTGGGGGGAACTATACTGCACCTAATGTTGGGGGAACTATACTGCACCCAATGTGGGGAACTATACTGCACCTAATGTGGGGGGAACTATACTGCACCTAATGTTGGGGGAACTATACTGCACCTAATGTGGGGAACTATACTGTACCTAATGTGGGAGACTATACTGCACATAATGTGGGGGACTATACTGCACCTAATGTGGGGGAACTATGCTGCACCTAATGTAGGGGAACTATACTGCACCTAATGTGGGGGAACTATACTGCACCTCGGGGGGGGCCCATCATAATGAAGTGCTCCGTCTTTTTATCGCATTTGGGGGGCCTCAGATTTTTTTTCGCTTATGGCCTCAAAAAGTCTAGAGCCGCCTCTGTCTGCCAGGTACGTACTAAGATCACCTTATGGTGGATAACCCCCTTAAAGACATTATTTGCACCTTGAGTAATCAGGGTTACTTTTGGGCTGCTTTTTATTATGCTACAGTCATTGTTCTTCTAACCATACTTCTGGAAAGTTTGAGGCTATGTTTGCAAAATTTCCTTATATCATTTTATCACTTAACCCCTTAGGGACCAAGCCCATATTGGCCTTAAGGACCAGGCCAAATTCATCTTTGCATTTTTTCTTCCTCTCCTTCTAAAAATCATAACTCTTTTATATTTTCATCCACAGACCCATATGATGGCTTGTCTTTGGCTGACCAATTGTACTTTGCAATGACATCTCTCATTTTACCATAAAATGTATGGCGCAACAAAAATAATATTATTTATTCATGTGGGGAAATTGAAAACAAAACCTCAATTCAGCAAATTTTTGGTTTTATTTTCATGCTGTACACTTTACGGTAAAAATGACATATTTTCATTACTCTGTGGTTCAATTTCCCATGGTTATATGCTTTTCTATTGCTGTACCACTTAAAAAAAATCTCAAACTTTTTAAAGAAAATTAGTATGTTTAAAATTGCCTAAATTCGACCACCTATAACTTTCTCATTTTTCCGTATACGGGCCGGTATGAGGCATCAGTTTTTGCGCCGTGATCTGTAATTTTTATTGGTACCTCTTTTGCTTATATTTAACTTTTTCATCACTTTTTATAATTTTTTTATTAATAAAATATGACAAAAAAGCAGCAATGTTGGACTTTTTTTGTTACGTTTACGTCGTTCACCGTACGTTATAGTGAATCTGTAGGTTGAGCAAAGACGCATTCAATATTGTTGTAAATAAGGGAATGCAGTGATTATTTTGGATAACCTTACTGTATTAAGTTACAATAGGAAACATTAAACAGCTTTTTTGAACTTTTTTTAGCCTATTTTACACTTATCCTTTTTTATATTTCTATTGTGCCAAAACAGATTTCTGTTCCGTTTAACTTTTTTAATGGTACCACTACCTGTCATTAGTAATAAAAATGTATATATATTATAGATTAGTCCATTGTAATTACTTTTCTAATATACTTCTTAATAAAATTTATTAACTTTATTTGTTAAATTAACCCCTAAAAGTTTGACCACCAGGGTTCCTCCTTCTGGTATTGCCTATTGCCTGACAGAGACAAAAGTCAGGATATGCACAACGGGGGACATTTATCATTGTTGCTTTGGAGGTTGATAAATTTGGCTCACATAAGAAAAAAAAAACAATAGAACACTTTAGAATACCATTTTAGCACACATAAGCAAAATCATTACATTGCACTTTTTACCACTTTTTTTTCCCTCCTAAATGTACTAACCCATTTTTTATGTGTTTTTTTTTTCCTGCTCATTTCAGATCCATATATGCAGAGGACTAGTGGACTACGTAGATGCCTGGCATTTTTTTTTTGTTTAATATTAAGAAAATGCTTAATGAGGACTTGTTGGGGATAGTTTTTTTTGGGGGAAAAAAGTTTTTAAAATGTGTTTTTATTTTTTTATTTACTTTACAGGTTAAGTAGTGAAAGCCATCTTTTAGACGAAGTCCATTACAAAGCCGGGGCTTAGCATTAGCCCCAAAAACAGCTAGCGATAACCCCTCAAAAATGGTGCTCCTGGGCCTTGGTGCTAGCAGGCTGGTGTTATTTAGGCTAGGGAGGGACAATAACAATTGTCCTCGCCCACCCTGGTAACGTCAGGATGTTGCTGCTTGGTTGATATTTGGCTGAGAATGAAAATACAAGCAACCCTACATGTTTTCTGCATAAATTAAATAATACTAAAAAAAGTGTGTGGTTCCTCCTATTATTATCTGGCTCTTCCCGGCACCCCTGTGGCGGTGGTTGCCAGGGTAATAATTGGCTTCCACTACTAAGCCCGCAAAGTAAATAAAAAAAAAAACATACAACACACTTAAAAACTTTTATTCCAAAAAACAGTCCCCCATGAGCCCTTGTTAACCGTTTTATTAATAATAAAATAAGAAAATGCTGGTCATCGACATAGTCCACCGAATCCGAAGATGTCAACAGGAAACACAGATCTGTCATAATAATAAAAATTAAAAAAAACAGGTTAGTAAATTTAAGCTGCTCTCCCCTGGGGAGAATGTCAATGAAGCAGTTGCTAAATTATAACCCCTATCATTGATGATTGGAGTTGTTATTTAGCAACAGAGTGCCATAAAGTTTACCAATAGCTGGAGGCTTCCTGTTGTTAAACTTCAACTCCTATCATGGGAGTTGTAGTTTAGGATCAGGGTGCCTCCAGCTGTTGCTAAACTGCAACTCCCATGTTGGGAGTTATAGTTTAGCAACAGATGGAGGCACCCTGATGTTAAAATGGCTCCCTGGCCACCCACCCGTATCTACCATCTGCCCACTGGCTGTTTTAGGACTACAACTCCCAGTATGCCCTTACAGTGAGGACATGCTGGGAGTTGTAGTTGTAACAGCTTGCGGGCAGTTTGTCGATGTGGGTTAGGGGGTCTGGGAGCAGATCCAGCTGGCTCACAGAAATATTAAACTATTGCACTGTAGTTTCATATTTCCTGGATGGAGCTGTGATTGGCCAGTCAGTCCTGGCTAATCACAGCTCTGGCCAGGAAACATGAAATTACAGTGCTGTAGCTTCCTATTTCTGTGAGCTGGCCGGCTCTGCTCCCCAGCCAGCGGCCACCCGCCCACATCTATCCCCCCTGTTAGCTGTTGCAACTACAACTCCCATCATACCCTTACAGTGAAGACATTCTGGGAGTTGTAGTTGCAACAGTTATCGGGCGGGTGGTAGATGCGGGCAGGTGGCCAGGTAGCGGAGCTTTTCACACAAAAATCGCAGTTGAGAATTTTTTGTGTGACTTTTTAATAAGTTGTCTCTACAGGCAGTTTAGTAAGCCAAGCCTGACCTAGCTTCCGGTTGTTTTTGAGTGGATTTACGACTTTTTAATGCCTACATACGACAGTTGCACTTCATAAATTCCCGACCACTCCAAAGTGAAAACTGAAAATTGCTTTGGTAGGGTTAATTGGTACTTTCTGCGTACCCACAAAAGTTGCACAAAAAGGTGCTTAGGCGCATATGCAACTTTTTGTGCGCCCGGAGTAAGCAAAATAAAATGAAAAAGGCTCTAAACAACAACATAAATGTCCCCCAATGAGTTTAGAGAGCTGAGGGGGGGGGGGGGTGCGGTCTCAGCCAATGAAAGCCCATCTCACAATTAACTGCTCTCAGCTGTGTGTAGCACAGTGAAAGAGGAAGTTCTCCCCTGTATGGCTTCAGAGGATGTCATGCCTGCTGGGGAACTCACCTTCCCAGTCTGTGGAGCTCACTGAGACTGAGCAGAAAATACAAAACAATATCAAGGTAGAAAACTAAAAAAATATAAAAATTAAGGCGGGGGGTTTATCATGATGGGGCAGTGAACTGGGACGATTATAAAATTTATCAAGATCATGACAGGTACTCTTTAAATAAGCAAAGAGAAGGTTATCACTGTTGTTTTATAAAATGTGCTTTGTTTGAAATAGTTGTATTTTCCCTTTAGTCCTTTTTTCTGTGTAGGGTAAGCAGCTCAACTGCGTATGTTTCTCTGTAAAGTCTACAGAATGTCTAATTCATCAAATCAAACTTTACTAAATAATTTATTAGGTCAGGAATCAAATACTTTCCTCTAATGTTAAACTGAAAACATTGTCAATATACTGTAATACTTTTGAGAAACATTATTTTATCAATTCTACACACTTCTCTTCAGAATGAAATTTTTTATTGAAAAAGAATTGCACTCAAATATTTGCTGTATGCGGATGGAATTATTTTATTTTATTGTGCATTGTATATTATGTTATATGCTAGGTGATGAAACTTAGCAACAGCACTGTGTTTTTCGTTTATTACGGCATTAGACATTTTATCCTCTATCCAAAGGAAAGAGGATAAGATGTCTGATCGCGGAGGTCCTGTGGGAGGAACCCCTGCAATCCCCGTGCAGCACCCATCATTTTGACAGTTTTTTTCAAAAAAATGTGGTTTATGGTGAACAAGTGCTCCACAAACTGACAATGCATTAAAGGGGTATTCTGGGATTTTTTTTTTATTTGACTATGCTACAGGGGCTGTAAAGTTAGTGTAGATCATAATATAGTGTCTGTACCTGTCTGTGACGGTTTTCTCACAATTCTTCTGTGATTTTCACCTCACTATTAATGTTTACCAGCATACAAAATGACTGTTGTCTCGGATTTTTCCCAGCTTGCAATGCGGCCGTGACCTGACTCACTGGTCAGCTGATGACAGGGAGCCTGTCTGCTTCAATGGGTGGAGGGATAAATCTGCAACTAATGCAACAGCTGTAGGCACCCTGATTGAAAACCACAGGTCTGCAGCTCATTTATGTTTCAATGGGTGGGGTGGCTGATTTGTGGGAAGGAGGAAAATAGAATTGTGGGATTTGTAGTAAAAAAAAAGAACAGTCAAACAGGAAATACAAGTTCACAAAAAGCTAGCCCCAGTGTTATGGTAATCTCATGACTTAGCCATTTAGCCCCAACACAAGCGCAGATCCTTCCTAAGCATGTCCATTACTGTCTGCCAGGTATGTACTATAATCACCTTATGGTAGATATCCCCTTTTAGCCTCAAAACATGTGTATTACACTGCCTAAGAGCTCAAAAGCACAGTACAGGGTGGACCATTTATGTGGATGCACCTTAATAAAATGGGAATGGTTGGTGATATTAACTTCCTGTTTGTGGTACATTAGTATATGTTTGGGGGTGGGGGGGGGAAACTTTTCAAGATGGGTGGTGACCATGGTGGCCATTTTGAAGTCGGCCATTTTGAATCCAACTTTAGTTTTTTCAATAGAAAGAGGGTCATGTGACACATCAACATTATTGGGAATTTCACAAGAAAAACATTGATGTGCTTGGTTTTAACGTAACTTTATTCTTTCATGAGTTATTTACAAGTTTCTGACCACTTATAAAATGTGTTCAATGTGCTGCCCATTGTGTTGGATTGTCAATGCAACCCTCTTCTCCCACTCCTCACACACTGATAGCAACACCGCAGGAGAAATGCTAGCACAGGCTTCCAGTATCCGTAGTTTCAGGTGCAGCACATCTCGTATCTTCACAGCATAGACAATTGCCTTCAGATGACCCCAAAGATAAAAGTCTAAGGGGTCAGATCGGGAGACCTTGGGGACCATTCAACTGGCCCACGACGACCAATTCACTTTCCAGGAAACTGTTCATCTAGGAATGCTCATACATTGGATAGATGCCTCCAAGACTGTTGGAACACATAAATTGATGGTATGGTGCGGTATATGGCAGAGGTGGAGAGTCCCAAGCTGTCATTTCTTTGTGAAGAAGGCAGTACCAGCCCTGCACAATTTTGTGGACCTGAAGGTGGGCCAGTCATTGAGCCTGTCGGTGTGTACCAAAGTGCACAGCAGCGCCGACATGTGGAGCTGTATCTACGGTCAGGTAAAATACATGTCCTTTACGGCCCACTGTTCGGTAAATGTGGTTCCTGCACAGCCAAATCAGCAACTTCCGCCTCCACGCTCTCAGGCCGTTGGTCCTGTGACAGTGTGCGACTCCGCCTCCTCATCCTCCACCATGTCCTCAGCCTCCACAGCACGAACAAGTCTCAGTGCCCCTCCAGCATACCATGTGTGCAGGGCACGGCGGTGTCACGCTGTTCTTCACATGGTTTGCCTTGGCGAACGGAGTCACACTGGGGAGAAACTGCTAAAAGTCAGCAAGAAATCAAATCATGGCTTACGCCACGAAAAACTGGAAATAGGAACCATGGTGACCGACAACGGGAAGAACATCTTGTCTGCTCTGTAACAAGGAACCCTGAGACATGCGCCCTGTATGGCACACATGTTCAATCTGGTTGTCAAGCGATTCCTGAAGTGTTCCCCCCTTTGCAAGACATCCCAACAATGGGAAGGAAACTTTGCATGTAATTTAGCCACTCGTACACTGCAAAGCACACCCTCCTTGAGCTGCAGCGTCAGAGCGGTATAACCCAACATAGTCTGATTTGCGATGTTTCCACACATTGGAATTCCACCCTCCATATGTTGGACCGACTATACGAACAGAGAAAAGCCATCACCGATTTCTTCATGATCGAAGCAGATAGGGGGATACCCCTGTGTAACTACAATGTCAACCAGTGGCAGCTCATACATGACACCTGCCATTTGCACAGGCCCTTTGAGGAAGCCACATTATTAGTTGTCAGGATTACGGGATGAACAAAGTCATTTCACTGCTTAATTTATCACAACACTTGTTGGAAACAATGGCTGGTCAGGGCACTGGAGACGTGGTGCCAACATCTCATGGTCACATGAGCCCTGTGGGGCTGAACTAGAGGAGGATGATTAGGGGCACAGTGGAGCACAGTATAGGTTTCGCGAGATGGGCAGTTTTTCTAGTCCTCTGACAGGAGAAGAGGAGCAGGAGCAGCTAGAGGAGCTAGAGGGTTATGAGGAAGGCGAGACAGAGGACACAGAAACATTGTGGCAGTATGCAGTGGAGATGGAGACAGGGAGTCCCTCCGAGTCACTTGCACAAATGGCACGATGCATGCTCACTTGCTTGCGTAGTGACCGCCGAATTGTCACCATTCAGCAGCTGGATGACTTCTGGCTCTCCACCTTATTGAACCCTCGCTACCAGCACAAAATGGGGGCCTTTTTTACACCCACTGAGATGGAGGACAAACTGACCTGCTACAGAGACATCCTACCTAGTCAGTTTGCCGATGCATATCTGCGCCATCGCCTATCCTCTCGCAGGTCGGACTCGGCCCTCACCTTCCACTGCCATGGATGCTGGGGAGGGGTGGGGTGGCAGGAGCAGTACCAGCTCCATCAGCAGCAGCCTGAGTCTACAGTCGCTGATGAGTAGCTTTCTTCACCTGCATAGTAAAGCAACTCACCAGCAGCAGGTAGACCTGGAGCATGACCTGATCTAGCAGGTGGTGGCATACCTTGACATGACCATGCCAACATACCTTGAACATCTGCTGGACTTCTGGGCAGCCCAACTTGATTTGTGGCCGCAACTTGCAGTTAGCCCTTGAAAAGCTATCCGGCTTGACCAGTAGTGTGCCATCAGAGTGGGTGTTTAGTGCTGTAGAGGCCATGGTAACCCCAAGGAGAACTCGTCTGTCCACGAGAAATGTGGAGAGACTGACATTTGTGAAGATGAATCAGGAATGAATCAGCCAGGATTTCCCCCCACCAATGCCTGATGCATCAGAGTAGATTGACCATGGTGCCACACCAACATTTCACAAATATGGATATTGCTAAACATATTTAAGGTGCTGCTCCCCAGTTACAGACATTCCTCGGCATCAAACCCCAAGTTAGTATTAAGGATATGCATATGCTAAAACTTAAGTTTTCTTTGGATAAAATATATGTACCCAACATTTTTTTTAAATCAAACAAAAGGAAATGTGTGAAAAAAACACCATGTGCCACTTACACCACCAAGTATTGTAGTGATGCAAAGACCTCTAAAAGGTGGAAGGGAACAACGTATGGTCCATTGTAAACTATGTGGGTAAAAACTTCCTCTTTAAGGCCATACTCTTGCATTATTAAAGAGGTACTCCACTTGAAAAAAATGTTTTTAATCAACTGGTGCCAGAAAATTAAACAGATTTGTAAATTACTTCTATTAACCCCTTAAGGATGTTTTAAAGTCCTTAAGGACTGAGGGCGTATGGATACGCCCGTGGGAATTCCGCTCACCGCCGCTCGCCGGGCAGGGACCGGACAGGGGTGACTGCTGATATCTAACAGCATGCAGCCTGTTCAAACCCCTGGGGGGGTCCCGAGACCCCCCCCCCCCCCCAATGTCAATTCAGACCAACGATTTGTGGCTTTTCCGGGTCAATCCGGTCTCTGGTGACCCGTAAAAAAAAGGCTGAATGGGGCTGTCCGAGACGGCCCCATTCACCCTTACCCAGCAGGATTGAGTTGGCACAGGTGCCGCCTCACAATCACGGCCCTGCTGGGTGGAGATCGAGATGGCGAAGATGGCGGAGATCGGCGTCGGCGGGGGTCTCCTACCTTGCCTTGGTCCGGCGAGGTCCCCTTGGGATCGGTGGCGGCGACAGGATCAGCAGGATCGGCGGCAGAAGCGGTGGCGGTCGGAGCGAAAGGCTCCAGCAGGAGGTGAGGCCTGATCACTTCCTGCTGTTGCTTGGCAACAAATCGCAGCATGCACAGGCAAAGGGCATGCTGGGGGTTGTAGTTTTGCAACAGCTGGAGGCACTTTTTTTTTCTAAGAAAAAGTGTGCCTCCAGCTGTTGCAAAACTACAACTCCCAGCATGCCCTTCGGCTGTCAACTTCCTGTGGATCATAACAGCAGCTGATAAGTACAAAAAGGATTAAGATTTTCAAATAGAAGTAATTTGCAAATCTCTTTAATTTTCTGGCACCAGTTGTTTAAAAAACTTTTTTTTCCAGTGGAGTACCCCCTTAATTCCCTTTTTGGCAAGTGTTACTCGCCCTTAAGAGGGCAGCCCCACACAGGAATTTTTCCCTATTTCCACCTACAAACACTACCATTTCACAGGGTTTTTAGATGGAAATAGGGAGAGTTTTCTGTGTGTGGCCCCCCTTTTTAAGGTGAGTAACACTTGCCAAGAAGGGAATTAATAGGGCGAGAGCACAGCCTTACAGGAATTTTTTACCCCACCTGCTACAATGGACAATACGTTGTTCTCTTCCACCTTTTCGAAGAAGTGTTACTCGTCTTAAAAGGGCGGCCCCACTCAGGAACCTCTCAATATTTCTACCTAAAATCCCTGTGAAATGGCAGTGTTTGCAGGTGGAAATAGGGAGAGGTTCCTGTGTGGGGCCGCCCTTTTTAGGGCGAGTAACAATTGCCAAGAAGGGAATTTATATTGCGAGAGTAGGGCCTTACAGGGGAAGTTTTTACCCCCATCGGTTACAATTAACCATATGTTGTTCCATTCCACCTTTTAGAGATCTTTGCATCACATCAATCCATGGTGGTGTAGGTGGCACATGATGTTTTTTGCACACCTTTCCTTTTGTTTGATTTAAAAAAAATGTTGGGTACATATATTTTATCCTAAAAAAGTTATCCTGAGAATATTGTGAAAAGTTATGTTTTACGTAATGTATATCCTCAATACTTACTTGCGCACACCAACACTTTTACAAAAGAGGTCATTTTCTTCTGTCTACCTGCCTCAGCTACTATTCTGATCCTGCCACCCCATCCGCCTGATGCCACACATATGATGCCAAGTTCTCCTTTTTTACCCACCTTCATCACCGGGTATTGGTATTGTCATCCACTGCCCCATTATATCACAGGGTCACTTTCAGGACTCCTGATGCTGCTGATGCCACCTCCAGGCTGTCTCACACTGCCACCATATGTTCTCCTCATGTTGATGCCATCTCTAGGCTGTCTCATTCTGCCACCATATGTTCTCCTCATGCTACTGCCACCTCAGGCTGTCTCATTCTGCAACTATGTGGTCTCCTCATGCTTCCGCCACCTCCAGGCTGTGTCATTCAACCACTATATGTTCTCCTTATGCTGCCGCTAACTACAGGCTGTCATTCAGCCACTATATGGTCTCTTCATGCTGCAACCAATTACAGGTTGTGTCATTCAGCCACTATATGGTCTCCTAATGCTGCCACCAACTACAGGCTGTGTCATTCAGTAGACATGTGCAGAAGAAAAATTTTCCTTTTTTTTTCGTTTCATTTTTTCGTTTTTTGTAAAATTTTCAGTTCAATAATATTTTCAGTTTTGATTTTCAGATACATTCGGTATTCGGGTGTCCAGGTTTCATTTTCTTCGGATACATTCGGTATTCGGGTGTCCGGTGGATTAATTTTTTCGGATACATTCGGTATTCAGGTGTACGGGACTCTTTTTTTTTTATACATTCGGTATTCGGGTGGCTGGGTTTCATTTTTTTTTCGGATACATTCGTATTCGGGTGGGTTTGATTTTTTGTATACATTCGGTATTCGGGTACATTCGAGTAAATCTTTTTTAAGCAGGGGACCATTATCGGGAGTGTGTGCAGGAAAAGAGGACAGCCGCAGAGATCGGAACATTGGAAGACAGGTAAGATAATATAATTTTATGTGATTTATATTAATACATAATGTAATGTTGAATGAATGAATGAATGAGTAAATGAATGAATGAATGAATGCTGTATGAATGATTGATGTGTTTGAGCGATGTGTTGGATTGTCGGGTGATTTATGTATAACATGATGTTATACATAAATCACCCGACAATCAAACGCATCGATCAAACTGTTGCAAAACTACAACAACCACCCAGCATGCGGCTGTCTGGGCATGCTGGTAGTTGTAGTTTTGCAACAGCTGGAGGCACACTTTGGCAAACACACGCATTTGCGCAATGCTTTTTAATTTATTTTCAAATTCATCTGGCTTTTGTCAGAAATGGGTTACCAGGTCAATGACATGCATAGTAATTGCCGTGGAACATTTTTAATTTATAAAACTGCAGACTTAATTGGATAATTGCAGTGTAGAATGTTTGGTGTCCTAAGCGTTCTACACGGCAATTATCCAATTAAGCCTGCAGTTTTATGAATGAAAAATTTTCCCACGGCAATTACTATGCATGTCATTGACCTGGTCACCCATTTCTGACAAAAGCCAGTATTTGAAGATGAATTAAAAAGCATTGCGCGAATGCGTGTGATTGCCAAAGTGTGCCTCCAGCTGTTGCAAAACTACAACTCCCAGCATGCCCAGACAGCCGCATGCTGGGTGGGTGTTGTAGTTTTGCAACAGCTGGAGGCACCCTAGTAACAGTAAAACAGAAACTAACAGTCAGAAACAGTGTAGCGCAAGGAACAATAAAAAATTTTAAAGAATTCTTTACTTTCGTTTTCTTACCGCATGCATTCGGTAAATAATTAATGCATTTGTTTTCGGATATCGAATGCATTCGTTTTTTTACCGCATGCATTCGGAGAATAACGAATGCATTTGTTATGTTGCTATTCGTTTTATCGTTGCTATTCGGAAATATTCAAAAAATGTTTTTGTGCATTCGGAACGGGCCGAATGCACGAAAACGGCAACATTCGTAAATTTGACATTCGTGCCGAACCGAATTGCATATGTCTATCATTCAGCCACGTTATGGTCTTCTCATGCTTCCGCCACCTCCAGGCTGTGTCACTGTACCGCCATGTGGTCTCCTCATGCTGCTGGCACAATAACTAAAACTTTTTAGGTTCATCTATTTGAAATCTTCAATTTAAATGTAAAACATATCTTTAATCTTTTCAATTGTGAGCCTTATGGTCTCGTCAGGTTGTTACCACCTCCAGGTTGGGTCATTCAACCACTATATGGTCTCATCATACAGATGTCACCTACAGCCTCTGTCATTGTGCCGCTCTGCGACAGTGATTCTAATAGCAACACCTCTGATCTGCATGTCATACTGAATAACAGTATTATTTCACTAACCGAGCACACACCCCATGCGTGTTACAGCAAGGCAAAGTGTTCTACACCCGGCCGGAAATAGACATTTTTAATATAGATTCGCCGCAAATAAATTTGGACCGAACCCAATTTTTTTGGAAAATCAGCTCATCTCTAATCACTGTAGGTGTAAGTCAAGCATTTTTCTATGGCTTTTTTTGTGTGTGTGTGCTGGTAATGTGTAGGAGCACCAAATTTATTAAATGGCCATAGAGCATTCAATACATTTTTCTCAGGTACACATTTTCTGAAATTTTACTCTTCACATTTACCAAAAAGCTAAGCTAAGTCTGGGCTGGTTTAATTTAAAGATTTTTCAGTGGCTTTGTGCCTTTTTTGCACCATTTCACAAAAAGGCACAGTTCATAAAACCCGTCCATATCATGTGTATTGAAACACAAAATCAGCAGAAATGTGTAAACCAAAAGGCGAGAAAATTGTGCAAATAAACCCTGCTTGCACCTTTTCTAGACACAAAAAACTAAAGACAATGCTAAATATCGGCTTTTGTGGGAGTTTTTTTTGTGTCTTTGTTATGTTGGATAATTTTATACCAACTAACCAACATTAAAACCAGACAATACAGTTAATTAGGCATAACATGCATATTACATGTTCACTCTCCACTCTTTTAATGCAAATTTATTTTACACTCAGAGTCATATACTGTTTGAATTCGGGTAGAAAGACAGACATGGTGCACATCTACAATCTTGTGTAATGATCTGATTGCTTCTCAGCGTAATATCAAAAACTAACAGGTTGTTAGTATACATTTTTGATCAAAAAGTACAAGCCCACTCGCCACGTCAAGGCCACCTATCCAGAGTGGGTCCCTAACGTCCCTAGCATAAAATGGCGCAGCACCGGGCCGCGGCCGCCGCGACGACAATGCCCACAGGGGGGAACGACCCACCGGCAGAGCGGCCCCAATGCCACTCAAACCAGTCTATGGGCCGCACCCCCCCGCAGACACATATTACATGTTCACTCTCCACTCTTTTAATGCAAATTTATTTTACACTCAGAGTCATATACTGTTTGCTTAAACCAAGAAAATACAGGCAACATTTATTGCATGTTTTATTCTCAACACTTTAAATCCCTTAAGGACACAGTCCATATGGGCCTTAAATTGGAACTGTCATTTAACATGATTTTTAATATTTGATTTCTTATGCAAAATAAATAACTTTTGTAATTGGCTTCCATTAACCCCTTAACGACCACGGACATATATTTACGTCTGTGGCCGACTCCCTTTATGTGAAGTGCGCTCAGGAGCTGAAACTCATAAAATATTATTTGTGTAGGGAAATTAAAAAGAAAACCGCCATTTTGTGCATTTTGGAGAGTTTTGTTTTACCACTGTATACTACCCCCGAAATTATGCATAGGCACAGCACTAATCAGTATTATTGGCAACCTACTTCTCTGGTCTGTTAGAAGGCATACCAGAGAAGGAGACCCTGTGAGAGCGTCCGGAGGCAGATGAGGGAACCTCCGGTCGCTATCTTGGCTCATTGGATCTCCGCGTAGTCTCTCCATGGATGATCCGGTCAGCCATCAGAGCCACCGCATTGCCGCAGATGCCGTGATTGGTATTGATCTGTGTAGCCTAAGGCCATCAATCAGGGTCTATGGAGCAGGCTCAGAAGTTGAGCCCATGCTATACCTGCTAACTGCCAGATCCTGTCAGTAGCCAAAGCAAGCTCTTATGCTTGCAATTTAATTATCGAGAAGCTGCTGTCAATGCTGACAGTGGCATTTAGTTCCAAGAAGCATTATTTGTGATTCATCATCAGATTGGCTCCTCTGCGGTACACTCATATCTTAATATCTCTTTTTATGGAAACCTGAGACTTTCTAAATGCCTCCATGGCTGCTGTGACAGATCTACTGCTACAGACTGCCAAAAATAAAAAAATACATTTTTATTGATTCTGCATGACAAACACCATAAGTATTCCAAAATCACAGCACAAAAAAATGAACCCTCACACAAACATATAACAAATTAAAATTGGTCCTGCAAAATCCTAGGTTCATATGCTTGTCTGTTTACTACTTATAGTTTTGGATCAAAAAAGAAAAGTCCCTATTTTTTAAAGGGGTACTCCAGAGAAAAAAATAGTTTTTAAACTTTACAAATTACTTCTATGACGCAGGACGTATATTAACGTCCTTCCCCGGCTCCCGTGATATGCCGAGGGGTGACGCGGTGTCAGTCCGGCGGCTATCAACGGCCGGGACCCGTGGCTAATACAGGACATCACGATCGCGGTGATGCTCTGTATTAACCCTTCAGACGCGGCGATCAAAGCTGACCGCCGCGTTTGAAGTGAAAGTGAAAGTATCCCGGCTGCTCAGTCGGGCTGTTTGGGACCGCCGCGGTGAAATCGCGGCATCCCGAACAGCTTACAGAACACCGGGAGGGCCCTTACCTGGTTCCTCGGTGTCCGATCGACGAATGACTGCTCCGTGCCTGAGATCTAGGCAGGAGCAGTCAAGCGCCGATAACACTGATCACAGGCATGTTAATACACGCCAGTGATCAGCATGAGAGATCAGTGTGTGCAGTGTTATAGGTCCCTATGGGACCTATAACACTGCAAAAAAAAGTGTTAATAAAGTGTTAATAAGTGCAAAAAAAAGTGTTAATAAAGGTCATTTAACCCCTTCCCTAATAAAAGTTTGAATCACCCCCCTTTTCCCATAAAAAAAATAGAACAGTGTAAATAAAAAAATAAATAAACATATGTGGTATCGCCGTGTGCATAAATGTCCGAACTATAAAAATATATCATTAATTAAACCGCACGGTCAATGGCGTACGCGCAAAAAAATTCCAAAGTAAAAAAAAGCGTATTTTTGGTCACTTTTCATACCATTAAAAAATGAATAAAAAGTGATCAAAAAGTCCGATCAAAACAAAAATCAAACCGATAAAAACTTCAGATCACAGTGCAAAAAACGAGTCCTCATACCGCCCTGTTCATGGAAAAAAAAAAGTTATAGGGGTCAGAAGATGACATTTTTAAACGTATACATTTTCCTGCATGTAGTTATGATTTTTTCCAGAAGTACGACAAAATCAAACCTATATAAGTAGGGTATCATTTTAACCGTATGGACCTACAGAATAATGATAAGGTGTAATTTTTACCGAAATATGCACTGCGTAGAAACGGAAGCCCCCAAAAGTTACAAAATTGCGTTTTTTCTTCGATTTTGTCGCACAATGATTTTTTTTCCCGTTTTGCCGTGAATTTTTGGGTAAAATGACTAATGTCACTGCAAAGTAGAATTGGTGATGCAGAAAATAAGCCATAATATGGATTTTTAGGTGGAAAATTGAAAGGGTTATGATTTTTATGAGTCCTTAAAGGGTAGCTCCCACCATCCTATTTTTTTTTCTGTCCCTGCCTATTGCCAATCTATCCCTAACCCCCTCCTTGCTTTTAATTTTAATTTTTACTATATTAAAAATGCCTTTTGTCTGCCTGGCAGTGTGCTCACTACCAGGCAGACTTCCCCAGCAGGCACCACGTCACTGATGCCTGCTGGGGGGGGACTTCTGCCCTTAGTTCATCTACACAGGGTGCCTCCAGCTGTTTCATCACTACAACTCCCAACTTGCCCTGACATCTATTGGCTGTCAGGGCATGCTGGGAGTTGTAGTATTGAAACAGCTGGAGGCACCCTGTCTAGATAAACTATTAGTTAGTTACATGCAGCGCTAGCCCTTCCCCTCCATTTCCCTCCCCCCACACCCCCCCCCCCCCCGTGCCATACCCCATTCCCTCCATCACAAACCTCCCCCCCCTCCCTCATTACACTTACTGCAGAGTCCGGCAGCGGGCGTGCAGGGACAGCGGCGGCGACGAGGCAGAGGCGGCGGCAGCGGCGATGTGCACAAGGAGTGGCCTCCCAGCCAGTGGCTGGGGAGCCAATGCGCTCACTCCCCGCCTGTCTGAGTGAGCGCAGGCTGAATGAAAAAGGACCAATGCCCGGCCGCATCAGTCCTTTTTCAGGCGTGACGTCGTGCCAGGCTGCAGCCGGCCACTAGGAGGGAGACCCCTAGTGGCCGGTTTTCAAATGTAAATTAAACAATTTTAATTAAAAAAATAATAATAATAAAAGTATATTAGAGATATGTTGTAGTACATAAGTACTACAACATATCAAAAAATAAAGTTGGTGACAGTGCCCATTTAAGGGGTTAAAGATCACAATTCTTGTGTGGTCTTTCCAGTCAAAAATGGTGCTCTCTGCTGCCTCCTCTATCTGACTGTCTAGTCAGGGACAGTCTAGAGCAGAATAGGTTTTCTTTGGGGATTTGCTCCTGCTCTATATAGCTCCTGACCCAGGCAGAGGTGGCAAAAGAGAACACTGAGGAGGTGATCGCACACATAGCAGGGCATCACTGTTGCAATTGACCAGGGATCTAGGGGTTAAAATGCCCAGCATCAGGGTGTTCTCCGGTCATTGGGTGGAATTTATCAAGCTGTGCTTACGTACACAACTTACATACACTGTTTTCCATGGTGTGAGTGTTTGTTATGTATGACACATTTATCATACTATCACGTAGGGGTTTAGCACAAATAAGCAAATACTAAGAAATTACTTCAGAACACCACTTTGTAACACCACCTCTTCTCCTCTGTGACTTTTCTACTCTAAAGTAGTGTTGAGCGGCATAGGCCATATTCGAATTCCCGATATTTTGCGAATATATGGACGAATATTCGTCATATATTCGCTAAATTTGCATATTCGCAATATTCGCATATGATAAAATTTGCATATGCGAAAATTCACATACCAGTCTCACTCAGTAGTATTAGAGCCTTCTTTACACCACACAAGCTGGAAGCAGAGAGGGATGATGACTGTGATGTGTACTGTGAAAAAAAAATGAATATTCGTAATTGTGAATATATAGTGCTATATTCGCGAATATTCACAAATTCGCGATATTCGCGAATAAAATTTGCATTGCGAATATTTGCAAGCAACACTACTCTAAGGCCACATATATATATATATATATATATATATATATATATATATATATATATATGTATATATATGTCTTTATTTCATTTTTTACCACTTTTTTCCCCTAAATGTACTAACCCATTTCTGTATAATTTTATTTTTCATTTCAGTTCCGTGTATGCAAAGGACTACATCGGACTGCGTGCTCAACATTTTTCTTTTGTTTAATATTAACCCCTTAACAACCATGGACGTATATTTACGTCCTGTGACCGGCTCGTATCTGCTTGGTCCCGGTTGCTATCAGCAACCAGGACCTGCAGCTAATACCAGACATTGCCGATCGGGCTGATGTCCGGTATTAACTCTTTAGACGTCATGATCAAAGTTGATCGCAGCGTCTAAAATGGGAGAATACACTGCCGGTTAGCTCAGCTGAGCTGTTCAGGACCGCCGCGGTAAAATCGCGGCGTCCCGAACAGCTGAGAGACGTCTTACCTTCTTCCATTGTGTTCAATCGGCATTTGATTACTCCAAGCCTGAAATCCAGGCTTGAGCAATCAAGCGCAGAAAAGACAACAGTGCCTGCAATCAGTATATGCAATGTTTGCCCTTCTGCTGGACAAGAGGTTTCTGTCCTCCCTGAGGGGGCATTAACACTGCATTAAAAAAAGTTAAAAAAAAAAAAAGTTAATAAATTTGATTTAACCCCTTTCCTAAAAAAAATCCGAATCACCCCCCTTTTCCCATTTAAAAAAAAGTGTAAATAAAAATAAAAACAAACATGTGGTATTGCCGCTTGCGTAAATATCTGAAAGATAAAAATATATCATTAATCAAACCGCACAGTCAATGGCGTAAGGGCAGAAAAAATCCAATTCCAAAATAGCGTATTTTCGTTAACTTTATATACCATAAAAACAAGAATAAAAAGCGATCAAAAAGTCTGATGAAAACAAAAATGGTACCGAAAAAAACTTCAGATCACAGCGCAAAAAATAAGCCCTAATACTGTGCCTTTTGTGGAAAAATAAAAAGTAATAGGGGTCAGAAGATGACAAATTTAAATGTATCAATTTTAGTGCATATAGTTATAATTTTTTCCAGAAGTACGATAAACCTATATAAGTAGGGTATCATTTCAATCATATGGACCTACAGAATAAAGATAAGATTTCATTTTTAACGAAAAATGTACTGTGTAGAAATGGAAGCCCCCAAAAGTTACAAAATGGCATTTATTATTTTCGCCGTAGATTTTTGGGTAAAATGACTGATGTCATTACAAAGTAGAATTGGTGGCTCAAGCCATCATATGGATTTTTAGATGCAAAATTAAAAGGGTTATGGATTTTAAAATGTAACGAGGTAAAAATGAAAGTGCTACAACTGAAAAATGCATAGTGCAAAAAAAAAAGAAAAAAAGTGATATGTTACTCGGGACCCAATCCTGATCATGTGCATATAATTTTGATGTGTCTTGAACCTATATATCCAGAGATATAAGCATTTATCTGCTGGTGAGTTACTTTTTCATTGTGCAGGCTGGAGGGGGCGTGTCAGTCTGTCTCCCTCACAGGAGCAAGCCTGTGCAGTCAGCCAATCAGTACTCTCTACTCTGTAACCCTTTCGTCTCTGGTTTTATGCTGTGTCATGTGTCAGAGGAAGATACTGGGAGCTTGCCTGCAGTACTCAGAAGACATTATGGTGAATTCATAACAGGATAAAATGTATAAATATAAGAATTGATCTTTATAAAATTAGTGCAAGGATTTTTTAGATAAAAGTACAGCATTTTTATGAATACATGTTCTATCTGTTTTATCTTCTCCTAGTAAAGCTGGATGCTAATAAGCATAGCTGTCACTATGTGTGTCATTCATCTTTCACAGACTCCTGAATGTCTGATCAACTTCTTTGTCATTCAGGAGTCCGAGAAAGCTTTGACTATTTCAGCATGCTGGGAGTTGTAGTTTAGTAACAACTGAAGCTGCAATGTTTGTAAATAACTGTGTTAGAGCAGTGTTGCCTCCAGCTGTTGTAAAACTACAGCTCCCAGCATGTCCACACATCCTTTATCTGTAGTTTTGCATACACAATAGAAATCTCCTATACTGGATACCGGTATGCTTTACGGCCAGTATCCAGTATGCTGTAAGATCTAGACTAGTCTGTCTGGCTAAAAGACCGGCGACCCCTAGTGGTGGCTATTTTGAGCTTGAATTTCAGGTGAAAATTTTAATTTTTTTTAACAGGTGTATATTGTGAAATGTCATATTATAATGAGTTCTGCAATATATGAAACGTTTTTAGCAATGACAGTGCCTCTTTAAGGGGTTGATAAATTGGTTAATGAGGGCTTGTGGGGGAGTGTTTTTTGGAATAAAATATTTTTTTTGTGTTTCTTTTTTATTTATTTATTTCATTTTCTTAACAGGCTTAGTAGTGGAAGCTGTCTAATAGATGGAATCCATTACTAAGCCAGGATTAGCATTAGCCCCCAAAACAGCTAGCGCTAACCCCAAATTATTACCCCGGTACCCACCGCCACAGGTGTGCTGGGAAGAGCTGTTACCAACAGGCCTGGATCGTAAAAAATGGCGCTAGGTGGTAACAGGCTGGCGTTATTTAGGCTGGGGAGGACCAGTAACAATGGTCCTCACCGACCCTGGTAACGTCCGGCTGTTGCTGCTTGGTTGGTATCGTGCTGAGAATAAAAATACGGGGAACCACACTTTTTGCATAAATAATTAAATAATAATAATAAAAAAGAAATCATAGGGTTCCCTGTATTTTCATTCTCAGCACAAAACCAACTAAACAGCAACAGCCTGACGTTACCAGGGTGGGTTAGGACCATTGTTACTGGCCCTCCCCAGCCTAAATAACACCAGAATGTTACTGCTAGGCCCAGGAGCGCCATGTTTTACGCTCCGGGCCTGTTGGTAGCGGCACTTCTCGGCACCCCTGTGGTGTTGGGTACCGGGGAAATAATTGGAAGTTAGGGCTAGCTGTTTTTGTGGCTAATGCTAAGCTTGGCATAGTAATGGATTCCATCATGGGAGTTGTAGTTTAACAACAGCCAGGGAAGACCGCTTATCTGCCACTGCCTTCACCGCATGACTACAGTTCCCAGAATATCCTCACTGTAAAGTCATGCTGGGAGTTGTAGTTGTGAGGCGTGGGCTGGTGGGAAATGTGTGGGTGAGTGACAGGGAAGCCTGTCAACCACTCACACATCTCCCACCCGCCTGTGCCAGTTTGTCACCTGCAGGCACCACACATCTACAACTCCCAGCATGTCCTTACTGTAAGGGCATGCTGGGATTTGTAATCACGCAGCGCAGTTGACAAGCGCTCCGCTCCCTGGCCGGCTACCATGAATATGAAACTATGGTATGGTAGTTTCATTTTTCCCTTCTGAAGCTGTGATTGGCTGAGACCCCTCGGCCAATCACAGCTCCGGGCAGGGAATATAAAATGACAATGCCGTAGTACTAAATCCATGGTTACCGGCCGGCTCCACTCCCCACTGCCAGCATCTATCACCCACTGCCCCCCCCCCCCGCATACACCCACCGCCCACAGCATGCCACCACCACGTGCCACCCCCCATGTACCACCCGCCCCTGCATATACCACCCACTGCCCGGCCGCATTTAACACCCATAAGCTAGCTACTGCAAGTCTACAACTCCCAGCATATCCTCACTGTAAGGGAATGCTGGGAGTTGTATTCTTACAACAGCGTGTGGCCGGTGGTATATGCGAGTAGCCAGTGATAGATGCGGGCGGCGAGGGATAGATGTAGGTGGGCAGAGGATGTTAGAAGCGGGCAGGACTTTTGGTAAGCCAACTTTTTTTGGGTGTAGATTTGCAAATTTTTAGGCCGCTTGCGACTTTTTGTGCGACTTTTTATCAAAACTCCCAGTTGGTAAATCCCTGCCTACAGCTAAGTGAAAAACAGATCTCATTTGAAACAGCTGGAGTGTGAGAGATCGTGCAGCCTGGCGTACCACTAAAAGTCGCACATGCGACTTTTTTGGGCCAAATAAACACCAAAAATCCTGTGTAAATCCCTTGATAAATTCCCCCCATTGACATTGAGTGTTGGAAGCAAATAGCTTTACTGTGTGAAGCAAGCTAAGCTCTTTAGCTTGCAATTCAACCTTTAGCCTACATCTAATGTGCTTGTACAGCAGATGATGCCAAGGGGTTAACGGTTCTGACACATATTATTATGAAAATTAGTAAAGTATAGGTGTGGTTTAATTTACCCTTACACACAGGCCTCTTTTACAAATAATAATTTGTTGTAGTTTTTTTAGCCCAAACCACGGTGACAGCTATTTTTTTTTAATCAGAAAGTTTTTATTGAACATTTTGTAGTGTACAAACAAACAGCAAAACAAAACCACCCCCCACCCACATAAACCCCACCTCCCCCCGTGATTCCCATGTCTTACCCTTCATGAAAATTGGAAAGAAAAAACGCAAAATGTACAAACAGAAATGCAATTAGATACAATACAATATCCGTTCATATACTGCAGGGATATAGTACATCCATGACACAAGACTCAAAGACAACACTAACAGGGGGTGCGAGCAATGACTACCCCTAGGGATGGCTTAAGAAACAGAAGTAGGGCCACAATTAGAGGGTTAAAAAAAAAAGGGGACCGCAACCTCCATAAAAAAACACAATAGGATGAAATAAACATAGGAGCACATGATGCGCACAGCACAGGAAGAATAGTGGAAAAAGAAAACAAACAGACTTACTATCGCGATCCCCCAAACAGCACCTCCATAGTAGTGTTGCTCACGAATATTCGCAATTCGAATATTATTCGCGAATATCGCATATTCGCGAATTTCGCGAATATAGCGCTATATATTCGTATTTACGAATATTCGTTTTTTTTTTTTTTCACAGTACACATCACAGTGATCACCCCTTTCTGCTTCCAGCTTGTGTGGTGTAAAGAAGGCTGTAAAACTACTGTGTGAGACTGGCGCGCGAAAATACGCATATGCGAAAATTAGCATATGCTAATTTTCGCATATGCGAATTTTCGCGTATGTTAATTTTGTATATGCTAATATTCACATATGTTAATTTTCGCATACGCGATTTTACGCATATACGAAAATAAAACGAGAATATAACGAATATGCGAATATTCGCGAATATATGACGAATATTCGTCCATATATTCGCGAATATTCGCGAATTCGAATATGGCCTATGCCGCTCAACACTACTCCATAGTAGTCCTCCGTAGATAGATGGACGGCAGACCTGGAGTGTCAATCCAGGGTCCCCAGATAAGTTCAAACTTATGCATGGTCTTATGTTTAAGATACACTCCCTTTTCCAGCCGAATAATGTGGTTTATTTTAGTTATGAGTTCTGAGACCGTGGGTGGAGAGGCTCTCAACCAATGCTGTGCAATCAGCTTGCGGGCTTGATATAAAACTCTACTGATACCAATATATAAGCCACTATCCTCATCTAAGCCATCCACATACCCCAAAATACTTACCACAGCAGACAAAGTAAATGGACACCCGAACACCCTTCCTATCAATTGTCCCACATCAGCCCAGCACTGTGTTAGAGTGGTGCAGTCCCACATCATATGAAGCAGATGGGCATCAGATCTAGAGCATCTGGGACAACAGGACTCCGAGCGTACCCCGATCCGGTGTAGAAACACAGGGGTGCGGTACACCCGGTTTAACAATAGAATTTGGGACACCCGGTGAGCCTCCTATACAGCCAGACGCGGGTCATTGTTAAAATTTGTGCCCATTGTTCGTCAGATAGAGGACCCATATCCGACTCCCATCTCTCCTTGACGACCAAGGGATAGGCTTCATGGTAAGAAAACAACAATGCTTTATATAGTATCGAGATAACTCCCGTAGTAGATACCTGAGTAAACAAGTTATTAACCACTGACGAGGGGCCGACAGTCAGGTCACTCGCCCGGGACTGCACATCAAGCGCATGTCTCAGCTGCAGGTAACGAAAGAAGAAATTATGTGGCAAAGAAAAGTCAACCTGCAGCTGAGCAAATGACTTCAGCGTCGGCCCATCATACAGCTGTGAGAGGTAAAATATTCCATAGGATAACCACAGAGCAATATCTGCCAAAGAAGTCATTTCAGGACGATTTGGATTATACCACATCGGTGAATACGTTACAAAAGCAGGATACTGTAAGAGAGTCTTGAATTTCAACCACACTTTACAGAGAAGTGAAAAAGTAGGAGGAAAGTCAGGGGGACGTGTCTGCGCTGCCATCCCTAAGAGATAGATGGGGGTCATACCACCTATTCAATGCAACACCAAGGCCCCAGCGCGCCTCATGGTATCTTACTGTGCCCATCCCTTCAATTGTTGGACCTGAGATGCTAAAAAGTATAACCACGGATTAAGAATACGGTGACAGCTATTACATGCGGTGACAGCCTGCTTTAGTCTCAAAAACATGAGCAATTCTGTTTTTTTCACACCAAGTGTGCTGTGTGTTTTATGCCTCTTTTGAAGGATTGTTATCTCTATACACAAATGACCCTATTTTGTTACTATCTTCTGTCTCTGGTTTTAGCAAAAACACAACTAACAACCTTAAAAGTGAATCCTTTAGATTCAATTCATGTTCAAAACAGCAGATGTTTAATCATAAATCTATGATTCCATAAAATTAGAATCCATTTTCTGGCACAAAGAGTCAAAGAGGAAGTCCTCCTCCCCATCTGTTTCAGCTTGATTGACAGTAAGCTGGGAGCCGAGCCCTGATTCTAAATTTCCCACCTGCGTACAATTTGTATATACAGCACAGGAATGAGATTTTATGGCTGAGCCCTGACTGTCAATCAAACAGGAATAGAGATTAGAAGACGTTCCAGCCTTCTACTCTTTAGGGGTTTGGCAACTCTTCCTTGACACCAAAGAATAAATGCATTTTTCCATGCTACAGAAGCACAGACAGATATATGAAGGTACCAAGTGACTCGTTATCCTAACAGCTATCTAACAGTGTCAGCAGTTTGGAACATTAATTATTGCTGTCAGATTTCCTTTAAATAGAACACCCACCAATGAATTTCCATATTTGTAAATACTATTATTACATGATATATATAATAAGTCTGAGGCTGTATATAAATTTAATGATTATAACAGGTACCTATTTTGGTAACCTTGTCTTACATGCACTTAAATGCACATAAACATTTTACATGTTTTTTGAGGTGTGTGCATTGTTCTCAAAAATAAATTATAGTTAAGATTTATGAAAAAAACAATAAAATGACTTCTAAATATAATGCGTACTATAGTATGTTGGTTAATAGGACCAAAAAGTTTTATTTTGCACCAGCACTTCCAGAGCCAAAAACCCTTATATGATACTGTAATACTGTGTATACATACATTTTTGTTTTTAATTTCAAATGCATCTAAAATAAAAATAAATAAAATAAAGCCCCATCCCTACAATCACAGGGATTATTATGCAAATGGGGATTGTGGCACGGTACTACATCATTTGTAAGCTGCAAATTCACACAGAAAAAAGTAATGCTATAATTGTTGATCCAAAAGGCAATGCTTGGGTCTTAAGGTCTTAAAAGGGGTACTCTGGTGGTCAACGTGTTTTTCCGTTTTTGACTTACCCTATTTGTTTTGTTTCATTTCTATTCTTGTTGTTTAGGCTACTCTATTTCTGTTCTTTGTTGTCTTTTTATCCCCCACTTTTTTTTCCTATGCTTGCTTCTATTTCCTGTTTCGTGCTGTGCTGAAAACTACAAATCCCAGCATGCCACATGCCTTGCCGGTTTGGGGCGGCTCCTTATTATTATTATTTTTTTGTTCCCCCCTTTACCCACCCTACTATTTTCCCGGTTCAACCCCCTTATACACAGCACACTAATATAATCAGCCTTGGTTAGGATACACTGGCATACACACAAAAAAAGAGACTACAACTCCCAGCATGTGTCATTCAGGCGTCTTCAGTCTGTGGTATAACACCAGAATGCTGCCTCTGTAGTCTCCTGGGGGTTGTAGTTCACCACAACTCTAAAGGGCATATATGCAACTCTATATATACACCAGTGTTTTCCGACCAGGGTTCCTTCAGCTGTGGCAAAACTACAACTCCCAGCATGCCCAAAGTCAGTCCAGGCATGCTGGGAGTTGTAGTTTTGCAACAGCTGGATGCACACTGGTTTGTAAACACTAGCATTCAAACACATAACTGGGACTACAACTCCCAGCATGTGTCATTCAGAAGTCCCCCCCCCTCCTTCACACATAGAAATCATCCCCAGTCCGAGGTTTATTCCCCTGCAGTCTATAACACTCTATAACACTATATCTTCTCTGTCTTCTTTCAGTGCAGACCTGCATCCTCAAAAGTATGTCCTCTCTCTCCCCCTGCTCTGGCTTCTTTCTCTCATGCACACCTGCATCCTCCAGGAGGGGGAGATGAGGGGGCGTGGCTTATTTCTCTCATGCAGTTCTGAAAGAACAGAGAAAAAAAAAGCCATGACATGTTGTCCACAGCCTAATCCTAACATGTGGACAACAGAAAGAGATCCAACACAGAACTACAGAACCTCCTGGCCCACAAACAGGTAAGAAAAAAAGACACATGCTACACAAACATGTAATACATGTCAATTGCAAAAGAGAAGATGCAATATAGCCAAAAATTTTAACCACCGGAGTACCCCTTTAAAAGTTCAGGTACCTAAGTCCTAAGGCATATATCCCCCTGCAAAAACAATAAAAAATTTAATGAATAAACAATAATAATAATAACATAATACACACTCCAAACATTGCATTTATCAAACTCTAAATCATTTTAGTTTTTTATAAAAACACTAACATGCATTTTTACATCTCATGTTATGCCCTTAAAGGGGTTCTCCGGTGCTTAGACATCTTATCCCCATCCAAAGGATAGCTATCACGCCCCCTCCCGTAGGCTTGCATTGAGGCGCGGAACATGACGTCACACGGGGGCGGGGGCGTGATGTCACACGCCGCCCACCCTGTTGTCGCCGGTAATCAGTCCCGGAGCAAACACGCTCCGGGGATTGATTACAAACGGTGTGCCGCGTGCAAGATCCCGCGGGTCCCCAGCAGCGGGACTCCCGCGATCAGGCATCTTATCCCCTATCTTTTGGATAGGGGATAAGATGTCTAAGCACCGGAGAACCCCTTTAAAGCCTCATATAAATCCTCATATTGTGTGCTCTGTGTTGATCCTGAGGAAAAAAAACATGCAGCTGATGCCACTTGCCCCATACTAGATAAACAATTCCTCCCTGACTCCAATATGATAATTTCCTGGATCAAATCAAAATAATTCCCTGGATCTAAATCTAGTGTTTATAACTTGTAATATTATATTTTTCCATTAAAACATCCAGACACCTGTAAACTTGTTAGACACCACAGCATTATTTGGCAGAGAATTACATAGTCTCACTGCTCTTACAGGAAAGAATCCCTGTCTGTGATGATGATGATGATGATGAAACCTTCCTTCCTCTAGACGTAGAGGATTCCCCTTGTTATGGTTACCGGCCTGGGTATAAAAAGATCACTAGAAAAATCTCTGTACTCTCCCTTCTTATATTTGTGTATTGTGATCAGATTGTCCCTAAGACGTCTCTTCTCTAAGCTAAACAACCCCAAACTTTATAACCTGTCTTGGTACTGTAATCCACCCATTCCTCTGATTATCTTTGTCGCCCTCCTCTGCGCTCTCTCCAGTTCAACCATGTCCTTCTTATACAGTGGTCCATCAAGTTACAATATTAATTGGTTCCAGGAAGACCATTGTATGTTGAAACCATTGTATGTTGAGACCATAACTCTCTGGAAACCTGGTAATTGGTTTTGAAGCCACCAAAATGTCATCCAAATATAGGAAAAAAGTGAGGATCAAAGAAAATTAAGTAGATAACTTACACAGATAAAAAAAAGTCCTTACATATAAAGTAAGAAAGATCTGCTGGAAGCTGTAAATCACTGTCTATCTATGTAGAGGACATGAGCTTCTTCAGGGTAATGTACAGTACACACAGTGTCCCAAAAAAAAGTTAAATGGGGTCATCCTCACCTGGAGCAGCTATTCCTGGCACAGGTAAAGAGTAGTACAGAACATGTAGTACCTCCCTGACAACACTCAGGGCCCCCGGACCAAAAAAAAGCAAGGGCCCCCTGTGATGCTCCGCCACTGGTCAAACTTCTGCCCCTATTTAACCCAAATCCCTCCACCACCCCTACACACCAAATAAACTAACTGTTTATGAGTAAATATAAACCACCATACAATAACTGGATAATACTGCCATACTATACTAAATTAAACCACTATACAAAGACCAGTATACTATACAGGGTCTGTATACTATATTAGTGATTATATACAGGACCATAAAGCGGTAGATACCAGCTGTACACAGGATCTGTACACGATAAAAGATGTTACAGTTACATAAGTTGACTCACAATTACGTATTTTATGATTAGCAGCGTCCTCTTTCCTTTTCTTCTCCTCTTCTCTAAGACAGCCATGTCGATCTCTTAACATCTGCAGGACAAACATATTAGACACTGCATTCTTCCAGTGCCCTCCTCTCCTCTACACAATTTTCCCATCTATAGGCCCACAAACTGTAATAATGCCCTCCTTGGTGTCCTGCACAGTAATAGGGCAGGTAGGCAGGTTGCCAGGTAAATAGGTAATTAGGTAGGTAGATCATGAAGCCAGATATGTTGGCAGGTGACTAGCCAGGAAGGTAGGTAGGTTGCTAGCTAGGTACTTAGGCAGCCCTGTATGAAGGCCAGGTATGTACATAGTTAGGTAGCCAGGTATGTAGGTAGGTAGGTGGCAAGATATGTAGGTAGGTAGTTAGGCAGCCAGGTATGTAGGTAGTTAGATAGCCACGTATGTAGTCCCTCACATTAGGTGTAGGCAGCAGAGTTCCCCCACAGTAGATGTAGACAGCAGAGTTCCCCCCCCAGTGGGTGTAGGCAGCAGTGTTTCTCCACAGTGAATGAAGGCAGCAGAGTTACCCCACAGAAGATGTAGGTGTCAGAGTTCCCCCAATTAGGTATAGGCAGTAGAGTTTCACCACAGTAGGTGTAGGTCGCAGAGTTCCCCCACAGTAGGTGTAGGCAGCAGGGTCCCCTCACAGTAAGTGTAGGAAGCAGGGTTCCCCCCACAGTAGGTGTAGGCAGCAGGTTCCCCCCACAGTAGGTGTAGGCAGCAGGGTCCCCCCACAGTAGGTGTAGGCAGCACGGACCCCCCACAGTAGGCAGCAGGGTCACCCCCAGTACGTGTAGGCAACAGAGTTCCACCACAGTATGTGTAGGCAGCAGGGTCCCCCTCAGTAGGTGTAGGCAGCAGAGTCCCCCCCCCCCCAGAGCAGGTGTAGCCAGAAGAATTCTTCCTCCTTCTCACCCAGGTTGAAAAAAAAAATTATGCTCACCTGATGTCCCACGCAGCGATCTTCTCCTCCGGAGCACAGCAGGGGCCCACGTCCTCCACAGTGCAGGTGCCAATGAGTGATTTCATCGGCACCTGCACTGCATGCTGTGTGGGGGCGGAGGTCATATCTGCTCTCTGTGTAGGCCGCAGATTCAGCTCACACAGAGGGGACGCCTTCTGCTGTATGTGCGTGTACCGCACATGCAACAGAAGGAAGTGCTGTATGCCTGGGGATCAGGGACAAGTGTCCTGGATCCCCAGTAGCGGCGGCAGCGGTGGGCCCATTACCTAGCTGGGCCCACGGACCATGCCCAATCGGTCCAGCCGGTCAGTCCGCCTTCTCCCTGTACTGAAGTCAGTCCGCCTTCTCCCTGTACCAGACAGCTAGTCAGTACATGCACTTTAGGAATACAGGGGTTTTGCCATTGAAATGCCCATTCCTATTGGTCGGTTCTTACAGCCGGTGACATGTTTCGCAGACCTGGATTGTCTGTAGCATTGTATGTTGAGTCTGGTTTCAAGTTACAATTGTCCAGAAAAGATCATTGTATGTTGAAAATATTGTATGTTGAGGCCATTGTAAGTTGAGGGATCACTGTATACAGGTGGCCAATATTAACACAATGCTGTCTATGTGGTCTGACTAATCATTTGTACAGAGGCAATACTATGTCCTTGTCACAAGCCTCAATGCTTCTCTTGATACATCCCATGACTTTATTAGCCTTGGCAGCTGCTACCAGTAGTCACCCCTGTGGTACCCCACTTGTGATCCGACCAGAGAACATTCCATTGATACTCACCCTTTGCTTCCTAGCACTGAACCAGTTGCTAATCCAAGTACATGTCCTCCCCCAGTCCCAGCATCCTCATTTCATGTAGTAACCTTTTGTGTGGCACAATATTGAATGCCTTAGAAAAGTCCAGATATACAACATCAACAGATTCACCCCGGTCCAATCTATAACTGACCTCCTCATAGAAGCTGATTAGTCTTACAGGACCGACCCCGCATAAACCCATGTGTTATAAAGTTATTTTCATTAAGATACTCCCAAGTAACATCTCTCAAAAAAAAAAAAAAATGTTACCCATAGCTTTACTAATCAATATTATAGGGGTACTCCGGAGGAAAAAAAACATTTAACTTATTCCCAAAAGTTATATAGATTTGTATAACCCAGTGTGACCACAGTGTTCTCTGCTGACACCTCTGTCCATGCCAGAAACTGTCCAGAGCAGGAGAAGTTTGCTATGGGGATTTGCTTCTACACGGACAGAGGTGGCAGCAGAGAGGTGGCAGCAGAGAGCACTGTGGTCAGACTGGAAAAAACTACACAACTAAAGCAGCTGATAAGTATTGGAAAGATGGAGATTTTTTTTTTTTTTTTAAATGCATAATTTACAAATCTGTATTACTTTCTGTGACCAGTTGATGTAACAACTTTTTTTCCCCCCTTTCGGAGTTCCCCTTTAACTATTAAGCTACAGCTGAAGTTGTATGCAATCTTGTGGATTACAGATGTCACCATAAAACTACAGTATCCTGTAAACTCGTGTGCAGTACCAGATTCCTTTTCTTTTCTCTAACATTATAATAATCTGCCTCCCAATATTAAGCATTTTCAGCTACGACGCTTGCTATGACTAGTGAATTAAATGAGATGGCAATTATCGTGCTGTGAGTATACCCCATACCGTGCCGCTAAATAAACTTTACGGATTGTTTAAAAAATCTTTGTAAAGGGCATTTACTGTAAATAGCTGGCTGATAATACTTCATTATATTGGCATGTCATGTTTCATGTTTAAATGGGATTTGTTCTCCACATTGTCTTCTCCGCTGTGCAATTAATCTAATTGTATATAAGTGAAACACTGAATGCGATTCTAATTAAAAACAAAAGTCTTGTCATCAGAAGTAACAAGACACAGATAAACCCAATAGCATTAGTAAATGTGCTATTTACAGTGCTTTCTACTAGCGAGTCAGTTTCTAAGCATAACAATAAGCTGTTCCTTACTGTCAGACAGACATGCATTTGTCTCATTGGGAATTAGAGTAATTCTTCCATGTATTTATGTCACTGCTTATTGACTTGCCAGAGCGCTTTTAAATTTAGAGCAAAAAGGCGATATTCACATATGGCAGATTTGTGGCACACATTTCTGCAGCTGTCCCATAGACTTGAGCAGGGCTTGGAAAATCCATGTGCTTCTTACCAAAATAAACCTATTCAGATGAAAGGATCTGATACTCTTTTAAAAATGATATTATTACATTAAAGAGGTACTCCGCTGCCCTAGCGTTGGGAACATTTTGTTCCAAACGCTTGGGGCAGGGGCCAGGGGTGGTGACGTCACGGCCACGCCCCTCGCAACATCACACTGCGCCCCCTCAATGCAAGTCTATGGGAGGCGGCATGACGGCCGTCACGCCCTCTCCCATAGACTGGCATTGAGGGGGCGCAGTGTAACCTTGCGAAGGGTGTGGCCATGACATCAAGACCCCCGCCGCCCACACCCAGCATTCTGAACGAACGCCGGCTGCTGCACAGAGATCCCAGGGGTCCCAGCTGCGGGACCCCCGCGATAAGACATCTTAGCCCCTCATGACGTCACATTGTGCCCCATCAATGTAAGTCAACAGTCTTGAAAAAGAAGGAAAATTGGCAAGCATAAGGTTCTGGTTGTTTTTTGCGAAGACCAAATTGTGTTGGCTTGATGACTTTGTCCTTCCAAAGGAACGACAACTAGTGAACCAGTGATAGTGTCATTGGAACCCTAGGCATATTGATGTATGTGGGGAGCAAAGGCTGGCCTTTTTGGTGTGATCTCACCAAAGAACCAATGCAGCAAAATGGCTGAAAAAGTTAAAGTTAAAGGGAACCTTTTTAGCCCCATTATG
The DNA here is from genome assembly GCF_029499605.1 of Hyla sarda. NCBI lineage: Eukaryota > Metazoa > Chordata > Amphibia > Anura > Hylidae > Hyla > Hyla sarda. The sequence goes on from NC_079192.1 coordinate 283,103,535, forward strand.
CTATCCATTTTGAAGACAGCATAATATTGTATAGTGACAGACACTTTGTATGTATTGGTCTGTCACTTGTGGCAATATGCAAATTGGTTAAGGGGCAATTTTGAAGCTGCCCATCACTGGCAGAGATGAGTCCAGCATATTTATTAGGTCTCATGTTCACGGGAAACCTATATGGTACCTCACAGGACTAAAGAAACACTAAGCATTGTGTTAATGGGATCAGTGAGTATTAGGTTGTTTTTCTTATTTGGCCATAGTACATGAAAAACATCAAGGTGGACAGTAAATTAAGTGGGTGCTATAAGCGGGAATTATTATTAAAGAGGGCATCATTACTATGTGAAGGTGCTAAGTGGGGCATAATTACCGGTACTCACCGAGGCACTAAGCAGTGCATCATTACTATATTGGTAGGGGGTAAGGGGACAGAATTAGTCACTAAGACACTATGTAGGACTGTAAGTGGGGGTTTATTAATATGTAGGTGGCATCATTGTTCAGAGGGCATTAGTAGTAAGTGAGGGGGCATCATTACAGTGAGGAACACAAAGGGAGGCATTGATATTCAGTGTGGCATTAAAACGGTCGTGATCACAAAGTGACCATAGGGGGACATCGTTAAATAGTGAGGGCACTACGGGGGCATCTATACTAAGTGAGAGAACGAAGGAGAACGCATTTTGATGAAGAACTATCAGACATTATTACTAAGTAAAGCACTGAGGGGGCACCATTACGGAATGGGTTACTAAGGGCCAGTATTACAGAAGTGGGGCACTAAAGGGCATTATTGCTAAGTTTGGGACACTAAGTGGAATAATACCTGGGAGAACTGAGGTAAGTAGTGAGTGCCACCAAGGAAACATCATTGTCGAACAGGTACACTAAGGTCATTGTTTTGGAGTAAAGGCATGAAGGAATATTATAATTAAGAAGGGGAAGCACTTCCTGTATGGAGGCACTTAGTTGACACCAATACTGGTGGGATTCCCTATTATTGTGTGAGGGTGAAGAATTACTGTGGGTGAAGTTAAGGGAGCACTACCAAGAGAGCAATACGCCATTATTTTATTGCAAGTGTAAAATGGTGACCAAATCCTGTTGAAGCAAGTTGTGGCAGGAGATATCTTTACGGCAGCCTCACAGGATGGAAAAGAAAAAGGAAAGTGAATGCCTTTGATCAGAGAGGTCATCAGTAAGTTACTGGATGTAACTCTACTATTATCATTTATAAAAGGTCTACAATGTGATTATACTCTGCAGAGTGCCAATGTAGAACTAGAATGTGACCGTCATATGGGGCCTGTACCATAAATGTATTGGTTATATTGGTGTTCGTGGTGTTTGATGGTATATTTAATCTTAACATGTTCTTAAAGTTGTTTTATTTTTCTATAACTATGCTGCATCTTTTTAGATCCTAGCAATGTCTCTGCACTCATCAGTAATCCCGGCCTTCATTAAGATCTTATGACCATAGGGTTCGGCCAGTTCAAAGGCACAAACACCTCTTAATGATTTAGGCACTGCAGCAGCTTGAAGCTGGTATGGATTTTAACTGCAATACAGTATATGCTAGCTTGCCCTCTTTTACACTTAGTCCACCCACCTTTCAAAAACAGACATGTAAAGTGTAAAACAAGAGTGTAGAAGCTTCTTACGTTTCCTTCATTAAAAATGAGCAATCTTCAATCTAAAAGTGCATCCACTAACATCTTAAACTGATATAACACAGTAATTGCCCTTTCATTAAGGTTGGCCTTTATGCTGTGCCATATTCAAGGAGAGAATTTTGTGTGTACTCTAAGGTCTCCACTGCCAATAGCATCTTCATTGAGATCCTGGATGATGACAATCATCCTTTCATCAAGGTTGACCTTGAAAAATAATGGCTATAACAGAATTCATATGGTTCTGACCACATTTAAAGTTGCATTTTCTTAAATGCTTAACAATAAGTGATGAAAATTGGTAATTATTTTTTTTTTAAGTTCTCTTCATCTATTCTTATCTATTATCTGTTCTTATAAAGCAGTCACCAAGACTTGCAGTTGAACTAAAGGAGGATAAGCTATACTCTTTACTGCAGGGGACTGCAAGATGTCTGGGTAGGAGGACCTAGATGAGGAGGAGGTGTCAGAAGTTGAAACACATGGGCGCATCTGTGGAGCTGTCATTACTATTACCAGGCCTTGTTGCGGTGGAGTCTCATTCTAAAGATGTTAATCCAGTGGGCCATGTGGTCTTGTGATGCCGGTCCATGTGCCTATGTAGAGATATATAGTTCCATACTCATACCCTGGCCACAGCTTACTTTATGTTTGAAGAGATGGCACAGTGCCATTTTATCTGCATCTGATAAGGTAGAAAAGAATCTCCACACAGAAGAATAACAGACAGGTACACCATCATCTGACTGTGTGTCCCCCTCCCTCCCCTATGCCATCTGGAAGGTTTTTTCTTTGGCCTACAGATGCAGCAGTTATTCACTCTTCTTCGTTAACAGTACCACTACCCTCCAGCTCTGAACATATCCCCTCCTCCTCATCTGGTTACCATGTCCTGTCAAACACTACATCGTCATTATCAAACTCCTTGTCACGATGCCGGCTGGCAGGAGGTGGATCCTCTGTGCCAGAGAGGGATAGCGAGGACCGTGCTAGTGGACCGGTTCTAAGCCACTACAGGTTTTCACCAGAGCCCGCCGCAAAGCGGGATGGTCTTGCTGCGGCGGTAGTGACCAGGTCGTATCCACTAGCAACGGCTCACCTCTCTGGCTGCTGAAGATGCTGAAGATAGGCGTGGTACAAGGGAGTAGGCAGAAGCAAGGTCGGACGTAGCAGAAGGTCGGGGGCAGGCGGCAAGGATCGTAGTCAGGGGCAACGGCAGGAGGTCAGGAACACGGACTAGGAACAGACAAGGGAACGCTTTCACTAGGCACAAGTGCAACAAGATCCGGCAAGGGAGTGCAAGGGAAGTGAGGTAATATAGGGAAGATTGGGCCAGGCACCATCATTGGTGCACTGGCCCTTTAAATCGCAGAGACCCGGCGCGCGCGCGCCCTAGGGAGCGGGGCCGCGCGCGCCGGGACAGGACCGAGGGAGAGCGAGTCAGGTACGGGGGCCGGGGTGCGCATTGCGAGCGGGCGCTATCCGCATCGCGAATCGCATCCCGGCTGAAGGCGGGACCGCAGCGCACCCGGTCAGTGGATCTGACCGGGGCGCTGCAACAACGAAGATGAGGCGGGCGCTCCGGGGAGGAACGGGGACCCGGAGCGCTCGGCGTAACAGTACCCCCCCCCTTGGGTCTCCCCCTCTTCTTGGGGCCAAAGAACCTGAGGAAAACAAACTCAATTTTTCCGTGATGAGGTCCGATGCAAATTAGGAGGGGTTCTGTGTGGAAACGTACGAGACAGTCCAATCTTTTATTGTAAAAACAATAGATGTAGAGGGGTCTGGCGAGACTGGTCACAGGAACGTAGAACCTGTTGATGAGAGAGGCCAAAAAAAATTTTCCTGCAGATCCGGAGTCCAAGAAGAGCATAGTAGAGAAGGAGAAGGTAGAGGCAGATATCCGCACAGGCACAGTAAGGCGTGGAGAAGCAGAGTTGACATCAAGAACTGTGTCACCTTTGTGCGGAGTCAGCGTACGTCTTTCCAGGCGGGGAGGACGGATAGGACAATCCTTCAGGAAGTGTTCGGTACCGGCATAGTACAGGCAAAGATTCTCCATGCGGCGTCGTGTCCTCTCTTGAGGTGTCAAGCAAGACCGGTCAACTTGCATAGCCTCCGCGGCGGGAAGCACAGGAACAGATTGCAGAGGACCAGAGGAGAGAGGAGCCGGAGAGAAAAAACGCTTCGTGCGAACAAAGTCCATATCCAGGCGGAGCTCCAGACGCCATCCGGAAGAACGCATGTCAATGCGAGTGGCTAGATGAATGAGTTCATGTAGGTCAGCAGGAGTCTCTCGTGCGGCCAGAACATCTTTAATGTTGCTGGATAGGCCTTTTTTAAAGGTCGCGCAGAGAATCTCACTATTCCAGGACAACTCGTAAGCAAGAGCACGGAACTGAATGGCGTACTCGCCAACGGAAGAAACACCCTGGGCCAGGTTCAGCAGGGCAATCTCGGCTGAAGAAGCTCGGGCAGGTTCCTCAAAGACACTTCGAATTTCCGAGAAGAAGGAGTGTACAGAGGCAGTGACGGGGTCATTGCGGTCCCAGAGCGGTGCGGCCCATGACAGGGCTTTTCCAGACAGAAGGCAGAACACGAAAGCCACCTTAGACCTTTCAGTAGGAAACTGGTCCGACATCATCTCCAAGTGCTGGGAACATTGCGAAAGAAAGCCACGGCAATACTTAGAGTCCCCATTAAATTTGTCCGGCAAGGACAGGCGGAGGCTAGGAGTGGCCACTCGCTGCGGAGGAGGTGCAGGAGCTGGCGGAGGAGAAGATTGCTGGAGAAGTTGCGACTGAAGTTGGTGCGAAATGGTGGACATTTCCGACAGCTGACGGGTTAGAAGGGCGATCTGTCGGGCTTGCTGGGCGGCCACCGTGGTGAGGTCAGCGACAACTGGCAGAGGAACTTCAGCGGGATCCATGGCCGGATCTACTGGCAACGGCTCACCTCTCTGGCTGCTGAAGATGCTGAAGATAGGCGTGGTACAAGGGAGTAGGCAGAAGCAAGGTCGGACGTAGCAGAAGGTCGGGGGCAGGCGGCAAGGATCGTAGTCAGGGGCAACGGCAGGAGGTCAGGAACACGGACTAGGAACAGACAAGGGAACGCTTTCACTAGGCACAAGTGCAACAAGATCCGGCAAGGGAGTGCAAGGGAAGTGAGGTAATATAGGGAAGATTGGGCCAGGCACCATCATTGGTGCACTGGCCCTTTAAATCGCAGAGACCCGGCGCGCGCGCGCCCTAGGGAGCGGGGCCGCGCGCGCCGGGACAGGACCGAGGGAGAGCGAGTCAGGTACGGGGGCCGGGGTGCGCATTGCGAGCGGGCGCTATCCGCATCGCGAATCGCATCCCGGCTGAAGGCGGGACCGCAGCGCACCCGGTCAGTGGATCTGACCGGGGCGCTGCAACAACGAAGATGAGGCGGGCGCTCCGGGGAGGAACGGGGACCCGGAGCGCTCGGCGTAACACTCCTCCTCATCACCCCCATCACTGCTCTCAGTATGAACTTCTGATGTCTGATCATGGGCTCCTTGCTCTCCCACAGCATAAATAGCATGATGCTTTACAGTATCCTCACCACGTCTTACACCACCAGTCCCACTAGTGCTATGCTCAGCCACAGCTTAACCCTACACCACCTCTGCAGAACACTTCAAAGGCTGGTCCTCACACAACTTCTCCTTGTGGCTAATGTTATCCTTCTGCTTAGCACAAAGGGGGGAGCAAAGACAGAGATGATGGAAAAGACCGTTCAGTTCAGACATTTCCACCACTGTAACTGTAGACAATGAGGAATCCATTAACACCTGGCTCAACGTCATATCGTCAGACTCTTCCCCTTGCTGAGATGACTGAGAACAAGTCACCCAGCCCACAATGGCTGTACAAAACAATATAATCCCTGAAAGACATTGACAACATTTGATTGCTGATGCTGCCGCTACTAATACCACCAGGTAGTGGGCTGCTGGTGCTACTTGTTCTGGGCCTGGGAAAGTGGGTGGTGCCCATAGAGCTGTAATTGCCACAACATGCCTTACTGGCAGAGGACATGGAAAGGGTGTTCTTCCTTCTATCCCTTGATCTGCCAACCATTCCTTCAAGATAACTGTTTTTATTTTTTAAAAGATTTAGAGGTTATTGTTATAATTTTTTAATGTGATTTGGGACTCACCAAGAAGGACAGTGGCAAATAAACATACAGGTCAACTTTCACTCTTAATTTTATTGTGTAGGCATGTTAAACACAGGTAGAAATATTGTATTTTTGATTTAACCCAGAAAATACATGTAACTTGGCCTTAGATGGCTATTCTGCAATTCTTCACTTTTAATGCTTTTGAATTCATATTTATGTTAAACCCAGAAACACTGTAGAAAAACTGTATGTTTTATTATACACCAAAAATACCGGCAGCTTGGACTAAAATGCATATTCCATATTCACTTTTGATGCGTTCAATGGATATTCATGTTTAGCCCAGGTAGAAATACTAAATACAAATACAAAACCTGTGTAAAGGAAAAGTGGTACAGTTTTTAATAGCAACCAATCAGAATGCTTCTTCTCAGAGGCCTTTTTAAAAATGAAAAAAGCAATTTGGTTGTTGCTATGGGCAAATGGCCAACTTTTCCTCTGCACAAGTTTTGGTAAATCTCCCCCTATATGTCTAAAATAAAGTAAATCCCAAACAAGAATTAATTCTTATAATTAGTATAGATTTGTGGCAAATACTTCATGTACTTTACCTGTTTGTGTTCCAAAACTGGTGCAGTTAATGTTAACCAGGCCAACTGGTTCTCAGCATATAGTATGTGAATAAGCAGCCTTATAAGTTGAGCAACCTAAGCATCTATTAAGAATTGTAAAATAATGACGACCTTCAAAATGACCCTGAAAGACTCATCAATTTCTTATTAAGGACACTGGACCACTGCACCTATTTTTATAGCCAGTCCATGATGGATCAAATATCTTTTATTGTGCACTTGTTTTTGGTAACATAGCATGACTGCACTATGGAACTGATCTGGAGGGCAAGAGGTTGTGCACACTGTGTTCATGAATATTATTCTAGTCCTAGTTTCGATAAACCAATTCACAGTATAAATAACATTGTTATAAGTTCTAAAACCTTAGTGTTGTTTGCCTTGTAATTTATCTGTATAATTGCTCCAAACGGTATCATAAAAAGTATTGAAAATGAGTGTCATGCTTGTAAGCATACTCTAAATGGCCCAATGCCGCTTAAAAAAGCATCTGTGCCGGTGATCATTATGTACCTATAAAATGTCATTAACATTTCCAAATTGTTCCTAGCCCCAACATTACCTGTTAAATTAATTGTTCTGGGACCCTATCAAATTAATCATATTGCAAATGAGCCAGACCAATGCAGAATACCTAAAATATGAGCCTCATTCTCTACAAAGTTAAATTCATTATCTTAAAGTTGATATTATTCAAAAATGGAACATCGATTAAATAAGGAAGCATAAGAATGATTAGCAACTAAAGCATGTTTATAAAGCTGTTTACTTTCTTGCGGTAAAATGTGTATCTAGAGACATATCTAAATAGAATAGGCAATCTTCAAGACATGTCAAATTTTGTATTGTAAATGAATATAGTTTTGCATAATTACTGACATAGATCCAGATGCTCTAGGTAAACAAATATGTGCATAATGATTTCAATGTTTTTTTTTTCTTCTCTCTTTGTGGAATGTGTTCAAGTTAACAATCTTAAACAAACATGAGTCTTCATCGTATCAGTAATGAGCATAATTTTGATTTAAATCTGTCCAAAAAATCTTGGAAAAATTATAGGGGGTTGTACACTAGTGTAATGCTGGTGGTTGGCAGTCACCAGCATGTACCGCATTCCGTTGCCTACCTCAGTCAAAATGCACGCACAGCTCCTCCTCCTCACTGCAGGCTCCAGACTATTCCCTTTGCACTACCTCTGACAGTGTCTGATGCATTCAGTAGGGGCTGCACAAGGTCTGTCTCTTTAACCCCTTAAGGACCGGGGGGTTTTCCGTTTTTGCATTTTCGTTTTTTGCTCCTTGCCTTTAAAAACTCTTTCAAATTTGCACCTAAAAATCCATATGATGGCTTATTTTTTGCGCCAGCAATTCTACTTTGTAATTACGTCAGTCATTTTGCCCAAAAATCTACGGTGAAGCGGGAAAAAAAATCATTGTGCGACAAAATTGAAAAAGAAAACGCTGTTTTGTAACTTTTGGGGGCTTCCGTTTCTAAGTAGTACATTTTTCGGTAAAAATGACACCTTATCTTTATTCTGTAGGTCCATACGATTAAAATGATACCCTACTTATATAGGTTTGATTTTGTCGTACTTCTGGAAAAAATCATAACTACATGCAGGAAAATTAATACGTTTAAAATTGTCATCTTCTGACCCCTATAACTTTTTTATTTTTCCGTGTATGGGGCGGTATGAGGGCTCATTTTTTGCGCCGTGATCTGCAGTTTTTAACTGTACCATTTTTGCATTGATAGGACTTATTGATCGCTTTTTATTCATTTTTAAATGATATAAAAAGTGACCAAAAATGCACTATTTTTTTGCGCGCACGCCATTGACCGAGCGGTTTAATTAATGATATATTTTTATAATTCGGACATTTCCGCACGCGGTGATACCATATATGTTTATTTTTAGTTTTATTTACACTGTGGTTTTTTTTTATTGGAAAAGGGGGGTGATTCAAACTTTTAATAGGGGAGGGGTTAAATGATATTCATTCACTTTTTTTTTCACTTTTTTTTTTGCAGTGTTATAGGTCCCATAGGGACCTATAACACTGCACACACTGATCTTCTATGTTGATCACTGGTTTCTCATAAGAAACCAGTGATCAACGATTCTGCCGCATGACTGCTCATGCCTGGATCTCAGGCCATTCGGCGATCGGACAGCGAGGAGGCAGGAAGGGGCCCTCCCGCTGTCCTGTCAGCTGTTCGGGATGCCGCGATTAGCCGCGGCTATCCCGAACAGCCCGACTGAGCTAGCCGGGAACTTTCACTTTCACTTTTAGCCGCGCGGCTCAGCTCTGAGCACGCGGCTGAAGGGTTAATAGCGCGCGGCGCTGCGATTGGCGCTATGACGCCGGGCCTGCCGTGATATGACGCGGGGTTACTGTGTAACCCCGCGTTATATCAGAAGAGCAGGACCAAGGACGTACTGGTACGTCCTTGGTCCTTAAGGGGTTAAGGGTTTGTGCACCTCTGATTCTGCTCCCCCTCAAGCCCTGACTTGTATCGCCCTCCTTTCCTTGCCTAAGCAACATTGTGGGTTACCATAAGCTGCTGTTAGTATCTGTTGTATTCTTGTGTTTCAGACTATTGCCTGTTTCCTGACGCTATCTGTAGCCTCATCCCCCTGTACCTGCCTGCCTTTCCTGGAAAAGATTTGGATCCCTGACCATTCCTTTGCCTTTTAACCCCTTCAGGACCAAGCCCATTTTGGCCTTAAGGACCAGAGCGTTTTTTGCACATCTGACCACTGTCACTTTAAACATTAATAACTCTGGAATGCTTTTAGTTATCATTCTGATTCCGAGATTGTTTTTTCGTGACATATTCTACTTTAACATGGTGGTAAATTTTTGTGGTAACTTGCATCCTTTCCTTGTGAAAAATCCTAAAATTTGATGAAAAATTTGAAAATTTTGCATTTTTCTAACTTTGAAGCTCTCTGCTTGTAAGGAAAATGTATATTACAAATAAAAAATTTTTTTATTCACATATACAATATGTCTACTTTATGTCTGCATTATAAAAGTGACGAGTTTTTACTTTTGGAAGACACCAGAGGGCTTCAAAGTTCAGCAGCAATTTTCCAATTTTTCACAAAATTTTCAAACTCACTATTTTTCAGGGACCAGTTCAGGTTTGAAGTGGATTTGAAGGGTCTTCTTATTAGAAATACCCCACAAAAGACCCCATTATAAAAACTGCACCCCCCAAAGTATTCAAAATGACATTCAGTCATCATTTTAACCCTTTAGGTGTTTCACAGGAATAGAAGCAAAGTGAAGGAGAAAATTCACAATCTTCATTTTTTACACTCGCATGTTCTTGTAGACCCAATTTTTAAATTTTTACAAGGGGTAAAAGGAGAAATTTCTCTCGAGTAAGCACATACCTCATATGTCTATGTAAAGTGTTCGGCGGGCGCAGTAGAGGGCTCAGAAGGGAAAGAGCGATAAGGGGATTTTGGAGAGTACGTTTTTCTGAAATGGTTTTTGGGGGCATGTTGCATTTAGAAAGCCCCTATGGTGCCAGAACAGCAAAAAACCCTCACATGGCATACCATTTTGGAAACTAGACCCCTTGAGGTACGTAACAAGGAATAAAGTGAGCCTTAATACCCCACAGGTGTTTCACGACTTTTGCATATGTAAAAAAAAAATTTTTTTTTTCACTAAAATGTGTGTTTCCCCCCAAATTTCACATTTTTCCAAGGGTTAATAGCAGGAAATACCCCCCAATATTTGTAACCCCTTCTCTTCTGAGTATGGAGGTACCCCATAAGTTGACCTGAAGTGCACTATGGGTGAACTACAATGCTCAGAAGAGAAGGAGTCATATTTGGCTTTTTGAGAGCAAATTTTGCTCGGGGGGCATGTCGCATTTAGGAAGCCCCTATGGTGCCAGAACAGCAAAAAATACCCACATGGCATACCATTTGGGAAACTAGACCCCTTGAGGAATGTAATAAGGAATAAAGTGAGCCTTATTACCCCACAGGTGTTTCATGACTTTTGCATATGTAAAAAAAAAAAAATAATTTCCACTAAAATGTGTGTTTCCCCCCTAATTTCACCTTTTTGCAAGGGTTAATAGCAGAAAATACTCCCCAAAATTTGTAACCCCATCTCTTCTGAGTATGGAGGTACCCCATAAGTTGACCTGAAGTGCACTATGGGCGAACTACAATGCTCAGAAGAGAAGGAGTCATATTTGGCTTTTTGAGAGCAAATTTTGCTCGGGGAGCATGTCGCATTTAGGAAGCCCCTAAGGTGCCAGAACAGCAAAAAAAAAACACACATGGCATACCATTTTGGAAACTAGACCCCTTGAGGAACGTAACAAGGGGTACAGTGAGCATTTGCCCCCCACTGGTGTCTGACAGATCTTTGGAACAGTGGGCTGTACAAGTTTTCATTTTCATGGACCACTGTTCCAAAGATCCGTCAGACACCTGTGGGGGGTAAATTCTCACTGCATCCCTCATTACATTCCGTGAGGGGTGTCGTTTCCGAAATGGGGTCACATGTGGGGTTTTGTTTTTTTTGCGTTTGTCAAAACCGCTGTAACAATCAGCCACCCCTGTGCAAATCACCTCAAATGTACATGGTGCGCTCTCCCTTCTGGGCCTTGTTGTGCGCCCCCAGAGCACTTTGCCCTCACATATGGGGTATCTCTGTAGTCGGGAGAAATTGCGTTATAAATTTTGGGGGGCTTTTTTCCCTTTTACCTCTTGTGAAAATGTAAAGTATAGGGCAACATCAGCATGTTAGTGTAAAAAATAAAAACATTTTACACTAACATTCTGGTGTAGACCCCAACATTTCCTTTTCATGAAGGGTTAAAGAAGAAAAAGCCCCCCAAACCTTGTAACGCAATTTCTCCCGAGTACGGCGATACCCCATATGTCGCCCTAAACTGTTGCCCTGAAATACGACAGGGCTCCAAAGTGAGAGCGCCATGTGCATTTGAGGCCTAAATTAGGGATTTGCATAGGGGTGGACATAGGGGTATTCTACGCCAGTGATTCCCAAACAGGGTGCCTCCAGCTGTTGCAAAACTCCCAGCATGCCTGGACAGTCAACGGCTGTCCGACAATACTGGGAGTTGTTGTTTTTCAACAGCTGGAGGCTCTGCTTTGGAAACAGTGGTGTAACGGACGTTCTTATTGGGGGAGGGGGGCTGTGTAAGGGTATGTGTATATGTAGTGTTTTTATTTTTTTATTTTATTTTGTGGTAGTGTAGTGTAGTGTTTTTAGGGTACAGTCACATGGGCGGGGGATTACAGCGAATTTCCCAGCGCAAAATTTGCTGCATCTCAAGATGCGAGAAACCCACTGTAAAAGCCTCGCCCATGTGAATGTACCCTGTACATTCACGGGGGTGGCGGGGCGGGGGGGGAGGCTTGCATCAGCTGTTGCAAAACCACAACTCCCAGCATGCATGGTCTGTTAGTGCATGCTGGGAGTCATAGTTTTGCAACAGCTGGAGGCACACAGGTTAGGAAACACTGAGTTAGAAACAGACAATGTTTCCCAACCAGTGTGTCTCCAGTTGTTGCAAAACTACAACTCCCAGCATGCCCAGACAGCTGAAGGGCATGCTGGGAGTTGTAGTACGGCAACATCTGAAGGGCCAGATGTTGCTGAACTAAAACTCCCAGCATGCCTGGACAGTCAGTGCATACTGGGAGTTGTAGTTTTGCAACAGCTGGAAGAGCACAGATTGGAGACCATTATACAATGGTCTCCAAACTGGGGCCCTCCAGATGTTGCAAAACTACAACTCCCAGCATGCATGGTCTTTTAGTGCATGCTGGGAGTTATAGTTTTGCAACAGCTGGAGGCACACAGGTTAGGAAACACTGAGTTAGAAACAATGTTTCCCAACCAGTGTGTCTCCAGCTGTTGCAAAACTACAACTCCCAGCATGCCCAGACAGCTGAAGGGCATGCTGGGAGTTGTAGTACGGCAACATCTGAAGGGCCAGATGTTGCTGAACTAAAACTCCCAGCATGCCTGGACAGTCAGTGCATGCTGGGAGTTGTAGTTTTGCAACAGCTGGAAGAGCACAGATTGGAGACCATTATACAATGGTCTCCAAACTGAGGCCCTCCAGATGTTGCAAAACTACAACTCCCAGCATGCCCAGACAGCCAAAGGCTGTCTAGGCATGCTGGGAGTTGTAGTTTTCAGACTCCTAGAAGCAGCAGTGAAGATCTTCACTGCTGCCTCTGAGGACCACATACTTACCCGTCGCTGCTCGTCCACGTGGCCGGTCCCGCGCTGCTCCTCGGTCCCGCCGCTGGATCAGGTAAGTCCGCCGTTCCCCACGTGTTCCCCCCGAATGCCGCAGGTCCCCGCGAGCCCCTGCAGTCTTCGTCCCCCGTTCTGCCCGACTTCCAGGGGCAGGCAGTGCGGGGGATCTGAACTTTCACCCCAGATCACTGTGATTGGTCCACAGGGACCAATCACAGTGATCGCTGACCAGGACCATCAATTGATGGTCCTGGGGGTGAAGCAGAAGTTGTCCCCTGCTGGAAACAGCGGGACTTCTGCCAGTTAACCCGTGCGATGCTGCGCATCGCCGGGTTAACTGCATGTCATTTATAAACGCCGGGATGCGCGAACGCACTGCACAACCCGGCGTTTATATATGACATTCTGCGGGAAGGGGTTAAAGGGATACTCCTGTGGATTTTATTTTATTTTTTAAATTAACTGGTGCCAGAAAATTAAACAGATTTGTAAATAACTTTTATTAAAAAATCTTAATCCTTCCAGTACTTTTTAGGAGCTATATACTACAGAAGAAATGCTTTTCTTTTTGGATTTCTCTGATGTCACGACCACAGTGCTCTCTGCTGTCCATTTTTGGAACTGTCCAGAGCAGGAGTAAATCCCTATAGCAAACATATGCTGCTCTGAACAGTTCCTAAAATGGACAACAGAGGTCAGCAGAGAGCACTGTGGTTGTGACATCAGATAAATCAAAAAAGAAAAGCATTTCCTCTGTAGTATACAACATCTGGAGGACCACAGTTTAGAGACCACTACACAGTGGTCTCCAAACTGTGACCCTCCAGATGTTGCAAAACTACAACTCCCAGCATGCCCAGACAGCCTTTGGCTGTCTGGGCATGCTGGGAGTTGCAGTTTTGCAGCTTTTAGAAGGCCACAGTGAAGATCACTTACCGCGATCTTCGCTGCAGCCTTCTCCGCCGCCTTTTCCGGCTGCAGCTCCAATGATGACGCTGCTCCTCCAGGATGACGCCGCCTCCGTTGGTCCGATAAGCCGGGCCATGCTCCCCCCTCACCGCCCGTGTTCCCCCTGCTCTGCCCCGACTTCGATTGGTGGGCAGAGCAGGGGAAATTAACTCTAACCCCCCACCCCCTCCTGCCATTGGTCCTCAGCCTAACCAACCAATGGCAGGGGATAGGAGGGGGTGACAACATTATTTTCCAGGCAATTGGGTCACCAGTGACGCGATTGGCCCGGATCACAGCAAATCGCAGGTCTGAATTGACCTGCGATTTGCAGCGATCGTCAACATGGGGGGGTCTCAGGATCCCCCCTAGGCATTGCCACGGGATGCCTGCTGATAGATATCAGCAGTCATCCCGCTCCGATCACTGCCCGGCGAGCGGCGGTGATCGGAAATGCGGAGGGCGTATAAAGGTAAGACTAATGGGGGGCATTCATCTTTTTAAGAACAGTGAAAAAGCAGAACACTAAAGGATGCAACTTTTTTCTTTTTTCTACCAAACTCCCAGAATGGGTCACAGAAGGTGTGGTTTCACATGAAGAGGTCGTGGCCATCTTGTGTGTCAAATTTAATACAGTTTAAGCTTGCAAGCATAAACTGTTGTTAAAGTTTTCACCATCGAAGATGCCAGTCTTCTTCTGTTTTGGAATCCATCTCCCAGGCCTGTAATGGTGTTGCAGTGATCAAAGCCATTATTGCACTAGGATGTTTTTTAGTTGTTATTGTTTTTTTTTTTTTTTTTTTTTTTGTGGTTTTGCAGCAATTTGGTTTCTTAACAATACTGCTGAAAAATATGCATTTTTCGCAACTGCAGCAAATAGGCTGCTATAAGTATACTTATAAATAACATTTCCAAGCACCAGTTACATGTTTTTCTTGAAATATGTGCAGAATGCTTTAAATGGGTATTCCAGGAAAATACTTTTTTTTATATATGTCAACTGGCTCCAGAAAGTTAAACAGATTTGTAAATTACTTCTATTAAAAAATCTTAATCCTTTCAGTACTTATGAGCTTCTGAAGTTAAGGTTGTTCTTTTCTGTCTAAATCCTCTCTGATGACACCTTTCTCGGGAAATGCCCCGTTTAAAAGCAAATCCCCATAGCAATCCTCTTCTAAACTGGGTGTTTCCTGAGACAGGTGTCATCAGAAAGGATTTATACAGAAAAGAACAACCTTAACTTCAGAAGCTCATAAGTACTGAAAGGATTACGATTTTTTAATAGAAGTAATTTACAAATTACAACCTGTTAGTTTTTGATATTGTGCTGAGAAGCAATCAGATCATTATACAAGATTGTAGATGTGCGCTATGTCTGTATTCTACTCAAATTCATATTGTGATTTCTATCCTTTTTTTTTTTTTTTTTTTTTTAACATGTGCTGCACTCTTCCCCACCCCCTCAGCCCAAACCTATATAGGTGGTAATTAGCCACACTAGGGCCATTTCACTCCTAGCAGCCTCCCAGTCTGACTGGGAGAGCAAGGTAAGTGAGCCTTTACACCTTGTTCACACTGGTGTGGTGCGGGGCGGCGTCCGTTGCTGCCGTGGCGCTGTGTCTGCGGGCGGGTGCGGCCTATAGACTGGTTTGAGAGGCATTGGGGCCGCTCTGCCAGTGGGTCGCTCCCCCCCCCGTGGGCACCTGTGTCGCGGCGGTGGTGGTCGCCGCCTGGTGCTACGCCATACAAGATTGTAGATGTGCGCTATGTCTGTATTCTACTCGAATTAATTTACAAATCTGTTTAACTTTCTGGAGCCAGTTGATATATATAAAAAAGTTTTTTCCTGGAATACCCCTTTAACTTACTGAAAGCTATTCAGGAATTTCACAGCAGCAACACTTTTACGTAAGGATGAATCAACGTAAGGATGAAGTTCTAGTAAAGAATTATAGAGTAATCATTATTGCATTGTTTTGATCTAGATTTGAAGCTTAACTGCCTTCTGATTCTATGCACTTTTTTGCCATTACATAAGGAATTTCGATTTTAGAGGTGTACAGCCTTTTTGCCTAAGTTTGTTTAAAAATATGAGGATATTGAGGATAATTCTGTATAAGAATAACAAGTTCTTGGATCCTGTCATACAGTGCTGAATAAAATGTGTATAAAAAGACAAATGAGAAGAGTTAAAGGCTTCTGTACATGTCTCTGTCATTGGGGGGGGGGGGGTTGAAGCTTCTTTGAGGTAGGAATGCAAGTATGGGTTTCTTTGAAGTTATGGGTTTTTAGGGGTTCCCTTATGGAAATAAGGTTGGAAATCAATGCTCTAACCTAAAGGGGGCTGTCATCATGAAACATTCCTTTTAAAGTAAATAGACTCTCAGAGCAATCAAAATACGAACTATATGTTCTGCCGCAATTCACTGCTACCAGTTGTGCACAGTGTGTTTTGCTCAACACATCAAAGGACAAGTCATGTTTACTGAATTCAATGAGCACATTCCTCCTGTGCAGATGAACTTTCCATCGTCTGCTACTGTAAACTGAAGGCCTTGCTGAAGATACATTAAAAGCATTTAACATTATTTGTTACATACTGGAGAATCCTATTAATAATTCAGGCACATGAGTTTAGTGTAGAAATGCTAAACAAACACTATAAAATATTTATAATACATTTACACACAATTTTATATAAGTAGAAAGTAATTATCAGAATTATACTGTTGGAATTAAAGATAAAAATAATGTGACAGAAAAGCCTGTGCTCTGTGCTAAAAAAAAACAAAAAACTGTAGTAATAATACCATAGTGTGGGGTCAGGTTAACCTAACCTAAAATATATGTCAAAAGACTCTGTAAAGTTAAGTAAAGGCGAAAGTTTATAAAAGTTAAACTCAACCAGTCAACAATAAAAAAAAATCATCCATCATAAAGTGTTGTATGTGTTCTTTACTGTTATTGCATGTTTTGTACATCATTACACAAGAATTGTGTAAGGCCCCTTTCACACTGTCGGTGCCCGGCAGTGAGACGGCCGCTTCAGAATAGCGGGAGAAAAATTACAGCATGTGCCGTCTTTTTCTCCTGTTATTCATAACGGGCTCTGGCAGCCCCCATAATAGTAAATGAGAGCCGCCGGGACCCATTATTTGCCTTTGCTCCCTGTTATGAGAACAGCCAGTAAAGTCAGGAAAAAATAAAGATACTTTGACGGACGTTCTCGATGGGGAGAAACTGCAGTTTGAAAGAAGCCAAAGCCATACATAGATAATCTATTTCCTACACTGATGTTAGCTGGCAGGTATACAGGTCTTAGCTTCTTGCAGAGTTCTACCACCTTTTACCCTCCTTCATATTCTGAAACTTTCTACCCTCTGGTTCATGACAGCTGGCTTTAGGATGATAGAAGACTTATGAAATCATGTTTTTGGGTAGGTAAGAATTTGGGGATATATGAAGATCAAAAGAGAAATCTTAAGGTTTTTGCCTAGATGTGGTTACTTGCTTTGCCCAGCCCCTAATAACAAGTGTCAGCTAGGGGCAATGGTTTAAGAAGGTGGCCACCTGAACGATTCCTACTCTAATCCTAAATCCTAGGCTTGTTAAATCCAACCACATTTCTCCTCCACACTCAGGTGATGTTAGTATGGTAGCTTGCACTCACTACTGAGATCAGGCCTAGCACCCTATTAAAGGGTAACTCCACCCATAAACATCTTATCCCCTATCGAAAAAGTAGGGGATAAGATATCTGATTGCGGGGGTCCGGCAGCTGGGACCCCCTGCAATCTCCGGAACGGCACTCCAGTCATCCAGTGCAAGGAGACAACTCCACTGACGGGGGACCACAGTAGTCATGCCCCCTTTATTCATTCTATGGGAGCAAGCATGACAACTACATTCTAGCCATCATGCCACTTCCCATAGACATGAATGGAGGAGGCTTGGCGTGACATCACAAACACGAAAGCTCCAAGCTTCCGTGTTCAGAACACTGCAGTGACGGCCCGGCGATCAGACATCTTACCCCTTATCTATTGTATTAGGGATAAGATGTCTAGAGTCAGGGTACCCCTTTAATGAGCAATTGCCTGCTGATTGAGGTTCATACTCTTTTATATTCCTTTGATTTTGTGATTCTGATCCTGGTCTATACTGAGTTTTACCATGGTCTTACATGGATACAGTATATAATATTAGGGTAGAAAAAAAGTCACCAATCTGTTCTAAAGGCACCCGTCTAACCTAAAATCCTACTGTGTTGATCCAGAGGAAGGGAAACATAAATTGCCCCATAGAGGGCAGATTCCTTTTCATTTTCATATATCGTAGTTAGAATAAATCCCTGGACAAATGTGTGATCTCAAATCTAGTACTCATAACTAGCAATGTCATAATTTTTAAAGAAAGGCATCCAGGCTTGTTTAGAGAATCAACAATACAATGTATAAACTTTCTTCTAGATGTCTTGGTTACAGATATAAAAAGATCACTAGTAAGTGCTCTGTACTTTCCATTCATATATTTCTGCATTGTAATTAAATCACCTGAAAGATATATTTTTCTAATAAATTGAATAACCACCAAGTTTGATAGCCTGTCTTGGCACAGTAATCCTTGTGTTCCTCTCATTACCTTGGTCTCCCTCCTCTGCACCCGCTCCAGTTCAGATATACTTTAAACACAGGTGCCTAAAATTGTAACAATAATTCACACATCATGAGTAGAGATGAGCGAATTGAATAGGACGAAGTCGAATTCATTCCGAATTTCATAAAAAATTCAATTTGGACAAAATCCGAACTTTGACTTGATTCGAACTAACGAATTTCTTAATTAGTAACACCCCTGTGATTGTCCTGTATAATGTATAGATGTGAGCGTCTTTCTCCTGCTCTTGCATCTCTGCAATAGATAGGAAGATTGTAGCTGATGTCAGGAGTGACACCCGCTGTGATCTGTCCTTAACTGCAGGTACTACTGCTCCCAACATGGAGCACACTCTGCTCCATGCTGGAAGCTGTAGTACCTGCATTAATAGACAGATTGCACACTTTATTAAACACAATATTAAAATGTATTACTAATAATAAATTTGAGAAAATTTGTTATAAAAATAATAATATCTTTACATTTCAATGGCCCCTTTCTAAATTGTATTATTGTTGTCTACATTTTTAGGTCCCACATAAATTTATCCCTGTTTAAAAATTAACATTAACATTTTTTTTTTTTTTTTTTTTTGTCTTTCAAATTTCGGGAGTGGGCAGAGAATTCAGTGCTTAATATTAAATCTGAATGAGAAGTGTATTTCATAATTTTTTTTCTAGTTTTTGTTCTAAATCATATTTTCTTATTTTCACTTTACTTTTTTAGACCCACTTACTTAATTTTTTCAGGCATTTAGATGTGTTGCCATGAATAATTGTGGGGGGTAAGAGACGAGCCGAGGACAGCGACATCAGTAATATGTATAATACAATAGGCAAAAAAAGGCTGAGTTTCCCTAATTTAACAAAAATCCATAAATTTACAGAGGTCTTCTATCAGAAATCAAACATACTTCAAATTGTAGTTTGCGGAGGAAGATGGCTGGGACAATAATGTATGTATGTATTTAATGTAATTGTGAAGGACAATGTCATTGTAATTATATAGTATGAGCTTGTTTTAAATGACAAATTACTGTAAAACTCTTCTTCTAATTCCAATGCCTCTGCATATGCAGGAAGACATGGATAGGAGCTATAATTTCAGTAGGATGGAAATTACTTTTTTGTTGCTGTAAACTGTAGAAGGGAATATATAACCATGGATTTGGGATATGGGATTACCTTTTTATATATGTGAAAAATCTTAAATTTTTTATGTAGGGGATGATGGTAGTTGTAATTCTTGAATTCCAGTTGTCCCCACTGTGATTGCAACCAGAAACAATTGGAATTCAAGAATTACAACTCCCATCATTCCCCACATAAAAATGTAAAAGATGTTTCACATATATAAAAAGGTAATCCCACAACCATGGTTACATATTCCCTTCTACAGCTTACAGCAACGAAAAAGTCATTTCCA
The DNA here is from genome assembly GCF_029499605.1 of Hyla sarda. Lineage (NCBI taxonomy): Eukaryota > Metazoa > Chordata > Amphibia > Anura > Hylidae > Hyla > Hyla sarda. Next base: position 283,123,278 of record NC_079192.1, read on the forward strand.
TCCTACTCAAATTATAGCTCCCAACCATCCATTATAGCTCCCTTCCTGCATATGCAGAGACATTGGAATTGCAAGAAGAGTTTTGCAGTAATTTATCATTTAAAACCAGCTCATATTGTATAATTACAATGACATTGTCCTTCACAATTACATTAAATAGATACATACATTATTGTCCACGCCATCTGCCTCCGCAAATTACAATTTGAATTATCTTTAATTTCTGACAGAAGACCTCTGTAAATTTATGGATTTTTGATAAATTATGGATTTGGTAAAAAATAAAGTGAAATTATGGGTTTGGGAAAAAGTAAAGTGAAAAAAAAATAGAAAACTAGAAAAAAAAATGATGAAATGCACTTCTCATTCATTTTTAATATTGAGTGCTGAATTTTCTGGTCCCTGCCAGCTCCCGAAAGTTAAGACAAAAAAAAATGTTACTGTTAATTTTTAAACAGGGATCAATTTAGGTGGGCGGGCAGGGACCTAAAAATGTAGCCGAAAATAATAAAAATGTAGAAAGGGGCCATTTAAATGTAAATATAACATATTTTTTTATCATTAATTTTTTTATTAGTAATGTATTTTTTTTATTGTGTTTAACAAAGTGTGTTTGCATGTGTGTTTCTCTTTTTTCTCTATTTTTTTTATCTTTTTAGGTATTACTACTACTACAGACTGTTCCAAGATGGGAGCTGTAGTACCTGTACTAATAGACAGATCACCCCAGGTGTCACTCCTGACAGCCGATGCGATTGTACTTTCTATTGGAGAGATGGAGCGGTTTTCTTCTGAACTCACATCTCTGCTCTCTACTCCGGCTTGCCAGTGATGAGAATAGAATTCACATTACTTATTCCTATTTCCCGCAGAGAGCTGTGATTGGTCAGATGATTCCATCCAATCACAGCTCTCTGCAGGAAATATGAATAATAGGCATGTATACAGCATATACTAATACTACAGTAGGACCAGAGAAAAGCGTCCGCCTGCCCGCATCTATACATTATACAGGACGATCGCAGCGGGTGTCAGGAGTGACACCCGCTGTGATCTTTCCATAATGGCAGGTACTACTGCTCCCAACATGGAGCACACTCTGCTCCATGCTAGGAGCTGTAGTACCTGCATTAAGAGACAGATTGCAATAGGTGTCAGAAGTGACAACCGCTGTGATCTGTCTATTAATGCAGGTTCTACAGCTCCCAGCATGAAGCAGAGTGTGCTCCATGTTGGGAGCAGTAGTAGTTGCAGTTAAGGACAGATCCCAGCGGGTGTCACTCCTGACACCCAATGCAATCGTCCTATCTATTGCAGAGATGCGAGAAAGCCGCCTGCATCTATACATTATACAGGACGATCGCACCTGGTGTCAGAAGGAACACCCAGGGCAATCTGTCTATTAGCACAGGTGCTACTACTCCCATCATGGAACAGTCTGTTCCATCCTGGGAGTAGTAGTACTAACTAAAATATTTAAAAAAAAATAGAGTAGTGCATTGTATATTTGGAACTTAAGAAACTACGAACAAAAGGAAAAGCGCTCCTAGTGTGACAACGTAACGTATACGGTGTGGAAATTCGAAAGCAAATATGCGAATTTGAAATTCGAAAGCAAATATATCACCAAGTAGAGTTGTACTGCGACCAAGTACAACTATGGTGTAAGCGTGGAATAAACCCTTGATGGGCGAAGCTCGGCAGCCGCTCCTGGCAACACAGGTGAAGCACTTAGACCCATCCCTCCAAGGAACAGCACAGGATTGAGAAGGCGCACACAACTCCAAAGGTAAAAATTTTTTTAACTTACCCGGCATGCAACACGTTTCGCTGGATAACCAGCTTCATCAGGCATGTTGAAGCTGGTTATCCAGCGAAACGCATTGCATGCCAGGTAAATTAAACATTTTTTACCTTTGGAGTTGTTTGCGCCTGTTCAATCCTGTGCTGTTCCTTGGAGGGATCCGTCTGAGTGCTGGACCTGAATAAGGCACTCCTTGTGTGCCGAAACGTGTTGTCCGTATTGTCAAAAATAAAATATTTATTTTCCTGTGCTGGTCTGAATCTATCCAATTTGTGACCTACTTTTTAGCAGCGCCTCCAAGACCGTTCTTTCTTTTTCTGTTTCTTGCAATCCTAGTGAAATGGAAACCACTTAAGCCGTGTTCTCACATGCCAGTGAGTGTATGCGGCTAAAATCATGCCTCTTCGTGTTCAACAATAGCCATGCAATGTTGCTGGCCGCATGTTCTCTAGGTTTCTAGAGAACAACCACATTACCAGACATGTTTTTATATGATTTTTTTTTCTAAGTTTAAATGAGATAATGCATTACCAAGGCATTCTTCCCTAGTGGCACTGCATTAAAATACATTGGCATACAGAGTAACATATGGCAGGGCACCATAAAACAAAGTTACGGGGGATTTAGTGTGCTGATACAGCCAGGTGCACATGGCTCTGAGCTATATATGTGGTCTAAAGTTGTTTAGTCACATGAATATTTCCAGAGTACTACTAAACCAAAAATAGAATTCAGGATTTAGTGGAAGACAAAAACAGGATTAAAGTTTTATAAAGTTAAACAAATTATGTTGAAAACTTATTCACCTCAGAGAATTCTTTCTATTCAGCGGATAGCAAAGATAATAATGGGGAAGATTTATCAAAACCTTTGTAGAAGAAAAGTAGCGCAGTTGCCCATAGCAACAAATTAGATGGCTTCTTTAATTTTTAAAAAAGGCCTCTAAAAATAAAAGAAGTGATCTGATGGTTACTTTGGGCAACTGCTCCACTTAAAGGAAAACGGTCATCCCACACTAAACCCAATAAACTAGGTTATAGTGTGGGGTAACAGAAGACCAATGCGTGGTCAGTGAGTTAAATACATACCTTCAGTTTGGCGTGGTGTCCCTTCGAAGGTCCGCTTCTATCTTTGGTGAATTGGACACTGGTGGCGGGCTACCAGGTGAATTTGAATATTCATGATCCAGCAATGAGCATTTTCCTTTTAGGATAGTGGATAAGATGTCTGATTGTGGGGGTCCTGCCGCTGGAACCCCCACAAGCTCGCTACAGTACCCGTGTTGGTTTTGAACGACGAATGTGGCACCGGAGGCTTGTGACGTCACTGCCACACCCCTCGTGAAGTCACTGCCACTTAATGCAAGTTTATGGGAGGGTGTGTGGCGGCCATCACGCCCTCTCCTATAGACTTGCATTGAGAAGGAGGGAGTGACATCACAAGGGAAGCGTGGCTGTAATGTCAGCGCCACATCGCTAGTCATCAGGCATGGAGCGAAGTTCGCTCCATGCATCGGATGACTGCAGTGCTGCAGTAGAGATTGTTGGGGTCCCAGTGGCAAGGCCCCACTATCAGACATCTTATCCCCTATCCTTTGGATAGGGGATAAGATGCCTAGGGGCGGAGTACCCCTTTAATAAATCTCCCCCATTGTCTCTGTACACTAAAGGAAGATGAGAATTGTGAGCTCAGCCAGAGTTGTGTGATATATCTAGTTAGACTTAATAAACCAGTAAACTAATGTTTTCAATGACTAGAATAACATTTCTGCAGTTTCATAATAATATATAATAAAAATCAGGATATACTTGGAATCAACTAGTCAGACAGTGCCACATATTTTTAAGGAAAAAACTCTTTAAGGTGTAAGGTCAGACATGTATTCTGATTTTGTCATATATCAGTTGCTGTGTTCGCTGTACTGACCTGTTTGTTTTGAAAATATTTCTATTCCCAACTAAATAATTCTACAACATCTTTTCTTCTAGCTCTATATTGTCACGATTCGGCTGGCAGGAGGTGGATCCTCTGTGCCAGAGAGGGATTGGCGTGGACCGTGCTAGTGGACCGGTTCTAAGTTACTACTGGTATTCACCAGAGCCTGCCGCACAGCGGGATGGTCTTGCAGCGGCGGTAGTAACCAGGTCGTATCCACTAGCAACGGCTCAACCTCTCTGACTGCTGAAGATAGGCGCGGTACAAGGGAGTAGACAAGAGCAAGGTCGGATGTAGCAGAAGGTCGGGGCAGGCAGCAAGGATCGTAGTCAGGGGCAACGGCAGGAGGTCTGGAACACAGGCTAGGAACACACAAGGAAACGCTTTCACTGGCACAATGGCAACAAGATCCGGCGAGGGAGTGCAGGGGAAGTGAGGTATACATAGGGAGTGCACAGGTGAACACACTAATTAGAACAACTGCGCCAATCAGTGGCGCAGTGGCCCTTTAAATCGCAGAGACCCGGCGTGCGCGCACCCTAGGGAGCGGGGCTGCGCGCGCCGGGACAGGACCGACGGAGAGCGAGTCAGGTACGGGAGCCGGGGTGCGCATCGCGAGCGGGCGCCACCCGCATCGCGAATCGCATCCCGGCTGGAGGCAGCATCGCAGCGCACCCGGTCAGTGGATCTGACCGGGGCGCTGCAGTAGCGAGGATGTTGCGAGCGCTCCGGGGAGGAGCGGGGACCCGGAGCGCTCGGCGTAACAGTACCCCCCCCCCTTGGGTCTCCCCCTCTTCTTGGAGCCTGAGAACCTGAGGACCAGACTTTTGTCTAGGATGTTGTCCTCAGGTTCCCAGGATCTCTCTTCAGGACCACAGCCCTCCCAATCAACCCAAAAAAATTTTTTTCCTCTGACCGTCTTGGAGGCCAATATCTCCTTCACGGAGAAGATGTCAGAAGAACCGGAAACAGGAGTGGGAGAAACAAGTTTGGGAGAGAAACGGTTGATGATGAGTGGTTTAAGAAGAGAGACATGAAAGGCATTAGGAATACGAAGAGAAGGAGGAAGAAGAAGTTTGTAAGAGACAGGATTAATTTGGCACAAGATTTTGAAAGGACCAAGATAGCGTGGTCCCAGTTTGTAGCTGGGGACACGGAAGCGGACATATTTAGCGGAGAGCCATACCTTGTCTCCGGGAGAAAAAATGGGGGGAGCTCTTCTTTTCTTATCGGCAAACATTTTCATGCGAGATGAAGCCTGTAAAAGAGAATTTTGGGTCTCTTTCCATATGGTGGAAAGATCACGAGTCACTTCATCCACAGCGGGCAAACCAGAGGGCAAGGGAGTAGGGAGGGAGGGAAGAGGGTGACGGCCGTACACTACGAAAAATGGGGATTTAGAAGAAGATTCAGAGACTCTGAAGTTGTACGAGAATTCGGCCCATGGTAGAAGATCTGCCCAGTCATCCTGGCGGGAGGAAACAAAATGCAGTAAATAGTCACCCAGGACCTGGTTAATTCTTTCTACTTGCCCATTGGATTGAGGATGATAAGCAGAAGAGAAGTTTAATTTAATCTTGAGCTGTTTACAGAGAGCCCTCCAGAATTTTGACACGAATTGGACGCCTCTATCCGAGACGATCTGCGTGGGCAAACCGTGAAGACGAAAAATGTGTACAAAAAATTGTTTTGCCAACTGAGGCGCTGAAGGAAGACCAGGAAGAGGAATAAAATGTGCCATCTTGGAAAATCGATCAACGACCACCCAAACAACAGTGTTGCCACGGGATGGGGGTAAGTCTGTAATAAAGTCCATACCAATCAGAGACCAAGGCTGTTCGGGGACAGGCAGAGGATGAAGGAGACCAGCAGGCTTCTGGCGAGGAGTCTTATCCCGGGCACAGACAGTACAGGCCCGTACAAAATCAACAACATCCGTCTCCAGAGTCGGCCACCAATAGAAATGAGAGATGAGTTGCAAGGACTTTTTGATGCCCGCATGGCCAGCGAGGTGGGAGGAGTGACCCCATTTGAGAATCCCGAGACGTTGGCGTGGAGAAACGAAGGTCTTCCCTGGAGGAGTTTGCCTGATGGAGGCTGGAGAAGTGGAGATCAGACAGTCCGGAGGAATGATGTGTTGCGGAGAGACCTCTACTTCCGAGGCATCCGAGGAACGAGAGAGAGCATCGGCCCTAATGTTCTTGTCGGCAGGGCGAAAATGAATTTCCATGTTAAAACGGGCAAAGAACAAAGACCACCTGGCCTGGCGAGGATTCAGCCGTTGGGCAGACTGGAGATAGGAGAGATTCTTGTGATCGGTGTAAATGATAACTGGAAATTTTGATCCCTCCAGCAGATGCCTCCATTCCTCAAGTGCCAATTTAATGGCCAGTAGTTCTCGATCCCCGATGGAGTAGTTCCTCTCCACCGGAGAGAAGGTCCTAGAAAAAAAACCACAAGTAACAGCATGCCCGGAAGAATTTTTTTGTAGAAGGACCGCTGCAGCTCCCACTGAGGAGGCATCAACCTCCAATAGGAAGGGTTTAGATGGGTCAGGTCTGGAGAGCACGGGAGCAGAAGAAAAGGCAGACTTGAGCCGTTTAAATGCGTCTTCCGCTTGAGGAGACCAGGACTTAGGATTGGCATTCTTCTTGGTTAAAGCCACGATAGGAGCCACAATAGTGGAAAAATGTGGAATAAATTGTCTGTAATAATTGGCGAACCCCAAAAAACGTTGGATAGCACGGAGTCCGGAGGGGCGTGGCCAATCTAAGACGGCAGAGAGTTTATCTGGGTCCATTTGTAGTCCCTGGCCAGAGACCAAGTATCCTAGGAAAGGAAGAGATTGACATTCAAACAGACATTTCTCCATTTTGGCATAAAGTTGATTGTCTCGAAGTCTCTGAAGAACCATGCGGACATGCTGGCGGTGTTCTTCTAAGTTGGTAGAAAAAATCAGAATATCGTCCAGATACACAACAACACAGGAATATAAGAGATCACGAAAAATTTCATTAACAAAGTCTTGGAAGACGGCAGGGGCGTTGCACAGGCCAAAGGGCATGACCAGATACTCAAAGTGTCCATCTCTAGTGTTAAATGCAGTTTTCCATTCGTCCCCCTCCCTGATGCGGATGAGATTATAAGCACCTCTTAAGTCCAGTTTGGTAAAGATGTGGGCACCTTGAAGGCGATCAAAGAGTTCTGAGATAAGAGGTAGGGGGTAGCGGTTCTTTACCGTGATTTTATTAAGTCCGCGGTAATCAATGCAAGGACGTAGGGAGCCATCTTTTTTGGACACAAAGAAAAATCCAGCTCCGGCAGGAGAGGAGGATTTGCGGATAAACCCCTTTTTAAATTTTCCTGGATGTATTCAGACATAGCAAGAGTCTCTGGGGCGGACAGAGGATAAATTCTGCCCCGGGGTGGAGTAGTGCCCGGGAGGAGGTCAATAGGACAGTCATAAGGCCTGTGAGGAGGTAAAGTCTCAGCTTGTTTTTTGCAAAATACGTCAGCATAGTCCATATAAGCCTTAGGGAGACCGGTTACAGGGGGAACCACAGGGTCACGGCAGCGAGTACTGGGAACCGGTTTAAGACAGTCCTTGAAACAAGAAGTACCCCAGCTCTTGATCTCTCCTGTGGACCAATCAAGGGTTGGGGAATGGCGTTGAAGCCACGGTAGTCCAAGGAGAATTTCGGAAGTGCAATTGGAGAGGACCAAAAACTCAATTTTTTCGTGATGAGGTCCGATGCACATTAGGAGGGGCTCCGTGCGGTAACGTACGGTACAGTCCAATCTTTCCTTGTTAACACAATTGATGTAGAGGGGTCTGGCGAGACTGGTCACCGGGATGTTGAACCTGTTGATGAGAGAGGCCAAAATAAAATTTCCTGCAGATCCGGAATCCAAGAAGGCCATAGTAGAGAAGGAGAAGGTAGAGGCAGATATCCGCACAGGCACAGTAAGGCGTGGAGAAGCAGAGTTGACATCAAGAACTGTCTCAGCTTTGTGCGGAGTCAGCGTACGTCTGGATAGGACAATCCTTCAGGAAGTGTTCGGTACCGGCACAGTACAGGCAAAGATTCTCCATGCGGCGTCGTGTCCTCTCTTGAGGTGTCAAGCGAGACCGGTCAACTTGCATAGCCTCCACGGCGGGAGGCACAGGAACGGATTGCAGAGGACCAGAGGAGAGAGGAGCCGGGGAGAAAAAACGCCTCGTGCGAACAAAGTCCATATCCTGGCGGAGCTCCTGACGCCTTTCGGAAAAACGCATGTCAATGCGAGTGGCTAGATGAATGAGTTCATGCAGGTTAGCAGGAATTTCTCGTGCGGCCAGAACATCTTTAATGTTGCTGGATAGGCCTTTTTTAAAGGTCGCGCAGAGGGCCTCATTATTCCAGGATAATTCGGAAGCAAGAGTACGGAATTGGATGGCGTACTCGCCAACGGAAGAATTACCCTGGACCAGGTTCAGCAGGGCAGTCTCAGCAGAAGAGGCTCGGGCAGGTTCCTCAAAGACACTTCGAATTTCCGAGAAGAAGGAGTGTACAGAGGCAGTGACAGGGTCATTGTGGTCCCAGAGCGGTGTGGCCCATGACAGAGCTTTCCCAGACAGAAGGCTGACTACGAAAGCCACCTTAGACTTTTCAGTAGGAAACTGGTCCGACATCATCTCCAAGTGCAGGGAACATTGTGAAAGAAAGCCATGGCAAAACTTAGAGTCCCCATCAAATTTATCCGGCAAGGATAGTCGTAGGCCGGAAGCGGCCACTCGCTGCGGAGGAGGTGCAGGAGCTGGCGGAGGAGATGACTGCTGAAGCTGTGGTAGTAGCTGCTGTAGCATCACGGTCAGTTGAGACAGCTGGTGGCCTTGTTGCGCTATCTGTTGCGACTGCTGGGCAACCACCGTGGTGAGGTCGGCGACAACTGGCAGTGGAACTTCAGCGGGATCCATGGCCGGATCTACTGTCACGATTCGGCTGGCAGGAGGTGGATCCTCTCTGCCAGAGAGGGATTGGCGTGGACCGTGCTAGTGGACCGGTTCTAAGTTACTACTGGTATTCACCAGAGCCCGCCGCAAAGCGGGATGGTCTTGCAGCGGCGGTAGTAACCAGGTCGTATCCACTAGCAACGGCTCAACCTCTCTGACTGCTGAAGATAGGCGCAGTACAAGGGAGTAGACAAGAGCAAGGTCGGACGTAGCAGAAGGTCGGGGCAGGCAGCAAGGATCGTAGTCAGGGGCAACGGCAGGAGGTCTGGAACACAGGCTAGGAACACACAAGGAAACGCTTTCACTGGCACAATGGCAACAAGATCCGGCGAGGGAGTGCAGGGGAAGTGAGGTATACATAGGGAGTGCACAGGTGAACACACTAATTAGAACAACTGCGCCAATCAGTGGCGCAGTGGCCCTTTAAATCGCAGAGACCCGGCGCGTGCGCGCCCTAGGGAGCGGGGCCGCGCGCGCCGGGACAGGACCGACGGAGAGCGAGTCAGGTACGGGAGCCTGGGTGCGCATCGCGAGCGGGCGCCACCCGCATCGCGAATCGCATCCCGGCTGGAGGCGGCATCGCAGCGCACCCGGTCAGTGGATCTGACCGGGGCGCTGCAGTAGCGAGGATGTTGCGAGCGCTCCGGGGAGGAGCGGGGACCCGGAGCGCTCGGCGTAACATATATTGTGCTGTTACTCTGCAATTTTTTCTAGAAATGTATGATTACATTTCCAATTGTGTATTGACAGTTGGGAGTGTGTCTACCTGACACTGGTAGCTTTGATTGGATAGTGTTAGACAGTGTAGGGGCACAAACCCACCTGGTAACACCCAGTTGACTATTTAGTCATACATTTCTAGTAAGAATAAAAAAAGGAACAGCAAAACACTGAGTTATAAGAAAAGATGTTCCAGAATCTCATGGGGAATGCAAGTATTTGTTTAGGTCATGATAGACTGCAGATTCTGTTTACACTTAGTAACACATAAGTATCTACTTGCCTATGACCCCTGCACAAAATGTAGGTATCTTTTACTATATTTTTCTATAAACAGGTCTTAGCATTGTTTTTTTTAACTATTTTTCAGATGTGTACTTGAAGACATGATGACTCACTGGTCATTGATTCAACTTATTTAATAGTTGTGGTTGAAAATGTCCATGTGACTGAAGATTTGTATCTTTTGGCAGATGCATTAATTGCTATTTTCTTTTCTTCTTATGCCTGTCTCCCTTCTCCTTACTCTTATTCATAGACTATAATTTTATAGTGGCATGATGCTATTTTCTTCTATGGGTTAACACTAAGACACTGCCCATATTTGACAATATATCTATTTCATCCCTGAAATCTTTCATTCCATAGAGCTGGAGATACAGAGGTGATATGTGTTATGCATTTCTCTCTATCTGATTCCTGGCACCATCACTGACGGCCCTAAATACCTAATGTACCGGGCTTGTGACCCTGGTGGCAGCATACTATTAATTAAGTGGTTAGTAGGGACTGATAACAATATGGTGGCAATATTTCACTATAGTTCACTATAATGTTGACTTAAATTTGCCCAGTCATAATAGTAATTTTCTTTGCTATATGCTCATATAGTTTAGTTACTTAGACGATGATCTAATTTCTGTTAGTGCTGGAATACAGGATATTGTATTGAGGATGCCTTTCTAATGAAAATGTATTTAATTACTAAGTCTTTATAAAGCTATATAACCCCACCGTAATTTGAGTAAGGTGTTGGGCTTCATGACAACCTCACCATGCTCCATGATTGGCATACATCAAGCAATGAGTTCATGTATCTTATGTACTTAACCTAGTGTCTTTTTTTATTGTTACCTTGTTGCTCCGGTGATAAAATTCAATATACCCTGGTGGAAAGATGTTGTTGTTTTTTTTTGAGACACTATAGCTATTTATATTTTTTTGTGATTTTTTTTTGCTTAGTATTTTTGGATACTGGTGTCACTTGGGTCATCACAGGGTAGTGACAATTGCCCCATAGAGATTTCATTGTAAGAATTCTATATGGTCAGGCTTACATTTAACCTAACCCTGACTAGCATCCATAAGGAATTTAGACCCTTTATGTACCTTGCCACGCAATTGGAAGGTGGATACCACAACATCCATATTGCTGTGATCCTGAAATCACTTCACCCTGGATAATGGAGACATTGACTCATTCCACTACTGAATTTGTGAACTGACACCTACCTATTGCAGTTGATCTGATTACCTTACTTTTAGGTGTGTGTATATCACAAATGTTTTCCTTAGGTCTTGTCTATTATGCAATATTTTTCTTGTTTCTCCCCCATCTTGGAAGGGACATAGGGGTATTTTTTCTACTAGTAGTGTTATAAATTTCTTTATGTGATGCCCAATAAATACAGGGCAATCCTTTTGTAATTTACTTGCCCAACATGTTACTGAACAATACAACTCAACTTGCACAAAAACAAGACTTAATGTGGCTGCACCAACGTAAAATAAAAATGTCAAAGCTTTCGGAAGGTGGTGATAAAAAATAAAAATATCACCATGTCATAAGGGCCCAAGCTGGCGGTAAGGGGTTAATGTACTTGAACTGGATCTGTTTATTTTTCTAATTATATATCTGTGATGCACATTGTTATATATTTATACACATTGTTATACATCTTATTATTATATTTGTTTTCAATTATATGTGGTTATTTTTAATAAGCACTTGTGGTGTCACATACATGCAATGCAAACCTGCAAATTGTTTGAAAATGGTTCCATGGAGTTAAGCCAAAGCATTGCACAAATAAAGGATAAATAAAGGTGGTTTCAGACACAGGAGAAGTATTCGTCATTTCTCTACATTTCTTATTCCTTTTGAATCAATTTCCAATATATGTTTTTGTGCTTCATACATCTTCATGCAGTTTTAATGGGGGGTTTAGAAAATTGTGCATTTTCCTTAGTGTTTCTCCCATTAGAAATCATGTAATTAATTGATCATGTGATGTGTGAGAATCACAACAAATTGCCTGACCAAAACATCATTCCTAAAGCAAGATGCAACACAACACACATTTCACAAAAATATTATAAATACACAAATACAACACATTCCCCTAGATTTTAAAGCTCCATAAGATTCCTTTGTAGTACATATGTATATGATAAGGAAGGGACAGAGTTACTTCTATCGATTTAGCTCAGACAAGATTGGTTACTCAGGGCATAAACTCACAATGCTCTGCAGACTTAATAGCTGCATAGTTCTATGACATTAAAATGAGCACAAGAACTACAATGGTGGCCTCATGGCATGGTTTTCCATAGCCCAGCAGCTGCATTCAAGCCGTACAACACCAAGCCCAATGCCAAGTATAGTTAATAGAGATACTAAGCACACCCTCACTGGACTGTGGAGTGATAAATCACACTTCTTTATCTGATAGTCTAATGGCCCTCTGGCCAATGAATTGAATAGCATTGCCTGCCTGACTGCATTGTGCTTATTGTGAAGTTTGGTAGAGAAGGCATTATGCTATGGTGTTGTTTTCAGGGATTAGACTAGGCCCCATAGAACCAGTGAAATGAATGCTTACTGATACAGCATACCAAGATGTATTGTTATTCATCCATCTTTGTTGAATCAGTTTGGGTTTGGTTATTTTCTGTCCACCATGACTGTGCTCCAGTGCACAAAGTAAGGTCTGAAAAGACATGGTTAAGTGATTTGGGTATAAGACCTTGTCTGGGCTGCATAAAGTCCTGACTTCAACCCCACTGACCACCTATAGGATGAGCTAAAATATAGTTTGCAAACATGGACCTATCTTTCGTTATCTGTGACTGAACACTCCCATGCTCTACTGAATTCATGGGTAATAATGAATGCCAAAATCTTGTAGAAAGTCAACAATCCAAGCAGCGATCACTGCCACTACTGAAAGGGGTGCTCACTGAAAAGCATATAGCATGTGGATGAGGAAACGATAAATTATATAAAAAGTGCAGATACAAACAGTGCAGCAGGGGGATTAAAACACACAGAAACGCTACCTGGTGGCAACAACTGTTTCTTGCGTCAACGCAAACCCAAAAAAGTACGTATTGATGCAAAAAAACGCCTGTTGCCGCCAGGTAGCCCTCACATGTTTTAATCCCCCTGATGCACTGTTTGTATCCAATTTTTTGTAATAAAACCAAGAAGATTGCTACAGAAGGGTGAGTGCCTACAGATTAAGAGTGGCATGTCTGAAAAAGCTCAGCTAAATGGATAAATAAATAGTTTCTCAGCAACATATTTTCTTCATGCTCTGCTGCAAGTAATACCAGTACAACACTGTATAGAATGGCCTACATTTATAAATTACAGATGACAAAGTATATGATCTGATCACCACTTAGTATTACAGGCTAATGATTTGTGCACTCAGAAGCTGGGCAGCTCTCCAAAGGTGTAACAGGAACACTAGTTCAAAGGCAGCTGAAGTTGCTCAACTTCCTTCTTGTCTGTTTAGTTGTCTGTGTAGTAAAGGCAGCGAGCAGCTAATCTTCACTAAGCGACTCATTACATCCAGCTTCACTTCTGCAGCCATCATTATGGATCATGTCAAGAAAAAACTGTTGAAGACAAGACATAAAACTAGGTAACCTTAAATTTTAATGACTTTTAAGCACTAATAGTTTTTCTGTGTTAGTATAGAACTAAGCAGCATTTCATTTTCTACTTCAGAGAATGACAACCTCTATTATGCTGAACAGTAGGAAAAGCCACTTTTATCCTGTTATGGTATTTTACAAGATTTGTTTTATTTAAAACATGGCTTTTTTATGCCTATACAAAATGCACTCTAAACTGAATCACATCAAAATAAGCATTAATGTGATATGATTTTACTACTATTAATATTCTGCATTAACTTTAACAAACAGGGAAATAATTGCAGCATCAAATGCCTATAATCCTGCACTAATTGTAGTTCAAAATGGGTTAGTCCAGTTGTTTCTATATGCTTATAATACACATCTGTACCATACTCATGGGCTTTCATGGGGGAGAGATGTGCCGCAATTTGCTTAACAGGTGAACACATGTGGGGGAGATTTATCCAAACATGTGCGGAAGATAAGTGGAGCAGTAGCCCACAAAAAACAAACAGATTTCCTCTTTTATTTTTTTAAAAGGCCTCAGAAAATGAAAGAAGCAATCTGATATTGATATGGGCAACTGCACCACTCTTCCTATAAACATATTTAGCTAAATCCCCCCCCCCCCCATGTAGCTTTATATGAAAACTGTCAGCAGAAAAAGACCACCTTGTCTATCTAGCCCTTATATATTTTCATTAAAAAATGTTATTAAAATCTTGGGATAGAATATGTTTATCCCAAGCATGTTCAAATTATTTTGGTGTGGTGAGCCAAAAATCTAATGTATGGGACCTGCTAACTATCCCCCAACAGCAGATGTGAAGGAAAATAATATCAATGAAAGGTTGAACAGATGTACACATAAAAAAAGATTGAGAGATGACACATGTTCGCTTTTATTTATTTATAGCAAAACTGCAATGTTACAGTGCAGTTATTAGCAAAAATATTAAGCCCCCCATCTACACACCCATGGTGTTTTTCCTTTTTAAAGTTTTTGTATTGACCATGTTTAATTTTTTTCCACACAACTTTTTCTCTGACCTTTCTGAAAAGCTGGAATGTAAAATAATAGAACTCCCTGTCCTCAAATACCTCAACCAAAAAGGTTGTCTGAAAAGCTCATTGGGGGAGATTTATCAAAACCTGTGTAGAGGAAGAGTAGTGCAGTTGCCCATTGCAATCAATCAGCTCGCTTCTTTCATTTTTAAAGAGGCTTGTGAAAAATGAAAGGAGGGATCTGATTGGTTGCTATCGGCAACTGCACTACTCTTCCTCTACACAGGTTTTGATAAATCTCCCACATTGTTCTTTATGTTGCATTCTTGGTGGTTCTGTAGATTTCAGGGGCCTATCAGAAGAAATGTATTTAAGCTGATATCATGTGACAGGTCATGTGACTCTTTGCTTGCACACATAGGGACCAAATTCACCTTATTTTGTGACTTCTCAAGTGACTTGGTTGGACAAAACCTTGGGGTTTTTTGTAGCAAAGGAGTTAAATACATACATAATAAACAAATTATCGATTTATCTTGATCTTTTTAGCATTTTTATTCCACTGTAAGGGTATTTTTACACATACAGTATCCTGCACATATTTGCTGCACAGGATTTGATGCTGTGTTCATTCATTTATTGCACATTTACACTACATCTGCAGTATAAAATCCTGCGCATCAAATATATGCAGGATATTGCACGTGTGCGAATACACTCTAAAAGTTATATTCAATAACATTCCTTGTTTGTTCAATGTTGTGACGCAACAAAAAAGGAAAAACACTAAGGGAGGGAGGGAGGGAGTGATTGTTTTTGGAAAACACTCAAGGGATCTAAAGTGTTTTACTTTGCCTAAATGAAAATATGTGTTAATATAAAAAACTTCCAATATTATCAAAAAGATATCTATGTGTTAATCTCCAGTTCAGATTAACTGTTGTTTGAGATATTGTTAGAGAAAAATATTTGTACATGTAAGCTCAACCTTCAACATCTTTCAAAGTATAGTCTTTACATTCAGCTGAGTTATTTGCCCTGTAACTAATGTAACTCATTGTGATTCAAACTAACCTAACCGGTTAGTATAAAGCTCGTTCTTCAATTAAATAGATAAATAAATAAATTTGTATTTAAATAAATAAATAAATATATTGCTATAAAAACATCACACAGAGATTTTAAGAGATGTTAATCGACTTCTCACAATTTGCTCAGCCTCTGTTTGTGGGATTGTGGTCAGTGATTGGAAAGATGCATTGTTTCCTTCTGGCGGATCATAATCTTTGTAATCATTAGAGGATAATACAGGAGAATGACTTGTTACACTTACAGTACAGTGAAGTTATCAGAGATCTCTCTTGTTCTGAACACTGTACCTATGTGATTATCATAGGGCCAGGGCAGATTGTCAACCTCTGGTAGTAAATAATAAGGGTATGTTCTCATGTGGCAGCTTTGTTGGAATTTTTGGCATCACATGCAAATTAAATTTGTGAATAGAATTTAGTTAATTGAAACTACAGAGCAAGGCTTTGGCCTCAACTTTAGCAAAAGTCTAGTTTGGCTTGAAGGTACACATCAGCTGGTTCATTTTGCCTGAACCTGGTAAAATTGTAGTCATACCAGAATAGGAGAAGGAAATAGGATCACATGACCTCAGAGTAGCCCAGATGACCTTGAAAATAGAAGGAATCGTATAACTTCAAGGAAGTCAATAATGCCTTGCAAACAGCTCCCAGCCTATTAGGAAACAGTATAGGTGTGATTCTGTATAGATGTGGCCAGAGAGAAGTGTTATAAAGTGTAAATGTGAAGGACAGTGTAAGCAGTGTGTACCGAACACCCCAAAGAGAAGTAGGAGCACTCCACTACTACAATATTTCAAAGTAGTATGAGGAAAGCACCAGCAGCACAGTAAATTTAATCACATATTTAAGTGTGCCACTTTTTAGAAGTGGCACAAGAATAGGTGGGCAAAAATTTAGTAAAAAAAGGGTGTTGTGTGACTCTTAGCAAATACGTTGTTTAGTTACATACCAATCAGAAGGCAGTATAGGGATGTGTCAGTGGTACCAGAAAAGCTTATGCACATAGCTGCAGTGGCCATTTTAGGGTGAGCAGTGGTAAGGAGCAGATCTATGTGAAGGGGAGTGTATGCAGTGTGTACTTAACTCCTTAATGACGCAGGACGTATATTTATGTCCTGTGACGGCTCCCGTGATATAACGCAGGGTCACGCAGTGACCCCGCGTCATATCGGGTCGGTCCCGGCGACCATCAACAGCCGGGACCCACGGCTAATACCAGACATCACCAATCGAGGTGATGCCTGGTATTAACCTTTCAGATGCGGTGATCAAAGTTGACCGCGGCGTCTGAAGTGAAACCGAAAGCAGCTCAGTGAACAGAACAGCTGGCAGGACACCAGGAGAATCCCTACCTGCCTCCTGCGTGTCTGATCGCCAAATGACTGCTCCGTGCCTGAGATCCAAGCAGGAGCAGTCGAGAGGTGATAACACTGATCAATGCTATGCTTTTGCATGGTAGTGATCAGTGTAGAAAATCATTGTGTGGAATGTTATAGCACCCTATGGGGGCTACAACATTGCAAAAAAAAAAGTGTTAGTAAATGTGATTTCACCCCTTCCCATTAAAAGAAAACAATGTAAATAAAAATAAATATAAACATATGTGGTATTGTCACGTGCATAAATGTCCAAACTATAGAAATATATTGTTAATTAAACCACACAGTCAATGGCGTACACATAAAATTTTATATTTTTGGCCACTTTTTATACCATTAAAAAATTAATAAAAAGTGATCAAAAAGTCTGATAAAAAAAAATGGTACCAATAAAAACGTCAGATCACAGCGCATGAGCTCTCATACATCCCCATATGCGGAAAAATAAAAAAGTTATATGGGTCAGAAGAGGACATTTTTAAACGTATAATTTTTCCTGCATGTAGATATGATTTTTTCCAGAAGCTAAAAAGTACTGGAAGGATTAAGATTTTTTAATAGAAGTAATTTACAAATCTGTTTAACTTTCTGGCACCAGTTGATTAAAAAAAATTAATAAAAAGTTTTCCACCAGAGTACCCCTTTAAGGGGCTAATAGGCCAAAAAGGAGTAGGAACATTTCCACTACTTTATTCCAAGGTAGTGTACAAAAAAAGCAGCTGTATCACATTACAGACATAATGTTGCATTTGGTTTGTTAGGGGGAAAAAAATCTGTTTTGTTGCTAATTGTGTCAGTGGTTTTATGAAATTTTTTGTGGTACACAAAAATCTGGGAAAACAAGCATTTTGTGTGGCCTTTGCACACAGCTGTTCATCAAGTGTTCCATTTGTGTGACTTTTGTGGTGAACTCTACATGTGAACTTATCCTAAAGGTTCCCATTTAATACATCCAACAGTATTTTTTCTTCTTTTTGGACCAGTGTCCTACTGTATAGATGAAGGACTGACTAACAAGGAGAGATCAATATGCACAAGACCTAATGCTTGATGTTATAAAAACTGTGAAATTGACATAGGAATACCTTTTTATATATTTTATGAATTAGTATACATATTACAGATTTTTGAGAATTCTATAGAAATAATAATAACAACAATAATAATCATCATAATAAAATATTTAATAATATCTAGTGAAAAAACTGTCTTATTTGTAATCTCATACTGTACATAAATTTAGGAGCACTACTGTGGTAGATGTAGACAGTAACAAATGACTAACCCTCAAAATGATGTTAAAATTGAGACATTAACCAGTATATCCTTATATGAAGGACATACCTGAGTCCTTACACCAACGCCAAGGTTTCTCAAGTGGCACGGGACCTAACACTAACCTACTTGTGCCGTATGGGCAATACCAGGGGCCAGTGGGCAATTACAGCGGCATTAGGTCTGACTCACAGCCTGCTCCCAGTTACCTCCAGTGTGGCTAAGCACACATACAGAGGGAGGAGGGAGGAAGCATATGAGCCCCACCCAAGTAGGCTGATATGTTGTCGGCCTCACAGCTGCACCAAAATGCTGCCTATAATAGTTATTAAGGCGGATTAGATTTGGAGTTTATACACCTCCAAGTACAAGATTTGAACAACAAGAAAAAAATTTGGTTTCAAATGGCAGGAAATGCTCAATAGTGTTGCTCGCGAATATTCGCAATTCGAATATTATTCGTGAATATCGCATATTCGCGAATTCGCGAATTTCGCGAATATAGCGCTATATATTCGTAATTACGAATTTTCATTTTTTTTTTTTTTTTTTTTCTTCACAGTACACATCACAGTGATCACCCCTCTCTGCTTCCAGCTTGTGTGGTGTAAAGAAGGCTCTAATACTACTGTGTGAGACTGGCGTGCGAAAATTCGCATATGCGAAAATTAGTGTATGCTAATTTTCACATATGCGAATTTTCGAGTATGCAAATTTCCTATATGTTAATTTTCACATATGATAATTTTCGCATACGCGAAATTTCGCATATGCGAAAATAAAACGAAAATATAACGAATATGCGAATATTCGCGAATATATGACGAATATTCGTCCATATATTCGCGAATATTCGCGAATTCGAATATGGCCTATGCCGCTCAACACTAATGCTCAACCCCAAATGCACTTGTTCATTTATGCTGAGGGAGAAGATCCTGCGCTTTTGGTCTGTTGCTAAGGGTAATCCCCAGCATAAAATGCATACAATGGGGATGCCTGCAGCACCCTACAAGTGCCACAATGGCATCCTACACCTGATGAA
The DNA here is from genome assembly GCF_029499605.1 of Hyla sarda. Taxonomy (NCBI): domain Eukaryota; kingdom Metazoa; phylum Chordata; class Amphibia; order Anura; family Hylidae; genus Hyla; species Hyla sarda. Next base: position 283,142,452 of record NC_079192.1, read on the forward strand.
AAGTGTGGATGTGTAACATATAGAATAATACATACATTTAGGTGCACTACTGTGGTATATATAGACAGTGACATATGACTAACCCTCAAAACTAATGTAAAATTGAGACTTTAGTCAGTATATCCTTTTATGAAGGACATACCTGAGCCCGAACACCAATGCCAAGGTTTCTCAAGTGGCACAGGACCTAAAACTAAACTTACCTGTGCCGTATGGGCAATACCAGGGGCCAGTGGGCAATTACAGCGGCATTAGGTCCGACGAACAGCCTGCTCCCAGTTACCTCCAGTGGGGCTAAGCACACATACAGTGTAATCTCCTTATCTGTAATCTCCATTCAAGAAATAGCATCAAACCTTTATAATTAATTATTTTACTGATGTTACAGTTGGACACTTAAATTGAGTTTTTAGACAAACAATGCCCTAAATAAATTTCATTTGAGAAAACTCAGAGTTACTGATTTTCCAGACTATAGTGTCAAAGGGAAAAGAACATCAACAGATTGTGATGCATATTGAAAAATGTGACACTGCTTAAATGAAGTGGTGTGAAAATGATATGCCTTTTATGCAGAGCTCAGCACGCCTAGTGATCGTGGCAACAAAAGGGATAAGCAAAATGAAAATATGAGGAAGTGCAGTTATAAATAAAGTAAATAAACTTGAATTCCATTGCAAACTTTTCTCCAAACTTGAAATACATCTAAAAATGATTTATTCATAGTTTCTATTATATGAGGAATAGCAATGAAGTTTGAAGAATTTACTTAAGCCTTAAGCAAATGTATTCAGTTCTCTTCTTCTACAAACCAAATGGTATATTTTCTTGGCAAGTAAATTGATTTAATGAAAAAGCTAAATGTTGAATGGTGTACAAGTGCACTCACTGAGTGAATATCATTTCTATATCAACAGTAGTTAAATCAGATATTCAGAAAAGGTAACAGAAGTGCAATATGAGGAGAAGTTATACATTAGGGGTCAGCTGGGTTTATAATGATAGTAAAACTATGTATATTTCTGTTATAAAAAATGGAAATATGTTCCTATATGGAATGTTAATAGTTCTTCTAAATGAAATGTTAATAGTTAAACCTGCTAAAATCAGTAACTCAAATGCACCACTATAAAGTAATGATTAAAACCAAATAAACACATCATACTTACTGTATTTTGTAAGTTATTCAGCTTGTTCACTATTAAAGTTGAGTCAGCTGTATCACACCCTCGACATGTCTGTAATTGTCTTCTTAACCTATGTACAATACTGTATCCCTTTTTTTTCTTCAAGTTTTTCTGGGTCAAGCACAATAGATTTCTAAGAAGCAAAGATTTATAGATGAATGAGACACCTGTGTTGACTTTATATTTGTTTGAAACTATTCACTATACATTTCTCATATTGCTTGGTATTGTCAGGTTAGACATTAAACAGTGAAAAGAACACTACATCATATGACTATAGATGATATACATTTAATAACAAAGAGTACAGAAAATTTAAGAGATTTCCCACCATTTAGGGTCAACTCACATGACAGAATTTCCGTTTGCGTAATTTCGCCTCAAATTAAAGCCCATAGACTTCTATGGTATCCACACTCCCATTCCACTAATGGGGGAAAAAAAACCATTTTGTAAATTTTGGGGGCTTCCGATTTTACGCAGTGCACTTTTCGGTAAAAATTACACCATATCTTTAATCTGTAGGTCCATACGGTTACAAAGATACCTAATTTATATATATTTTTTTTTTATTTTACTACTTAAAAAATCTTAAAACTCAATGCACCAAAATTAGTATGTGTAAAATTGTCATCTTCTGACCCCTGTAACTTTTTTTTATTTTTCCATATACAGGGATGTATGAAGGCTAATTTTTTTCACCGTGATCTGAAGTTTTTATCAGTTCCATTTTTGTTTTGATGGGATTTTTTTTATCACTTTTTTAAAATAAATTTTTTAATAACACATGTTTTATTTGTTGTGTATATATTTTTTATGGGAAAAGGGGGGTGATTCAAACTTTTATTACTGAAGGGGTTAAATCACATTTATTACTTTTACTTTTTACTTTTCTTTACACTCTTTTTTAGTCCCCATAGGGGACTATTACATGCAGTTCTTTGATTGCATACACTGATCAATGCTATGCCATAGTATAGCATTGATCAGTGTTATCGGTCCTCGGCTGCTCCAGCCTGGATCTCAGGCATGGAGCAATAGAACGCTGATTAAGGAGCCTCCCGCTGTCCTCTCAGCTGTTCGGGAAACCGCGATTTCACCGCGGTGGTCCCGAACAGCCCACTGAGCTAACTGTCAACTGTTTTCTCCCGTTTTAGTCTAAAGGGTTAATACGGGACAACAGCCCGATCGGCGATGTCCGTTATTAGCTGATAGCAACTGGGACCTGCCGGGTATGAAGTGAGCTCAGCTCCTGAGCGGGCTTCACATAATGGGAGCCAGTCGTTAAGGGGTTAAAGTGTTTATTGAGTCAGACATCACAACCTCATATGGTAAAGAGTTCCATAGTGTAACTGCTCTGACAGTAAAAAATCACTGTCTGTTATGTTGGGGAAACTTTTTTTCCTCTAGACGTAGAGGATGCCCCCTTGTCATGGTTATCGGCCTATGTATAAAAAGATCACTAAAATGATCTCTGTGTTGTCCTTTCATATATTTGTACATTGTAATCAAATTGCCCCTAAGACATCTTTCCTCCAAACTAAATAACCCCAAGCTTGATAACCTGTCTTGGTACTGTAATCATCCCATACCATCAATTATCTTTTTTGCCCTCCTCTGCACCTTCTCCAGTCCTGCCATGTCCCTATTATACACAGGTGCCCATAATTGAACACAATACTCCACATGTGATCTGACTAGTGATTTATACAGAGACAAAAAAAAATGTCCTTGTCACGAGCCTCTATGCCTCTCTTGATACATCCCATGACTTTGTTAGCCTTGACCGCAGCTACCTGGCACTGATCACAAAAGTTGAGTCCACGAGTACCCCAAAGTCCTTTTCGGTAGTTAATCCTAATTTTTTATCATATTGCATATAATTGTACATTTTGATTTTACGGCCTAAGTGCGTAACCTTACATTTATCCACATTACATTTTATTTGCCAGGTCTATGCCTAAGCACAGGTCTGTACCTGCTTCCCCAGATCCCTCTGTAATATTACGTTAGCCTCCTCTGTGGTGATCACCTTACCCAGTTTAGTGTTATCTACAAATATTGAAATTCTACTCTATAATCCCTCTACAATTTAATTTATGAAATAAATAAATAATAAAATGAAATAATGAATGTAGTCCCTTGCACTCTATTTCCTTCACCACTTGTCTCGTACACTAGCTTAGCTGGAGGGCTCTGGGAAGTACCTTGCATCACACCCTTCCCCTCACTCTCTCCCCATCCCCCACACACCTTTTTCTTACAATGATTATTTAGTCATTTCATTCGGTAAATACTACACCAACAGTGGAATCAACCTTGGAGGCTACAATGACTGTCCTGTAAGATAGATATTGGATTGGCTTATATTGCACATCACTGAGTATGTGTCTTCTGGTATCTGGTAGATGGTGGTTGTTGTTTTGGCCTCCCTAGTGAGCTAACCATCAGGAGGGGCAGCTGTAATCATTTGCCCAGAGGGGTGTTGACAAGTAGCCCAAGCATACCTCCAATACCTCCTTCCACCAAAGTGAATCATATCTTCTCCCCTTTTAAAAGGTTATGTAGGACCGCAGGCAAGTGACTCCAATTTTGGAAGACCTGATGAACACTTCATAACACCTGTGAACCAGGTCACCAGTGCTTGCCTTCACTACATTGTCAATTCTTTTAAGTCCACACACCCATGTGTCCTTGTTGCAGCACATCATGCTCTGCTGACATACATACAAAAGGTTCCCAGAACTAAAATGTGTCCATTAAGTCCTAATTGGCTGCAAGCAAAGCACCAAACAAATTTGTAAAAATATGTCAGTCCCCATCTATGCATATGTGGTATCCCAGTGCAGAATACACCTGCCTTCCTGACCTGTCACGTGGATGTCACTCAGCATGTCTGCTACAGGCCCACTACTCACGTTTAAATGTACAATTTATTGTATTTTGTGATATACTGTCAATGCACTTTCATGCTGTTGTGCCTTAAGGGATTAACCTGTTTGTGCAGGAGGATAGTAAAAGGATTACATACTTGCTTCAGTCACTCAGTGCTGCTTCAGTCACTCAGTGATGTCACAAGGGGCGGAGCCATGACGTCACGCTGCTCCGTCCCCCGTATCACCCGTCATTACACACAGAGCGAACTCGCTCTGTGCTGTAATGAGAGCGCGGTGCCGCAGCGGGGATCCCAGGGCTCCCCAGCAGCGGGACCGCAGCGATCTGACATATTATCCCCTCTCCTTTGGATAGGGGATAAGATGTCTAGGGGCGGAGTACCCCTTTAAGGACCCGGGGTTCTTCCATTTTTGCATTTTTGTTTTTTCCGCTTTACCCTTAAAAAAATCATAACTCTTTCAATTTTGCACCTAAAAATCCATGTGATGGCTTATTTTTTGCGCCACTAATTCTACTTTGTAATGACATCGGTCATTTCACCCCAAAATCTACAGCGATACAGAAAACAAAATCATTGTGAGATAACATTTTTTTAAACACCATTTTGTAACTTTTGGGGGCTTCCGTTTCTACACAGTACATTTTTTTGGTACAAATGACACCTTTTGCCCCGATCACTAACAATTGTGGCATCTAAAGAGTTAAATGACCATCAACAGACCAGGAGTGGGTCCACAACACAGAAATCTTTCCCTTACTAGCATTCAAACATAGCTTTTCTATGTGTCTGTTTCACTCCTGCTTTTGGTTTAAAATATGCACCAAATACTAACTAAAGTAATAAGGGTCATTTAATTTTTTACATTTTATAGTTAATTTTGTTCTATATTTGCCTTGTATGTCAGGAAAACTTTAGCACAAGTGCAAAAGTTTTTAACTTTACTGTTGAATGTAAAAACTTACAGCCCTGACAGGATAAAAAATGTCATAAATGATAAAATAATAAATGATGAAAAAAACTAAACCCTACCCACATTAAAAAAAATTAACAGGATTATTATTATTATAAGAAAAAATAGGCAAACGTTGGCGCATGTTTGGCACATGATATTAATAAAAATAGTTAAATGCATTTCCCCATATTTTCCTTTAGAAAATTTACACACAAATCTAGTAATGAGGACCACTATGTGTGAACAGGTCTGGAATCTTTCACATAACTATATCAAACAGAGTATACATATTTATGGGCGAGTAGGGAGCTATCACATGTCTATAGCCAGGCTTACTTAAGTCAGATTTCTTTGTTGAATCTGAAATCTGAGTCAGTGATTTGCTACCTGTGCAGCCAAGAAGAATCTCATAGTATTGTGCTCTGTTTTGTTGCCTGGTAACCTTCATAAAAAAAATACTGCTTTGAATTTAAAGCACATACCAGAGTGTAATGTGCAGAAAAAAATATAACTTGCAGCTTACAAACACTATTTAGGATAATTATTGTGTCTCTAAAACATATAATTATAACTTTCAACTATTAACTTCAGCTTTGAACGGTTGTTCTACAACTTAAACAAAGCCCCGATGATGTAAATAACCTCTACATTTAGCTATTCTTTGCTACGATGTTTCTCATTAGTTTCAACACAGTTTAATTTATTGGCCTTAGATATGTTTAACACCCATAATCTATTTAAAAGCAGTAGTGTGCTTCATGTTATAAAAGGAAATGTATGACTTCATCAATATGTACAAAAAATTTTAATAGATTAAAATCTTTACATTTCTACTGGTTGAGCAACCCTTTTAACTTTCAACCCATCGGAGGTGCATGTGGTTGAAAATTGTGACAGAGCAAAGAGCCATTGCCTACACTAGCTTCCGGACTGATCAGTTTACCTACTGGGAGCACCTACCTAGCAACCTATTAGGGACTTGTCTACCTAATGCGGGAACTAGTTAATGGGGGGAGGGTGTCAATGCCATATGGGAAACTAGCCACTGGGACGTGCCTTGCTAATAAAGGCCTTCATACTCATTTACTTACCCACTTTACTGTGTGGGACCACAATGAGGACATTATAACTGTTTGGAGCATTAATGGTAGGGAAATGTTGAGTAAGGTACTGGAAAAGTGAGAAGTCTAAAATGTTTGTCCTGCAGGTTCTGTGGAGACAAGTCATGGCTGGAAGAAGCCATCATGGAAATATGGGATGGACGGAGACGAAAAAGCAAAGTGAATATTTCAAATCAGAGAAGATTTCCCCAGTGAGTCACTAGATTTCACTGTATTGTAATCACTTATATGGTCTGTAATAGTACTGTAGTGATGGTGGCGGTATAATTTAGGCATTCTGTAGCGGTATCATTGGTAATATTTTTAGAGCATTTTGCTTAGGAGCACTATGGAAGTTAACACTTCTTTACTCTATTGTAATACATAAGGTAAAATGTGCTTTTCAGGCTATATGCTACACTCTACACAGGGGCATAGATAGGGTATTAAAATATCAAGGTCACAAGCCCCAAAGCACCTCCTATAAAAAAAGATTCTATGTAGTGCATCATATAACATTGTTAATGTAAATGGCATGTCATATAGCTCCCAAGGCATAGATAGCTGGTTATCTTATATTTGGAGTTTGGAGAGGGTCTCTGTTTGTTGAGGGAACAGTCTTTTAATCTGCAGAATATATAAAGTCAAGACTATGGGAAAAGGTGAGTATAGTGTGCTACACACCACTCTAGTTCTTGCATTCTATAAAATCTCCATGGTGTCCCTTCTAAAAAGATGATCGGTAAATTTGTGTGTCATTAACCCCTTAAGGACCCTTGACGTACGCGTACGTCATGACAATTTCGGTCCCCGCCGGGTGGGGATCGGACCGGGATGCCTGCTGAAATCATTCAAACTGAAAAAGAAGAAGAATAAGAGGGTTATCAGCCACGGGTTCCGGAGTTTGTTGGCGACTCCGGAATCCGGATTGACACGGCCGGGTTCACTGAAATTGACTATTTCAGTTATTTTTTCAGTGACGGCCTGGTCAATCTAATGGTGGAGCAGACGAATCTGTACGCCAGGCAGTTCATCGCCCACCACCCTGATTCTTTTTTGGCCAGGCCCAATGAATGGCGCGCCATTGATGCAGCAGAGATGAGGACATTTTGGGGCCTCTTGATGCATATGGGCCTGGACAAAAAGCCTAGTGTCAGGCACTACTGGAGCGGGGACGTCCTATACAAGACCCTTTACAGTATGGCCATGACACTGAAGTGGTTCGAGGCCATTCGGAAATGCCTTCATTATGCAGACAATGAGGCATGTCCACCCCGAAGTGATCCCACCTATGACTGGCTTTACAAAGTGAGGCCGGTCATCGATCACTTTGGGGCCAAATTTTTGGAGGCCTACTGTTACGCCGAGCGCTCCGGGTCCCTGCTCCTCCCCGGAGCGCTCGCGACGTTCTCCTATCTGCAGCGCCCCGGTCAGACCCGCTGACCGGGAGCGCTGCACTGACACTGCCGGCGGGGATGCGATCCGCAATCTTCTTACCTGTCCCGGTCCCCGGCTGTCACGTCCTGGCACGCGCGGCTCCACTCTCTAGGGTGCGTGCGCGCCAGCTCTCTAAGATTTAAAGGGCCAGTGCACCACTAATTGGTGCCTGGCCCAATCAGTGTAATTAGCTCACCTGCTCCAGGCCTATATTACCTCACTTCCCCTTCCCTGCATTGCTAGATCTTGTTGCCTTGTGCCAGTGAAAGCGTTTTGTGTATGTCCCAAGCCTGTGTTCCAGACCTTCTGTTGTTGCCCCTGACTACGACCCTTGCTGCCTGCCCTGACCTTCTGCTACGTCCGACCTTGCTCTTGCCTTGTCCTTCTGTACCACGCCAGTCTCAGCAGTCAGAGAGGTTGAGCCGTTACCGGTGGATACGACCTGGTTGCTACCTCCGCAGCAAGACCATCCCGCTTTGCGGCGGGCTCTGGTGAATACCAGTAGCAACTTAGAACAGGTCCACCAGTACGGTCCACGCCAATCCCTCTCTGACACAGAGGATCCACCTCCAGCCTGCCGAATCCTAACACCTATGTACCACTCAGGGAGCTCTCGGTCGATGAGTCTCTTATCAGTTTTAAGGGGAGACTCATCTTCCGCCACTATATTCCCTCTAAGTGGGCACGATATGGCGTGAAGCTCTATAAACTTTGTGAGAGTACCTCTGGGTACACTTACAAGTTTAAAGTGTATAAGGGATGAGATTCCCGTATTGAACCCCCAGATTGTTCCCCCACTCTGGGTGTTAGCGGGAAACTCGTTTGGAAGCTTGTTCACCCTTTGCTGGATAAGGGTTACCACGTGTACGTGGACAACTTTTATACCAGCATCCCTCTCTTCACATCCCTTGCCGCCAGATTGACGTCTGCTTATGGGACCGTTGGAGAAACCAGAGAGGCCTCCCTCTAAATTTAATCAAGACACCTATTCCCAAGGGTGAGTCCCGTGCCCTTGCCCATGAAAACCTGTTGTTGGTCAAGTATAAGGATAAGAGGGATGTCCTTATGCTGACCACTATTCATGGCAACGGCAGCTCACCTGTCCCTGTGCAAGCTACCACAACACTGGTCCTCAAGCCCAATTGTATTCTGGACTACAATCGGTATATGGGGGGAGTTGATCTTTCTGATCAAGTCCTCAAGCCATACATGGCCATGCGCAAAACATGGGTATGGTACAAAAAAGTTGCGGTCTACTTGGTACAGGTTGCCATGTACAACTCTTTTGTACTGTCCCAGCACATTGGCAACTTTTTATGTTGCCTCAAATGCGGAGCACTCTCTCTCCACCTGATCGGGGTGTGCATTTGAGGCAACAAGTTAGGGATGGCCACACACATCACATTCCCAGAATTATGATTCAGAGCATAGGGTTTGGGGTGGGCATATTTTTTAGTTTTGGCTATGCTCTGGGTCATCATTCTGGGAACATAATTTATAATTTGATGTCCCACTGTACCCCATTTTAGTTATTTAGTGTACCCCAGTTATTTACTCCATGTAATGCCCCTTGAGGGGGGGTCCCACTGTTCTGGCTCCATAGGAGAAAGCCAAAGTTCAAGGACCCTGACTGATCTCCGGCACCTCTGAGACCGGTGTGCATGCTGTTTACGCCAAGATATGAGGTATGCCCTTACTCCAAAGAAATGTATTTACACATTTACAATGACATCTTCTCCTTTTACCACTTGTGAAAATGAAAAATTTGGGGTAACCCCAGCATTTTAGTGTAAAAAAATCCAATTTTTCATTTTCACATCCCACTTCATGAATATTTATCAAACACCTGTGGGGTGTTAAGGCTCACTGTACCCCTTGTTACGTTCCTTGAGGGGTGCAGTTTCTAAAATAGTATGTCATGTTTTTTTTTACTGTCCTGGCACCATAGGGGCTTCCTAAATGCAATATGCCCCCCCCCCCCCATTTCAGCAAAAATTTGCAAATGTGACTCTTTCTCTTCTGAGCATTGTAGTGCGCCCGCAGTGCACTTGATGTCCCCACATGGGGTATTTCCATTTTCAGAAAAGATGGGGTTACACATTTTGGGGGGCATTTCTCTTATTACCCCTTGTAAAAATGTAAAATTTTGGGAAAAACCAGCATTTTAGTGGAAAATAAGAATAAAAAATCATTTACACATCCAAAGTCATCAAACACCTGGGGGTGTTAAGGTTCACTGTACCCCTTGTTACGTTCCTTGAAGGGTGTAGTTTCCAAAATAGTATGCCATGTGTGTTTTTTTTTTCGCTGTCCTGGCACCATAGGGACTTCCTAAATGGGACATGCCCCCAAAAAACCATTTCAGCAAAATTTACTTTGCAAAAGCCAAATGTGACTCCTTCTCTTCTGAGCATTGTAGTATGCCAACAGAGCACTTGACATGCACATATGAGGTATTTCCATACTCAGAAGAGATGGGGTTACAAATTTTGGGGGTCATTTTCTCTTATTACCCCTTGTAAAAATGAAAATTTTTTGGGAAAACCAGCATTTTAGTGAAAAAAAAAATCATTTACACATCCAACTTTAACGACAAGCCGTCAAACACCGGTGGGGTGTTAAGGCTCACTGTACCCCTTGTTATGTTCCTTGAGGAGTGTAGTTTCCAAAATAGTATGTCATGTGTTTTTTTTTTTTTTTGCTGTTCTGTCACCATAGGGGCTTCCTAAATGGGACATGCCCCCCAAAAACCATTGCAGCTAAATTTACTTTGCAAAAGCCAAATGTGACTCCTTCTCTTCTGAGCATTGTAGTGCACTAGCAGAGCACTTGATGTGCACATATGAGGTATTTCCATACTCAGAAGAGATGGGGTAACACATTTTGGGGGCATTCTTTCCTATTAACCCTTGTAAAATTAAAAATTTGGGGGAAAACTAGCATTTTAGTGAAAAAAAAATCATTTACACATCCAACTTTAACAAAAAGTTGTGAAACACCTGTGGTGTGTTAAGACTCACTGTACCCCTTGTTACGTGCCTTGAGTGGTCTAGTTTCCAAAATAGTGTGCCATGTGGTCTTTTTTTTTTTTTTGCTGTTCTGGCCCCATAGGGGCTTCCTAAATGTGACATGCCCCCCAAAACCAATTTAAGAAAAACTCACTCTCCAAAATCCCTCTGTTGCTCATTCCCTTCTGAGCCCTCTACTGCGCCCGCCGAACACTTGACATACACATATGAGGTATTTCCTTACTAGAGAGAAATTGGGTTACACATTTTAGGAAGATTTCTCTCCTTTTACCCCCTTCAAAAACTGGGTCTACAAGAACATGCCAGTTTAAAAAGTGAAGATTTAGAATTTTCTCCTTCATTTGCTGCTATTCCTGTGAAACACCTAAAGGGTTTGCAAACCTTTTGAATGTCATTTTGAATACTTTGAGGGGTGCAGTTTTTATAATGGGGTCATTTATGGGATATTTCTAATATGAAGATCCTTCAAATCCACTTCAAAACAGAACTGGTCCCTGAAAAATTTTGATTTTGAAAAGTTTGTGAAAAATTGGAAAATTGCTGCTATACTTTGAAGCCCTCTGATGTCTTCCAAAAGTAAAAATATGTCAACTTTATTATGCATTTATAAAGTAGACATATTGTATATGGGAATCAATATATAATTTATTTGGAATATTCATTTTCCTTATAAGCAGAGAGCTTCAAAGTTAAAAAAAAAAATCCAAAATTTTCAATTTTTTCATCAAATTTTGGAATTTTTCACCAAGAAATGATGCAAGTATCGACAACATTTTACCACTAACATAAAGTAGAATATGTCACGAAAAAACTATCTCGGAATCAGAATGAAAGGTAAAAGCATCCAAGAGTTCTTAATGCTTAAAGTGACAGTGGTCAGATGTGCAAAAAATGGCCGTGTCCTAAACTGAAAATTGTCTGGGTCCTTAAGGGGTTAAAGTCTGGCCTACGACTATTACATGGTGGTTTAGTGTGGGAATTAAAGTTATGCCAGCAATTTGATGGTTAAATTGATCAAATCACTTTTACATGCAACCCAAACCAACTTGCTACATTATATAGTGTGCATAATGTGTCAGCCTTTCATCTCCTAAAGTAACATTTCTGGGTGCACGCCTGGCACCCCTGGCACTCAATTTAGAATGTCTATGAATTTTATTGGTGAAAATACCTGTTTTGTAAGGGTTTCTGGATTGGTTGAATTTTGTATACCCTATAGGGAGCAAAGGGGGTTCTGTTTCTGTAAAATCTCAATAAAAATATGTTGAATATCTGTATAAATGTTTGCTTAGATGTACTACTGTAACAAAAAATGAAGGCCTTACTGCAGAAGATTAGAGATGAGCGAATTGAAGCTAACAAAACCGAATTAGTTATGAATTTCATGAAATATTTGGTTTGCAACGAATGGGAATATCACCGCAATTCTATCGAGCGAATAGCTTCATTAAACTCCCTTTCTTGCGGTCAAGGCTCCAGGGCATCTAAAATGGTGGATCCACATGTCAGTACATGGGGCAAGGAATGCTGGGAAGGTGGGGAGGCAAGGTGGGAAGGGAAGTTGGCGGGATGACGCTGAATCACATGCAGGATGCAGCTTATCAGCAGCCAGTCACCCCTGTGATGTCACAGCCCTATATATTCAGCTGCCATTTTGCGGATCATCATTTAATTCATTACATTGCATAGAGATAGGATGGACCTCTTTTGTGTGTGTTACACAGAAAAGCTTGTTGCAGCAGCATTTCACCTCTTAGTCACCTCAGCCTTCTGTAGGACACAAAGCATTCTTGCATAGAAATTAACTCTTACTGCAGTGATTAACCCCTCAGTCACTGTGAACAGCATTGTATCACAGAGAGGGGCAGTGAGCTGTGTGTTGCCTCAGCTGCAGAAAGGTTTTCACAGGAGGGAGAAATAGTTTTTTAGGGCAAACCTGTGTCTTTGTTTGACAAAAACTTGTCTGCTGGTTATACTAGTCTGTAGACGTAGACTGCATAATCCATACCCAGCAGTTCATACCTAATAGTATGTGAGAGAGAGAGTATTTTTGCAATTTTGGGTTTAGTACACAGTGACTGTGTGCTCCAGCATTGATATGTACTGCTGGTGCTGTGGGCAAATTTTATATATTTTTTTAGCATACTGTAGCACATTTTTCTGCCCTCATAATTGCATACCACATACCTACATCTAAGTGGTGTACTATTTTGTGCCTGTTAATCTGTCAAGGGCCTACAAACTGTGAAAGGACAGCCAAAAGTACAGTGGTCCCTCAACATATGATATTAATTGGTTCCAGGAGAACCATCATATGTTGAAACCATCATATGTCGAGTACATATGTCTATGTAAAAATGGTAATTGGTTCTGGGGCCTTGGAACCATTGTATGTTGAATACATATCTCTATGGGAAACTGCTAATTGGTTCTGGGATGATCATTGTATGTGGAGTGTATGGGGAGTGTTTAACAAACCAGGGTACCTCCAGCTGTTGCACAACTACAACTCCCAGCATGCATGTACAGCCATTGACTGTCTGGGCATGCTGGGAGTTATAGTTTTGCAACAGCTTGAGGCACACTGATAGGGAAACATTGATGTATGGGGTGTATTGTATGTGATGTGGGACATCGCATACAGTACTGTACAGTTCTTTAAATACCTTCAGGGGGGACAGAATGTCCTCCATTACGATCCTGCTGATAGGAAATGAAGGGGAGGGCAGCCAGCAGCTCATTGGATGCCTGCAGCAAGATGCTACAGGCTATTGGCTATGGCTGCACTGGGGGGCGGGGCTTACACGGAGCTCACAGTGGAAGCCTGCGTGAGTTAGCAGGACAGCATGTGAGTAACAGGAGGCAGAACGGGGCACACGGGGCACATTAAACAACTATCTGTAAGTTGTCAGCGCTGTCAGATAGCTGTTTGTATGATGGCCCCGACACACAGCAGCATCATATGTCGATGCTGCCTTCAAAATACGATGGGCTCTGAGAGGCCATCATATGTTGAAATAATCATATGTCGGGGCCATCATAAGTCGGGGGGTCACTGTAATCACCGGCTGGTGCTTTACTCCAATACATTTTTTAAAGCATAATGTAGTGCATTTTTTTGCCCTGTTTGTTCCACCACAAATCGTCTGCAGGTTATACTAGTCTGTAGACGGTATAATACATACCCAGCAGTCCATTCCTAGTAGTCTGTGTCAGCTAATGTGTACTGCAGAACTGTTGTGTACTGCTGGTGTGCAAAAATTTATTTTTCAGTGTACTGTAGCGCATTTTTCTGCCCTGATAAGTGCATACGACATACCTACATGTAACTAGTGTACTGTTTTGTAGCTGTTAACCTGTCAAGTGCCTACATACTGTGAAAGGTCAGTCAAAAGTAGTCACCGGCTGTTTTTTTTTACTCCAAAACATTTATTAAACGTACTGTAGCACATTTTTCTGCCCTCATAAGTGCACACCACATACCTACATCTAAGTGGTGTACTATTTTGTGCCTGTTAATCTGTCAAGGGAATACATTCTGTGAAAGGATAGCCAAAAAATCACTGGTTGGTGTTTTACTCCAATACGTTTTTTTTAAGCATACTGTAGTGCATTTTTCTGCCCTGTTTGTTCCACCACAAATCGTTTGCAGGTTATACTAGTCTGTAGACAGTATAATACATACCCAGCAGTCCATTCCTAATAGTCTGTGAAAGAGTGCCATTTTGTGTTTAGTACACAGCGTCTGTGTGCTGCAGCACTGTTGAGTACTGCTGGTGTTGTGTAAAAATATTTTTTTAAGCATACTGTAGCGCATTTTTCTGCCCTCATAAGTGCATACCACATACCTAAATCTAAGTAGTGTACTATTTTGTACCTGTTAATCTGTCAAGGGCCTACATACTGTGAAAGGACAGCCAAAAGTGATCACCGGCTGGTGTTTTACTCCAGTACGTTTATTAAGTGAACTTCCATTTACAGCGTTTAGGAGGGGAGACATTCTTTTTATCCCAACAGGATTTTCCCTTCCAGCAGGACTTTTATTCCTGAATAGGTCTATTATTCTACAGGACTTTTTGGTGGCATTTATAGAACTTCACTATTATATTTACATCTATTTAAAAGTGAACCGTTATTATATATCCTCATATTGTTGTTAACAATTGTTAACATTTTTATTATTAGCTCTGATATTCACCAATAACCGCAAGGGCCCTGCGGTGGTGAATATTTGGATGTATAGACTATAATTATAATACATTAAATAATATTTTTATATGCTGGCTTGATAATATGAATATAATATATTTACATTATTGAATACTACACAATATTGTGGGAGGGGCACTGATGATCAAGTGTCATACTATTAGATAGTATAAGTTTCCACATATCCATCACATACTTCTCTCTAGTAGTAAGTTGCAGAGGACTGAACTCTTTTATATTTTTTGATAAAAGTACTCACCGGCTGGTTTTGTACTAAGATACTATTTTAAGTGGACTGTAGTGCATTTTATGACATCAAAATTGCATTCCACATACCTACACTTAAGTAGTGTACTATTTTGTACCTGTTAATCTGTCAAGGGCCTAGATACTGTAAAAGTCCAGGCAAAAGTACCCACTGGCTGGTGTTGTACTCAGGTACTTTTTTTAAGTGTACTGTAGCACATTTTTCTGCCCTCATAAGTGCATACGACATACCTACATCTAAGTAGTGAACTATTTTGTACCTGTTAATCTGTCAAGGGCCTAGATACTGTGAAAGGACAGTCAAAAGTACACACCTGCTGCTGTCCTAGACAAAAACTGTTTTAAGCGTAGTGAAGCATATTGTAATACCCTCATATACGCACTAAGTATGTCAGGCAGAGAAGTGCCAGGATGTGCACAGAGAAGTGGCAGAGGCCTAAATCCATCAGGCAGAGGTCGCAGAAGACTAGGGGCGAGAGGCAGCAGGAGACGCAGCGAGAGGCCTGAGCTCCCGGTATCAGCTAGCGGTGGTGTCTCAACCAGCAACCCAACTGCCTTCATCGATTGGTTCACACGGTCATCCACATCATCACAAGTGACATCTGATACCCCCAGTCAACAGTCGGTGGGTTCCTCA
Source organism: Hyla sarda (assembly GCF_029499605.1). Classification (NCBI taxonomy): domain Eukaryota; kingdom Metazoa; phylum Chordata; class Amphibia; order Anura; family Hylidae; genus Hyla; species Hyla sarda. The sequence goes on from NC_079192.1 coordinate 283,158,166, forward strand.
AACACAACCCTCAGTTGGCATGGCCCGAGAGCAGTCCCTGTCCTCCCATTGCCTCGGTCCTATGCTGTTCCCTCCCCTAAAGAAGTATATTATGCTGTGGGTTCAGCTCCAGTATTCAGTGAGGATGAGCTAATAGAGGACAGTCAGCAGCTACTACCCAGCCAAGAAGGGGAGGAGACATCTGCCGCTTCCCCCACTAGACAGGCAAGTAGTGATGAGGAGAGTGACGTGGGAGGTGGTGTTGCCAGGGTTCAGGGTCCTGAAGTACACACTGTTGAGGAACCTGAGGAGGACATCAGTGACATGCAGACATTTGTTGATGACGATGAAGCCGATCGCAATTGGGAACTGGGTGCAGAAGGGGCTTCATCATCATCAGGAGATAAGAGTTGTAAGTTGCCCGTGAGGCAGCAGCTGAGCCAGCAAGGTGGTAGCATGGTTGGCAGTCAGCGGGGTGGCAGAAGTGGAAATTCTGGAGCCAAACGCGCCCGGGGGAGACCACCTGCTTCGCGACAGTCTACCTTCCCAGGAGGTAGTGGAACAGGGTTCCTGGAGATGGCGACAGTAGCAGTCAATTAGTGCAGACTGTTGGTGGGAAAATCAGCTACTCTGCGGTGTGGCAGTTTTTCATCAAGCATCCGGAGGAGGTTCACATAGCCACATACAAGATTTGTCGGCAGAAGGTGAAGCGTGGCCAGGGTCCCAATGTATGCACCATGGCCCTGCGTCAACATATGCTTCACCACCATAAACAGGCCTGGGAGATCCATGGCTCCGATGTAGTGGTCATCACCCAGTGGCACGCCCCTCCCTCTCTCAGCCAGCCAAGGCTCCACCACCTCAGCCAAAGGGAGCTGTGTGTCATACCCTCCTTCTGTTGCTGCAGATGCTCCTGCTCCTCCTAGTTTTAGTCAGCCATTCCGCCAACAATTCATCGGCAAAGCCATGTCCAAGAGGCAACAGTATGCCCCACTCATCCAATTGCGCAGAAGCTGACTTTTTTACACCCACTGAGAGGGAGGACAAAGTGATCTACTACAGAGGCATTCTATCTAGTCAGTTGGCCAATGCCTATCGGCACCATCTGCCATTCTCTCGCAGGTCTGAATCGGGGGGCCCCCTGCGCTCACCTTCCACTGCCATGGCTGCAGGGGAGGGGTGGGGTGGCAGGAGCAGTACCAGCTCCATCAGCAGCAGCCTGAGTCTACAGTCACAAATGAGTAGCTTTCTTCACCCGCATAGTGAAGCAACTCATCAGCAGCAGGTAGACGTGGAGCAGGTGGTGGCATACCTTGACATGCCCATGCCAACACACCTGGAAGATCCGCTGGACTTCTGGGCAGTCAAACTTGATTTGTGGCTGCAACTAGCAGCGTTTGCCCTGGAAAAGCTGTTCTGCCTGGTCAGTAGTGAGCCATCAGAGCGGGTTTTTAGTGCAGCGGGGGCCATAGTCACCCCAAGGAGAACTTGTCTGTCCACAAAAAATGTGGACAGACTGACCTTTGTGAAGATGAATCAGGCATGGATCAGCCAGGATTTCCAACCACCAATGCCTTATGCAGCGGAGTAGATTGACCATGGTGCCACACCAACACTTCACAAATATGGATAGTGCCAAATAGATTTAAGGCGCTGCTCCCCAGTTACAAACATTCCTCCACATCAGACCTTTTTTCACCCACCTTCATCACCGGCTACTGGTATTGCCACCCACCGCACCACTCTATCACCGGGTCACTTTCAGGACTCCTGATACTGCTGTTGCCACCTCCAGGCTGTCTCGTTCAGCCACTTTATGGTCTCTTCTCATGCTTTAGCCAACTCCATGCTGTGCCATTCAGCCACTATATGGCCTTTACATGCTTCAGCCACCTCCAGGCTGTGCCATTCAGCCACTATATGGTCACCTCATGCTTCAGCCACCTCCAGACTGTGCCATTCAGACACTAAAGTGGTCCCTCAAGTTACAATATTAATTGGTTCCAAGATGACCATTGTATGTTGAAACCATTGTATGTTGAGACCACAAGTCTATGGAAACCTGGTAATTGGTTCTAAAGCTCCAAAATATCATCCAAAAATAGGAAAAAGTGAGGATTAAAGAAAAATAAGTAGATAGCTAATATAGATAAAGCAAGTCCTTACATATAAAAGTAAGAAAGATCTGCTGAGAGTTGTAAATCACTGTCTATGTAGAGGACGGGTGCTTCTTCAGGGTCCTATACATTCAGGCACTATATGGTCTCCTCATACTGATGCCACCTCCATGCTCTGTCATTGTGCTGCCATGTGACATGTGACTCCTTGTTATATTTCAAAATCCTCAATTTCAATTTCAAAATCTTAAATTTCTATTTAAAAAGCATAAATTTCAATGGTCTCCTCATACTTCTTCCAACTCCACGAAAATCAGAAAAAAGGAAATGTATGGTCCTTCAGCCAATGATGTATATGCCCTTGGAGACAATTTACCAAAATAATAACACTACTGAAATCTACCAATGAGGCCACAAAGAAAGCATAAAGCTAAAAAATGCATAATTTTATTAATAAAGATAATAGAAAACACCATGCCTCACAATACAGTGCTCAGAAAGATATCAGATATAGCACTGAATAATGAGCAACAGACCAAGGGAGGGGGTTTGGGGTACAGGTGAAAAACCTGACCTAGCCGACCCTACCTGGTCTAACCCCTTGCCCTCACTACAATAAGTGTGGACAGGGAGTGGGGATAATATAAGTCACATAAACATGCAAAATGAACAAGACAATGACTTAATGTGTGTATATTCTTACTCCTAATGACCTACGCGTTTCACCCTCACTTATAGTTAGGGGTTCATCAGGGCTCAGGGGAGCAGTCAACATATCACAAATAATAATCAAAGTGATAAACAAACAAGTGAAGCAAACGTGGGATTCCTAAGGGACAGTATCTAAGACTTAAAAGGAACTGCTCCTCGGAACAAGTTTTCCATCATGAGGCCAAGGAGTTACGCAGTAGATTTCAACACAGAGGATACCCTAATAGGGTTCTCAAAAAGGCATATATAGAAACTAAACATGTGGATAGATCTACACTCTTACTCTCCAAACCGAAGGCTGGGGATAGGGACCTCCCAACTCGAATCATTGGCACATTTGACGCAGCGGCCAAGGAAATACGCCAAATTTTGACCAATCATTGGCCTATTCTTAAGACGGACCCAGTAGTAGGTTCTTTAGTGGAAGAGACACCCAGGATCACATATAGGAGGGGAAAAAACCTGGGGGATTTTTTGGTACACAGCTTGTACACTCCCCCAAGGGGTCCAGGCACTTGGCTCGATCGCAAAGTTTCTGGATCATTCAAATGTGGGTCATGTAAAGCGTGCAAGTATATGCGTGTTTCCAAAGAATTCCTCAGTCCTAGCACTAATAAGATGTATAAGTGCTATGACTATGCGAACTGCAAAACAAGTAAAGTCATCTACCTGGCTACATGTCCCTGTCCCTTATGCTATGTTGGCAAAACCATGAGGGAAGTAAGGCGTAGGATACTCGAACACATGAGTGACATCAGGCATAAGAGGGAAAAACCGTTGTCGCTTCATATGCTTAGGCATCATGCGGACACCCCCTTTAATTTGGATTTCCAGGTCATTGAAGTTCTCAAACCCGACATTAGGGGCGGTGACCTGGATAAAAGACTATTACAAGCCGAAACACGCTGGATATACCGGCTAAAGACCATCACCCCCTATGGACTTAACGATCAATTATCCTTTTGCCCTTTCATTTGATGTAATTATGGGTACACTTCTTATATTACAATTTCCCATCTTGTATAATACATCTTCTGACCGGTATAAGTGTCTTCACTCACCTGCAATTTATCTATTTATTTATTTATTTATTCATTTAGTTATTTATTCATTTATTTATGATTATTCATGCATCATCTAGTTTACCTTATGCTTACCATTCTTAGATTGTATTTACATTATCTTACTAGTATCTCAACACTGGCCCAGTTTATATACATCTATACTTTTCTATATGTTATCCTTAGTTAATATTTCAGTCTCCTATACGTCCCATACGTTTACCTATCCAGCACCTATATAGGACGCATGCGCGGGGTGGATCGCATCATATCCAAGCCTCGCTTTGGGGTGTATCTATCTATCCACTCATGCGCCGTCTGAAGCGCATTGCGTTCCACTGATTCCGGACATGCGCAGATACATATTTTTTGCCACTTCCGCTTCCGGTCCCGCGGCTTTTTAACCAGACTCGCAGCGTCCAATGTGGCCGCCGCACACTGAGTCCACACATGGGACACCGGGGATTGGGTGAGTGCACTGTGGCTGTACTGCCTCGCTTATGTGACCTCCACTTTTGGTAACTACATACCCTTTATTGTATTATTTCATTGTAGGAGTTATCGTCTCCTCTGGAGCCTCCACATCAGGGAGGTGATTCCAGTTCCTTCCATTACCTTATTTCATCTTATATCCTGGACTGCCTGATACTCTAAACATCTTTTATTAGGGTAGGCAATATGTTTTTTATACTACAATTGCTCGTATTTTGGGGGCCTTAATGATGTGGCAATAACAACACCTATTGGTCATATGGTGTTTTACTTTATGTTTTTGGTTTTATCCCTAGTACTCTGCTGGAAGTGTTTCTTTTCCATCTATAAATCCACCTTCAGTATTCTCGGCCCAACATCTTGTATTATTACATTTGGCGTGTCACACCAGTTATCAGTCTTTAGTTTACTACCATCATATATGGGTAAGACTGGTTCATTGTTTGTTTTTGTGTCATCTTTTGGTTTTCTCTATCCAAGTTAACCTTGATGTATCTATCTATTAGGTTTTAGCACACTCATTAACATAAGGGAGTGGCAACCTGTGATTCCTGTGGCACTATATCTTTAATTTGATGCTGGGCTATTTCATATCTACCCTATTACTATTGGAGGTATATATCATTATTATACATTTTTTCTATAATTTATACACCTGATGTTTTTGGTAAAATATGGAACTCTGACAGGTGGTTTTGTCATCTTATTTTTACAGTACTTACCTTGGACAAGGGACATAATCTCCATCTTCTCATAATACAATTAAGGATCCACATTTTTTCCATTGTGGCCAGTGTGGGATGATTTATCTACTTCTTATACATCTATATATCATTACTCAGTATTAATGTGCGGCTATTATATCTTTGTATCACGTTTGCTTCACTTGTTTGTTTATCACTTTGATTATTATTTGTGATATGTTGACTGCTCCCCTGAGCCCTGATGAACCCCTAACTATAAGTGAGGGTGAAACGCGTAGGTCATTAGGAGTAAGAATATACACACATTAAGTCATTGTCTTGTTCATTTTGCATGTTTATGTGACTTATATTATCCCCACTCCCTGTCCACACTTATTGTAGTGAGGGCAAGGGGTTAGACCAGGTAGGGTCGGCTAGGTCAGGTTTTTCACCTGTACCCCAAACCCCCTCCCTTGGTCTGTTGCTCATTATTCAGTGCTATATCTGATATCTTTCTGAGCACTGTATTGTGAGGCATGGTGTTTTCTATTATCTTTATTAATAAAATTATGCATTTTTTAGCTTTATGCTTTCTTTGTGGCCTCATTGGTAGATTTCAGTAGTGTTATTCTTCCAACTCCAGGCTGTGCCATTCAGACACTATATGGTCTCCTCATGCTCCAGCCACCTCCAGGCTGTGTCATTCAGCCACTTTATGGTCTCCTAATGCTTCAGCCACCTCCTGGCTGTGTCATCCATCTAATATATGGTTTACTGATGCTGCTGGGCCTGGGCCTAAAACATTTTATGGTAGCACTAGCTACCATAAAACTTCAACTCAAATTTCAAAATTCATCTTTTAATCTTAGGGATTGTGAAGCCCTCGTGTCTACTCCAGATAGTCTGCAACATTCAAAACGGTTGATTACATGAACACCTGAAAACATTTAGAACTTAAGTGTAAATGAATGAAATATGTTGAGTATGTGGTAGACATATTTTCCTGAGAATGTCCAGGAGACTGCCAAAAAAAAAAAAAAAAAAAAAAAAAAAAAAAACTCCCTGGTGCCACTCAAACTCCTCTCTGCATATTTCTGCATTTCCCTCTACTATTGGATGTCATTGAAGTGCACACTATGGGCGAGATTTATCAAAACCTGTCCATAGGAAAAGGAGTGGCCCATAGCAACCAATAAGATTGCTTCTTTAATTTTTCAGAGGCGTTTTAAAAAAAATGAACGAAGCCATCTGATTGGTTGCTATGGGCAACTCAGCAACTTTTCCTATGGACAGGTTTTGATAAATCTCCCTCAATGTCCTGTGGCTGAGCAGGAAGAACAGAAATGGGGAGTATTGAGTAGTTAGACATATGGTCTGAAGTCTAGCCCAATGTACAGCTTCATTTCACAACCTTCACCAATATATTTAAACAAATGATTCTATATTGCCCAAATGACATGCTCCGAAGATCTGTTCTATCGTGAAGATCAAAGCAAGGGACTGGGGTGTTTTGCACAACTGAGAGGGGAAAGATTCCCTTACAATACCTAATGGAATTATTCCCCCTCTCAATGGTGCATTAATCTGATCTTTATTTTGACTACAGGAGAATGGTATTGTGCAAGGGCCTGTGAAAGTAAAAGCAAGTTAATTTTCCTTAATCACACCCTTAGTTTTCTAAGAATATAAATAAGCAGATTAATTGATACTGAGTGAGATATGAGCACATTGACAGCATTACTTTGTGCTTCATTCATCAAATGGTAACAAGTCTGTTAATACATTTGGTGCTGACATTGTTAGTATAGAATTGCATACTTTTGCTACCTCTAGTCGCCTGTATTTTCAGGTAATTTTAAGACTATGGAGGACTAAAATGAGTCACTTATAACAATAGTAGAATGATGGTTGCTTATGAATTTAGTCAGTCAGCAAATAGCCTGGGTTGTGGCCAATGGTGTGCAAAGGCGAAAAAAAGAGCACCAAAAAGAGCACCTGTTGTCAAAAAAGGGCACCTGTTGAATTGGTAGTATCAAAAAATCATGTTTCCTTGATCTGCCCTGAGGCCTAGGGACGGAAAACACCATAAACTAGTTGGAAAATTAGCATACCTACAGCAAGCAGCATTTGGAAAAGCTGTCACTGATCAAAACATGCCATTTATGAGATTAAGAACACCATAAACGAGTCATTGCATTTTATATTTCCCTGTTGACTACTAACTAATATGTGGATGCAGCATTTTACATAAAAAAAATGCTATGATTGACAAACTTCTGTCTACTGTGAAAAACTGGCATAATTATGCAACTAATCTAACCACAGTAAAAGCTGAGAATTTTGTGCTACTTTTATAATATAATATTATTTCCCCCCCAAAAAATGCAATATGCATGTGTTATTAGTAACTGTGTGTTTCACTAGCCTCTTTTGCCTATTAACATTTAGTTTTTTTCTTTTTTTAAGTGTACTGATGGAAGAAATTGATAATAACGAAAAGCAGATAGTTGTTTGGGTCGGCCAAGAAGAAAAGATAGTCTGTGGACTAACAAGGCACACAACCAGTGAAGAAGTGGTAGAAGCACTTCTTGAAGAATATCAAGCTTCAGCTAAAAGCACCAGTGTTCTATTTGGTAGTCACAAGGAATATTGTATTATGGAGATCTGGAAAAACTCCAAGCGTATTTTGCCTCCTTCACTAAAAATGTTAAAGCTTTTGAAGTCATGGGGGGAAGAAGAAAGTAATGTGAGTTTTTTCCTATTGAAAACATATACATTGTATCCATGCTCAATGTGGTGGTCTTCACAAAAAAGCATAGCCCCCAACAACTGCAGGATTGCAGCATTTCATGTTAAGGATCTTCCACTAGATATGAGAAGAAGAATTGTAAGAAAAGCATTTAAAAAAATGGAAAAAATAAAAAAAGAGATGAAAAGCCCCAAAGAAAACAATATACAGCAACTTGTAGATATAATAGAGTATCAAGAGGACATCATTAGACAGCAGGTGGACAGAATGAAAGAACTGGATAACCAGCTAAAGGCATATGATTCATGTCAACAGGTAGAACAACTTGGATGGAATGAAGAAAACATAATCAGCTGTATGGAAGCCGATGATCCCGAACTCCATTCAGAAATACACAGTCTGGAAAATCTAATGCACATTCAGGAGAAGTTGAATTATCAGAAAATTCTTATTAGGAAGTTGTCAGATGAAATTAAAGTGGAGATGCATTCTATGTGCATACAAGAAGATGAAGATGTTGTCGAAGAAGATTACACCGACTTGCAGGCTAGTGTTAAACAAGAGATAGATGAAAGCCTTCAAGTGGGATTACGACTACACAGTCTCTACAGCTATATTCAGAAAGACATCCAGTGTAATGATTCAGTACTGCTTGAACAGAAAGAAGAATATCAACTCTTAAAGGATGAGCTAAAATCAGTATGTGCTAGCAATTCGAGCAGCTCTTTATGCCACACACCTGAACAATACATGTATTCAGATGAAAGCAATAGTAAAGAAATACCTTGTATCACTGCTGTGTTGTCCAACATGAATATACAAAATGATACAGATTCAGATACAGGCATAAGCTCCACACTTAGCCAAGAATCGGAGCCTAGTCAGTGACATTTGCTGTTTCTGTTTTGTCAATTGTACAAAATAACGGCATGATCCTTGCTTTCAGTATTCCTGATAAAAGGCTTGAAAAAGGCTCCTTTATTGGACTGAGATGTTGCCCTGAACACAAGTAAATAAAAGTTTTTTCTTCTCTGGATCTTTTGAAGTATTGAAAAACCAACTGACCAAAAACATTTACCAAAAACTGTAACATCACTACAATAAACATAGTTGAGGCGGTATGACATTTTTACATTTTAAAAATGATGGGTATTCATTCTTAAGAAAGATAATCACAAGAAGACTGGTAACTACCATTTGGGCTAAATCCTCTTAGTACTTGGGCTAGGTTTTTACACAGGTTTTTTTCTGGCATTTCTGGCATCTTCATATTTCCCATTCTATTTGAATACAATTCTGGCTTTGGCTCATATACTGCAGTGGTATTGTTTCAAAAAATGCCAGAAAAAAAATACTGTGTGGAAGCCTTGTCTTATGATACCTTTTTAAAATAATGTACAGTATTATTTAAACATAGGAAAAATGTATCGCCCTTGAGTCCTAGAATGGATACAATTGTAGTAAACTCTCAGCTGGTAAAAGTATTAATAGTATGGTTTTTAGATTGTAGATGTAAAGCATAAAGTCCTCAACAAAATCTGCATGTACCATGTGTTTGTGGTCATACGGGATTGACCACAATATGTCTGAATATACTGTTCCACTGCATTATGGTATCTCAGCTTAGCTGCCGTGTGTGTGTGTGAGTGTGTGAGTGTGAGTGTGTGAGTGTGAGTGTGTGTGTGTGTGAGTGTGAGTGTGTGTGTGTGTGAGTGAGTGAGTGTGTGTGTGTGTGTGTGTCAACAAAAATGTTGTCTATGTCCAGTAAGAAAAAGCAGAGTTGTCAGTGCAGCTCTGGACAATTGTATAGTTTGCAACTCAAGACTTATACAAAATAAGTTGTGCAATGTATTTATTCTACAGACTACTGTATGTAATGTATGTTTATTTTATGTAAAAAAAATTGTGCTTGTGCTCAGAAGTGGAACTTTTATAACTTTATCAGTATTTTACTTTGCTTACATTAGTGACACTTTAGACTTTGTCTGCAATATAGCCTTTTGTTACCCCCAGTCTTTAATTTGGACCACCCTCTCTGTAAAAGATTTATGGTACACATTTATGATATTTAACAAAGCTGGGTAATCCCCACTATGGTTGTTTTGTACAGTTCAGCTATATCTTAGGAAAAAACAGTAAAAATAATGTAGATTCTGGACTCCAACAATGCCCATCACACCAAATTGACTTGGGAGCAATCCATCCTGTTTCCATAACGATATCTGACATTTTTTTGGACCAAGTACTATGATAAAACAGTTTTTTTTTTATTTAGATTTTTATGAACATAGCTATGAGTAAGCCTAGTATACTTAGTATGCAGTTTCTGTTTATAGTTTTACTAAATAGCATAGAATGTTCCATTTGTCAAGGCAGAAAGACTTTAAATACTTGTTGATGCTATTCTTTCTATGTACATGTACTGTATGTTTTATTTTATTTATTTAATAACTTATTTAAATTTTCTTTTTTCGTCCAGTGTCCTTTAAAGCTTTTGCTCCACATACGACCGATTTATTAAATCATATTTCCAAATATGTAAACCACGTGTTATTATTGTGTCTTATTGTGTAAAAAAAAAAAAAGTTATTTTATATCCCAGGCTATTTACAAGACATTTTGTACTATCTATTGATTTATAGGACATATTAAATGGTTCAAAGGGCCCAAAAAAAAGAAACAAACACTCAGTTCACCTGAAGTTTTATTTCTTCTAGCCCTTATAGTACGTACTAAAATATTGGTGCATTAGTAACAAGTAACAAGACAGAAAGTTTACCTTTTTTGTGCAAACTGCATTTTACTTGCAAATCTACCCCAATAATAATGTATGTATTATCCACACCTGAACTCTCTAGTATACCTGAGCACTGATCATGTTAAAGGGGTATTCCAGGCCAAAACTTTTTTATATATATCAACTGGCTCCGGAAAGTTAAACAGATTTGTAAATTACTTCTATTAAAAAATCTTAATCCTTCCAATAGTTATTAGCTTCTGAAGTTGAGTTGTTGTTTTCTGTCTAACTGCTCTCTGATGACTCACGGTCCATCATGCACAGCTCCCGGGACGTGACATTATCATTGAGTGGTTACACAGAAAACTTCTGTTACGCCGAGCGCTCCGGGTCCCCGCTCCTCCCCGGAGCAATCGCAGCATCCTCTCATTCGCAGCGCCCCGGTCAGACCTGCTGACCGGGTGCGCTGCAATATCTCTCTCAGCCGGGATGCGATTCGCGATGCGGGAGGCGCCCGCTCGCGATGCGCATCCCGGCTCCCGTACCTGACCCGTTCCCCGTCTGTCTTGTCCCGGGGCGCGCGCGGCCCCGCTCCTTAGGGCGCGCGCGCGCCGGGTCTCTGCAATTTAAAGGGCCACTGCGCCACTGATTGGCGCAGCAGGCTTAATCAGTATGTTCACCTGTGCACTCCCTACTTATACCTCACTTCCCCTGCACTCCCTTGCCGGATCTTGTTGCCATTGTGCCAGTGAAAGCGTTTCCTTGTGTGTTCCTAGCCTGTGTTCCAGATCTCCTGCCGTTGCCCCTGACTACTACCTTGCTCTTGTCTACTCCCTTGTACCGCGCTTATCTCCAGCAGTCAGAGAGGTTGAGCCGTTGCTGGTGGATACGACCTGGTTGCTACCGCCGCTGCAAGACCATCCCGCTTTGCGGCGGGCTCTGGTGAATACCAGTAGCAACTTAGAACCGGTCCACCAACACGGTCCACGCCAATCCCTCTCTGGCACAGAGGATCCACCTCCAGCCAGCCGAATCGTGACAGTAGATCCGGCCATGGATCCCGCTGAAGTCCCACTGCCAGTTGTCGCCGACCTCACCACGGTGGTCGCCCAGCAGTCGCAACAGATAGCGCAACAAGGCCACCAGCTGTCTCAACTGGCCGTGATGCTACAGCAGCTATTACCACAGCTCCAGCAACAATCTCCTCCGCCAGCTCCTGCACCTCCTCCGCAGTGAGTGGCCGCTTCCGGCCTACGATTATCCTTGCCGGATAAATTTGATGGGGACTCTAAGTTTTGCCGTGGCTTTCTTTTGCAATGTTCCCTGCACTTGGAGATGATGTCGGACCAGTTTCCTACTGAAAGGTCTAAGGTGGCTTTCGTAGTCAGCCTTCTGTCTGGGAAAGCTCTGTCATGGGCCACACCGCTCTGGGACCGCAATGACCCTGTCACTGCCTCTGTACACTCCTTCTTCACGGAGATTCAAAGTGTCTTTGAGGAACCTGCCCGAGCCTCTTCTGCTGAGACTGCCCTGCTGAACCTGGTCCAGGGTAATTCTTCTGTTGGCGAGTACGCCATCCAATTCCGTACTCTTGCCTCCGAATTATCCTGGAATAATGAGGCCCTCTGCGCGACCTTTAAAAAAGGCCTATCCAGCAACATTAAAGATGTGCTGGCCGCACGAGAAATTCCTGCTAACCTGCATGAACTTATTCATCTTGCCACCCGCATTGACATGCGTTTTTCCGAAAGGCGTCAGGAGCTCCGCCAGGATATGGACTTTGTTCGCACAAGGCGGTTTCTCTCCCCTGCTCCTCTCTCCTCTGGTCCTCTGCAATCCTTTCCTGTGCCTCCCGCCGTGGAGGCTATGCAAGTTGACCGGTCTCGCTTGACATCTCAAGAGAGGACACGACGCCGCATGGAGAACCTTTGCCTGTACTGTGCCGGTACCGAACACTTCTTGAAGGATTGTCCTATCCGTTCTCCCCGTCTGGAAAGACGTACGCTGACTCCGCACAAAGGTGAGACAGTTCTTGATGTGAACTCTGCTTCTCCACGCCTTACTGTGCCTGTGCGGATTTCTTCTTCTACCTTCTCCTTCTCTGCTATGGCCTTCTTGCATTCCGGATCTGCAGGAAATTTTATTTTGGCCTCTCTCATCAACAGGTTCAACATCCCGGTGACCAGTCTCGCCAGACCCCTCTACATCAATTCTGTTAACAATGAAAGATTGGACTGTACCGTGCGTTACCGCACGGAACCTCTCCTAATGTTCATCGGACCTCATCACGAAAAAATTTAATTTTTGGTCCTCTCCAACTGCACTTCTGAAATTCTTCTTGGATTACCGTGGCTTCAATGCCATTCCCCAACCCTTGATTGGTCCACAGGAGAAATCAAGAACTGGGGTACTTCTTGTCACAAGGACTGTCTTAAACCGGTTCCCAGTACTCCCTGTCGTGAACCTGTGGTTCCCCCTGTATCCGGTCTTCCTAAGGCTTATATGGACTATGCTGATGTTTTTTGCAAAAAGCAAGCAGAGACTTTACCTCCTCACAGGCCTTATGACTGTCCTATTGACCTCCTCCCGGGTACTACTCCACCCCGGGGCAGAATCTATCCTCTGTCTGCTCCAGAGACTCTAGCCATGTCGGAGTACATCCAGGAGAATTTAAAAAAGGGGTTTATCCGCAAGTCCTCCTCTCCTGCCGGAGCTGGATTTTTTTTTTGTGTCCAAAAAAGATGGCTCCCTACGCCCTTGCATTGATTACCACGGACTTAATAAAATCACGGTAAAAAAACGCTACCCCTTACCTCTTATCTCGGAACTCTTTGATCGCCTTCAAGGCGCCCACATCTTTACCAAACTGGACTTAAGAGGTGCTTATAATCTCATCCGCATCAGGGAGGGGGGCGAATGGAAGACTGCATTTAATACCAGAGATGGACACTTTGAGTATCTGGTCATGCCCTTTGGCCTGTGCAACGCCCCTGCCGTCTTCCAAGACTTTGTTAATGAAATTTTTCGTGATCTCCTATATTCCTGTGTTGTGGTTTATCTGGACGATATTCTGATTTTTTCTGCCAACTTAGAAGAACACCGCCGGCATGTCCGCATGGTTCTTCAGAGACTTCGGGACAATCAACTTTATGCCAAAATGGAGAAATGTCTCTTTGAATGTCAATCTCTTCCTTTCCTTGGATACTTGGTCTCTGGCCAGGGACTACAAATGGACCCAGATAAACTTTCTGCCGTCATAGATTGGCCACGCCCCTCCGGACTCCGTGCTATCCAACGTTTTTTGGGGTTCGCCAATTATTACAGACAATTTATTCCACACTTTTCCACTATTGTGGCTCCTATCGTGGCTTTAACCAAGAAAAATGCCAATCCTAAGTCCTGGTCTCCCCAAGCGGAAGACGCATTTAAACATCTCAAGTCTGCCTTTTCTTCTGCTCCCGTGCTCTCCAGACCTGACCCATCTTAACCCTTCCTATTGGAGGTAGATGCCTCCTCAGTGGGAACTGGAGCTGTCCTTCTACAAAAAAAATTCTTCCGGGCATGCTGTTACTTGTGGGTTTTTTTTCTAGGACCTTCTCTACGGCAGAGAGAAACTACTCCATTGGTGATCGAGAACTACTGGCCATTAAATTGGCGCTTGAGGAATGGAGGCACCTGCTGGAGGGATCAAAATTTCCAGTTATCATATACACTGATCACAAGAATCTCTCCTATCTCCAGTCTGCCCAACGACTGAACCCTCGCCAGGCTAGGTGGTCGTTGTTCTTTGCCCGTTTTAACTTTGAAATCCATTTTCGCCCTGCTGACAAGAACATTAGGGCCTATGCCCTCTTTCGTTCTTCTGATGCCTCTGAAGTAGAGGTCTCTCCGCAACACATCATTCCTCCGGACTGTCTGATCTTCACTTCTCCAGCCTCCATCAGGCAAACTCCTCCAGGGAAGACCTTCGTTTCTCCACACCAGCGTCTCGGGATTCTCAAATGGGGACACTCCTCCCACCTCGCAGGCCATGCGGGCATCAAAAAATCCTTGCAACTCATCTCTCGTTTTTATTGGTGGCCGACTCTGGAGACTGATGTTGTTGATTTCGTGCGGGCCTGTACTATCTGTGCCCGGGATAAGACTCCTCGCCAGAAGCCTGCTGGTCTCCTTCATCCTCTGCCTGTTCCTGAACAGCCTTGGTCACAGATTGGTATGGACTTTATTACGGACTTGCCCTCATCCTGTGGCAACACAGTTGTTTGGGTGGTCGTTGATCGATTTTCCAAGATGGCACATTTTATTCCTCTTCCTGGTCTTCCTTCAGCGCCTCAGTTGGCAAAGCAATTTTTTGTACACATTTTTCGCCTTCACGGTTTGCCCACGCATATCGTCTCGGATAGAGGCGTCCAATTCGTGTCTAAATTCTGGAGGGCCCTCTGTAAACAGCTCAAGGTCAAATTAAACTTCTCTTCTTCTTATCATCCCCAATCCAATGGGCAAGTAGAAAGAATTAATCAGGTCCTGGGTGACTATTTACGGCATTTTGTTTCCTCCCGCCAGGATGACTGGGCAGATCTCCTACCATGGGCCGAATTCTCATACAACTTCAGAGTCTCCGAATCTTCTGCTAAATCCCCATTTTTCGTGGTGTACGGCCGTCACCCTCTTCCCCCCCTCCCTACTCCCTTGCCCTCTGGTTTGCCCGCTGTGGATGAAGTGACTCGTGATCTTTCCACCATATGGAAAGAGACCCAAAATTCTCTTTTACAGGCTTCATCCCGGATGAAAAGATTTGCCGATAAGAAAAGAAGAACTCCCCCCATTTTTGCTCCCGGAGACAAGGTATGGCTCTCCGCTAAATATGTCCGCTTTCGTGTCCCCAGTTACAAACTGGGACCATGCTATCTTGGCCCTTTCAAAGTCTTGTGCCAGATTAACCCTGTCTCTTACAAACTCCTTCTTCCTCCTTCTCTTCGTATTCCCAATGCCTTCCATGTCTCTCTCCTTAAACCACTCATCATTAACCGCTTCTCTCCCAAACTTGTTTCTCCCACTCCTGTTTCCGGTTCTTCTGACGTCTTCTCCGTGAAGGAGATTCTGGCCTCCAAGACTGTCAGAGGGAAAAAATGTTTTTTGGTGGATTGGGAAGGCTGTGGCCCAGAGGAGAGATCCTGGGAACCTGAGGACAACATCCTAGACAAAAGTCTTATCCTCAGGTTCTCAGGCTCCAAGAAGAGGGGGAGACCCAAGGGGGGGGGGGGGTACTGTTACGCCGAGCGCCCCGGGTCCCCGCTCCTCCCCGGAGCGCTCGCAGCATCCTCTCATTCGCAGCGCCCCGGTCAGACCTGCTGACCGGGTGCGCTGCAATATCTCTCTCAGCCGGGATGCGATTCGCGATGCGGGAGGCGCCCGCTCGCGATGCGCATCCCGGCTCCCGTACCTGACCCGTTCCCCGTCTGTCTTGTCCCGGTGCGCGCGGCCCCGCTCCTTAGGGTGCGCGCGCGCCGGGTCTCTGCAATTTAAAGGGCCACTGCGCCACTGATTGGCGCAGCAGGCTTAATCAGTATGTTCACCTGTGCACTCCCTACTTATACCTCACTTCCCCTGCACTCCCTCGCCGGATCTTGTTGCCATTGTGCCAGTGAAAGCGTTTCCTTGTGTGTTCCTAGCCTGTGTTCCAGATCTCCTGCCGTTGCCCCTGACTACGACCTTGCTCTTGTCTACTCCCTTGTACCGCGCTTATCTCCAGCAGTCAGAGAGGTTGAGCCGTTGCTGGTGGATACGACCTGGTTGCTACCGCCGCTGCAAGACCATCCGCTTTGCGGCGGGCTCTGGTGAATACCAGTAGCAACTTAGAACCGGTCCACCAACATGGTCCATGCCAATCCCTCTCTGGCACAGAGGATCCACCTCCAGCCAGCCGAATCGTGACAACTTCAGAAGCTAATAACTATTGGAAGGATTAAGATTTTTTAATAGAAGTAATTTACAAATCTGTTTAACTTTCCGGAGCCAGTTAATATATTTAAAAAAAGGTTTTGCCTGGAATCAGGGGCGGATCCAGAGTCTAGTCTCGAGAGGGGCACTATTAGAGAATTTTGCGTTGGCGGACAGAAAATAAGGTGTTGCTTAAAGAACTTACAATATTATTAAATGTATCCAGTATAATAATCAAATATACCAATTGCCAGAGAATGGGAAAGCGCTAAAGATGTTTTTACCATTTAAAACTAAGGCTCCCAGTATGACCTAAGTAGTGGTGAGGTTATGCTGGGAGTTGTTGTTTCACCCATCATTACTGCAAAACTTACAAGTGACTCCAGCTCTGATGGGACAGTCAGGACAACACACAATTATATCAGTGACTACAGGTGACATCTTCTCTATAGTCTTTCCTTATCTAATTCAGATGGTACATACCGCAGTGTTCAGCTAAATGTTCTCGCTGCATAGCTTGACGCCCAGACGGCTCCTCACTGTGTCAACGGATTCTGATCCTCTATATGAAAAAAGTATTATTATAATACTGCCAAACACCATATCCTTTGAATAAAATTCTGACACACTGTACCCTCCGAATATACTACAACTCACTTTACCCTTTGAATACAATACTGCCACACACTGTACCCTCTGAATATAATACTGCCACACACTGTACCAACTGAATATAATACTGCCACACACTGTACCCACTGAATAATACTGCCACACATTGTACCCACTGAATATAATACTGCCACACACTGTACCCACTGAATATAATACTGCCACACACTGCACCAACTGAATATAATACTGCCACACACTGTACCCACTGTATATTATACTGCCCACACACTGTACCCACTGAATATAATACTGTCCCACACTGTACCCCTGAATATAATACTGCCACACACTGAACCAACTGAATATAATACTGCCACACACTGTACCCTCTGAATATAATACTGCCCACACACTGTACCCACTGAATATAATACTGCCCACACACTGTACCCACTGAATATAATACTGTCCCACACTGTACCCCTGAATATAATACTGCCACACACTGTACCAACTGAATATAATACTGCCACACACTGTACCCTCTGAATATAATACTGCCACACACTGTACCAACTGAATATAATACTGCCACACACTGTACCCACTGAATATAATACTGCCCACACACTGTACCCACTGAATATAATACTGTCCCACACTGTACCCCTGAATATAATACTGCCACACACTGTACCAACTGAATATAATACTGCCACACACTGTACCAACTGAATATAATACTGCACACACTGCACCCAATGAATATAATACTGCCACACACTGACCCCACTGAATAATACTGCCATACACTGTACCCAATGAATATAATACTGCCACACACTGTACCCTCAGAATATAATACTGCCACACACTGTACCAACTGAATATAATACTGCCACACATTGTACCCACTGAATATAATACTGCCACACATTGTACCCTCTGAATATAATACTGCCACACACTGTACCCACTGAATATAATACTGACACACACTGTACCAACTGAATATAATACTGCCATACACTGTACCTACTGAATATAATAGTGCCCACACACTGTACCCACTGAATATAATACTGCCACACACTGTATCAACTGAATATAATACTGCCACACACTGTACCCACTGAATATAATACTGCCACACACTGTACCAACTGAATATAATACTGCCACACACTGTACCCACTGAATATAATACTGCCCACACACTGTACCCAATGAATATAATACTGCCACACACTGTACCCACTGAATAATACTGCCACACACTGTACCCTCAGAATATAATACTGACACACACTGTAACCTCAGAATATAATACTGCCACACACTGTACCCTCAGAATATAATACTGCCACACACTGTACCCCAGAATATAATACTGCCACACACTGTACCCCTGAATATAATACTGCCCACACACTGTACCCTCAGAATATAATACTGCCACACACTGTATCCTCTGAATATAATACTACCACACATTGTACGCTCTAAATATACCTCTGAATACAATACCGTGATGTATTGTGGCTAATGAAAACCGTACTTCCCCAGAAATTCCTTATACTCTGTGCCCCTCATATATAGTAGTAATGCCCCATCCTGTGCCCCCACATATAACTATGACCTGTCCTGTTCCCCCTCATAATACTAATGGCCTCTGTCCTGTGCCCCTACCATATAATGCCCCCTGTGCTGTGCCCCTCACATATAATGCCCCTGCAATGTTCCCCTCAAATATAATGCCCCCCAATCCTGCTCCCTCAGGGAGCATTATAAGTGAGGGGAACATAACAGGGGGCATTATAAGACAGGGCACATTATATGTTAGGGGAACATGACAGGGGGGCATTATATGTGAGGGGCACATGACAGGGGGTTCCTCACTAACAATGCCCCCCTATCATGTGCCCCTCACATATAATGCCCCTGTAATGTTCCCCTCACATATAATGCCCCCTGTCCTGCCCCTTCAGGGTGCATTTTAAGTAAGGGGCACATAACAGGGGGCATTATAAGTTGAAGTACATTAAATGTTAGCGGCCCAAGACAGGGGGGCATTATAAGTGAGGGGCCCAAGACAGGGGGGCATTATAAGTGAGGGGCCCAAGACAGGGGGCATTATAAGTGAGGGCCTGTTATGTGCCCCTCACTTATAATTCCCCCCTGTCATGTTCCCCTCACATATAATTCCCCCTGTCCTGTGAGGGGCACATTATAAGTGAGGGGCACATGACAGGGGGGCATTATAAGTGAGGGGCACATGACAGGGGGCATTATAAGTGAGGGGCACATAACGGGGCCCTGTCAGTCTGCCGGAAGTGGCCATTCCAATGTCCCCCGCAGGAAGCTCCGTGCAGGGTTCAGCACCCCCTTCCAGCAGACTGCAGGGGCCCTGTTCGGGAGATTGTAGGGGGTCCTAGCGCTCGGATCCCCTACAATCTATAACATATCCCCTGTCTCGGCATCTTAATAGGCTGTAGGTAAATGAAAAATAGATGCTGGCAGCAGTGGGATAGATATGATATAGATAGATAGATATGAGATAGATAGGTAGATAGATATGAGATAGATAGATAAAAAGATAGATAGATAGAAATTAGATAGATAGGAGATAGATAGATAGATATGAGATAGATAGATAGATAGATATGATATAGATAGATATGAGATAGATAGATATGAGATAGATTGATATGAGATAGATAGATAGATAGATAGATAGGAGATAGATAGATTGATTTGAGATAGATGGATAGGAGATAGATAGATAGATTGATATGAGATAGATAGATAGATAGATAGAAAGATAGGAGATAGATAGATTGATTTGAGATAGATAGATAGATAGATAGATAGGAGATAGATAGATAGATTGATATGAGATAGATAGATAGATAGATAGATAGAAAGATAGGAGATAGATAGATTGATTTGAGATAGATAGATAGATAGATAGATAGATAGGAGATAGATAGATAGATTGATTTGAGATAGATAGATAGGAGATAGATAGATAGATTGATATGAGATAGATAGATAGATATGAGATAGATAGATAGATAGATAGATATGAGATAGATAGATGATATATAGATATGAGAAAGATAAATAGATAGATATGAGATAGATAGATAGATAGATAGATATGAGATAGACAGATAGATAGATAGATAGATAGATAGATAGATATATATGAGAGATGGATAGGAGATAGAAAGATAGATAGATATGAGATAGATATGATATAGATAGATAGATAGATAGATATGAGATAGATAGATAGATAGATAGATATGAGATAGATATGATATAGATAGATAGATATGAGATAGATAGATATGAGATAGACAGATAGATAGATATGAGATAGATATGATATAGATAGATAGATAGATATGAGATAGATAGATAGATATGAGATAGATAGATAGATAGATATGAGATAGATATGATATAGATAGATATGAGATAGATAGATATGATATAGATAGATAGATAGATATGAGATAGATAGATAGATGTGATATAGATAGATAGATAGATATGAGAGATAGATAGGAGATAGATAGACAGATAGATCAGTGTTCCCCAACCAGGGTGCCTCCAGCTGTTGTAAAACTAACACTCCCAGTATGCCCACAAAGCCAAATACAAGCTGGGAGTTGTAGTTTTACTATAGTTAGAGGCCTCTGCTGGGAAACACTGATAAGAGTTCCCCTTTACCTGTTTCCCGAGCCTGACCCCCCCCTTCCTCCTCCTCCCCCAAAGTTTCTTACCATGAAGGGCAGCATCAGGGTGGGCAGGGGGGTCTGGAGGCATTGGGTGGGTGTCCGGGCCTGTGGTGGAGGGCAGTAAGCTGAGCCCTGCCTGCAGGAAATACAAAGGAGTGAGAGGGGGAGGAGCTTACCTCTTCCCAGCCCCTGCACAGTGTAATGCCTGCAGACTGAATGATGCTGACACCGAAGCACCCTCAGTACTGACAGGCAGCCGGCGTGGCCTGCAAAGAATGGTGTCCTGCAGAGAATGGTGTCCTGCAGAGAATGGTGTCCCCGGCGGTTCGCACGCTGCAGGTGAGGGGACAGTGCAGCTGGGGCTGACAGCTCCCGCTCATCACTAATATAGTATTGGGAGGGGCAGCAATCTCGGTGGGGGGGGCAATTGCCCCGTTGCCACCCCCCCCCCCTCGATCCGCCACTGCCTGGAATACCCCTTCAAGTTCAGTAAAAGCTTCATTAATAGTATGGTTGGAATGATTAAAGGCCTATAGGGTCAGCCTTATGGTTGATGGTTCCCTTTGCAAAAGTTCCTGCCTGTGCCCTTATTCTAATATGGTGATCATACAAAAAAAGTTAAAATAACCATACAATATACTGTTAATCTATGCACTATGGTGCTCAAAGGGATAAAAAAAAAAAAAAAAAAAAACACTCAGTTCACCTGAAGTTTTTTTTTTCTTCTAGCCCTTACCCTTATAGTACGTACTAAAATATTGGTGCATTGGTATCAAGTAATTCAAAGAAAGTAAAAGAAATGTTACCTTTTTTTGTGCAAACTTATCATATGCACTCGAGTATAAGCCAAGTTTTTCAGCACGATTTTTCATGCTGAAAATGCACCCCTCGGCTTATACTCGAGTGAACTCTCCGCCTGTCAGTGTTCTTCAACCTCTGGACCTCCAGATGTTGCAAAACTACAACTCCCAGCATGCCAGCATGTAGTTTTGAAACCTCTGGAGGTCCGCAGGTTGAAGACCACTGCAGCCTTCGACATCATCCAGCCCCCCCCCCCTTTTGTTTTGTACTCACCTCCCCACAGCGTGAAGTTAGGGTGAGCTGGTCTGGGCCATCTATGCTGCAGGGACCGTCCGGTGGGGATGGTTAGTCGTTGCGGTGGGGATGGTTAGTCCATTTTTCCATTTTCACCGGGGGCCTCTTCTCTGCGCTTCGGGCTCGGCCCCGGAGTAGTCGTCAAGGTAACGTCATTAGTCCGGGCCCAAAGCGCAGAGAAGAGGCCCCCCCGGTGAAAATGGACAGCCCGCAACGACTAACCATCCCCACCGGATGGTCCCTGCAGCATAGATGGCCCGGACCAGCTCACCCTAACTTCACACCGAGGGGAGGTGAGTACAAAACAAAAGGGGGGGAGGCTGGATGATGACGAAGGCCGCAGTGGTCTTCAACCTGCAGACCTCCAGATGTTTCAAAACTACAACTCCCAGCATGCCCGGACAGCCGATGGCTGTCCAGGCATGCTGGGAGTTGTAGTTTTGCAACACCTGGAGGTCCGCAGGTTGATGATCACTGATGAAGGGATTGACAGGCAGTGAAGATGAAGGGGGGAGGGATGATGACGAAGGTCGCAGTGGTCTTCAACCTGTGGACCTCCAGAGGTTTAAAAACAACAACTCCCAGCATGCCTGGACAGCTGATGGCTGTCCGGGCATGCTGGAAGTTGTAGTTTTGCAACATCTGGAGGTCCGCAGGTTGAAGACCACTGATAAAGGGATTGACAGGCTGTAATTATGAAGGGGGGGATGATGACGGGGGGTCTGGATGATTACATGGGGGGATGATGTATTTCCCACCCTAGGCTTATAGTCGAGTCAATAACTTTTCCTGGGTTTTTTGGGTAAAATTAGGGGCCTCTGCTTATATTCGGGTCGGCTTATACTCAAGTATATACGGTATATTCTATTCAATACTTTTCAAGCCTAAGTAGCAAGCCCAAGTATAAAAGGTAAGTATCACTGTGCAGTGCTCAAATAATACAAACATCAATAACAGCTCCACACATAATGTATTCTAACAACAGTGCTAACCAATGTCAAACCATGTCAAATACATTTAATATTAAGAACCATGGTAGTCAATTGCCCCTGGTGCACAGCTAAGGCAATCTGTTGCATTGCTTTTTAGAACTTTCCGCTTGCAACAGTTACAAACCACTATGACCCACCCTGTTCTATTTATGTTTAGTTGTATGGTGCGGTCAGCTATGAGCTTTGTCAGAATGACAGACAACTTGGCCTTATTAAATGGGGTCCATACAGCTGGATCATTGTCATCTTTGCGGTGTCCCTTATTAATGGAACTAAATCTTTTAGACGGTATACTTATGTGCCATTTTGGCAGTATTTGCCACATAACAAACAAATAAATTCCAACAAAATGCCACGTGTGAATACAGTCTAAAATAACTGCATATTTTCCAGAATCTAAGGACTTAAGATATACACACCACGCACTAAAAAGATTATTGTACAAACATAGGGGGGGATTCATCAATCTATATAGAGTAATTTTAGGTGTATTGTCTTGCGCAAAATCTTGCGCAAGGATATTTCCTGCGTTCTTTTTGTGCGTCTTTTTTGGTGGAACTTTTTCTAAAGATGCCATCGTTCAGGTGTACCGTAGAGCCGTTTTTCCTGTAGACATGAATGTACTAACTGCGTCTTATTTTTTTTTGCGCACAAAAAGAATGCAAGTGTCATTTTTTTGCGCAAATATACACCAGCTCCGAGCACACGTACAAGTCTGCCTTATATTTTTTTCAAGAGCTGAGATGGGCTGGATTCTATTACTGCACATGATTCACAGAGACCCGTGCGCAAGTTTAGTAAATTTTGCGCACCTAAATGACAAATGCACGCAGCAGAAAGGGGTTAAAAAAAAGCTCTACCATACACTGATGTTGATGAATCCCCCCCATACAGTATACAGTAGTTATTAAAGCAAAGCCTTAGGCTTCTTTGACATTGCATTGGGCTCCACTATGTGGCTATTCCATGGATTTTAGTGGAGAAAAAATAGTACATGCACCATTTTTTCTCTGCTAGACTCTAGTAAACTACCAGATCACTGCCACATACCCCATTTAAGTCAATGGAATCTGTTGGGACCCTGTGGTGACCCAGTGGAGTCTGTTGTGCTCCAACCTGTTTTGGGGGTCAAAACTTAATGTTAGGCTTTTCAGGGGCTTAAATCATCCATTGGGAAAGGACAACCCAAGCAGCTACAGTTGCTTCTTCTATAGTACAAGCTGGTGTAAAAAATGAAAAATGTGTATATTTTTGGGTGATAAAATGCTGTCCAACCAGCTATTACCTGTGTGACTCTGTGAGGAGTAGGGCGGGAAGGACAAGCAGAGAGCGTGAAGTGTGTCACAGAGCCTCACTGCACAGAGCCCTGCTTGTCTTCAGTGCACAGAGCCCTGCTTGTCCTCAGTGTACAGAGCCCCACTTGTCCTCAGTGTACAGAGTCCTGCTTGTCCTCAGAGTACAGAGCCCTACTTGTCCTCAGTGTACAGAGCCATGCTTGTCCTTAGTGTACAGAGCCCTGCTTGTCCTCAGTGTACGGAGCCCTGCTTGTCCTCAGTGCACAGAGCCCTACTTGTCCTCATTGTACAGAACCCTGCTTGTCCTCAGTGTACAGAGACCTATTTGTCCCCAGTGCACAGAGCCCTGCTTGTCCTCAGTGTACAGAGCCCTGCTTGTCCTCTGTGTACAGAGCCCTGCTTGTCCTCAGTGTACAGAGCCCTGCTTGTCCTCAGTGAACAGAGCCATGCTTGTCCTTAGTGTACAGAGCCCTGCTTGTCCTCAGTGTACGGAGCCCTGCTTGTCCTCAGTGCACAGAGCCCTGCTTGTCCTCAGTGTACAGAGACCTATTTGTCCCCAGTGCACAGAGCCCTGCTTGTCCTCAGTGTACAGAGCCCTGCTTGTCCTCTGTGTACAGAGTCCTGCTTGTCCTCAGAGTACAGAGCCCTACTTGTCCTCAGTGTACAGAGCCATGCTTGTCCTTAGTGTACAGAGCCCTGCTTGTCCTCAGTGTACGGAGCCCTGCTTGTCCTCAGTGCACAGAGCCCTACTTGTCCTCATTGTACAGAACCCTGCTTGTCCTCAGTGTACAGAGACCTATTTGTCCCCAGTGCACAGAGCCCTGCTTGTCCTCAGTGTGCAGAGCCCTGATTGTCCTCAGTGTACAGAGTCCTGCTTGTCCTCCGTGCGTAGAGCCCTGCTTGTCCTCAGTGTACAGAGCCCTGCTTGTTCTCACTGCACAGAGCCCTGCTTGTCCTCAGTGTACAGAGCCCTACTTGTCCTCTGTGTACAGAGCCCTGCTTGTCCTCAGTGTACAGAGCCCTGCTTGTTCTCACTGCACAGAGCCCTGCTTGTTCTCAGTGTACAGAGCCCTGCTTGTCCTCAGTGTACAGAGCCGTGCTTGTCCTCAGTGTACAGAGCCCTGCTTGTCATCAGTGTACAGAGCCCTGCTTGTCCTCAGTGTACAGAGCCCTGCTTGTCCTCAGTGCACAGAGCCCTACTTGTCCTCAGTGTACAGAGCCCTGCTTGTCCTCAGTGTACAGAGACCTATTTGTCCCCAGTGCACAGAGCCCTGCTTGTCCTCAGTGATCAGAGCCCTGATTGTCCTCAGTGTGCAGAGCCCTGCTTGTCCTCAGTGCACAGAGCCCTGCTTGTCCTCAGTGTACAGAGCCCTGCTTGTTCTCACTGCACAGAGCCCTGCTTGTCCTCAGTGTACAGAGCTCTACTTGTCCTCAGTGTACAAAGCCCTGCTTGTCCTCAGTGTACAGAGCCCTGCTTGTTCTCACTGCACAGAGCCCTGCTTGTCCTCAGTGTACAGAGCCCTGCTTGTCCTCAGTGTACAGAGCCCTGCTTGTCCTCAGTGTACAGAGCCCTGCTTGTCCTTAGTGTACAGAGCCCTGCTTGTCCTCAGTGCACAGAGCCCTACTTGTCCTCAGTGTACAGAGCCCTGCTTGTCCTCAGTGTACAGTGACCTATTTGTCTACAGTGCACAGAGCCCTGCTTGTCCTCAGTGTTCAGAGCCCTGCTTGTCCTCTGTGTACAGAGCCCTGCTTGTCCTCAGTGTACAGAGCCCTGCTTGTCCTCAGTGTACAGAGCCCTGCTTGTCCTCAGTGTACAGAGCCCTGCTTGTCCTCAGTGTACAGAGCCCTACTTGTCCTCAGTGTGCAGAGCCCTGATTGTCCTCAGTGTACAGAGTCCTGCTTGTCCTCCGTGCATAGAGCCCTGCTTGTCCTCAGTGTACAGAGCCCTGCTTGTTCTCACTGCACAGAGCCCTGCTTGTCCTCAGTGTACAGAGCCCTACTTGTCCTCTGTGTACAGAGCCCTGCATGTCCTCAGTGTACAGAGCCCTGCTTGTTCTCACTGCACAGAGCCCTGCTTGTTCTCAGTGTACAGAGCCCTGCTTGTCCTCAGTGTACAGAGCCGTGCTTGTCCTCAGTGTACAGAGCCCTGCTTGTCATCAGTGTACAGAGCCCTGCTTGTCCTCAGTGTACAGAGCCCTGCTTGTCCTCAGTGCACAGAGCCCTACTTGTCCTCAGTGTACAGAGCCCTGCTTGTCCTCAGTGTACAGAGACCTATTTGTCCCCAGTGCACAGAGCCCTGCTTGTCCTCAGTGTTCAGAGCCCTGCTTGTCCTCTTTGTACAGAGCCCTGCTTGTCCTCAGTGCACAGAGCCCTGGTTGTCCTCAGTGTACAGAGCCCTACTTGTCCTCAGTGTACAGAGCCCTGCTTGTCCTCAGTGTACAGAGACCTATTTGTCCCCAGTGCACAGAGCCCTGCTTGTCCTCAGTGATCAGAGCCCTGATTGTCCTCAGTGTGCAGAGCCCTGCTTGTCCTCAGTGCACAGAGCCCTGCTTGTCCTCAGTGTACAGAGCCCTGCTTGTTCTCACTGCACAGAGCCCTGCTTGTCCTCAGTGTACAGATCTCTTCTTGTCCTCAGTGTACAAAGCCCTGCTTGTCCTCAGTGTACAGAGCCCTGCTTGTTCTCACTGCACAGAGCCCTGCTTGTCCTCAGTGTACAGAGCCCTGCTTGTCCTCAGTGTACAGAGCCCTGCTTGTCCTCAGTGTACAGAGCCCTGCTTGTCCTTAGTGTACAGAGCCCTGCTTGTCCTCAGTGCACAGAGCCCTACTTGTCCTCAGTGTACAGAGCCCTGCTTGTCCTCAGTGTACAGAGACCTATTTGTCTACAGTGCACAGAGCCCTGCTTGTCCTCAGTGTTCAGAGCCCTGCTTGTCCTCTGTGTACAGAGCCCTGCTTGTCCTCAGTGTACAGAGCCCTGCTTGTCCTCAGTGTACAGAGCCCTGCTTGTCCTCAGTGTACAGAGCCCTGCTTGTCCTCAGTGTACAGAGCCCTACTTGTCCTCAGTGTGCAGAGCCCTGATTGTCCTCAGTGTACAGAGTCCTGCTTGTCCTCCGTGCATAGAGCCCTGCTTGTCCTCAGTGTACAGAGCCCTGCTTGTCCTCAGTGTACAGAGACCTATTTGTCCCCAGTGCACAGAGCCCTGCTTGTCCTCAGTGATCAGAGCCCTGATTGTCCTCAGTGTGCAGAGCCCTGCTTGTCCTCAGTGCACAGAGCCCTGCTTGTCCTCAGTGTACAGAGCCCTGCTTGTTCTCACTGCACAGAGCCCTGCTTGTCCTCAGTGTACAGATCTCTTCTTGTCCTCAGTGTACAAAGCCCTGCTTGTCCTCAGTGTACAGAGCCCTGCTTGTTCTCACTGCACAGAGCCCTGCTTGTCCTCAGTGTACAGAGCCCTGCTTGTCCTCAGTGTACAGAGCCCTGCTTGTCCTCAGTGTACAGAGCCCTGCTTGTCCTTAGTGTACAGAGCCCTGCTTGTCCTCAGTGCACAGAGCCCTACTTGTCCTCAGTGTACAGAGCCCTGCTTGTCCTCAGTGTACAGAGACCTATTTGTCTACAGTGCACAGAGCCCTGCTTGTCCTCAGTGTTCAGAGCCCTGCTTGTCCTCTGTGTACAGAGCCCTGCTTGTCCTCAGTGTACAGAGCCCTGCTTGTCCTCAGTGTACAGAGCCCTGCTTGTCCTCAGTGTACAGAGCCCTGCTTGTCCTCAGTGTACAGAGCCCTACTTGTCCTCAGTGTGCAGAGCCCTGATTGTCCTCAGTGTACAGAGTCCTGCTTGTCCTCCGTGCATAGAGCCCTGCTTGTCCTCAGTGTACAGAGCCCTGCTTGTTCTCACTGCACAGAGCCCTGCTTGTCCTCAGTGTACAGAGCCCTGCTTGTCCTCAGTGTACAGAGCCCTGCTTGTCCTCAGTGTACAGAGCCCTGCTTGTCCTCAGTGTACAGAGCCCTGCTTGTCCTCAGTGTACAGAACCCTACTTGTCCTCAGTGTACAGAGCCCTGCTTGTCCTCAGTGTACAGAGACCTATTTGTCCCCAGTGCACAGAGCCCTGCTTGTCCTCAGTGATCAGAGCCCTGTTTGTCCTCAGTGTGCAGAGCCCTGCTTGTCTTCAGTGCACAGAGCCCTACTTGTCCTCAGTGTACAGAGCCCTGCTTGTTCTCACTGCACAGAGCCCTGCTTGTCCTCAGTGTACAGAGCCCTACTTGTCCTCAGTGTACAAAGCCCTGCTTGTCCTCAGTGTACAGAGCCCTGCTTGTTCTCACTGCACAGAGCCCTGCTTGTCCTCAGTGTGCAGAGCCCTGCTTGTCCTCAGTGTACAGAGCCCTGCTTGTCCTCAGTGAACAGAGCCCTGCTTGTCCTCAGTGCACAGAGCCCTACTTGTCCTCAGTGTACAGAGCCCTGCTTGTTCTCAGTGTACAGAGACCTATTTGTCCACAGTGCACAGAGCCCTGCTTGTCCTCAGTGTTCAGAGCCCTGCTTGTTCTCTGTGTACAGAGCCCTGCTTGTCCTCCGTGCATAGAGCCCTGCTTGTCCTCAGTGTACAGAGCCCTGCTTGTTCTCACTGCACAGAGCCCTACTTGTCCTCAGTGTACAGAGCCCTGCTTGTCCTCAGTGTACAGAGCCCTGCTTGTCCTCAGTGTACAGAGCCCTGCTTTCCTCAGTGTACAGAGCCCTGCTTGTCCTCAGTGTAGAGAGCCCTGCTTGTCCTCAGTGTACAGAGCCCTGCTTGTCCTCAGTGTACAGAGCCCTGCTTGTACTCAGTGTACAGAGCCCTGCTTTTCCTCAGTGTACAGAGCCCTGCTTTTCCTCAGCGCACAGAGCCCTGCTTGTCCTCAGTGTACAGAGCCCTGCTTGTTCTCACTGCACAGAGCCCTGCTTGTCCCCAGTGTACAGATTCCTACTTGTCCTCAGTGTACAGAGCCCTGCTTGTCCTCAGTGTACAGAGCCCTGCTTGTTCTCACTGCACAGAGCCCTGCTTGCCCTCAGTGTACAGAGCCCTGCTTGTCCTCAGTGTACAGAGCCCTGCTTGTCATCAGTGTACAGAGCCCTGCTTGTCCTCAGTGTACAGAGCCCTGCTTGTCCTCAGTGCACAGAGCCCTACTTGTCCTCAGTGTACAGAGCCCTGCTTGTCTTCAGTGTACAGAGCCCTGCTTTTAATCAGTGTACAGAGTCCTGCTTGTCCTCAGTGTACAGAGCCCTACTTGTCCTCAGTGTAGAGAGCACTGCTTGTCCTCAGTGTACAGAGCCCTGCTTGTCCTCAGTGTACAGAGCCCTGCTTGTCCTCAGTGTACAGAGCCCTGCTTGTCCTCAGTGTACAGAGCCCTGCTTGTCCTCAGTGTACAGATCCCTGCTTGTCCTCAGTGTACAGAGCCCTGCTTGTCCTCAGTGTACAGAGCCCTGCTTGTCCTCGGTGTACAGAGCCCTGCTTATCCTCAGTGTACAGAGCCCTGCTTGTCCTTAGTGTACAGAGCCCTGCTTGTCCTCAGTGCACAGAGCCCTACTTGTCCTCAGTGTACAGAGCCCTGCTTGTCCTCAGTGTACAGAGACCTATTTGTCTACAGTGCACAGAGCCCTGCTTGTCCTCAGTGTTCAGAGCCCTGCTTGTCCTCTGTGTACAGAGCCCTGCTTGTCCTCAGTGTACAGAGCCCTGCTTGTCCTCAGTGTACAGAGCCCTGCTTGTCCTCAGTGTACAGAGCCCTGCTTGTCCTCAGTGTACAGAGCCCTACTTGTCCTCAGTGTGCAGAGCCCTGATTGTCCTCAGTGTACAGAGTCCTGCTTGTCCTCCGTGCATAGAGCCCTGCTTGTCCTCAGTGTACAGAGCCCTGCTTGTTCTCACTGCACAGAGCCCTGCTTGTCCTCAGTGTACAGAGCCCTGCTTGTCCTCAGTGTACAGAGCCCTGCTTGTCCTCAGTGTACAGAGCCCTGCTTGTCCTCAGTGTACAGAGCCCTGCTTGTCCTCAGTGTACAGAACCCTACTTGTCCTCAGTTTACAGAGCCCTGCTTGTCCTCAGTGTACAGAGACCTATTTGTCCCCAGTGCACAGAGCCCTGCTTGTCCTCAGTGATCAGAGCCCTGTTTGTCCTCAGTGTGCAGAGCCCTGCTTGTCTTCAGTGCACAGAGCCCTACTTGTCCTCAGTGTACAGAGCCCTGCTTGTTCTCACTGCACAGAGCCCTGCTTGTCCTCAGTGTACAGAGCCCTACTTGTCCTCAGTGTACAAAGCCCTGCTTGTCCTCAGTGTACAGAGCCCTGCTTGTTCTCACTGCACAGAGCCCTGCTTGTCCTCAGTGTGCAGAGCCCTGCTTGTCCTCAGTGTACAGAGCCCTGCTTGTCCTCAGTGAACAGAGCCCTGCTTGTCCTCAGTGCACAGAGCCCTACTTGTCCTCAGTGTACAGAGCCCTGCTTGTTCTCAGTGTACAGAGACCTATTTGTCCACAGTGCACAGAGCCCTGCTTGTCCTCAGTGTTCAGAGCCCTGCTTGTCCTCTGTGTACAGAGCCCTGCTTGTCCTCCGTGCATAGAGCCCTGCTTGTCCTCAGTGTACAGAGCCCTGCTTGTTCTCACTGCACAGAGCCCTACTTGTCCTCAGTGTACAGAGCCCTGCTTGTCCTCAGTGTACAGAGCCCTGCTTGTCCTCAGTGTACAGAGCCCTGCTTTCCTCAGTGTACAGAGCCCTGCTTGTCCTCAGTGTAGAGAGCCCTGCTTGTCCTCAGTGTACAGAGCCCTGCTTGTCCTCAGTGTACAGAGCCCTGCTTGTACTCAGTGTACAGAGCCCTGCTTTTCCTCAGTGTACAGAGCCCTGCTTTTCCTCAGCGCACAGAGCCCTGCTTGTCCTCAGTGTACAGAGCCCTGCTTGTCCTCAGTGTACAGAGCCCTGCTTGTCCTCAGTGTACAGAGCCCTGCTTGTCCTTAGTGTACAGAGCCCTGCTTGTCCTCAGTGCACAGAGCCCTACTTGTCCTCAGTGTACAGAGCCCTGCTTGTCCTCAGTGTACAGAGACCTATTTGTCTACAGTGCACAGAGCCCTGCTTGTCCTCAGTGTTCAGAGCCCTGCTTGTCCTCTGTGTACAGAGCCCTGCTTGTCCTCAGTGTACAGAGCCCTGCTTGTCCTCAGTGTACAGAGCCCTGCTTGTCCTCAGTGTACAGAGCCCTGCTTGTCCTCAGTGTACAGAGCCCTACTTGTCCTCAGTGTGCAGAGCCCTGATTGTCCTCAGTGTACAGAGTCCTGCTTGTCCTCCGTGCATAGAGCCCTGCTTGTCCTCAGTGTACAGAGCCCTGCTTGTTCTCACTGCACAGAGCCCTGCTTGTCCTCAGTGTACAGAGCCCTGCTTGTCCTCAGTGTACAGAGCCCTGCTTGTCCTCAGTGTACAGAGCCCTGCTTGTCCTCAGTGTACAGAGCCCTGCTTGTCCTCAGTGTACAGAACCCTACTTGTCCTCAGTGTACAGAGCCCTGCTTGTCCTCAGTGTACAGAGACCTATTTGTCCCCAGTGCACAGAGCCCTGCTTGTCCTCAGTGATCAGAGCCCTGTTTGTCCTCAGTGTGCAGAGCCCTGCTTGTCTTCAGTGCACAGAGCCCTACTTGTCCTCAGTGTACAGAGCCCTGCTTGTTCTCACTGCACAGAGCCCTGCTTGTCCTCAGTGTACAGAGCCCTACTTGTCCTCAGTGTACAAAGCCCTGCTTGTCCTCAGTGTACAGAGCCCTGCTTGTTCTCACTGCACAGAGCCCTGCTTGTCCTCAGTGTGCAGAGCCCTGCTTGTCCTCAGTGTACAGAGCCCTGCTTGTCCTCAGTGAACAGAGCCCTGCTTGTCCTCAGTGCACAGAGCCCTACTTGTCCTCAGTGTACAGAGCCCTGCTTGTTCTCAGTGTACAGAGACCTATTTGTCCACAGTGCACAGAGCCCTGCTTGTCCTCAGTGTTCAGAGCCCTGCTTGTTCTCTGTGTACAGAGCCCTGCTTGTCCTCCGTGCATAGAGCCCTGCTTGTCCTCAGTGTACAGAGCCCTGCTTGTTCTCACTGCACAGAGCCCTACTTGTCCTCAGTGTACAGAGCCCTGCTTGTCCTCAGTGTACAGAGCCCTGCTTGTCCTCAGTGTACAGAGCCCTGCTTTCCTCAGTGTACAGAGCCCTGCTTGTCCTCAGTGTAGAGAGCCCTGCTTGTCCTCAGTGTACAGAGCCCTGCTTGTCCTCAGTGTACAGAGCCCTGCTTGTACTCAGTGTACAGAGCCCTGCTTTTCCTCAGTGTACAGAGCCCTGCTTTTCCTCAGCGCACAGAGCCCTGCTTGTCCTCAGTGTACAGAGCCCTGCTTGTTCTCACTGCACAGAGCCCTGCTTGTCCCCAGTGTACAGATTCCTACTTGTCCTCAGTGTACAGAGCCCTGCTTGTCCTCAGTGTACAGAGCCCTGCTTGTTCTCACTGCACAGAGCCCTGCTTGCCCTCAGTGTACAGAGCCCTGCTTGTCCTCAGTGTACAGAGCCCTGCTTGTCATCAGTGTACAGAGCCCTGCTTGTCCTCAGTGTACAGAGCCCTGCTTGTCCTCAGTGCACAGAGCCCTACTTGTCCTCAGTGTACAGAGCCCTGCTTGTCTTCAGTGTACAGAGCCCTGCTTTTAATCAGTGTACAGAGTCCTGCTTGTCCTCAGTGTACAGAGCCCTACTTGTCCTCAGTGTAGAGAGCACTGCTTGTCCTCAGTGTACAGAGCCCTGCTTGTCCTCAGTGTACAGAGCCCTGCTTGTCCTCAGTGTACAGAGCCCTGCTTGTCCTCAGTGTACAGAGCCCTGCTTGTCCTCAGTGTACAGATCCCTGCTTGTCCTCAGTGTACAGAGCCCTGCTTGTCCTCAGTGTACAGAGCCCTGCTTGTCCTCGGTGTACAGAGCCCTGCTTATCCTCAGTGTACAGAGCCCTGCTTGTCCTTAGTGTACAGAGCCCTGCTTGTCCTCAGTGCACAGAGCCCTACTTGTCCTCAGTGTACAGAGCCCTGCTTGTCCTCAGTGTACAGAGACCTATTTGTCTACAGTGCACAGAGCCCTGCTTGTCCTCAGTGTTCAGAGCCCTGCTTGTCCTCTGTGTACAGAGCCCTGCTTGTCCTCAGTGTACAGAGCCCTGCTTGTCCTCAGTGTACAGAGCCCTGCTTGTCCTCAGTGTACAGAGCCCTGCTTGTCCTCAGTGTACAGAGCCCTACTTGTCCTCAGTGTGCAGAGCCCTGATTGTCCTCAGTGTACAGAGTCCTGCTTGTCCTCCGTGCATAGAGCCCTGCTTGTCCTCAGTGTACAGAGCCCTGCTTGTTCTCACTGCACAGAGCCCTGCTTGTCCTCAGTGTACAGAGCCCTGCTTGTCCTCAGTGTACAGAGCCCTGCTTGTCCTCAGTGTACAGAGCCCTGCTTGTCCTCAGTGTACAGAGCCCTGCTTGTCCTCAGTGTACAGAACCCTACTTGTCCTCAGTTTACAGAGCCCTGCTTGTCCTCAGTGTACAGAGACCTATTTGTCCCCAGTGCACAGAGCCCTGCTTGTCCTCAGTGATCAGAGCCCTGTTTGTCCTCAGTGTGCAGAGCCCTGCTTGTCTTCAGTGCACAGAGCCCTACTTGTCCTCAGTGTACAGAGCCCTGCTTGTTCTCACTGCACAGAGCCCTGCTTGTCCTCAGTGTACAGAGCCCTACTTGTCCTCAGTGTACAAAGCCCTGCTTGTCCTCAGTGTACAGAGCCCTGCTTGTTCTCACTGCACAGAGCCCTGCTTGTCCTCAGTGTGCAGAGCCCTGCTTGTCCTCAGTGTACAGAGCCCTGCTTGTCCTCAGTGAACAGAGCCCTGCTTGTCCTCAGTGCACAGAGCCCTACTTGTCCTCAGTGTACAGAGCCCTGCTTGTTCTCAGTGTACAGAGACCTATTTGTCCACAGTGCACAGAGCCCTGCTTGTCCTCAGTGTTCAGAGCCCTGCTTGTCCTCTGTGTACAGAGCCCTGCTTGTCCTCCGTGCATAGAGCCCTGCTTGTCCTCAGTGTACAGAGCCCTGCTTGTTCTCACTGCACAGAGCCCTACTTGTCCTCAGTGTACAGAGCCCTGCTTGTCCTCAGTGTACAGAGCCCTGCTTGTCCTCAGTGTACAGAGCCCTGCTTTCCTCAGTGTACAGAGCCCTGCTTGTCCTCAGTGTAGAGAGCCCTGCTTGTCCTCAGTGTACAGAGCCCTGCTTGTCCTCAGTGTACAGAGCCCTGCTTGTACTCAGTGTACAGAGCCCTGCTTTTCCTCAGTGTACAGAGCCCTGCTTTTCCTCAGCGCACAGAGCCCTGCTTGTCCTCAGTGTACAGAGCCCTGCTTGTTCTCACTGCACAGAGCCCTGCTTGTCCCCAGTGTACAGATTCCTACTTGTCCTCAGTGTACAGAGCCCTGCTTGTCCTCAGTGTACAGAGCCCTGCTTGTTCTCACTGCACAGAGCCCTGCTTGCCCTCAGTGTACAGAGCCCTGCTTGTCCTCAGTGTACAGAGCCCTGCTTGTCATCAGTGTACAGAGCCCTGCTTGTCCTCAGTGTACAGAGCCCTGCTTGTCCTCAGTGCACAGAGCCCTGCTTGTCCTCAGTGTACAGAGCCCTGATTGTCTTCAGTGTACAGAGCCCTGCTTTTAATCAGTGTACAGAGTCCTGCTTGTCCTCAGTGTACAGAGCCCTACTTGTCCTCAGTGTAGAGAGCACTGCTTGTCCTCAGTGTACAGAGCCCTGCTTGTCCTCAGTGTACAGAGCCCTGCTTGTCCTCAGTGTACAGAGCCCTGCTTGTCCTCAGTGTACAGAGCCCTGCTTGTCCTCAGTGTACAGATCCCTGCTTGTCCTCAGTGTACAGAGCCCTGCTTGTCCTCAGTGTACAGAGCCCTGCTTGTCCTCGGTGTACAGAGCCCTGCTTATCCTCAGTGTACAGAGCCCTGCTTGTCCTCAGTGCACAGAGCCCTGCTTGTCCTCAGTGTACAGAGCCCTGCTTGTCCTCAGTGTACAGAGCCCTGCTTGTCCTCAGTGTACAGAGCCCTGCTTGTCCTCAGTGTACAGAGCCCTGCTTGTCCTCAGTGCACAGAGCCCTGCTTGTCATCAGTGTACAGAGCCCTGCTTGTCCTCAGTGTACAGAGCCCTGCTTGTCCTCAGTGCACAGAGCCCTGCTTGTCATCAGTGTACAGAGCCCTGCTTGTCCTCAGTGTACAGAGCCCTGCTTGTCATCAGTGTACAGAGCCCTGCTTGTCCTCAGTGTACAGAGCCCTGCTTGTCCTCAGTGTACAGAGCCCTGCTTGTCCTCGCTGCACAGTGCCCTGCTTGTCCTCACTGCAATGAGCCCTGCTTGTCCACCCACACTTCCTGGATTTGGACTCCTCACAGAGACACACAGGCAGTAGCTGCAGGAACAAAAATATACAATTTTTTTTAACTAAGGTTTATCACAAATATACATATAATGTTAATGTCTACATTATGTAAAAATGTTATTTGCAAATGACAGGTTCACTTTAAATAAATGAGCAGGATCTATAAGAGTGGCTTACACTGGGAAATGTAGTTTTGCAATTATTAAAAATAAGTGTCAATCTGGGCTCTTGACTGCTTATTGAATGATTTAACAATGTAAATGTAATTTAAGAATGTAAAACAAATAACACATTTAAAAATGGCATTATTCTGCATAGCCTTCCTAATGATTTCTATGGAAAGAAAACCCTGTCACTGGCAAATAATGATCTAGTTTAGGTTAATTAGGTTCCCTTATTTATTGGAGCACTTATAATTGTTTCTGAAGACAAACTGTTTTAACCAAACATCAATTATAACAAGTAACTGCCCTTTACTGCCCCCAGCTTGTTATTTTGTTTACAGAACCGCAGTTTCTACATCTTGTTTTAAAACTTCTTTTCTTGTAAATGTTAATGGGAATTATCTGTGTATAAATAAATGCTTATTGCCGTGCATCTGTTAATTGTCCTCATTTAATTTTATCACATGCCAAAAAAACACCCTAAAAAAACGGATTCACACTGAGAAAACACCAACAATAAGGCAGGGAACACTTTGAGTAATAAAACACTATGAATATTGCCAAATTGTTCTTGATTTTTCAACTACTACTCTGAGTTCTACTGGATTTTATACTCTGAAACAATTTCTTAGGTCGCTATTATTTTTGATGATGTTTTTGTCCTGTAATTTCGATGTCATAGTCAGTGCCTCTATGTGAAATACTTTACACTTGTACTTTTAGGATTAATGCCTATTCAATGTTATTAAATAGTAATCAGCGGCAGAGGCCATATTCAAATTTGCGATATTTTGCGTGTACATGGACGAATATTCGTCCTATGTTCGTGAAATTCGCATATTCGCTATGTTTGTTGTCCTCAGTGCACAGAGCCCTGCTTGTCATCAGTGTACAGAGCCCTGCTTGTCCTCAGTGTACAGAGCCCTGCTTGTCATCAGTGTACAGAGCCCTGCTTGTCCTCAGTGTACAGAGCCCTGCTTGTCCTCAGTGTACAGAGCCCTGCTTGTCCTCGCTGCACAGTGCCCTGCTTGTCCTCACTGCAATGAGCCCTGCTTGTCCACCCACACTTCCTGGATTTGGACTCCTCACAGAGACACACAGGCAGTAGCTGCAGGAACAAAAATATACAATTTTTTTTAACTAAGGTTTATCACAAATATACATATAATGTTAATGTCTACATTATGTAAAAATGTTATTTGCAAATGACAGGTTCACTTTAAATAAATGAGCAGGATCTATAAGAGTGGCTTACACTGGGAAATGTAGTTTTGCAATTATTAAAAATAAGTGTCAATCTGGGCTCTTGACTGCTTATTGAATGATTTAACAATGTAAATGTAATTTAAGAATGTAAAACAAATAACACATTTAAAAATGGCATTATTCTGCATAGCCTTCCTAATGATTTCTATGGAAAGAAAACCCTGTCACTGGCAAATAATGATCTAGTTTAGGTTAATTAGGTTCCCTTATTTATTGGAGCACTTATAATTGTTTCTGAAGACAAACTGTTTTAACCAAACATCAATTATAACAAGTAACTGCCCTTTACTGCCCCCAGCTTGTTATTTTGTTTACAGAACCGCAGTTTCTACATCTTGTTTTAAAACTTCTTTTCTTGTAAATGTTAATGGGAATTATCTGTGTATAAATAAATGCTTATTGCCGTGCATCTGTTAATTGTCCTCATTTAATTTTATCACATGCCAAAAAAACACCCTAAAAAAACGGATTCACACTGAGAAAACACCAACAATAAGGCAGGGAACACTTTGAGTAATAAAACACTATGAATATTGCCAAATTGTTCTTGATTTTTCAACTACTACTCTGAGTTCTACTGGATTTTATACTCTGAAACAATTTCTTAGGTCGCTATTATTTTTGATGATGTTTTTGTCCTGTAATTTCGATGTCATAGTCAGTGCCTCTATGTGAAATACTTTACACTTGTACTTTTAGGATTAATGCCTATTCAATGTTATTAAATAGTAATCAGCGGCAGAGGCCATATTCAAATTTGCGATATTTTGCGTGTACATGGACGAATATTCGTCCTATGTTCGTGAAATTCGCATATTCGCTATGTTTGTTGTTTTTTTTCATGCAAAAATTTGTAATGAAATTTGCATAGTGCACATGCACAATTATATCTTTCACCTAAAAGAAGGGAGGGATCACAGTCTAGTCTGGAATTGCCAATATTCGCATAAATATCTGCAGAAAAAGAAACACGAATATTCGTCATTACGAATATATATCACTATATTAAAAATATTCACAAAATCGCGAAGTGCCGATATTTGCAAAAAAAATTTGCATTTCGAATACCATATATACTCGAGTATAAGCCGACCCGAATATAAGCCGAAGCCCCAATTTCACCCCAAAAACCCAGGAAAAGTTATTGACTCGACTATAAGCCTAGGGTGGGAAATACATCATCCTCCCTGTCATCATCCAGACCCCCGTCATTAACACCCTCATCATCATCACCCTATCATTATCCCCCCCTTCATCATCACCGCCTGTCATTATCCCACCCTGTCATCATCCCACCCCTTTCATCATCACTGCCTGTCATCATCCCCTTATCATCCCACACCCCCCCTTCATCATACCCTTATCATCCCACACCCCCCTTTATCATCCCCTTGTCACTATCCCACCCTCCCTTCATCATTCCCTTGTCATCATCCCACACCCCCCCTTCATCCTCCCCTTATCATCACACACCCCCTTCATCATCACCACATGTCATCAGCCCCCCCCCCCACCCCTTCATCATCACCGCTTGTCAATGTCTGATACAGTGGTCTTCAACCTTGCGGACCTCCAGATGTTTCAAAACTACAACTCCCAGCAAGCCCGGGCAGCCATCGGCATCGGCAGGTTGAAGACCACTGCGGCCTTCGACATCATCCAGCCCCCCCCCCCTATCACCCCCTTTAGTTCTGTACTCACCTCCGCTCGGCGGGACGTTAGGGTGCGCTGGTCCGGGCCATCTGTGCTGCAGGGACAGTCCGGTGCGGAGAGATAGTCGTTCCGGGCTATCCATCTTCACCCGGGGGGGGCCTCTTTTCTCCGCGCTTCGGGCCCGGAATAAAGACGCTGCCTTGACGACGACGCACAGGGACGTTACTCATGAACGTCCCTGTGCGTTGTCATCAAGGCAACGTGACTATTCCAGGGCCGGGCCCGAAGCGTGGAGAAGAGGACCCCCCCCCCCCCCCCGGTGAAGATGGATAATCCGGAACGACTATCCCTCCGCACCGGACTGTCCCTGCAGCACAGATGGCCCAGACCAGCGCACCCTAACGTCCCGCCGAGCGGAGGTGAGTACAGAACTAAAAGGGGTGAGAGGGGGGGGGGGTGGATGATGTCGAAGGCCGCAGTGGTCTTGAACCTGCGGACCTCCAGATGTTTCAAAACTACAACTCCCAGCAAGCCCGGACAGCCGATGGCTGCCCGGGCTTGCTGGGAGTTGTAGTTTTGAAACATCTGGAGGTCCGCAGGTTGAAGACCACTGAGTGCGGAGAGTTCACTCGAGTATAAGCCGAGGGGGGGGGGGGGTTTCAGCACGAAAAATCGTGCTGAAAAACTCGGCTTATACTCGAGTATATACAGTATTTGCGCTCAACACTATTGTTATTAAACAATTTCAAGTTCATTTTGAGTGAAATTTATAATACTACTGTGACCTAAATATAGCTGTAATGTATCATCTACTAATATATCAACCAAATACTCATGCTAAGATATTAGGAACCCTGTACAAGGCATATGATTACTCTATATTACCTATGAGCTGCACAGAACCATAAGGTCGGGTTCACACGGCTGAAAATGTGCGTTATGTCTGCACAGAAAATATATGTGGACATTCCACACTTTTGACTAATCCAAGGGGCACTAGGACCACTCAGAAATGCATTGTCTCACATAGATGGCAATTCATAATGTCTATTATTTCTTTGAATGCCCAAATTGGCATTTCCGTTGCAAAAATATCTGGTGCGTAAATTCCGCCGTTTGTACAATGCAGCAGAATCCAATTGAAATCAATTTGACTCTGCTACAGCAGAATGTCCGTGTGGAATATTTTGTGTGGACATTCCGCTAACATATTGCCGTGTGAACATACCCAAATACTGCACCCATACAGTCTATGGGTTCCTACTGCACCTCACATGCCTATGCTTTTATACAGACATATACAGAGATTTTTTTTTTGCTGTCAGATTACTCATTAATATTTGAAGAAATGTGGTGTGTTCCATTGCACGTCATATTATAGAGCTATTTTCCCCTAGAAGCACAAAGAGACAATAGCTATGCATTACAGTGCTCGTGTCACTATACAGGTTCATGCACATGCCTCTGTTTTACTGAATACCTGAGGCCAGACAGGTTTGTTTTTACCACTTTGTTTTATATACAACAGGTTGGGGAAACCCTTCTGTCACCAGAGCAACTGCTCGGCTCAGGATTAAAATAGTTACCTAGGTTAAAGGGGTACTCCGATGGTCAACGTGTTTTTCCGTTTTTGACTTACCCTATTTGTTTTGTTTCATTTCTATTCTTGTTATTTAGGCTACTCTATTTTTGTTCTTTGCTTTCTTTTTATCCCCCACTTTGTTTTCCTATGTTTGCTTCTATTTCCTGTTTCTTGTTGTGCTGAAAACTACAAATCCCAGCATGCCACATGCCTTGCTGGTTTGGGGCGGCTCCTTTTTTTTTTTTGTTACGCCCTTTACCCATCCTGCTATTTTCCCGGGGCGGCCCCCTTATACACAGCACACTAATATAAATCAGCCCTGGTTGGGATACAATGTCATACACACACAAAAAGAACTACAACCCCCAGCATGTGTCATTCAGGAGTCCCCCCCCTCCCCCTTCACATATAGATATCATCCCCAGTATGAGATTTATTCCCGAGCCCCTGCAGTCCATACATCACCAGCCCGTGCACTTTGTAATCTTCCCCTTACGATAACACACTTATCTTATCTCTGTTCCTTCTCCTGTGCAGACCTGCGTCTTCAGAAGACAGAGCAGGGAGAGGGGAGGTGAGGAGCTGTGTACTCGGGCTTCTCATGCAGACCTCTGGGGGGGGGGGGGGGAGATGAGGGGGCGTGGCTTATTTATCATGCAGACAGAGAAAAAAAAAGCTATGACATCTTGTCCACAGCAGACTCAGAACATGGCCGCTGTGGACAACAGTAAAAGAATACCCTCTGAACTACAGAACTTCCTACCCAACAAACAGGTAAGAAACACACACACATGCTGCCAAAACATATAACACATGTATATTGCAAAAAAACTAAACTTACAAAGAAGATGCCATATAGTCAAAAAAAAAATTACCACCCCTTTAAGAAAGACAGACACAGTTCCATAAAGTTCAGCCTTTGTCAGTCAACTATACAACAGTCATTTTCTAGATTACTAATATCTCCCAATGCCAAAAATCTAGCCTCTTTATAATACCGACATAGGGGTTTTTATTTCTTTATTTATTTATCAAATCTAAGTTTGAATAAGTTATCTTTAGTGTGCAGACGTTGTATTGCTAAATGTTTAAGGCTTTGACTCTGCCAATTAAAACCAGACATGTGGCGCAGGGTGACAGCCTGCGCAGCTATCAAGGTAATATTCAAGATCTGATTTTGTATGAATGACTTTGAAGTTCAACATAGTAACAAATGGATTAAAGGGGCATTCTGCCCCTAGACATCTTATCCCCTTATCTCGCTCCATGCTGGATGACTGGTGATGTGGGGCAGAGGCTAGGACGTCACAGTCACGACCCGCTCGTGACGTCACGACCCCTCAATGCAAGTCTATGGGAGGGGGCGTTTTGGCCGCCATGCCCCCTCCCATAGACTTGTATTGAGGTGGTGTGGCCGTGACGTCACGAGCGGGGCATGGCCATGATTTCACGAGCCTCTGGCGCTGCACCCGATGCTCTAAACGAGCTCCAGGTGCAGCAGGGAGATCATGTGGGTCCCCAGTGGTGGGACCCCCGCAACCAGATATCTTATCCCCTATCATTTGGATAGGGGATAAGATGTCTAGGAGCAGAGTACCCCTTTAAGGAGGGTTGAACTGCTGGCAAAGCTTGCAGGAGGTTTTGTAATCAGCAGTAAAAGGTAATCCATGAAGGCTGCACCCAAATACTAGTGGAACCCACTCTGAGTCCTTGAATAGGGTTGTGTTGTCTGAGAGATTGAAGCAGGGTTTCCATGACTAAGATGAACAAGGAGGGGAAGAGGAGGCAACCCTGGTTGGTCTCATTTATGATTAAAAAGGAGGAGGTGAGGATACCATATAACCTAATTTTTGCACTCGGTTTAGAAGAAAGGCTAAAAACTGCATCCACAAAGAGTAAATGAAAATTAAACAAGGATTGACACATAATGGCTTTTTCCATGCGGTCCAAAAATTCTCCCTTTTTGGCAGGAGCAACAGGTTTTGAGTCTGTCAATTGAAAACTCAATGGCTTT